>NC_133755.1:118502703-119702703 GCF_036562045.2 Rhinolophus sinicus | reverse complement strand
CAAAAATTATCTTTCATTTTTGACCTCCTAACTACATCTGCTGCAAGTCACAATGATTGATCAGAGCCATTTGTACCATAAATCAGGTCAACTTTTTCAAATTGCAAATATCCACTAGTCGTCCATAGGAGTAGCCCTAATGCCTAGGTACGATGTGACCAACTACATAGTTAGGCTTAAGGGAAGTTGCTGCAAAAAGTCAACTCCAAATGGAGTGGCTCAAACACAATAGAAATTCCTTTCTTTTCCACTTTACAGTCCATGGGGTACATAGACTTCTTTTCCTCAAGGTCATCCAGTGACTCAGGTCCGTTCTTTGTTGTTACTTTACAAATTCCTAGGATTTGTCCACATGGTTGAAATAGGGTTACTACCCTAAACCCAGCCTGTGGTAAGGGGAAAAGAGAGACATGGAGGGCAAGCAGCTTTCTTCTAAAGATATGACCTAAGAATCACACACACCACTTGTGCCCCCATTTAAATGGCAAGAACTTAATCACCTGGTCACATTTTGCTATAAAGGGGTCACAGGAGTTCTCTGACTGATGGCTACCACTAGATCTGGAAGCTAGGTGTTCCCTATGTAAAGGGATAAAGAAAATAGATCCTGGGGGACTGTTAGTGGTCTCTGCTACACGTGTTATTGGGAGGATGTTATTTTAGGATATTTAAATCTTCAGAGAAATACAAATGTGTGTCAGTGTGTGTGATATGTGTATGTGTTCTTATACACTCACAGATTTCCCACATTTGACTAATGGCAAATATGTCCTCAATATGTTTAATAAAGGAGAAATTGAACATGGGAGGGAATTTCAGGTGATCTATTTAAGGTCATCAAATAATTATAGAAAAGTGTCTTGATATCCCAAATCCTATTCTACTTAGTAAGTCAGATCTCCTACTTCTCTATTATTCATTAGAATAGATGAAAGTCTCACTCTTCGAATTTTACTTGTGTCTTTTCTCCCTCAACCCCTCTCAGCCCTCGGCTTACATTTAGTTTAAGTTGTTGAAATACTCTGAGTCAGCTTTTTCTATTTTTATTTCCTGTTAAAAATTAGGGTTGTACATGTCACTGATTTTAGTAAACAGTGACTGAAGCAATGAAATTTCAGGGCTTACTACCATTGACTGTAAAATGCTTTTTTTTTTTTTTTCTTTTAAAATGCTATGTTTGATTTAATTCTTTCACCACCCTGGAAAAGAATAACCTCATATAGATGAAGGAGTTGAAACTTAGCAGTTGAAGACACTTGCCCAGAGTCACCGGGCTGCTGTGCCTTACATTACAGCTTGAGCTCCGAAGCACAAAGTTTTACCTCCACAGGAGCATTAAGTCTATTAATCAAGTAATTGAGATATGAAGCTAACTTCTGCTTTCATGGATGCATCAGTGCAACCTGGGCAACACATGATCTCCGATACTCAGATTTCAATGCCTTTGAAATCACAGTATTTTGAAAAAGGTATCAAAATAGACGTGATTTTGTCAGTTTCTTGTTTACTCTTCAAAAATCATTACCCTTCAGTGCAATAGTAAAATTAATGAGTTATAGCATTCTTTTTTAACAGTTGCATAAAAATGGAAGTACTTTTGATCCTTTTTCTATTGCCAAGTGTACCATTCAGCCTGTTTTCTTACTGGTAAATGACTATAAAAATACAGCCCTCCATCTCTCAGCAGTGATAGATAAGAAGTACTGAAACAGCATTAATAATTAATGGGCAGACAAGATGAAACTTCAGTTGCTCAGACTGCTGTCTCCACATAATCTGTATTTTATACAAAAGGAGAAAGAACTCAATGGAATTTCAGCTGTGACCGGATAAAAACTGCCAGCAAAATGTGATAAGGAAAGTCTAATGTGTATATTAATCATGTTTATAGCTCCTCATTTGTTGATATATTAGCCTAAACTCCCTTTAAAAGTACATTTTTGATCACCAGTAGATTCATTTAATGCAACCAAACCTCAAATAGGGTCCAATTAAAGTTTCCAATTTTTATTAATCAAAAATAAATAATCTATTCCATAAATCATGGAACAAATGGGTTAAGAATTTTAGTGCAAGATGAGAAGCATTAAGAAAAGAAATCTAGAAAAGTTTGATGCATGTAAATATGCCATTGTATGTTTATAGCTTGAGTTAACATTTGGCACTTTTATTATCCAAATTGTTTTTCTAGATATAATGAACATATAATATGACTCAAAGTGAGACACAGTTTACCCTTGAATGGTGCAGACTTCAAACATGATGCATTTTTATTTTCTCTGGATCAGTTATAACAAAACAGATTACAGAGTTAGGGTGGAAAATGGAGTGTTTCTAGAAATGTCTATATTTTTGTAGTTAAAATGCCTAAGAAAATAAGGCCTAGTACAATCTATGAGTAAAGGAGTTTCTATGTACAATTTGATAATTTTTTTGACACTGTAAAAAGTATATAGAAACTGAAACTTAGTGGAAATTTGTTCAATCATACATTTTCAATAATCCTTGAAATTTGCACCTAGCCATAGGCATATCCCAAATTTGTCAAAAAGATCAAGATTGAATAGAAGATGGTGGCTAAGAGAGAGCAGGGGAAGATATATGAAAATGTTATTTAGTCACATTATCAAGGAAACTGAAGAGGCAGAAAACTTTCCTAGGTATACCCAGATATATGCTCACTGTTTGGAATAGTTTGTTACAGATGTATTTAAACGTTGAGTCTTATAATTCAGCTATTAGTCTAAATATTTTTGTGGCAGTCATGCTAGTGAATGAAAGTCAATACGTCTTGGGACTAAAACAAATTAGAATAAACCTTAGCTGTGAATAAGTCAAGCTGTGAAAAGTGTAGGGAAAAAAACAGGTCATAAAAATAAAAGAAGATGAAAGGTATGAGGATAATAACCCTTAAAAGCCATAGGTTTTATTTGCTAAATGAAATACAATTATATTAGTGGAATATGTTAACTCATGGGATCAAGGTATAGCATAGGAGCAATTTAGTCCATGTCTTATAAAGGCCAAATGAAGTTACATAGATGAAAATAACTCCCCAGATACAAATTCACCCCAGCCATATACGTAATAACCCTGCCACTGGTCTCCACTGGGTGTAGGAGAGATGAAGCTTGGGGACCTGAGTTCAAGTCAATTCATCACCTCCAGGCTGATATGTTTTTGGAACCTTGGCAGCCAGGTCATCTAAAACTTGTATGCTATGAATAAAGCATAAGATGTAGAGATGCATGACCTCAGTAGACAAACTCTTTACCCTCTATAAATTTATTTATTCACTTGTAATATGGGTATAATAATACCTGATCTGCTTGGCTTACAGGAATCAAGTGAGGATTTTTCTTTAATGAGAAAAGGTGTGAAAGGGGCCTGTGGAACTATAAAATCCACACAGATGTGAAGTGTAATTAATAAGCTATGGGGTTTCTCACCTTTCTATAAGAATTCCTAAGAATTGAGGATTAAAGCTGGGACCCTGGGTCTCCAAACCTAGTTCATCTCCTCTAAAAATTCTACCATTAGCCTGCAACTAGCATTTCCCCAAAGAAGTTCTGAAAAATACTAGTTCCGTGGAAAATTAGTGAGTGTTATTTCAAAAAAGAGTCCTGTGGTGAAACAGGTTTGGGAAAACACCTATTAAGTTAAACAGGTTTCTTTCCTGCAGGACTTCTCAGAACATTTAATATGCATTAGGAACCTCCAAGGGGAGGGACAGTGGAAGGAGTTTTCCCAAACTTATTTAACTATGGAAATTGCTTATTACAAATCATCTTGTGGGATTGTTATTCTGCAGAAATTGCTGTGGTAAGCACTGATGAAACCTTTTGTAATTTCTGAAAATGTATACACTGAAGACACACTGTGCTTCTAATTCTTTTGAGGCTCACGGTGCTTACTACTGAGACCAGCATTTCTCCAAATTTGGTCATTTGAGAAGCTAGTTTAAAATGCAGATTCCAGAGCCTCACCTTGGATTTCAGGCAGAGTCACAGGAAAGTGCATTTTTACAAGCTCCTTAGGTGATTCTGAACCAAGTGATCCCAGACCACAGTTGAGAAATAAATACCGCTGCTCCAGCAGTGGCCCATGGTGGTCTTGTGGTTTTAACGGCTCATTAGCATGAGATGTGTTTCATCTACGATAGACCTGTGCTTTGTGATCCCCAAAGAGGCAAGCTCATCCTTGGAAATCTCAAGGTAGATCGATCCCTTCAGCACCCACCAGTGCCTACTTCTCCTGACTGGCCAGCGGCAGGCTCTAAAGACCATTGGATTATGCACGTAACACTCTCTTGATATAATATTCTGACTTTCTAAAAACAAAGGGGGGCAGGGCATGCTTCAATAACTAAGAGCACAAGTCCTTCCCTACCTAAATATTCTTTGGAAATCCCAATTTCTATGTCTGGGAGAGGAGATATGTAACATCTGCATTGCTAGCAGAGCTATTTTAAATAGAAACAGAGAGAAAACTTAGATGCTCCCTCGGACCTTGAACATAATAGAGTGAAGTAATACTGTCTGAAAATGGTCATGGTGTCTATATGACATTATAAACATAGCCCTAGAAAAGGACACATTTTGAAATTCTTCTAGAAAGTGAGTTTTCGGCTGTCTTCTCTATAAAATCTACCAATCCTGCAGCCCACACTAAAGAATAGAAATGCTGCACGTTAGTGTGGATGCAAGGATTCTTGCATTTATCAATCTCTATGGTGCTGGAAAGTCTTTTATGCAGTACCCCTTTTGTGTACTTCCCAAAGTACTGTGAGACTGTTTTGTACCTGTGAGTACCCAAAAGAAAAAAAAATGTCCTTACTCAGCTGGCTCTGGGCAGTGTTTTGTCACCGGTTGTTTCGCACATCAAATGGTCACCTTTTAGTTCAGTTTCTCATCCCATTTATACATCATGGAAGAGAGCATGGATTCCAGATTCAGCCTGCCTAAGTTTGAGTCTTAGCTCTTCCCCTTACTTGGGTTCTTAAACTCTTTCAGCTTCAGAGTTTCACCTGTCACATAGGATAATAATAGCACCTACCTCTTAGAATTGTTACGTAAATCAAACGAGAAAATGCACAGTGCCTGGCATATCCTACAGAAATGCTCAGAAATGCCAGTTGTTATTTTCCCACTCCTTTCAGGACAGGGGGCATGTTTTATATCTCTTCTTTATCTGTCACTGAGCCTAGAAAAGGGATTCATGTGTAGAAGGGAACCATTGAATGACTTTTGACAGTTGAAGGAACATGTTGAATTTAATTGAGGATCTTTTAAAAAACATCCAGATGTTTTCTTTGGACATTAAGAATATTGTGAGACAATTCTGAGAAGAGTAAGATTCATGGTGACGTGGATTTACCTCAAACTCTGCTTCTCCGTCCTTGACCCAGGAATCACAGTGGGCTTTTCAGTCCCGTTGCCCCTCCCGTAGTATCTTGCCTTGTCTTTGCGCTCCTTTGAAGATGTTTCTCAAAATGATCCTTCTGGTCAGGACGTAGCTGATCTTCATAGAAAACTTTGAGGTGAAACACACTATCAAATAAAAATGATTTATTTGTGAATTTGCCTTACTGTTGTCTGCACTTGATCTTTAAGAAAGTATAATTTTGGTGCTCCCCAAATAGCAAGATGGTAAAGTTCTTCATCAGCTGAAAGCAAAATTGCTACTGTGAAAAATGGGGTGTGTACTGACAAATATCACTTGCGTGCTGGTGTGTGGTGGAAATGTGGCTGGACAGTGCCAGGAAAAGCTACACTCGCTGATTGCACTTTTAACCCAGTGATAAGCGGGGCACTGAAAACCTGGTAGAATGAGAACTACAAATATTTAAGCTATCACTTCACTCCTACATCTGATGATGGAAAGTTTTATCTTAGAGTCTGGAGAAAAGTGAAATGAGTTGCTTATATCTACACATTAGGATTTGGCTACAGCATAACTAGTATATTTCCTAGTGGCTAGTGCAGCAGGAGTGGTGGGGGTGTGTGGAGAGACTGAAACTGACTGTCAGAGCCGGAATAAAGTGCAATGGTGGCATTGCCTCCTTCCCTGGACACTGTCCTGTGAGCTTATCAATCCTGTTGGACCAGAAGACACATCTTTTTACTCAAACCTAAATACGACCTGTTCTGGTGCTTTCCTAAATCTGACTTATTGGATTGAGACCCATTATTAGGTCATAAAATCAATTTAGTGGTTACGAGCTAGCATCTAAAAATAAGACAGGATGGCATGGCATGGCACAGAATAGACCAGAATAGACTAGAACAGAACAAAGTGCAAAACATATAGTAAAGGTTAGATTTGCTTTGTGAAATTTTGTTTTAGTATGTTTGTGTGCATGTGTGTACAGCAGGTCAAGATGGAAATTGTATGTCTGACTTTGAGTCTCAATTTAAACATTCTGAAAGTCACTGGCTAAGAAGCAATGCTCTTGTGTCCACTTATGTTATAGGTTACCAAGTAGCAGGGAGAGATGTTTCACATGCCTCTCAGGTTGTTGATACACGTTTTCTGTGCACTTGATGAGTTGCCCAGCAACAGCTAACATTCACTGACCGATTATCAGCTGTCACGCAGTGTGCCAAGTGTTTTGTATGTATTTGAATCATTAAAACAGCCCTACAAATCAGCTACTATTTTATAATTATTCCAGTTTTGTAGGTGAGGAAACTGAGACCCAGAGAGATCCAATCATTTGCTCAAATTTACACAGCTGGAAAGGGGGACAACTAGGATTTGAACCCAGGCAGCTTGGCTGGAGAGGGCCCACACTTGACAACTCTTAGGAGTCTATAGGCCGAGGGACCAGCCCTTCTCCCACTTTATTGCCAACACTAAAGTTTCCCTGCCCTGAATCAAGGACATTAAAGCCAGTACCTCCTGCTGAAATATCCCTAATTACGAGGTCTGACAATTAAGTTCATGAACTTGTCGCAGTGTTGTTGCTAACCTTTTCTAATGTCAGAGGGATTATTCATTATGAATTTGTACCAACTGGACAAACAGTTAACCAAGTTTACTATTTGGAAGTGCTGAAAGGGCTGCATGAGAAAGTTAGACGACGTGAACTTTTCACCAATCATTCATGGTTTTTGCATCACGACAATGCACCAGCTGACATGGCACTGTCTGTAAGGGAGTTTTTAGCCAGTAAACAAATAACTGTACTGGAACACACTCCGTACTCACTTGATCTGGCCCCCAATGACTTCTTTCTTTACCTGAAGATAAAGGAAATATTGAAAGGAAGGCATTTTGATGCCATTCAAGACATGAAGGATGATACAACAACAGCTCTGATGGCCATTCCAGAAAAAGAGTTCCAAAATTGCTCTGAAGGGTGGACTAGGCGCTGGTGTCAGCGCATAGCTTCCCAAGGGGGGTACTTTGAAGGTGACGGTAGTGATATTCAGCAATGAGGTATGTAGCACTTTTTCTAGGATGAGCTCACAAACTTAATTGTCAGACATCGTATCTCAATTTAACACAACATTTATTGGGTTGGACCATATGAGATTACCAATATTTGCCTATATTTCAACCATAAAACCCGCAGTTTCATATGGTTCAATCTAATAGCCCTTCCTATGTGCAAATGGGTAGTAAAGGATGAATAATGTATTGTCTCCAACCTTAATATATTTATAATCTAGGGACTAAGGAAAATGGACACTTAGGAGTTTTTCTATTTCACGTTTCATTCCTTTCTAGTTGGATTTTCACAGGAACATGTTTTCTAGAAAACTCTATAATAGGATTGCAGAATGTAAGAGCTGGGAAGGGCTTTATTGACTATTCAAGCTGAAGCATTTCTTAGGAATGTAAGACCTAATGAAATTAAGTGACTAATGTCAACAGCAATTACTGGCAGAGCCAAGGCTAGAATTCAGGCTTGTATGCTTTTTATTTTTAATCTTGAAGACTTTGACTACATCAAAATAATCACCTATAGATTAAAACATCCTAGGGTGTGTGACTCTTGTAAATACCGTCTCACCTTCGGTTGCTAAAAAGCTCGGAGCAAAATGTAAAACCCACTGTTAGTAGTTACAGTTCAACTTTTATTTTCCCTTTGCCTTTATTTATTTATTTTTGCCTTAATGTCTTTATCTTTTTAAATCTTGCTATGTTGTGAGATTTAGGGACCTTCCTCGATTCTTTGGTTTTGACTGAGAGAAGGTTAAATTTTAAAAGTGTTCCGGGGATAGAAAAGGCTTCAACCATATCCATGTGAGTGATCAGATGGGCTGTGAGAGGCAAAGTAGAATGATGGATGAGGCCAGCCAGGAAGACCATGGGGTGAGGGGGAAGGAGCCAGGACATGGAGGAGAGGTTAAGAAGCCAATGAAAGGTCTGCCATGAAGGAACAGCAGGCCACACAAGGACAAGCAACAGAAATGCTGCAACAATGGCACTTGCTGCTGCTCACAGCTCTAAGTAGAAAGTACAGCTCATCTGATTTGTGACTACGGTACTATGTGGCCTCAGCTGATGTTTCCTCCCACCATGCCCCTACAGGAGCCCCCTATTACAGCAAGGCTGGGCCCCTATTCACTTGCCACCACATATTGTGTGGTCTCAGCCTCCAGTTTTGATCTGTGCTAGTGTCATCTGCTCACCTCTAAATATGTTAATCTTTCAAGGAATACATCCATCATTATAAAACCTTCCTAACTACTGAATCCCCAAATAATCTCTTCTTTACCTTAATTTCTATACTAAATTTAGTTATCAAAATGCTCATATGTTACAACCATATTGTAGATTGTGAGCTTCATAAAAATTGTGTTGTGTTGTGTTGTGTGTGTGTGTGTGTGTCCCCAAAACATGCATCGATACTTTACAAATGGAAGATGACCATAATGTATCTTAAGTAAAAGAGACAGTGGAATTTGATGCATCCTTTATTCCTACATAACATATTCAGAAATAAAAAACGGAACGCTTATCCAACCCTTTGTTTGCTCTAACTTATGATTTTCCATGACCATTAGAAAAGTTCTTATACTGACAGAGACAAACAAATGTCAAACCCTTTTGAATAGTTGTTGGATTTTTACTGAGCAATAAGCATTCTTAGCTTTTATCACTTACAAGAAATTTAATTTTACATAATTTGAGCTGTGTCAAGTTAATTCTTCAAAATCCATTTGAAGGTCATTAGGCACTTCAAATTATTGGAATGTTTGTTTGTTTTTTTTCATTTCTTCATGATCTTTTTATCCTGTCACTGACATAGAAAGGGCAGTGATATTTCAAGAAACGTGCTACCGTATCATACCGCTTATTCTGTCATCAGAAGAATGTGAAATGAAAGCAAGATGGCTCCCAAAAGTTTCCTTTGATAGCTGTTACTTCAGTGACCCAGAACTATGTAACTTTTCAAGTGATAACTCCCTAATTAGTTGGAGCTTTAGTATCCTCTGCCTGCATCTTGTCCTCAGCCCAAATGTTCACTTATCTGAACCAAAGTGCTACATGACATCTTTGTTGTTTTAGGAACGTACAGTTACCATTCCCAGGCTGCCCCCACACTATCTCAGATATGTGTTATATGACACATCTTCAAATTCAGAGAGAGTGTAGGAAAAAAAAGATCTTACTAGTTTGAATGTTTTTGTTAACAATTTAAAATAACTGGTTCTTGAAATAGATTTTTACTGTACATGCAGCTGTGTTTCAGATTGTGTATACAGACCTAAAGTATGCAATTGTTATGCACATACAGTGCAGTGAGAAATAAAAAAGCTTCAAGAGGGGGCTTTCAGCAGCAAAAATATGAATATGAGTAGTAGTTCCCACATGGAAAATACAAGCATTTTGTCTCTTATCTTACAACTGTGGAAGAAAAAAGATATTTTGGAAAGGGAAATAAGAAAATATCATACAAAAAGGGGCCTGTGACTGAGAAAGTATCAGACTGTCCTTTGTGATAAAAATTATTAAGGGCAATTAATAGCTCCCTCCAGTAAATTAGAAGGGACCAAAAACTCCAAAAGTCAGAAGTGAATAAATAAATGGAGAGGGTGTGGGCTGTGGTAAGCATAAGCCAGAATGCTCCATATGGTTGTAGTTCAGGATGGTCAAAGGGCTGAGCAAGATCAGAAAGAAGAAATGACCAATAACATCATTAATCTGATGTTCCCCAATTCCCATATGGAGTCTCTGAGAAGACCTTGTGGTCCAAGTCCTATCTTTAAGAGCAGGGGCCAGAGTGGAAACAGAAAGAGTAGAAATAGAAGATAACATAGCTTAGGGCATGAGGTAACATGGGAAAACTGAACTTGGGGTAAATTAAAGGTAATTTTATATATAAAATCTCCTATTGATACTGTTTCTCTGGAGTACCCTGACCCAGGCCCATAGGCACCTGCCCGGGGAAAATAAAGCAACTCATAGAAACTATTCCTGAGGAAGTCCAGATATTGGATTTGCTTGACAAAGACTTTAAATTAGCTATTTTAAATATGTTTAAATAACCAAAAGAAACCATGCCCAAAGAATAAAATTTAAAAATTGAAAACAATGTCACACCAAATAAGGAATATCAATAAAGAAGTAGAAATTATTAAAAAATAAATTGTGGAGGTGAAAAGTACAAAAGCTCAAATGAAATATTCAATAAAAGAACTCAACAACACATTTGAGCTGGCAGAAGAAAAAATTCAGTGAATTTAAAGATAGGTCAATTAAGATTACAGAGTCTTAGAAACAGAAAGAAAAAGAGAATGAAAAAAAAAGAAGGAGCAGAGCATCAGAGACTTGTGAGACATCATCAAATGCACCAACATACACACAGTGGAGTCCCAGAAGGAGAGGTGGTAAAGGGAAAAAAAGAGTATTTGAAGAAATAATGGTTAAAACCAATCCCAAATATGGTGTAAACCATTAATCTACACATGCAGGAAGTTCAACAAGTTCTGTGTGGGATAATCTTAAAGACATACAAACAAGACACATCCTAATTAATCTATGGAAAGAAAAAGAGAGAATCTTGAAAGCAAGAAGAGAAAAACCCATCATGTATAAATGATAATAAAAATAATAGCTGACTTTTCATCAGAAACCGTGAAGGCCAGAAAGTAGTGGGATAAAATATTTTAAAATATCAAATAAAAATATAATATCTAGCAAACTGTTCTTCAAAAATGAAGGAGAAACTAACACACACCCAAATAAAAAGAAACGGAGAGAGTTTTTTGCTACCAGACCTCTCTACAAGAAATGCTCAAGAGTCCTTCAGTCTGAAATGAAAAGATGCTAGACATTAAGTTGAATCTATGTGAAGAAATATGGAGAAGTGGGGAAGGTAGCTAGATAGATAGATATAAAAGATAGTATAAATTTGTTTTGAGTTTTTAATTCATTTTTTTGTAATTCTATCTGACTTAAAATACAAATTTAAAAAACAATAATTATAAATCTGTATTAATGAGCATACAATGTATAAAGATGTAATTTGTATACAACAATAGGACAAAGGAGTAAGACAGAAATGGAGCTATATGTGAGTGAAGCTTTTGCATACTGTTGAAATTAAGTTGGTATTAACCTGAACTATAGTGTTTAAATTTAAATATGAAATATAATCGCCAGGGCAGCCAATAAGATAAAACCTCAAAAAATATAGCAAAAGAAACAATAATAAAATTCATATGGAACACTAGAAAACATGTTTAACAAAAAGGAAAGCAGTAGTGGAAAAGTAGAGTAACAAAAAAGACATGGATGAATCAAATGCTAATAAGAAAATGGCAGATTTAAATCCTACCTTACCAATAATTGCATTTTGTAAATGGATTAAACACTCAAAACAAAAGGCAAAAATTGGTAAAACAGGATTTAAAAATTCCATGATCCAACTACTGTGTCTCCATAAAAATAAGACTGGGTCTTATATTAATTTTTGTTACAAAAGACGCATTAGGGCTTATATTCAGGGGATGTCATTCTGAAAAATCATGCTAGGGCTTATTTTCCAGTTAGGTCTTATTTTTGGGGAAACACGGTATATGCTATCTAAGAGAAACACATTTTCAAAGACAAACAGATTGAAAGTAAAAGGATGTTTTCTTACCGCCGAATAGTATTCCATTGTGTATATATACCACAACTTGGAAAACAACAAAAGAACAAGAAAAACAACTGAAAGAACAAAAACTCATAGACATAAACTCATAGACATAGACAATAGTTTAGAGGTTACCAGGGGGTATGAGAGGGAACGGGGCTCTAGAAGAAGGTAAACAGGGTCTAATATGTAGTGATGGAAAGAGAACTGACTCTGGGTGTTGAACACACAATGTGAGATGTAGATAATGTATTACAGAATTCTACACCTGAAATCTAACTTTACTAACAATTGTCTCCCCAATAAACTTTAAAGAAAATAAGTAAAAGGATGAGAATATATGCCATGTAAACAGTAACCAAGAGAGAGCTGTAATGGCTACATTAATATCAGAATTGAAGGGAGAGCTGGACAATTCATCAATAATAGTGGAGACATCAATACCTTAATCTCAATAATGAATGGAACAAATAAGGAGAAGATCAACAAGGAAATAGAAGAATTAAACAACACTATAAACCAACTACATCTAACAGGCATCCAGGAACAACAAAAAAAGAATACACATCTTTTCTCAGGTACACATGAGACATTTTCCAGGATAGCCCATCCTATATTAGGCTATAAAACAAGCTTCAATAAATTTACAGGATTAATATCACACAAAGTATTTTCTACTACCACATAGAATGCAATTAGACATTAATAGAAGAAAATTTGGAAATTTTATAAATATGAATTTCTTCACAACCTGGATGTAGGAAAAGATTTCTTAGGCAAGACACAGAAAATACCCATCTTTTAAAAAACAGATAGTATAGACTTAATCAAACTACAAAATTTTGCTTACCAAAAGACACAATAAAGAAAATGAATTGTGGGAGATGAGGGTAAGGGGGATCGAATATATGGTGATGGAAGGAGAACTGACTCTGGGTGATGAACACACAATGGGATTTATAGATGATGTAATACAGAAATGTACACCTGAAATCTATGTAATTTTACTAACAATTGTCACCCCAATAAATTTAATAAAATAAAATTAAAAAAAAGAAAAGAAGATGAATTAACAATCCAGAGATTGTGAGAAAATACTTGCTAAAGATATATTTGACAAAGGACTTGTGTCCAGAATAGATAAAAAAATGTTGTACATCTAAGTCACAGAGTTTCTCAACCTTATTTTCATTACAGTTCTCCGTAAGGAGCCTTTTTAGACATCTTTTTCCCTAATTGCCCCATAATTAAATTTTAATACTACAAACATACTGTATATATTTTTGTGTACTGTAACCATTTGTTTGGCTACAAACCATTGTAATACTTAAGATTTTTCACCCCTCTCCCAAAGCTAATTGTCACCCACTTGGGGGTGATACTGCCACCATTGAGAATCCATGCTCAATTAAAATATTTTTTATATGTGAATGACCAATAATCACATGGAAAAGGGCTCAAATCATTAATAGTTATAAAATGCAAATCAAAACCACAATGAGATGTTGATACACAGCAACTAGAATGACTAAAAACTGACATCAAAAGTTATGAGAAGTTGGAGACACCAGAACTCTCATACATTACAAATGGGATACAACCTTTTTGGCAAAAGGTCTGGCAATTTCTTATGAAATTAAACATACCCCTACCTGTGATTGAACAGTTCCAATTCTAGGTTTTCACCCAAGATAAGTGAAAACATGTCCATACAAAGACTTATAAAGAATATTCATTGCAGGTTTTATTCATAATAGTATAAAACTGGAAACAACCCATCCGTGACCCATTGCCTTGTCAATCAACAGGAAATGGATAAACAAATTAAATCATATTTATTTAAAGGGATAATACAAATGTGAAACTATTAGGTTGGTGTAAAAGTAATTGCGGTTTTTGCAATTATTTTTAACTTTTTAAACTGCAATTACTTTTACACCAACCTAATAACAAACTGCCGATTCATGTGAAAACATGGGTAAATCTCAAAATATTTATGCTGGGTAAAAGAAGTTTTACACAAACTAGTTCTATTAAAATTTATTTGGGTGATAATGGTCAACCAATGGTCAACTTGAAAACTACACAGGTTTCAAGTATACAATTCTGTAATGCATTGTCTATATTGCAATATGTGTTCACCACCCAGAGTTAATTCTCCTTCCATTACCATATATTTGACTCTCGTTATCCTCTTCTACCATCCCCCCGTCCCTTACCCTCTGGTAACATTGAACTGTTGTCTATGTCTATGAGTTTTTGTTTCTTTATTTGCTTGTCTTGTTCTTTGCTGCCTTCAATTTTACGAGATCTGATGATTTAAGTTCACAAATTTGTTGCAACGACGTTGCTAACCTTTTTTAATATCAGAAGGATTATTCATTATAAATTTGTATCAACTGGACAAACAGTTAACCAGGTTTACTATTTGGAAGTGCTGAAAAGGCTGCGTAAAAAAGTTAGACAACCTGAACTTTTCGCCAACAATTCATGGCTTTTGTATCACAACAATGCACCAGCTGACATGGCACTGTCTGTAAGGGAGTTTTTAGCTAGTAAACAAATAACTGTATTGGAACACCCTCCCTACTCTCCTGATCTGGCCTTCAATGACTTCTTTCTTTACATGAAGATAAAGGAAATATTGAAAGGAAGACATTTTGATGGCATTCAGGACATCAAGGGTAATACCCCGACAGCTCTGATGGCCATTCCAGGAAGAGTTCCAAAATTGCTTTGAAGGATGGACTAGGCACTGGTGTCGGTGCACAGCTTCCCAAGGGATGTACTTCAAAGTTGATCGTAGTGGTATTCAGCAATGAGATATGTAGCATTTTTTTCTAGGATGAGTTCTTGAATTTAATGGTCTAACCTTGTACCCACGTGAGTAAAATCATATGGTTCTCAACTTTTTTTTCATCTGACTTATTTTCTTAGCATCATAATCTCAATATCCATCCATGTTGTCACAGATGAAAGTATTTCATCTTTCTTATGGCAGAGCAGTATATATGTCACATCTTCTTTATCCAATCATCTACTGAAGGACACTTTGGTTGTTTCCAAGACTTGGCCACTGTAAATGATGCTGCTGTGATCATCAGAGTACCTTTATCTTTATGGATAGATGTTTTCAGATGTTTTGGGTATGTACCCAGGAGGGGGATTGCTGAGTCATATGGTAATTCTATTCTTAACTTTTTGAGGGACCTCCATACTGCTTTTCATAATGGCTGTACAATTTACATTCCCACCAACAGTTTATAAGGGTTCCTTTTTCTCCACAGCCTCTCCAATGCTTTTTATTATTTACCTTGTTGATGATAGCCATTCTAACAGGTGTGAAGTAATATCTCATTGTGATTTTGATTTGCATTTCCATAATAGCTAGTGAGGTTGAACATTTTTTCATATATCTGTTGGTCGTTTGTACGTCTTCTTGGGAGCAGTTTCTGTTCATGTCCTCTGCCCATTTTTTAATTGGATTGTTTGTCTTTTTGTTGTTAAATTGTATGAGTTCCTTATATATTTTAGATATTAGCCCCTTATTGGAGGTGTCGTTTGCAAATATCTTCACCCATTCGGTTGGTTGTCTCTTTGTTCTGTTAAAGGGTTCTTTTGCTGTATAGAAGCATTTTAGTTTGATATAGTCCCATTCATTTATTTTAGCTTTTACTTCCTTTGCTTTTGGGGTCAAATTCATAAAATCTTCTTTGAACCCAAGGTCCGTAAGTTTAGTACCTATGCTTTCTTTTATGTAGTTTATTGTTTCAGATCTTATGTTTAGGTCTTTGATCATTTTGAGTTAATTTTAGTATATGGTGAAAAATAGTAGTTTAGTTTTATTCTTTTGCACATGGCTTTCCAATTTTTTCAGCACCATTTACTAAAGAAGCTTTCTTTTCTCCATTGCATGTTTTTGGCTCCTTTGTTGAAAATTATTTGTCCATATTTATGTGTTTATTTCTGGGTTTTCAATTCTATTCCATTGGTCTATGTGTTTTTCTGCCAATACCATGCTGTTTTGATTATTGTTGCTCTGTAGTACATACTGAAGTCAGGGAGTGTGATACCTCCAGAATTATTTTTTCTTCTTAGGATTGCTTTGGTTATTTGGGGTCGTTCATGATTCCATACAAATCTGATGATTTTTTGTTCTATTTATTTAAAAAATATCATTGGGATTTTGATAGGGATTGCATTAAATCTGTATATTGCTTTGGGTAATATGGCCCTTTTAACTATGTTGATTCTTCCAATCCCTCAACATTTTAACTATGTTGATTCTTCCAATCCATGAACATGGAATGTCTTTCCATTTCTTTATGTCTTCTTCAATTTCTTTTAAAAATGTCTTATAGTTTTCAGTGTATAGGTCCTTCAGATCCTTTGTTAAGTTTATTCCTAGGTATCTTATTCTTTTTCACAAACTAATTCTTACTGTGTGATCCCATTTATATGAAGTTCTAAAACAGATCAAACTAATCTCGGTGAACAAAATCCAAATATCAGTTGCCTCTGGAGATGGAAATGGGGGGAAACGATTGACTAGAGAGGAGTTTGAAGGAACCTTCTGGGGTGATGGAAATATTCCATAGCTTGGTAAGAGTTTGGGCAATTACGCAGGTGTGTGCATCTGTCAGAAGTCATCAAATGGTACATTTAATATTTAGGTGTTTAAAAAAGACTGTAAGCCAATATTGAACTTTTGTTAATATTATGCATGCTGAAATGTTTAGGGGTGAGGGGTAATAATTTCTGCAACTCACTTTGAAATAAATCAAAAAGTAAGACGGTTTTATGATTAGATAAGTCAATATTCAATAAAGCAAATATGTTAATTATAGAATCTAGGCCATAGAAATAGGATGTTCACTCTAAAATTCTTTCAAATTTTGTATATGTTGATAACTTTCATAGCAAAACATTGAGAAATAATTTATTTAATTGAAGTATGGAAATCAAGGTCACTCCTGAAGCCAGCATATTCTTAGAAGAAAACTGGCCTGGTGAAGGGAAACATGAAATATGGCAGTGCTGTTCAAAGAAAGCTATGTGGTCTTGAGCACATTGTGTAATCTCTCTTCACCTCATTTTACTAATGTATAAAATAATTACATTAATCCCCACCTTGCAAGTTTGTGATAAGGATTGGAAATACTTGATCTTCAGTGAATAATGAAAATGTAGCATCTAATTTATTGTTACTTGCTATATGCCACACCTAAGTTAACCTCTCAGCCTCTTTGTTGTTACCAGATGTTGTAACCACACTTAATCTCTAAAGATTGTTAGAATAAATTAATACATGTAAAATGCTCAGACCCTAGGAAAATTGATGTAAATAAAAATAGGTTGAACTACATGAAAAGGCTGGGTTTTAATTTTTTTGTCAAAAATAGTTGAATATTGACAATTTCATATGGTTCAATGTAATAGCAATGTGTAGATATAGAAATAAAATATATGAGAATGAGATATATACATATAAATATGCCTAAGAAAGTCTATATGGAGTTGACACTAAGTGTTCAACCAAACATTCTGGCACAATTTTGGTGCCTGAGCAAGAGCTTCTCTAATTTAAGTTTGTCAACCCTCCAGCTATTATTAGGGTCACCAACTCTTCCTAATTCTAGCACTGAATATCACACATCCTGGGAAATCCTTCAGAACCAGTCAAACCAGGAAAGCTGGTCACCTTAGGTTACACAAAAGTTGTTTCCATAACCAGCCTCCAAAGAGGCACTTCCTCTGCTTTGGCTGCTGCCCAGTAACTCAGTCTTACAAATACATCATAGAAAATTACAGCGAAATCCACTTTCTAGATGAACAGCTTTTTCATACCCAGACATGTCTTAATTCCCAGAGGATGACCAGAAGACCTGTTAAAGTTTGGTTTTGGTCAAATGTTGCTCTTTAATTCTTTTAACTATTGGCCTACTAGTATTGCTCTGAGCCGCAGAATCTATTAAGTTCAGTTTATTTTAATTAAGAGTGTGTAACGCGGAAGTACAGGGGGCAGTATAACCTGGCACTTGGGCAGGGGTGTCATCGCATCCAGGACTAAAGCACAGTAAGAAATCTACTAGACCAGTTTTATAGTTATATTCAGAAGTGTCTATAATAACCCCCAGTAGGAAGCAAGAAGTGGGATGCAGGCACAGAGGATCCTTGTACTTACACCTTTTCCAGGCAAACCTGCTCCTAGCAGCATGTGGAGCCTCCACATTGTAACCTAACCAAGAGGTGTGTTAAGCATTAGTGCAGCAAGGGTTAATCTGCAGGGGGGACCCCTCACACTGAAGGCTGAACCCTGGGGAAATTGCTTATGAGCTCCAGCTGGAAAACGCATATGGGAGACAAACAGGTTTATCTTTGAAACTCTGTTTACAAACAAGATGCATTTGTTCTCCACACAGTTTGTCTTTGCCAGTGGCACTTGAGGAATCCAGTTTCAATGTAAGAACTACAACTTCGGATCACCTCAAAATTCATGAATAGTTTCTTGCCAGTGTTTTTCCTTTTAAGGTAATCCCTTTGTCCCAGAGTGGGGGAGTTGGGGTGCATTTATTCACTCAGATATCTATTCTAAGATTTATTATATGAGCTCTATGTTTCAGAAAAATGTACCAATGACACAAACTTTAACTAGACATTCCTACCCTCAAAAGTCATCTGATAATACCTAGACACCAATAAAGTTGGCACAAGACATATAATGCCATGAAAGGAGAATTATTAGCAATAACATCAAAAGACTGTATAGAAGGATCAAAAAGTCTTAATGAACACAGTAGCTTGAGAGCTGGGCTTGAAAAGATGAACACAATTTCAACTGAGCAGAATCAGTGTCCAGGAAATGTTAATGGAACAAATGCTAAGGGCATTGAAAGACAAGAAAATAGAGGAAGCGTTAGGGAGACCACCTCAGGGAAAATGTAGATGCCTGATCACTGCACTGCACACCTGAAGCTAAACAATAATGAATGTCAACTACAAGTTTAATATATATATATATATATATATATATATATATATATATATATATATATATGTATATAGTTACAAGAAGCAGAGCACAGCATTAGGAATAGGTACAGTGGCTGTGTGCGATGTCAGAGAGATAGTGGATGAGGGGAGGGGGATTGACACAGTGTGAGGGATATAAATAATAAATGTCTAACTATTACATTGTTTTGTGCACCAGAAACTAATAATAATAAAAGAAACAAAGCAAAAACAAAGACCATATAAAAGGAAACAAAGAAAGACCTAGTAATTCCACTTCTGGGTATTTATCTGAAGAAACCCAAAATTCTACTTCAAGGGGACATGCTCCTCCATATGTTCATTGCAGCATTATTTACAATAGCCAAGATATGAAGGCAAGCTGGGTGTCCCTGAATGGATGAATGGATAAAGAAGAGGTGGTACATATATACAATGGAATATTACTCAGCCATTAAAAAGAATAAAATCTTGCCATTTGTGACAACATGGATGGACCTAGAGGGTACTGTGCTGAGTGGAGTAAACCAGACCAAGAAAGACAAATGTCACATGATTTCACTTATAAGTGGAATGTAAAGAGCAAAATAAACAAATGAAACAGAAACAAACCCATACATAGAGAGAACATTTTGATGGCTGCCATATGGGAGGGGGTTTCAGAGTGGGGGTAAAAAGGGGAAGGGATTAAGAAGTACAAATTGGTAGTTATAGTCATGGGGATGTAAAATAAAGTATAGGAAATATAATCAATAACATTATAATAACTATGTATAGTGCCAGGTGGGTACTAGTCTAGTCAGGGGAATCACTTCTTAAGTTATATAAATGTCTAACCACTATGCTGTATACCTGAAATTAATATAAAATAATACTGAATGTCAATTGTAATTAAAGAATTTGAAAAGGGAAGAAGATAAAGGGGAATAAGAGTTTCAAAATTCCAGGTATAAAACAAATAAGTCATGGAGATATAATGTACATCATAGAGAATATAGTCAATAATACTGTGATATCATGGTACAGTGTCAGATGGTTGCTGGACTTATCATGGTGATCACTTCCTTAGCATAGGAAATATAATCAATAATATGGTAATAACTATGTATAGTGCCAGGGGAGTACTGTTGAATAACTATGTTGTATACCTGAAACTAATATAATATTGTATGTTAGCTATGTTTTAATAAAAAATATTAAAAGAAAAAGAAAGTAGGGGAAGTGTGAGGGAAAAACAAGTCATTCAGTTTGACTAATATGCAGGGTACTAATAGAGTGTGAGGGAGATACCTCAAGAAAAGTAGGCTGGGATCAAATCAGGCAGGTACTGGAATGACAAGCGATGGAGGTTATAACAGGAACCACTGGAGATTCAAGAGTGAGCAAAACAAGCACAATTCCCTGCCCTCATGATGCCTGCATTCTAGTGGGGGTAAGGGGTTCTCTCAGTCAGGCCAACTAAAATGAAGGACATAGATAACAGCAGAGGTTGGTGCCTACTGGGTGGCAGGCACAAGTTAAGCGTTTTCTGTATGGTATGCCAAATCCTCACAAGGTTGTTTCCACCAGAGTATTCAAATAAGGAAACAAGCTCAGGGATGCTGCTGATTACCCAAGAGTATCCTCATGCCTGGACCAGAGTCCAAATACACGCCTCTCTGGCACCAAAACCCATGTCATTCTTCTCCAGGTTAGATGAGACAGAGGGGTGGGGGATGAAGGAAAGGGAAGCTGAGAGAGCAGTTCGATTTCTGTAAGAATTCAAGAGAAAATTGAAGACTTTTAAGTTGACCTCAAGTGAAATGGAAAAGGAAGGGGGCCTGTGAGTGACGTTGTGGAGATAGATTGACTAAGATTTAGTGACTAATTGAATTTTGAGGGGAAGTAAGAAGAAAGAATCAGAGATAAACCTATGGGAATGATCCTGGGAAAATGGGAGAAGAGGAATGCATGCATAGAATCATGGAAAAAAATGGGAAATTTTAAAAGATTTGGGGATTGATGGACATTCAACAACTTCATTCAACCAATATTTATTATCCGTTTGCTTATTTAACAAATATGTATGGAGCTGCCATGTGCCAGGCACTGGTTAGGCACTAGGGATCTAATCCAAAGTGATGGAGTTTATGGCCCTGTGAGGGAGAAGTGTACTAAAACGGTAATCCCACGGAAGAGTGCCAAGTGACAGGCTAAGACAAGGATGGACAGCAGTGATTTCTAAACCGTCTTACACGTTGGATTTACCTGATATCCATTTCCCACCTCCCCAGAGATTGTGATTTAAGTAATCTTGGGTGTAGCCTGAGCTTTGGAAGTTTCAGAAGCTCCCCAGATGATTCTAATATGAAAACTATTTGGGGAACTACTGCTCTAAAGCAAAGGTTATCAACTATGGCCCTCCAGCCAAATCCAGCCCATTGGCTGCTTTTGTAAATAAAATTTTATGGAGACACATCCCCACTCAATCACATGTATTATCACTCACATCCACACTACAACAGTAGGACTGAGTATTTGCTAACCAAGACCATGGGCCCCCGAAAGCTGAGAATATTTACTATTTTAGTGCTTTACAGAAAAAGTTTGCTGTTCCTGTCTAAAATAAAGTAATAAGATTTCAGAGAGCATATAACAAAGCAACATGATCTAGCATCATGGAAAGGGATTGGGAATGCAGGCTCCTCTCATGTCTAAGTTTGTGTAGGAAAGTTGCACAGGAAAAGAGGAAGGTAAGAGCAATGAGGACAGGAAAATGGCAGGAGCAGAAGCCCTGTTCCTATATCCACCACCATGGAATGATAACCCCCAAAATTAGTGGCTCAAAACAGCAATCATTTTGTGATTACTGTTCGCAGTTTTAGGCATGGACTGGGCTCAGGAAGGCAGTTCTTCCTCAGCATCTCTCATTTGAGGGCTGGAGTCATCCTGAACGCTTCTTCATTCATTGTCTGGAGGATGGTTTTAACTGTCATTGGGGTCCTCAGTGTGGCTGTAGAATGAAACACTTACCTACAAAAGACTCTCCATGTATACTCTCCGTTTCCTTACCACACTGGGACTAGTTTTTAGCATCCAAGGAGAAGCAGGTGGGAGCTGCATTGTTCTTTATGCCCTTCCTTAGAAGGGATGTGACATATCATCACTTCTGCTATAGCCATAGGCCCACCCAGATTCGAGGGAGAAGCGGACAGACCTCATGTCTTCATGGGAGTACATACCTTCAATGCCGCATTTTAAGCACTGTGTTTGTCAGTTGGAATATATCTTAGTGACCATCTTTGGAAAATATAATCTGCTACTAGCAGGAGGGATCATGTATAGCTTCATCATCTCAAAGAAAGAGCAAGTGGGAGAGATGAGGCTAGAGAGGGGGTGGTGACTCCAGATTAGTACTTTAGGTCCATGTTAAGAATTTGTATCCTTCGGATACATGGTCCCCTGCAGTCCTCTCCCATGGCCCCCAGCCAGGGTGCTGCATGCACAGTGTCTGCCTCCATGCGTCAAGACCCGGGTCTGCTGTGGAGAGCCCCTTGTCCCTGGAAATGGGGTGTGGCTGAAAAGGGGGCTGCCCCCTCACTTGTCATGCAATGCACATTCATGGGGAACCTAAAACAAAAACAAACAAACAAAAAACTTGTATCTTTATTACAAGGTGGGACAATTAAGTTCGCCAACTTGTTGCAGCTATGTTGCTAATGTTTTTTGATATCAGAGGGATTATTCATTATGAATTTGTACTAACTGGACAAACAGGTAACCAAGTTCCTATTTGGAAGTGCTGAAAAGGCAGAGTGGAAAAGTTAGACGACCTGAACTTTTCACCAACAATTCATGGCTCTTGCATCACGACAATGCACCAGCTCACATGGCACTGTCTGTGAGGGAGTTTTTAGCCAGCAAACAAATAACTGTATTGGAACACCCTCCCTACTCACCTGATCTGGCCCCCAGTGACTTCTTTCTTTACCAGAAGATAAAGCAAATATTGAAAGGAAGACATTTTGATGGCATTCAAGGCATCAAGGATAATATGACAATAGATCTGATGGCCATTCCAGAAAAAGAGTTCCAAAATTGCTTTGAAGAGTGGAGTAGGGGCTAGCATCAGCACATAGCTTCCCAAGCGGAGTACTTTGAAGGTGACTGTAGTGATATTCAGCAATGAGGTATGCAGCAATTCTTCTAGGATGAGTTCATGATCTTAATTGTCAGACCTTATATAAACCATCGGAGAGCTTAATGTATTTTAGAAAGAATACCGCTAGTATTCAATATGCTGGAGTATCTAGAAGCACAAACTTGAGACAGAGTATTGGGTTCAAATCCCCATTCTATCATTTGCTTGCTGGTTTATGTTGGGAAGTTTATTTAATTACTCTGTGCCTTGATTTCCTCATCTTTAAAAGGAGGAAAATTGTATGTTCTATAGTGCCGACCTCATTGGGTGACTGAGAAGATTACCTGGTTTGGTACAAGTAAGCACTTAGAACAGTGCCTAGCCCTCAGTAAACACTATAAAATTGTTAACTAATATTATTACTTAGTACCTGCTAAATAATTACTGCCCTATCTCTTTCTCTTAAAGTGGAATCCTAGCTTTCAGGGTAAATTCTATGCATCTCCTGCACACTCTACTCGGGGGCCTCAGGCAACCGGATGTTTTTTCCTTCCACCTAGATTTTTAATACTGGTGTCCAAGGACCTGAACAGCAGCCCTACGTTACCATCGTAGCCTCTGCCTTGGAACCAACCCAGTGTGGCTCATGCAGAGGGACTCCTGCTGGCTAACTTTGACATTCAGCATTACCAAGTGGGCTGTGCAGTTGAGGTTCCCCATTTTCCCTGGCCCCTCACACCTTCCCCAGACCCCCACACCTTCCCCAGCCCATACTCTTGTAAAGCAAAGCCCTTCTGCTAAGCAGCTTCCCTGGTCAGGGCTCTTCTGGATGTGCAGTGAGGTGGGGCTCCCTTCCCCAAATCATTTTTCTGCCTGGCTAACTCCTTCTTATGCTTCAAGATTAAGCTCAAGCAAAACTTCTAAGATTGGTTTTTAACTGCTCCCTCACGCCACTCTGAAGTATACATACCATCTGCATTTCTGTCAAAACCAGGACATGCTACATAATTTTGGGGGCTCAGGGCAAGATGAAAGAAGGGTTGCCTTTTCATCAACCAGACTTCTGCTCAAAATGACAAAGTAGGTAAATGTTGTGCTCTCCTCCTCCCATGACCACATCAAAATTGCAACTAAATTACCTAACAACCATCTCAGAGAATCACCTGAAGTCTAGCAGAACAGAAGTCCTACAAGTAAGGACATACAGAAGAAGCCACATGGAGACTTGTAGGAGGGGTGGAGACGCAGAACGGGCAAGGGGTTCCAGCCCCACACCAGGTTCCCTAGCCCAGGGTTCCAGTGCAGGGGAGAGAAGTCCCCGTAACTTCTGGCTGTGTAAAACAGCAGTGGTTGTGGAATCTAAAAAACAAAATAAATGAACAAACAAAACAAAAACAAACTCACAAATACAGAAAACATGTTGATGGTTGCTGGATGGGAAGGGTGTTAGGGGGAAAAGAGGGAAGGGATCAAGATGTGCAAATTGCCAGTTATAAAAATAGTCACCGGGATGTAAACTACAGCATAGGGAATAGAGTCAATCATATTGTGATAACTATGTATGGTGTCAGATGGGCACTAAACTTATTGGGGTGATCATTTAGTAAGTTATAGAAATGCCTAATCACTATGTTGTACACTTGAGACTAATAAAGTATTGTATGTAAACTATAATTGAAAAATAAAAGTTATTGAAAAAAATTATCAAGAATTTCAAAATGGCAGCAGCAAAGCCTTAAACCAAGCATAGAGTCCTTCTAAGTGCTGCGTCCTAGAGGCCACAGAGAGCTGGCCCTGGTCAAAGCACTTATGTGGCTCGTACTTACCTGCACCACTGATTGTTTCTTCCACTAAAGTATAAGTCACTTGAGGGCAAGTACAGCAACTTTGAATCACTGATATATACGTGTGTGTGTGTGTGTGTGTGTGTGTGTGTGTGTGTGTGTAAAGAGAGAGAGAGAAAGAACATATATAGACAATAAATCTTAAAAGAATACACTAACTGAAAATGAACACTAAAAATACGCTAAGTAATAAGAAAGAAGATTGGAAAGGAGGATAAAAGAGATACCAGTCTTGAATCTCCTATGAACCCTGAGAGCGAATAGGTAAGAGCAGGGACTCTGGAATCAAATATCATGGTTCTAACCCACTTAGCTCTCCTGAGACCATGGGCAAATTCCTGATACTCACCAGTCCTCAGTCACCTCATCTGTAAAATGGACAAAACCACATATCCTGCATCTTAGAGCTGCCATGGGGATTACATGAGATAGTACATGTTCAGATATGGCTTACACATACAAATTATGTCATTCATGATAATTATCATTAATGAACAAGAGTGGTTAAACTTAAAATGGAGCTTTCTACTTCTCAAAGTGCTTTCATGTTCACTATCTCATTTGATTTAAAATCCACTGTGGTTTTTTAAAGATGGGGAAAAGAAAATAGGCTTTCAATTGTCTATCCAGAAGAAAGAGGTAGCATAAGTCAGGGTTAGATCTCTTTATCCTAATCTAAATTCTTTAAATTGTACCAGGGGCATTATTGATTTCAATGCAATGAATCTATAAAAAGTTTTCTACACTGAGGGTCCTTTTAATTATATAGTTAAACTATTCTTCCGACCACATTATAAATAGCTTTTGTATGATTTCATATGCTTGCAATTAAGAAATGATTACTTGAGATGATTTTGATCTTACAAATTGCTACTGGCTCTTTAAGTGTAGCGAGGCCATCACTGAGACATTCATTCTTTAATTTGATGCCACTTACAGGTTCACTCCTTTTGCTGATGACAGGTTATGAAATACAGGTCCACAAATAGTTGTCATAGAGAAGGTGTAGGCTTCCACTAAAGATAAAAGCTTTCTGGATCTGCCTCCTTAGATCAATGGGATGTTACTTAAATCTTACCGTCCTGACTACTTGCTGAATGATAAGGCACTTATGGTTTTCTAGGGAAGTTGAAATCTTTAAAAAGAATATGAAAGCTCTTATGTTTTGAGTGACAGTGAATGGACTGGGAGAAAGAGAAACTTTCAGCGATAATTGTTATATAGAAATTAGAATTTTTTTTCCTTTAAAATGTAAAAGTCCAGTAAAAAGAGAGAAAATGACCTCAGATTTTTTTTAAAAAAACGCTCAGACTCAAAATATTGCCCAGCAGTGCAGCCTACTTTGAATTATTTCTTTAACCAAACTTAGCACAAATCTTAGAAGAGCATGACTCAATGGGAATTGTGTATATAAATTATTGTATGGAAGTGTAAGATAAAGGTCATTTTTGTCTTGAAAGGAGTATTGAGTTAGGCACTTTTCAGACATTCAGTGTTTTGCCAGCTCTCTTTCCCCCTAGCCCTGAATCCCAAAGCCTGTTTTGTCACCTTATAGGGGAAAATAAGGAGGACACTGTCCTTCTCCAGGATAGTGGGAAGGATCTGAAGAGTTAACATTTGTGAATGCAAATGTTACTACAGAAGGAATTTTACTTGAATGCAAATGATTTTACAAATACCTCAATTTTATTCATATACTTGTCCAAAAATGCAGGAGAAATACTTTAAAACACTGATTTACTAATCGTCCAGAATCAACAAATATTATCATTATTATATTTTCTTCAAATCATTTACTTTTTAAAATAAGAAACCCATGATTGGTACAGTTTACAGCCCATTTGTACCCTTCTCCAGCAGCATTCCCACCCTTCTCCAGGAGCAAACAATATGAATTTGATGATACTTGTCCAGTCCTTAATTTATGCTATTACCACATATGTGTTCCTTAAAATGTATAAAAATAGTGTTATACACTATGTATTATTCAGCACCTTTCTTCTTTTTTTGCAAAATGTTATTGTAAGAGCTATCTCATACTTAGACAATTATATCTGCTGTGTGCAATATTTCATCCTATTTATTGTATCCACATTTATTTTCTCTATTCCAGTCTTGATGGACATTTAGAATGTTTTGTGTGGTTTTTTTTAAATGGCAAACAATGAACATCAGTTACAAATACCAGAGTCTAGAATAGTCTTAAATGTCTTCATTTGCAGAAAATATTCTCTATTTACATTTCCATTACAAACCTCTAATTCACGTGTGGTGATAAATTTTTACATGGCTTCTATATTAGTTTTCCATGAATTTCTAAAGATGACTCCACTGAATTGGAATGATAATTTCTCAGTGGATTGTAATTCTGCAGGAAACTTATGTGCTTTGGTCCCTGACACATCTACATACCATCCTCTTCCCGTTCCTATTAGCATCTTCTACAGATGTGCAGAATCCTCTTCACCTTAGCACCTGGTTCATGGTCAGTATCTTTCCATTCACATCATTCTTGTGACTCTAACTTCTTATTTAAGATCTTCATAACTCCTTGCCTCCAGTAGCCTTTATTTTCACTCTATTTCAGCCACACAGGGTATCTAGCATTGACCTATCTTGCTAACATCTGAAACATCCATATCATCGATTGTGCTAGTCCCATGACTTCCAATCCCTTTATCCCAAATTCCCTCTGACTTCATGTGTTCCCTACCAACTTGCACATCATGGTTAATCTTTCTACAATTCCCCAGCAAGGCCCTAGATTCACACATCCCTACAACATTCCTAATATCCTCTTGGCCATTCTCGTTAAAGCCACTTCCCTTCTTTTTCTGGTGGGGAGAAAAAAGTCACACTTTCTACTACAGAGTTCTTTCCTAAGCCAAGCATCCTTCTTTGACGGGGTACAGCATGGGTAGGTGGGGTGGGGGGAGTAAAACTGGAGGGACCTCACTACTGCTGACCAAGACTTTTATTCTTCTCTGCTAGGATCCATTGCAGCTGCCATAAATGTTTTACTTCTATTCAGGTCTGCAAACTTTTCCATTTGACCTTTAGCAGGTGACAGCCTACCAGCATAAACTGGATCACCTAATCCAGTAGTTCTAAACCTATTGTGGTCACTTTAGAAACTTTAAAAATGCTGTTGCCTGGGTCTACTTTTAGAAAATCTGATTTAATTCGCCTGAGAATTTTAAAATTCTGGCCGCTGGGAATTTTAAAAACTCTCCAGGTGATTCTAACTGCAGTCCAAGTTGAGAACCATTGCTCTAATGTGATCAATCTTCCTTTCTAAATTTATTGAAATTTTAACAAATCATGAATCCTTTATTCTTCTTTCTTCTTTTCAAGGTTATATCCTGTGACCTTGAGCCTACCCCTTCCCTTCAAGAGAAGGGATTAACCATCCTTGACTGATCAATCATTCTCTCTCTCTCTCTCTCTCTCTCTCTCTCTCTCTCTCTCTCTCACACACACACACACACACACACACACACACACTTTCTATGATCCTCTTCTTGGTATACAAGTTTAATAATAGATGTTCCTAAAGGAGCCTGACCATCGAACTTAATGATGTCACCAGTCTTCTTTCTTCAGGGGCAAAACTTTGGGGCCGTATCCTATTCTAGTTCAACTTCCACACCCCTTACATCTATTCATTTAGTTATTAATTCCTATTTATTGTATGCTGAAAATAGATCGTGCATGTTCTCTCTCCATCCTTTAAATTCTATTCTTCAACAATCCACAGAATCTCTAGGCATCTTATTTGCATGAAGATGATACTGTGCTTCCCCCAAAATAAGACCTAATCAGAAAATAAGCCCTAGCATGACTTTTCAGGATGACATCCCTTGAAGATAAGCCCTAATGCGTCTTTTGGAGCAAAAATTAATATAAGACTCGGTCTTATTTTCGGGGAAACACGGTAGCATCTCTATGCCTGCCTCTACTCCTTCTTCAGATTTCTTTTCTCAAGTTCTCAGTTTCTGTCATACGTATTTTTACTGCTGCATTCTCAAAGTAAGTAATCTTTATGTTGGGCTCTATACTTATAGTTATGTCCTCTATATTTGCAAATAACTTGAGTCTAAAAGTGAAAAAAATCAATGGCATTTATAGTTTTAGAATTAGGCAAATATTATAATTACCATATCAATTAACGTTATGAGTATATTTTCATTCTAATAACTTATTTTTGTTTTCCCTAGAATTTCCAGTGTCTCTTTCACCCCATCCCTTACATTATATTCTTATCACATCTTATTCATCATATTATTACCTTTTTTTCTGATGTCTTTAGCATGTTATCTACATTTAGACTTCACTTGGTTTTTCCTCCAGAGATGTCTGTTTTTCTATCCTCTTACTAACTAACTTCTAATTCTTGCTAAGACTAACTCCTACTAAGGATGAATTGCCTTCTAGTTCTTCTGTGTAGTAGTCAGTCATCTCTAGACTCCCTTCATTGCCTTTCGGGTAGAATCAGCTATTTACTGGTGCTCATGTTTTCCTCTTTCCTCATTTACTAACAGACTCATAAAGGATTCTTGGGAGGTAAGCTTTCTCAGTTCTGCAAATCTTTATTCTGGCTTCACAATTAACTGATATTTTGCTGGGCTAACTGTCTAGATTGAAAATAACGTTTCCTCAAAATTGTAAAGGCATTGCTTCTAGCATTCCCTGCTGGTTATGGGAGATCTGTTAACAGCTTGATTCTTATCCTTTGTAAGGTAGCCTTAAGCTATGGGAATTTTTTTTTCAATTACAGTTGATGCTCAGTATTATTTTATATTAGTTTCAGGTGTACAGCATTCTGGTTAAACATTTATACAATTTACAAAGTGATCCCCTCGAGAAAATTGCTTTTATTATTTCTCCATTCTGTCAATTTTGTACTGGAAATACTATTCTTCAAATGTTGGACCTCATGAATTATCCCTCTCTATCAGTATTTTCTCTCATGTTTTCACCTCATTCTAGTGAGGTCTTCTCTAGGCACCTGAAAATTCCACACCCCAAATAACTAATCTTCCTTTCCTGATTTGTTTTTCTCCTAGCCACTCATCTTTTCTAACTTATTCTGTCACCAAAGTTAAGAAAAATGTATCTATTCTATTTTTTTTCTTCTATTCCTAGAGCACACTGTGCAGTTTCCTTGTGAAGCATAGACCTTTGAACTAAAGGACAAGGTGTCTACAACCCCTACCCCACCCAGCTACAAACACACCTCCGATATACATAGGTGAGGCAAAGATAGTTGACCTTCAATAATAACTCCTATTTGGAAAAGGGAAGAAAAACCTGGAATGTATACATACAACAGTCACAGGTCCGTGGCCATGATAAATCCTGCTGGGGAGAAATTAAGAAGGGGTTGCAGCTTTTGATAATGACAAGCTCACTAATGACCCAGAGAGTGAGGTAGGTAGAGATAAGATCCCTAGAAGAGAAGAATTCAAGTAACTGAGAAAACCCAGTACTGGAAGGATCACGCCCCTTGGGTAATGCTGTTGAAAAACATCAGCCAGCAAATCTTTGAAAAGAGGCTGCTTTCTTTATCCAGGTTAACCACAGCCCAACTCTATGTTTTGAGGTACAACATTCAGAGTACATGTGGGCATGCATCCCCAGTGATAGAAAAAAGATTCCTCAAGGAATAAAAGCTCATGAATGTCCCACTGCAAAATTCTCTAGCATTCCCTGTCTTTGGACTTTACGCTCTTTGAGGCAGAGACATCGCATATGCATGCCTTCTTCATTTTGGTGTTCCCAGGCCTACTACTAAAATAGGTTTCTAATAAACATGTGGTGGGAACTAAAATAAAAATCTGTGAGAAAGGAATACCTCTAGCAATCCTTACACCATCATTTTAAGAAACTCGGACCAAGGTAAACTACCATGCGATTACGAGGATTTTAGAGAGAAACAGTCAGACGGGATTAGCCCTTTAGTAGTGAATATGTGAAATGGAGAGCTCTCCACACTTACATTAATTTGTTAACATATTTTGTTTCTATTAAGAATAGTTCTGAATCTTTCAAATATGGAGAATCCATTTTTCACAATAACCAGTGATGGTGTTTTGAAATATCATATGATCCCAACACTTTTTACTCTTGCTTCCAAATGAGATGCGTTTGAAACTGCATTAATGCCAAATGGACCCAGTTTTAATATTCTTATTTGCTGTTTCTGTGAGGAGCAGTTCTTTCGCATCAGAACCTTGCTTGTGTGAATGCTGCTGATTTCAGCAGTGCCCTGTGGAACCTGTGTGAAGCTGCAGAAGTTAGGACCCCACTCCATTAGGTGAGTCTGGAATGTGGCTGTCACACACTGGGCAACTATTCTTCCAGAACATTCTTGGTCTGCCCACCCAGATGCTCCTGGTATTTTCTGACGTGGCCCCAGTCATTTCATGATGGATTCCTGGCTTCTCTGTGACTTTATTATGATGTTTACAAAGTAGAAAGGAAGAGTTTGTAATGCCTAGATTTGGGGGGGTTTTTATTTGTTTGTTTTTTAATCACTCTAGATAATGCAGATCTTACTTACATTTTCATGGCCTGAATTATATCATTTAACTTTCAATGATCCTTCTCATACTCTAAAATATCAAAGTAGCCTAAACGTCACTTGTTCTTCTCATAATATTCTTCAAGGCATGTGCAGGAGGACGTTTTCCATCTTTCCTAGTCGTTAGCCAAGTGTGAGCCACTTGTCTAGGTAACATAAGAATCACTGAGTTCAGCCTGACCAGGTTACTGGACCTTGGTGGTCACCTAATTCACTCCTTCCATTTAGCAGATGAAGGAAACAAGGCCCAACCAAGAAAGATAATGGCCTTGTCCTCCATTATGTAACTGATGAGTACCGGACTTGGGACATTGTCATCCTACTTCTTTCAGCAGACTCAAGTATTAATGTTTGGTTGTCTGTGTGAGCCCCCTTGAAACATGATGACAGTTCCTAATTATTTAAATGGCATTACTATACTTCATTACTAGTAACTGCAAGCCCAAATCTTAAAATTCATCTACAGCAATCTAACCTGCAACATGCTTTCCAGGCCCCTCTCTAAGGGGTGGGTGTGGAGCTGGGGGAGGGCACTGCACAAATAAACAGAACAACACTGGCAGCCTTTGGAGTTCTGCCTCAAGCTAAGCACTGCCAGGAGTGAAAGTCATTAGAGGCCCTTTGCAAAGGTTGTTAAGAAATGTGTAAACAGCCGTATAAACAACACCAGGTCAGGTCATGGAAGGAGTCTGGCAACTGGGGAGGCCTGGGGAGAGCCTGCCAAAGTGTGAAATTCCCAGCAGGGAGAAGACATTTGGAAAAACAGCTCCATCAAGTTTTATCAACACAAATCATTTCCTAAGTGGTATATTTTATTTAGAGTATGTGTGGCCTACATTTAACAAGGGAAGCTTTTATCAATCGTAGTTTTTATCACTTCCAGATATCTCGGTTTCTGAATTACTGGCAACGTTTGTGGTGTGCTCATTTTTCTGGGCTTTCCTGTCTAAACATAGCACTGGTGATGCTCTCGGTGTGGAGAAAGGCAATGCGCTGCACACACGCTTCCTGTTGGCCATGCTGTGTGGTGGGGGCCCCGCACATGCTGAACCGTAAACAAACCTGGGCCTGCTGTTCTAATTTTAAGACTTAGAGGAAACAGACATATTAATAATCACAGTGATAGAGAAACACCCACAAATAGGCTGTTATGAGATACCACTTTCTCTGCCACAGTAAAGGTTTTGGCATTTTCTTTTCAAGGAAGTTGATGCTGGAAGAAAGTGATTTCACCAGTAACTTCCTGACTTTCTCCGGAATAGCATTAATGGCCACAAACATTCAAGGGAATTGTATTGAATGCTGAAAAGCGGTTTCTATAGGTCTGTGACTTTCCCCACTTGTGGAGAGCAATTACATGAAAGTAAGAGGGGAAATCTTATGCGGATAGCTACCACTAAATTCTTCTTTCCCATCCAGATTCTTTCCTTCCTGGCCATTCAAGAATCTCTTTCTGTTTGGCCTAAGTTCTATTCTTCTTCTGCCAATGTTTTCTTCCCCTGCATCCCTTGTTCACCAGCAAAGCCCATTTCTTCAGCCTGCTTCTTCAGGTTTTGCCCTAATTTAGGAAAGCCGACTCTCTGAGTACACTCATGTACTCAGAGTCACAGACATATGTGGAAGTTTCTTCCATAACAGCTTCCCTATTGTCTATCATAAGGAATAAAAGAAATTAATATAAGTAAGTTGTGTGAAATTTCTGTGTCTCCTGAAAGTAATTGGAGACATTTGTACCAAATGTAGAGGGTATGTTGGAGCATCTCCAGTTTAAAATGTAGACTGTGTATGTACCCTCTGAGGAATTACCCTGTGGATATACCTCAAAGAGACATGCCATCACCCTCCCGGGTAGCTGAAAACAGAGTTCATTGAGGGGCCAGGCTATTATAAATGCCCTTGAAAGAAATAAATCATAGTCAGGTCTTCACCATGAACCTCTCACTGAAAATCACAATGGCAGATTTTCAGAAAGAAAGGCACTGCTTTGTAATCAAGCAGCTTCTCACAAGTGTAACTCCATGTGGCACTCACCAGGAGTATAACATTAGAGATTTATTTGTTTAGTGATGGCTTTTTAATTCACCTGAGTAATGGAGGGAAGGGCCAACATTTTACAAGTATAACCCACATGGCACACCCTGTTTTCCTTCTCTTCCCACTTGGCACTGGAACTGTTCACTCTTCCAGACACTCATATTATATGTACATCAGTCAAGTACTCTATGAATTATGTCCTCCACAGAAAATTTAGTTATTCATTCCTTTGTGTTCCCATTCTTAATGATATAATGATAGAAGAGTCTATTCCAATTAATTATAACAATGACATTTGCAGAGTGCTTAATATTTCTTAGACAGTGTCAAGCACTTAGATTTTACAATTTATAAAATGTTTCATTTAACCTGTTTGAAGTATATGATTTTAGCATATGCACAGAGCTGTGCAACCATCATTCCTATGTAATTTCGGAACATTTTCATCACCCCAAAAAGAAACTCTGTACCTGTTAGCAGTGAGCATACCCTCACTCACATCTCCGGCGCTAGGCAACTGCTCAGCATCTTTGTGTGTCTGCAGATTTGCCATTCTGGACAAGTCATACAAATGGAAACATATAGTGTGTGGCCTTTAGTGTCTGTCTTCTTTCACTTAGTGTAATGTTTCTAAGGTTCATCCATGTTGTAGCATGTATCAGTACTTTCTTATGGCTAAATAATATTCTATTGTATGGATACAAACACTCATTAGTCAACTGAATGACATTTGGTTTGTTCTCCACATCGTGGCTATTTGTGAATAGTACATTCATGTACAAGTTTTTATTTGGACGTCTGTTTTCTTTTCTCTTGGGTATACATCTAGGAGTTGAACTGTTGTGTCATTTAACTTTTGGGAAACTGCAAATCTTCTTTTCAAAGATGCTACACCATTTTACAATCCACCAGCAACATGTATGAGGGTTCCAATATCCCCATTCCTTCTCCAACACTTGTTATTGTCTATTTGACTATAGTAATTCTAATTTGTGTGAAGTAGTATCATATTGTGACTTTGATTTGCATTCCCTAATGACAAAAGATGTTTAAACATCTTTTCACGTGCTTATTGGCCATTTGTGTATTTTTGTTTTGTAAATGTCTATTCAAAGCATTTCCTTAGATTCTAACTGGGTAAATTAGTCTTTTTATTGTTGAATCATAAGTGTTTTGGAAACAAGTTCTTTATCAGGTATGTTTTGCAAATACATTTTCATTCCTGTTTTTTTTTTTTTTTTTTACTGTCCTGATAGTATCCTTAGCAGCACAAAAGCTTTTTAATTTTGATAAACTCTATTTTATCTATTTTTTATTTTATTGCTTATGCTTTTGATGCCTGTGAAATCACAGCCTAATATAATATCAGAAATAATTTACTCATGTTTTCTTTTAAGAGCTTTGTAGTTTTAGCGCTTACATATTAAATCTCTATTTGTTAAATAGATCCATTTTACATTAATTTTTGTGTATGGCGTGAGATAGGAGTCCAACTTTTTTCTCTTGCATGTGGATATCCAGTTGTCTTAACACTATTTGTTTAAAAGACTTCTTTTCCCATTGAATTGTCTTGTAACCCTTGTTGAAAATTAACTGGCCATAAATATGTGTTTATTTTTAGACTCGATTCTGTTTCGTTGCTCTATGTCTATCCTCACAGATAGATACGTCTGGGAGTACCACGTTGTCTTGATTACTATAGAATTTTATCTCTAGAAGTGTCTTTTCCAAATTTGTTCTTCCTTTTCAAGATTGCTTTGGCTATCCTGGGGTTTTTACATATCTCTTTGAATTAGGATCAACTTACCGATTTCTGCATACTGTCAGTTCAGATTTTGATATGGGTTAAATCGAATCCATAGATCAGTTTTGTGAATATTGTCATCTTAACAAATTAAATCTTCTGATCCATGAACATGGAATGTCTTTCCATTTACTTAGATGTTCTTTGATTTCTTTAACCGTGCTTTATAGTTTTCAGTGTACACGTCTTGCACTTCTTTTAAATTTATTCTAAGTATTTTATTCTTTTTGATGCTATTATAAATAGAATAGTTTTCTTAATTTCATTTTCAGATTGTTCATTGTTAGCATATTGAAATGTAATAGCTTTTTGTATGTTGATCTTCTATCTTGCAAACTTATTGATATCATTTATTAACTCTAATAGTTTGTGTGTGTGTTTTAGAATTTTCTATATATAAGATTATTGTCATCTGTGAATAGAAAATAGTTTCACTTCTCCATTTCTAATCTTGATGCCTTTTTTTTTCTTAATTGCCTTGGAGAAAACCTCCAGTACAATATTGAGTGGAAGTGGCAAAAGTGAATATCCTAGTCTTGTTCCTAACTGCTTTGGTCTTTCACTATTAGGCATGATGTTAATGTGTGCTCCTGATTAGAAGCCACTTATCAGAATGAAAAAGTTCTCTTCCTTCCTTGTTTGTTGAGAGTACTTATTTTGAAAGTGTGTTGGAATTTGTAAGTGATTTTTCTGCAACCACTGAGATGACCATGTAAGTTTTGTATTTTATTTTATTAATATGATGTAGAGCATCGATTGGTTTTCAAATGTTAAACAAACCTTGTATTTCTGAGATAAATCTCACCTGGTCATAGGTATATAATTCTTTTCTTTTATGTTTTGGATTTGTTTAATAGTATTATTTTGAAGATTTTTTGCATCCTGTTATAGTCATAAGGAATATTGGCCTTTAGTTGTTTCACTTATGATGCCTTTGTCTTATTTTGGCTTCAGCGTAATAGTAGCCTCATACAATGTGTTGGGAAATGTTCCTGCCTCTTCTATTTTTTTGGAAGAATTGTGAAGCTTTGGTATTAATTCTTCCTTAAATGTTTGGTAGAATTTAATCAGTGAAGCTATTCTCTTTGTTTATGACTACTAATTTGCTCTCTTAGCTTGCTATATGTCTTTAGATTTTTTAATTTCTTCCTGAGTCAGTTTCAGCACTGTATGTTTTTCTAGAAATTTGTCCATTTTATCTATGTCATCAGATTTGTTAGTATGTAATTACTCATGGCATTTCCATATAATTTAAAAAAATATTTTTAAGGTGAATATCAATGTTCTCTCTTTCATTTCTGATTTTAGTAACTTGAAACTTTTCTTGAACGTTTCCTTCCTTTTTCTTGCTTTGGATATAATTTGCTTTTCTTTTTTAATTTCTTAAGGTGGGAGGTTAGGTTATAAATTGAAATCTTTCTTCTTTTTTAACATATGCATTTATAGCTATACATTTCTCTGTAAAAACTATTTTAGCTGCATCCATAAGTTTTGGTATGTTGTGTTTTCATTTTCATTTATCTCAAAGTATTTTCTAAATTCTCTTGTGTTTCTTTTTTTACTTATTTGTTATTTAGATATGTTTTGTTTAATTTTCACATATTTTTGAATTTCCAAATTTTCTTCTGTAATTGATTTCTAATTTAATTCCACGTGGTCAAAGAACATACTTTGTATGATTTCAATCTTTTTAGATTTAATAAGACCTGTTTTATGGCTTAACATATGGTCTACCCTGGAGAATGTTCCATGTGAACTCGGGAAAAATGTGTATTCTGCTACTGTTGGATAGAGTGTTTTATAGATGCCTGTTATGCCTAGTTGATTTATAGTAGTGTTAAGGTCTTCTATTTCCTTGTTGATCTTTTGTCTAGTTGTTTTATCTATTATTGAAAGTGGGGTGTGGAAGCCACCAACTTTTATTGCTGAATTGTCTATTTCTCCCTTAAACTCTATCAGTTTTTGCTTTATGAATTTTGGAACTCTGTTGTTTGGTGTATATATGTTTATAATCATTATATCTTCTGGATGGATTGTATTTTTTCTCATTATAAAATGTCCTTCTCTCTAGTAACAAAGTCTATTTTGTCTCTACTAGTATAGATGCTGCAGCTGTCTTTTGTTTACTATCTACATGGTACATTTTTTTATCCCTTTACTTTAACCTGTTATACCTTTGAAAAAAAAGCAAACCTCTTGTAGACAGCATATAGTTAGTTCAAATTTTTTATTTACTCTGACAATCTCTGTCTCTTGATTTGAATGTTAATGTACATTTAATGTAATTAGTGATAAGGCAGAATTTACATCTGATATTTGTAATTTGTTTCCACGTATCTTAAGTATTTTTGTTTCTCTATTTTTCATTACTGCCTTGTTTGCCTTAAGTAGATATTTTCTAGTTTATCATTTTCATTTCCTTGTCATTATTTTACTATATTTTTGAGTAATTTTCTTAGTAGTTGCTCTAGTGATTAATATCTTACCCTATAACAATCTAGTTCAAATTAATAAAAATTTAATTTCAATAACATTCAAAAACTTTGTTTTGGTATAGCTTCCTTGTATTCTCCTTCCTGGTGCCATTATAATTATACAAATTACATCTTTATACAACATATGCCCATCAACACAGATTTATAATTATTGTTGTTTGCAGTTGTCTTTTAAATCATGTGGGGGAAAAGTAAGAGTTGCAAACACAAAGTAATTTATGCTGTTATCTATACTTGCTTATGTAGTTAGTTACCTTTACTCATGCTCCTTATTTGTTCTTGTGTGTTCAAGTTTCTCTCTATTGTCCTTTTATATCAGCTTAAGGACTCCATTTAGTATTTCTTGTCAGACAGGTCTGCTGACAGTGATTTTTTTTTTGATTTTTTTTTTAGTTTTTGTTGATCTTGGAGTCCTAATTTCTTCTTCATTTTTGCAAGATAGTTTTGCTGGATATAGAGCTCTGGGTTGCAGTATTTTCCTTCTAGCAGTTTGGATATGTTTCCCACTGCATTCTAGCTGCCATTGTTTGGGATGAGATTTCACCTGTTACTCTTATTGACTCCCATACACATAATGAGTTGCTTCTTTCTTGCTATTTTCAAGAATCTCACTTTGTCTTTGTCTTTTACCAATTTGATTATGATGTGTCTAGGACTGCATCTCTTTAAGTTTAGCTTACTTGGAGTTTATTGAGCTTCTTGAATGTACAGGTTAAAATTTGTCATCAAATTTAGGAGTTTTCAGCCATTATTTATTCAAATATTCTTTCCGCTCTTTTCCTCTCTCCTTTCTTCCTGGAATTCCTATTATGTGTTTTGTATACTTTCCAGTGTCTCACAGGATGGTGTTTTATGGCTTACCATATGCTCTGTTTATTTTTCTTCACTTTTTATTCTTTTTGTTCCTCAGGTTTGATAATCTCAATTGGTGTATATTTAAGTTCATTTATTTTTTTCTCCTGCAAGTTCAAATATGCTTTTAAGCCCTTCGGTTGAATGTTTCATTTGAGGTGTTGTTACTTTCAATGCTACAACTTTTATTTGATTTGTTTTTATTTCTTACTGTTTATTGGTATTCTTTATGTGGGGAGACGTCATTTCATAGTTTTATTCTGTGGACATGATTTCCTTTAGTTCTTAAGCATATTTAAGGTACTTGGTTTAAAATATTTGTCTTGCAAATACAACTTCTGGGTTTTCTTGAGGAAAGTTTCTATTGACTGCATCATTTCATTATTTGCAACTCTTCCTTGTTTTTTGCATTTGAATTTTCTGTTGAAAATTGTACATTTAAAATAATATAATGTAGCAAATCTTCTCTCTTAGGATTTGTTGTTGCTGCTGTTTGGTGTTGTTCTGCTGTTTCTTTGTCTAGTGAATTATTCTGAACTAGGTCTGTAAGTCTGTATTCTTTTTCTAATGTGGCCACTGATGTTTCCACTCAGTTAAGTTAGTGGTCAGTGAATGATTGAACAGATATTTCCTTAAATATCTGGACACAGTAAGTCTTCCACCCTTTGCCTAGGACCTCAATGTATGTGTGTTTGGGGCACACAGATAGCACTCAGGAAGGCAGTTTGCAATTCTGCATTGGCCCTCACTTCCTATATGTGGCACCTGAAATCAGCCAGAAATGAGAGCTTAGGACTTTCTCAGATCTTTCCTGGGCATGTGCATAGCCCTACACATGCATATAGACTTCTAGATTCCTAGGAATAGTCAAACCTGTTCAAATCCCCCTATGGGCATCTCATTCTCTAACTTTGTTTAAAAGTTTTTTTTGTTGTTAGATTATTTTTTGTTCAACTATTATCACTGCCTCTAGTAGCTGCAATGTTAAACAATTGTTGCTAATTGTTTTTGATAAATAATCCCAGGGAAAGGTTGCTCACACTGATTGAGAGCAAGACCTTTGAGTGGGGATTTCCAGGGAACTATCAGACAGTTCAAATGGTGACAATTCTCTGAGATTGATGCTTTAGGGGAGCTCAAACTCTTCTGTTCTCTCTGGTGGCTGATAGGCCTGATATTCACAGCTACCATGGTTCTGAGACTGCTGGTTGTCAGGCCTATCTCAGAGTTTAGGAGAGGGTGATGGGAATAGGGCTAATTCAAACATCACAAAGCCTGCTGTTTTTATCCAGATTCAGATTTTTTTTAAATAAACACTCTTTGGATTATTGCAAGTCTTTGGTTAATTTTTAGAGTTCTGAAAAAGTTGTTTTTGACAATGTTTCTCAAGTTCTCCCTGATTTTATAATGGAGCAGTTCTTTGGAGGTCCTTATTCCACCATTCCCACTGATGTCACTCTCCATTGCTTTGTAATAGAATATTCTTGACCTAAAATTAGTGTTCAGAAAAACTCTGACAACAAACCTTTTAAACTATTTGCAAACAAATAATTTGCATAATCATTCAAGGTAATTATATTATTCTCCTTTCTGTCAAGGTTTTCTTCGATTTTTTTTCCGCTACAGAACATAAGTTTTCTTTTTCTCTCAAGACTTCTGCGTGCATCTAAGGATGATAAGAATAATAATAACAAGAAGTTGTAACAGTTGCTTTGTGCCAAACAGTGTTTAAGACACTTCACAAATACTAACTCAATCCTATGATATAGGTATTATAGTTATCCCTGTTGCAGACATGAAAAAACCCAGGACAGGAAGATTAAATAATGCACCAAGATCACACAGCTATTAATAGGCAGAGCTGGGACTTGAACTAAAGCAACCTTAGCTCTTAGCTCTTAACCAGGACACTATATGGAGGACAAATTATCCAGTCTAAAGGTTGACATTTAGATTTTTTAAATACAATGCTATTAACTTTCGTTATTTTTAGGGCTACAACAACTTTGGTCAAACAAAAGGAAACATACACTTATTTGCTGTCTTCCACATTACAGAACTATAAAAATGTCAACTGTGGAAACCGTAATGAAGGAGCAACATCAAGTCCACTGGTGTTATCTAAGATGTGATTGTGTGGTGTAACATAGTGTAAGCATTTTCTATATACATTTTTTTAAAAAAACAATAAGAAGTCAAAGGTACAGATACAAACTTTGGTATTTGAATCTTGAATCTATTCCAAGTCTTTTCACTTTATAAAGATATATACTGCCAGACCTATTTTGAAGCTGTGTGTAAAATTGTACATGCTGCAGTGAGATTAATATTTTTTAAAGAGTGATTTTATAGAAAGTTGGCACCAGAAAATAAGGTTCTGTTTCATTATTTTGACATATAAAAGTTTATTGAGGTCACAATGTATTCTCTTTTGGAAAAAAAAAATCATTAGCACATGGTGAAATACACAATTTATTGGCAAAGTCACAGTAGCACTTTTTCTGTGTAAATTTCTCACAGCCCATCCAAAATGTATTTGAGACGACTTCTAAATACAGCTAACTGATGAATAGATTAACATGAATAAAGTTCTTCATGCCAGTCTTTAAGTTTCTAGTTCTCAAATAACATCGCTAATCATTTAGTCACATAGGGCCCACTTTATTTTTCAAATTCCTCTATATATGCTTTGCAATCAACACTTCCCTTTCAAAGGCCTTGTTCTACCCTCTTTATTAAAACACCCTCTGTGTGATGGCTCACTGAGGGTTTTCCTACCTCCCAAGCCCTTTCTCTTTAGAAGAAGGTCCACTGTACTTTTATTTTCCATCAATACTAACAACATAATGGAGGTGTTGATGTTTTTCAAACATTAAAATTGAGCAAGTCTTGAAATAACTGACCTACAGTTGATTTTGGCCAAGTAAGTAATTTACAGCTTACCTCTCTGGCTTGGTGTTAACTCACTGTAAACCTCAAGGATTTTTTGGGTAGAGAGGCAAACCTGGAAAAATATTTGCACTTATAGGTTAAATGAAATTTGTACTTCCAGAGCCTCTCCCTGTGAGGAAACCGAGAAATTTTACAAATATTAACTTTATTTATATGTAAGAATTATAGTGAATTGATGAAAAGGACTTTATCATCTAGCACAAGCTCTGTTGCCAAATTAGGAAACTGAGGCCTGGAGAGGTAATTAACTTACCCACGTCTGCACAATTCAATCACGCTTGAAATATGGCTGCCCCAGGTTGGCTTCTTAGCACACCTTTAGGAACCTTGGAGGCAATATTCCTCTGCCTTAATCATCCTACAGCCAGGTACCAGGCAACTAGGGACCACCCCTATAGCCCAAAGCCCCTGAAATTACTCAAACTAGCCAATTTCAAATTGTTCACCCTTCCCTGCATTGCCTTTCCCATGAAAACCCAGTAAAGGTCATGGCTTCCACTCACCCCTCACTCTCGTCTTCTGCCTCTGGACCACCCCGGTGTTTTCCCATATGGCCCTGAGTGGCATGCCATGCCTCCTGTCTCTAGCACCTGTGAGTAAAATAAACTTTGATTTTTACCTGAGTTTCTCTTTTGTCTTCTCTTGTGGCCATACCTGACTGACCATCTCAGAAAAAAATACAAAATACAGTCCCTGTTTCTTAAAGATGGCAGTTACTGGCATCAGTAATTACGTGTCTTGCTTTCTCCACTCATTTCTCCTTTCCTTAAGGATCAAAAGGACAACAACATGCTCATACTTTCTGGCTCTAGGATCTGGGTCTCAGTGTCATGATAGACTCAAAGTGAGATTGGAGATTGTCTATTGGTAGGAGACGAGGATACCCACTTGCTGGACTGATGGTCTTATGATAAACTGAGAGTGAAGAAGCAAAGGTGCCCTAGCTATAGTCAGAAATGGTGATGTCCATGCAGGGTAACTTCAGAGCTATCATCCCCAGCAGCAAATGCCCTCATCCCCCCAGAGCTACCTCACACATACACTGGGATTTGTCATTTGATGCCACTTGAAGGGAAAATAGCACATTAGTCTTGCTTGTGCCAACAAGAAGACAGAGAACACTGCCACTGAGACCCAGTTCCCCACCAATTTTTATTTTCCCCAAGACTGCTGCTGGGTTTCCTTTAGTAAAAAATAGTTACTATATGTAGCCCTTAGCAAGTCAGCAGAATTATTTTTCTGGGGGTAGATGGGTAACTTTATGTGGTCTCTAGTGGGAAAGTGCTTCTTGCCTGCAGCATTATGGGTATGTAAGTAGAAAGAGTATGGACCTTGCAGGCAGACACTTGTTCACACCCAGCTGTGGGAACTTTATCAAATTGTTTAGCCTCTCTGAGCCTCAATTCACTCATCTAAAAATAATAACATATTGTGAAGATGTACTGTGTGGATTAAATGAATATTGTATGGTTATATGAAATGTCATAGAGAATGGTAACTATGTCATATGGGATGTTAATATAGCCTGGTATATATCAGGACATTAATAGATGGTTCTTTTGTTCCCTTCCGGCGGGTCGGGTAGACCACATGGTTCCCATCATGAGGAAGAGTGAGGAGAGAGGGGAAAGGAAGAGAATAAGGGGTCACTCCTTCTAAGAACAACTTATTGCTATGACTTAAGGACACAACCATTCCTTTTTGCATTGGTAGCCTGAGTGTAGACTGAAAGTACTAAAGCTGTTCCATCCCAATGTGCGTCAAGAAGATGAACTTTGGGAACTAGCACATGCTATCCATTGTCATTAGAGGAAACTAAAGTAGTAGGACTTACCACATAAACACTGGGGCATAACCAAATCACTGTTCCATAAGTACACTACAAATGACTCATTTTGTGTATTTGTGCCAAGTATGCATCATGAGATAGGTGTTTATTTACCAGCCTATCTCCACGTTACAGAAAAGGCAAAATGTTTTCCCTGATAGCTACAGAATCAACTTTACCGACTCTTGCAAAATCTCGAACTATTTTATCATAAAAGTACTTAGACATTATTTAAAATTTTCTATTAATTATTTATCCTTATTTTTAATTAAAAAAACAAATAAAATTATTTCATTATATAACTATTTTTCAGTCTCTATAACGTCTTTTATATGTAATCTAAATTTTACATGTCCCTAACTGCTATTCACATACTATTTAGTCATAACTGTCATATTAAAAATTAATCCCTCTCATTTGTAACTTTGGTTCTAAGAGTATTTATCTCAAGCCATTCTTCGACAGGGTAAAAGTGATATTTTTTTAACTGAGATAACCCTCCTCCACGCCCCCCAGTTCAGAACTTCTCTGTTGTTATTTTTTGACGTTAGTCCTTTAAGGTCAGAATATAAGTTAATTTTCAGCTCATTAAACCTGCCAACTTTGTTGTCAGCTACTGAGACTGGAAAGGACAGTGTTACATTCCCCCAAAGCACTGAAGCCAGCACCTTGACCAAGAGCTGCCAGAGGCAGGGTCTGGCAGAGCACGGCCACACTGCTGTACAGTGAGTGTGGGTCAACCTTACCTGAGCCTGCCCCCAAAGGTGATCAGAGTCTCCCCTGGAAATGATATCCTGAGACTTGCCATTGGCCATAGGACACTGAGTCCAATAAAATGTTCAGAGATGATGACTAAACCAGTTCAAGCCTAGCTCAAGCAGACACTGGCACAGGATCAACACAAAATGCAGTACCACAGAAGATCACTTTCTGCCTTCCTCATATGCTAACATACTTCAGTAGTTTTGTCACACAGGACGTTTTCCACATTCTGAATCACAAAGACCATATTACAGAGGGTTTAATGAAGAGCCTATGAAGAATAACTAATTTTTTTAAAGCTTTGTAACAATGGAAATGTCAGTTTGCTTATGGTTATTTTTGTTGTTGTTCTTGGTTGTTGCTTTTAGTCCTGAAAATGTGAGGGAATCCTGAAATGTAGAAGAATCCTGAAAGAGAAGCATCTTTATTTTGAAAAAATGCTAGGTACATGTTTTTTGAATCTCTACACTGTTAGTGATTCATTTCATTTTCTATATTCTAGATGTGAACCACACTAAAACAGCAACCGCAGTCAATAAAAACTTAATGGCAAATACTGAAAATTATTTTACTTTCTTGGCAAAGAGAAAATAGCCATAGAGCTATAATCAGATCCCATCACACAATTAACTCTTTTATTTTTAATTTTTATTAAATTTATTGGGGTGACATTAGTTAATGAAATTATGTAGGCTTTAAGTGTATGATTCTGTAATGCATTATCTATCTATTGCATTGTATGTTCACCACGCATAGTCAGTTCTCCTTCCATCACCATATATTTGCCTCTCTTTACCCTCTTCTATCATCTGGTAACCACTAAACTGTTGTCTATGTCTGTGAGTATTTGTTTGTTTGTTTATCTTGCTTGTTTGTTGCTTTTAGTTTTAGATCCCATATATGAGTGAAATCATATGGTTCTCGACTTTTTCAGTCTGACTTACTTCACTCAGAATGATAATCTCAAGATCCATCCATGTTGTCACAAATGGCATCTTTTCTTGTAGCAGAGTAATTTTCCATTGTTTATATGTACCACATCTTATTTATCCAATCTATTGAGGGACACTTTAGTTGTTTCCATGTCTTGGCTACAGTGAATAATGCTGCAATGAACATAGAGGTACATATATCTTTATGGATAAATGTTTTCAGATTTTTGGGGTAGATACCCAGAAGAGGAATCGCTGGGTTGTATGGTTGATCTATTCTTAATTTTAGGGAGAGACTCCTTACTGTGCCTATTGCAATTTACTTTCCCACCAGCAGTGTATGAGGGTGCTTTTTTCTCCACAACCTCTCCAACATTTATTAGTACTCATCTTGTTGATAATAGCTATTCACATAATTAATTCTAATACAAAACTATTTTTCCAAAATTTTTAACTTCCACATATCTTAGAAACTTTTTAATATAAGATTTCAAAATTTTCACTTACTTGATGTTTACTATTATTTATAGTTCTTATACATTGTTTATTAAATATCAATCGAAGAGCTAGAAATCTACAAAGTTTTACAGGTTCAGTGAAAGTACTTTGAAGCTGGGTCATAAGGAAATAAATAGCAAACATCAGTTGGGCACTTAGTATGTGCAAAGCACCATCTGGACTTTCCGGGGTGATGAAGGTTTAAAATAATTGCTTCCTTTACTTGAGGGGATTACTATCTAGTGGTGAAAACAAGGCAACATACAAATAATGCAAATTTAAAGCTGATGATAACAAAAGCCACAATAGAGACAGTTTGCTATTATGTATACAAGATGCTTTGAGTTCAAAGGAGACCAGAGAACTAAAAGGTCTTGCCATGCTGACAGCTCTGACTCCACTACGTCCAAGTCTCCTAAGATGTTGAAAAATATTTTGAATTAATGAGGGTGTCAGAGAGTGCATTAATGTATTCCAAATTGCTCATCTAACTCACATGTTCTTGTAGATTCTGTGTGACACTAAACAATGGGGTCATACATGTTTCCTGATCAATTGACCTCTAACAGACTGACAAACATAACTGGGAAAAGCTGTTATAGAGCAGGATACTTGGAAATGCTACCAGTAATGAACTTTAAATACTAGAACAGAGGTTGATATACATGCGCAACAAATGGAGAACCAAGGAAATTGCCCATGTGAGTCAAGCAAAATGACAATACTGTTTAAACTCTGAATAGATTATAGACATCTGACTTGAATTATTTGGATGATTGGTAAGGTTGTATTAAGCCAGGCAATAATCCACATGTCTGCAGTAACAAGAGAGGAAAGCACAATTTCATTCTTTTATTCTTTAAACATTTAGTTGTAGAGTACCTATTATATGTTAGTGTGCTAGTAAAGGTTTAACAACCAGCTAGGTGGAGGTGGAAGGGAGCACTGATTTATAGCATTTGCTCATTTCGGTGGTATAAATACAACAGCCAGCTTCAAGCTACCAACATGAAATCATTGAATATAGAGTTGGGATGAGACACTCAGTGACATACCATTATATAGAATTTCCATTCGTGTGTTATGTGCCATGGAGTCGGCACCGACTCCTGGCAAAGTGGCAAGGTGGCTGACATGGGTTATGGATTTATCATGCAGGACCTCTTAGACCCACTTAAGGGTTTCCCTCTTTCCTAAGAGAATGGGCACATTCTGAGTGGTTTAAATGCAGACAAGAGGTTGATAAGTTTATATTTGTGTTTAAGAAGTTACTTGTTCTACTGGAGGGAGAATGGATTTCAGGGAGCATGAATAGAAATGGAAACTTTTATTAGGATGCTATTGCAGCACTTTGGATGGGAAAGGATAGTGGTTTGGGTTAAGTTGTCAGCAATAGTGAAAGAGAAATGGATAGAAGATCCATTTTGAGGACAGAATCAACAAAACCGTTTATGGGAAAGGAAAGTCATGATTGCCAATATCCATTTTTCTTCTCTTTTTTGGGGGGATGCAACTAAATTCCATCTTATAGCCTTCTTTGAAGTTAGGAGGGGCCATGTGGCTGAATTCTAGCCAGTGGAATGTATATGTGAATGTTATGCACAGCACTTCCAGACCAGACCTATAAAAATCTCCCAATAAGTCCTCCATTATTTTACTCCTTCCACAGTGACCTTGGGAACCATATGCTAAAGATGGCAGGTCCACTGATTGGAGTATTCTGAGAGCATCCAATTCATAATGGATGGCTACATAAATAATAAATCAATTTTTATTGTGTTAAGCCAAAGAGATTTGCCTGGAGGTGAGGGTGAAGTATTGACGTAAGGGATTGATTGAACATGGAGAGTAACAGGAGTGAGGGAGCTCAAAGATAACCATGGATTTCCAGCATGAATAACTGTGTGACTGGAAAAGCCATTTAGTGATATGTGTCACACTAGAAAGGAAGGAAGATCATGAGCTATGTTCTCAAAATATTAAATTTGAGATGCCTATGGAAAAACAAAATTCAGAGATCCTGAGGCGGCATATGGAAATAAGTCTTAAAGAAGAAAACAAAGTTGGCTGTGTAAATTTGATAGTTGTCACCATCTGAACAGGGCCACCACTTTGTGTGACCTCAGTAGTCTATGTGGGTGGTGCTTAACTGGAGTTGTGTGTGTGACAATAGCCTGTATGACTTTATGTAGGTGGTATATAAAACCATGATAGAGGAAGAGGTCGTCTAAAAAGAGAGAATAGAGTGAGAAAAAGTTCAGGTATAGAACTTAAAGCTCTCCCATATTTAAAATTATGGTATAGCATGAGGTGTCCAAAAATAAACTGAGTAGATAGGGCCAGAAAGGTAGAACACTGTGGTGCCAGAACAGCTTTATTAGTCAGCTTGGGCTGCCATAACAAAATACCACAGACTGTGTGGCATAAGCAGCAGAGATTAATTTTCTCACAGTCCCTGAGGCTGAGAAGTTCAAGATCAAAGTGCTGGTAAAATAGATTTTATTCTGAGGCCTCTCCTCTTGGCATGAAGGTGGCTGCCATCTTGCTGTGTACTCAGATAACCTCTTCTTTGTATATGCTCATGGAGAGAGAGAAAACTCTGATGTCTTTTCCTATGAAGGCATTAATTCCAGCATAAGGGCTCCACCCTCATGACCTCATCTAACCCTAATTACTCCCCAAAGACCCCATCTCTAAATTTATCACATGGGGGTTAAGACTGCAATATATGAATTTTAGGGAGGCACAAACATTTAGTCATAACAACAGGCAAGTTAAAAAAGTAGTCAAGAAAGATGAGGACTGAAAATGTCCATTGGATTTAACAACAGAGTTGTTGCTAGAAACCTTAGCAAAAGCAACGTTAGTGAAATGATGGGAATGGAAATTAAGTTGGAGTTGACTGGGAAACAAATGGATATAAGGATGTGGAGAATTTTTCTGTGAGAAAAGAGAGTGGAAGCTGGAGTGGTTATGATGGCCATGGAGGATTTTGGTTTTGGTTATTTTTTACATTGCACAGAATGTTTGAATGTTCCAGTAGAGAAGGAAATGGAAAATATGGAATTTCCCCAGGAAATGTGCCTAAAAACCAGTGAGTATAAGCATTTTTCCTGACTGAGCTGAGTGGAATGTCTAAACCTAGACAAACCCCAAGAGTGAAAAAATAAAGAAATTCTTTAAGCATTTGACAGGGACTGGAAGCCCTGGAAAATTGCTATAGGACCTGTTGTTTTTCAAAGAAAATATTTTAGTCACATCTAAACTTTTCAAGAAAAGTTGTTACAAGAAATCATAAGACACTGGGTAAACTTCACTCTGTTCCCAACCCTCAGTAATGCAATACAAGCCACCATCCTAATGGGTCTTAATTAAATCCCTTTTAGATTTTTGTTTTGTTTGGTTTTGGTTTCATTGGGTCTAAAATTCAAATCTATATCTCTTCTCATTTAAATTGCTATATACGCTCAGTAGCCCAAAGAAATCACTTAAAAAAAATCTTTTCTAAGAATATCTGTATTTGTAGACACAGGAGTTTAGGAGGGGATTAATTCAAAGGAGTCTTTATACTGATAAAAGACGGTTTCCTGAAGGCCTGCTAGTCTCCCCTCAAAAAGGAAGCAACGTGTTCAAGGTCTCCAGGTAGAGTTTAGCGATCAAAACAGTATGGTACTGGTGTAAAAACACAAACAGACCAAGGGAACAGAATCAAGAGCACGAAATAAACCCAAGCATATATATAGTCAACTAGTATTTGACAAAGGAGGCAAGAATACTCACTGGAGAAAAGACAGTCTCTTCAATACATGGTGCTGTGATAATTAGATATTCACATATGAAAGGATGAAACTCTAGTCCTATTATCTACCACTCACAAAAATTAACTCGAAATGGATAAAAGATTTAAATGTAAGACCTGAAACCATGAAATTCCTAGAAGAAAACAGGAGTAAATTTCCTTGACATGGGTCTTGGTAATGATTTTTTTGATGTGACATCTAAAGCACAAGCAACAAAATAAAAAATTTAAAAGTGGGACTACATCAAACTAAAAAGCTTTGGTGTGGAAAAAGAAACCATCAACAAAGGGAAAAGACAACCTACAGAATGGAAAAAACATTTGCAAACCATTTTTCTGATAAGGGATTAATATCCAAAATATATAAAGAACTCATACAACTCAATAGAAAAAAAGAAAAACAGATAACCCAATTAAAAATTGGTCAAAGGACCTGAATAGACATTTTGCCAAAGAAGATATACAAAAGACTAACAGATACATGAAAAGATACTCAACATCAGTAGTCATTCAGAACATGCAAATCAAAACCAAAATACAGTGTCACCTCACACCTGTTAGAATGGCCATCATCAGAAAGACAGGAGGTAACAAATGCCGGTATGGATGAAGAGAAAGGGAATTTTTGTGCACTCTTGGTGGGACTGTAAACTGATACAGCCACTGTGAAAAGCAGTATGGAGGTTCCTCAAAAAAATTAAAAGCAGAACTACCATATGATCCAGCAAATCCACTTCTGCGTATTTATCCAAAGGAAACAAAAACACTAACTTGAAAAGATATCTACACCCCTATGTTCATAGCAGCACTCGTATTTACAATAGCCAAGACATGAAAACAACATAAGTATCCATCAATGGATACATAGATAAAGAAGTTTTGACACACACGCTGGAATATTATTCAAAAATAAAATATGAGGAAATTCCACCATTTGCGACAGCATAGATAGACTTTGAAGGTATTATGCTAAGTGAAATAAGTCAGACAGAGAAAGACAAATACTGTATGATTTCATTTTTTGTGGAATCTAAAAACAAAAAACAAAAGAAACATTATAGAAAAAGAGATCAAACATGTGGTCATCAGAGGTGGAAGGTGTGGTGGGAGGGGGATTGGAGGAACTTAGTCAAAAGGTACAAACTTCCAGTTCTAAGATAAGTAAGTAATAGGGATGTAATGTGCAACATGTTGACTATAGTTAACACTACTATATTATACATATAGGAAAGTTAAGAGAGTAAATCCTAAGAGTTTTCATCCAAAGGAGAAAACAATTTTTTCTTTTTTTCTTTTTTATTGTGTCTATGTAAGATGATGGATGTTAGCTAAACCTATTATGGTAATCATTCCATAATGTATGTAAATCATATCATCATGCTGTATGACTTGAACTTATACAGTGATTATGTCAGTTATTTCTCAAAACTGGGGGAAAAAAAGAAGGAACATATTGCACTATATACATTTAATATTTGCATATTAGAATTTCTTCTTGCTTGTCTCTTTAAATCTCTCGCCCTCCATATATTAACGGTTGTCAAACCCTGTGTCATTATCCTTCCCTCTTTGTTCTCCACTATCATGACCACAGAGTAGACTCTCACGACCTCTAACCTGACTAGATGCCATGTCCTGAAATGTTTTCTAATGTATAAAACATTGTGAGTAGAGGGCTTATGGCAGAGTGCATCATGTTTGTTCATTGCAAGAACTCTGCTTTCTGAGGGACTTGAAATCCTTGCTAAGCTCCTCCAACAAATCTGCGGAGGACATCGCCTCTTCAGCCTCATTATTTGCATGCCAGTGTTGAGATATACAGTAGTGATACATGTTTGCTCTTTATACATTTTTAAAACTTAACAGAGAAAGACCAGACCTTCTGTTGGAGAAGCTCCTGACTAGCAATCTGTCACGAGGAATTGCTGCAGCAAAAGTTGGGGATATGACTAACACTCCAAGCCATGTTGAGATGAAGGCTAGCACAACTCAATTAAATAACTCTTCCTTTGAAAAATAAGCCTAAATTATTGATGCTTGAATTAGGATTACCACATTTAAGACTACGTAATTAACAAAGCTCCAATTTCAAGAATTACTGTCTTCCCTTTTCTGATTCTGATAGTGATTCTGATATCCACTGTTCTTGACTGTATAACAAACCACACCAAAAGTTAGTAAGTGGCTGAAAACAAACAAAACGACAAAACATTCCCTCTTCTGTGAATGGCTGGACTGAGCTGGGTGGTTCTTCTGTCCCTGTGGTGTTGACTGAGGCCACTCATGTGGTTGCATGCATTTGGGAGCTCACCTGGGCTGGAACAGCAAGATGCTGCACTCATATGTCTAGGACTTTGGTGCTGGTTATCAACAGAATTGCTTCATTTCTCTTCAACATGGGCTCTCTCTTTGCATATGGTTTCTCATTATTCATTAAGAAACCCAAACTTTGTACAAAGTAATATGATTTCAAGTGAGAAAAAGTAAAAGCCACCAGGCTTCTTAAAATGTAGGCCCAGTCACTTTGTTTCATTCTTTGGATGAAGGGCAGCCCAGATGCAAGGGGAGAGAAGGGAACAATGACATACATGGGCAGCGACAGGAAGAAGTTGGTGGCTATGTTTACAGACAATCTATCACATCTACTATTACTCCTTAAGTTTATAAAACCCCAGTTAATTTCTCTTCTACTAGGCATGAATATTTCGGTGATTGAATAAAAATGAGCATGAGACCAAATTCTACCTAAAAATGGATTGTCCATCGTTACTCAATGACTTGCTTAGAGCAGCTCAGCTACCGTGAGATTGTCACTGAAGTCCTTTCAGTGCTCATCCATTTATGAAGAGCATGAAACATCCTTTTGCTATGGTGCACCATTGTGTTTTATAAGCATTTTGAGTCAAGTGGATGTTTTTTGACAGTTACTCATAGCACCAGCAAACATAAATAAATGTTCTGTTATCTTTAAGGGACAGTCAACTAGAAAATTCTGTGAGTCTGTTATTCTAAAGCAGTGTGTAAACATGTACTCAAGATTGCTTTTCAAATTCAAGCTCAGATATTTTAGATAATGTCTTATTTTACTGCCTACTTTCAGTTTGACTTCAAACAATTAGAAATCTTTTAAAGACAGTTATCTTATGTAAGGAAGAATGAACATTATGTCACTATTTCCTGTAGGGAAGAAAAACAGATTAGATTAATAGTCTATGTAATTTTCCCACAATTTGGACTTAATATTTTTTCCCTTGTTCCCCCCAAAAAATCACAAAACATAGCCTAGTCTCTAATAACTGAAGGAAAATGTTTGGGCATGAGAACCTCTATCAGTACTTGAGATTTCAAAGCCATCTGAGAATTCTTAGGATGGGTTTTGCAAGACGTAGGAGTGAAATCTTTCACAATTAACTTAGAGGTATTTAGTCACTTGAAAAGAGAATTTTTTGTGGGGAGAAAGCTAGGGCAGTTGGTGGGGCATGGTATCTGTCCTGTACCATATAAAAACATGTGACATTTCAGCTTCTACAGATTATAGTGGTTACAAATTGTTGAAGACCTACTGTTAAACAACTGCTCTACTGGATGCTTAATATACCTCATATCATTGAATTAATGGGCTATTCCTCCACTTTACAGATAAAGAAATTAAGATTCAGAGAAGTTAATTGGCATGCCCAAGTACCGTGTAACAAGCATCAAAGCTCAGATTTGATCCACCTGTCCCTGATTCTAAATCTAGAGTTTCTTAAATTGTGGTATACTGCCCTCTAAACCATAAATGAGTAAGATTCATGGTAATAAGATTTTCTCTGAGTAGCTCTTATTTCCATTCTCATACCTGAGTTATGAGGTAGGTACACAATGAAACTTTCAAAGTCAGGTAGAAAAAAATTTGGGTGGTGCACAGGAGAGAATTAAGTTTCTGATTTCTTGGATGGATCCTGTGATTCTTCCTCAAAATTGTTGTCTTTAGCATTGTGACATTTGAGGCTTGAGGATGCCTAATATTTCAGTATTTGATGTGTTATCTGTCAACATGTCTCCACACAACACTGTGAAAGAACAACTCAAACATGTGACCTTGAAGACTAAGTAAGTAAATTCCTCGAACATGTGGCTAGGGAATTACTGATCAGGATTTTCAGGCAGTTTTTATATCAAAATACTAAGTTTTCAGAGTCTTCTATCCTATGAGGAAGTTGCAACAAGTACCAAGGCCTAATTCAAAGCAGCAAGAAGTTATTTCACTGGTCACTAATCATACAGGGTTGTTTCCTCCTTGTTGAGTTCTTGAAATACAAGTAAACTTCTAAGGATCTTGTCTGAGCCACAAATTGGCTTTACTACAATCCTGCCTATAATAATTCCTTCCACTTAGAACTCATCATACATACCTAATAACATTTTCTCTCTGAGTGTTGTGTACACTTTGATTTTTCAGAAAGCTACATAATAATATGGCAAAGGGCCTCTAATAATACTGCTGTGGTTGGATCTTGATAATGGTCCTTCTGCCCCAATTGTAACTTTTGAAGGCCATGTGAAGGATGTTGCCTGGCAACTCAGTGTGGTGGTGATAGTGGCAGAATGCAGATCCTGATACTGTGATGATCAAGACTCAAGGTAGAGTGGCATTGAGTGGAGTTCAAGGCCAGGTTTCCTTCCCTCTAGTGTCTATACCCCTTGGAGGGAGTGATGAGGAAGAGAGAGAATGAGAATGAAAAATAAAACATTGAATACCATGATGACTTCAAGTATGCAGATTATTTTACAAAGAAACACTAAAGCCATATCTGAAACGTTACAAAATTGTTTCTTAAGGATCAAGTGAAACTTGCCTTTCGGTCATAGGATTTGCAAGCACAAATGGTTTGTATTTAACACACATCATATACTTTACATAACTATTCGTCTTGGTTTCATCTAGTAACTCAAAGTGTATTTTCCCATGAAAATTTACTGGGTTTCTTTCTATATTCCCCACTGGGAGACTAACTGACTACTATAAACCAAGAAGCTGTTCTCAACCAAAAGTTTATATGAAGTTAGCAAAAGTATATTCCACCTCATTCAAGTTCAAGACCAATATTGCTGTGAAATAAGGACTGTGTCTTAAATCCAAAGACACACAACCGAGGGTGGAGAAGGCTGTATTTAGCATAACTGTACCAATGGAAACATTGTTTCTTGTCCTAAGTCCACCCAATCACTATGTACTGTTACTAGTAGCCCTGGTCCTACCTTAGAACCAGTGTTTTTTGGTTGCTGCTCCCCTGCCCAGAGTCACATCTTCTACCCTATTGGCCCCAAATCCTGGTAATTGCTTGATGATTCTCTCCAGTCACCTTTGCTCCTGGGTCCCATTTATGCCAGAGTGAGCCCTTCGTAGATACTAGCTTTGATATATTCATTAATCAAGAAGGTCTGACTTGAGAAGCCAGGGTTCTTTACTGAATCCTGCAGACAATAGGAGCAAACCACATGCACTGCTTAATATGTCATATGCATTTCCCTCCTTTTCTGATGATGATGATGTGTTATTTTTATAACATACAATCTAGTTGAATTTACTATATATCTTGTTTTAATTTTAATCTTACAGAACGCTGTAACTAGTTCATCTTAACAGATGGGGAAGGTCAAATAGCTTACGTGGCATGTCCAGGGCCACACGAATATTCAATATAGTAACTAAACAGAACCCAGCTCTGACTGCAGCTCTTGTGTTCTTCCTCCCTGACAAAAGCAATATAAATACTGTACTGTTTTGTTGTTGTTTTTAGCAGATTCTGAGATAACATTTCTAAGGAGTACGTCCGTATTCACCAAGCATCACTTTAACTGCAACTTCTAGAGTGGTTGAGCACTGAATAAGAACCACTTTTAATGATCTTCCAGAATAATTCTCTTAACTGATAATAGAAATAAAACTGCAAAATACTTTAGATAGATGGAGCAAGCTGTGTGAATACCAATTTTAATGTTGGCTCAAAAACTAAAACACTCACTACGCTTTTGTTCAATTGGTGTTCAAGCAAATTGTGTCAAATATCCATATTTGATTCAGTAGTGATTTTTAAAACATTTTGTATTCGTGTATAAAAGTCTGAGCTTCATATTATTATCATATATCAAGGTTGGTCACCAAATGCATAAATATTGAGTGCAGCTGTAGAATTTAATAAAACCAAAAGTTTGAGCTGGCAAATGAAAAATTACATATTATTGGAAACTTGTGCTCAAAGTTGAAACTTGAAGGAAATATTTTAGCACTATCACAATATTACATTGCAATTATTATTTAATTTATCTCCTCAGAAATGACTTAAAGGAAATGCTCGCAAAGCCGTATTTACCTCAGCCAGGAAGTAAGGCAATGGTCAGCAAGTGAATGAAGTCATGGAAAGCTGACAATGACACTATTGTAGGAGCACCTCTGAGTATTGTTTGACTGACCAAGTGAGGAGTAAGTATTGGCAAGTTTTTATTTCATCTTAATAAAAAAAGGTAGGGCCAGAGAAATAATATAAAACTAGACTTTTCTTGAATTCTGTTTTTTCCCTTTTAATTGAAAAGTATAAACATAAATGCACCTGGAAATAAGGAACGTCTTTTAGTAAATTGTAAAAATTTTGGAAAACAGTTTTACATTTTAAAAATGTATCTTAAGTGAATAGTATAATTTAACCTATCGATAAGTGTATACTATATAAATATTCATAAAGGCTATATATCATATATATGACATATATAAAATTTATATATTCACCATTCAGTTTTTCCAAGAGAAACTTCAAGAACTCCTAAGCAACCTGTGCATTTCAATTGTCACTTTGAACTTTGGAACAAAGGAGAGACTGTAAAACCAGTTTATAAAAAGTATTATGAGATACCACAACTGGCATTTTTATGACCTTATTAAACTACATTCAAGTGGCATAAATTATATGTAATGAAAGTGAAAAGGATCTCTGACCCGATTTTAATATTGGGTGCATGCTTATTAGTTTGAGTTTTTTTCTGAATAGAAACCTTTTTTCAAGCTTTAGCAGTTGATATTATGTGGAAGTCATAAATGTCAGATTACATTAAACTATTTTGGTTCATAGAATAGCACAGCCATTAAGTTACCAGAGAGTAATGAGTAGGTCTTCTCACAAAGTAAAGCCAAAGGTGTTAATTTAGATTTGAAACATTCCACCTCATTATAAAAGCCAAATTAATTTGCCATGTGTAGAAGCAGCAAAAACCAATATTTAAAATGTGAAAGACCTCCTTTTTGTAGGAGAATGATAGAAAAGAGCATTATGAGGTTTCTATTTCTGAAGAGTAGGCATACTGGTCCCTTGGAGGTTAATTATTAAGTGTTACAGAGTCTCTTATTAGGAATTTCTATTCAAGAAGTTGAATTGATGGAATCAGTTAAATGCTAAAGATGAAAGGAAATCTGGGTATTTAGATAGTTTGAAAGTGTGTAGACTTAAACATAAATGGAAAGTTGGCTTATTTTATTTCTTCCAATTTTCATAATTTATTATGAAGAACGTATGTTCATCTGGTTTTAGAGATTTTGTTTAAGTATTAGTTACAAACTCTGAAAAAGATAAAAGAAAAAACCCACTAATTTCAAGGATGATAGAAACACAGCATAGAGCATCTTGAATGTCAAGCGTCCATTTTTTAAAAGCCAAGACAAATGAAGAATACCTAAAAACATAAAGAAATGAGGATACTTTACAATAAAACTTCAAAAACAATAGTCTTTACCCCTAGACAACATATTGAGCAGTGGTAAAGTAATAAGAAAAATAATGTTTAATTAGCTTATTACTTTTAAAATGTGAGAAAAAGAGAAATGCAAAAGCCAATTCATGAAAGAAAAAGACTAGTTTATAGTAGCCCAGCCCAGAGAAAGAAACAAGTACCAATCAGGCTGTTTACGGGATCAAGCTTCCAGAATGGTGACCTGAAGGATCATTAAATGAAGTTGTTCTGGTCAGGATAGCAGGTTACTGAGGCATTAGCAAAGATGCCACAAGGATTCATAGGAACTCCCCTGAATCCTTCGCAAGAAAGACAGCAGGTAGTGATATTGGATTCTAAGAGAACTTGCGAAAGTGAGGTAATGCAGAACCATTTAATTTAGAGTGAAAAAGAAACGTTAGTCCCTTTTGCTTGTACTTTGCTTTCTAGCTCAGGAAGTGCTTTTATATTCTCACAGCAACCACCACAAGTGACTGATATTTATATTTTGTTTTCCATATTAAGGCACAGGTTCAGAGAGGGTAGATTATCTAATTAATGCCTGAGATGTTTATAGATTATCTGACCAATGGCCATCTCATTTCTAAGTGCCTCCAACGAGAACATGTCACGATATCTTGGGGCAACTCACTTCACTGATGAAAAAGTTTTGTACAAAAAATGTTCTTGTGATATATGTATTTTTAATATCTAGTCCTTACAGATTCTAATATGACATTCTGTATCAATAATAACCATAACCAACATTTATGTCTTTTTACTGTTTTCTAGTTGTTTTAACACATATTACCTAAGTTATAACATATGAGATTACAATTTCTGCTTTCACACAGCAAGAATTTTTCAAAAATGTACAGGTGTCTCTCATGTGTTCCTTAACTTTCTCACATATCCAGACTCTTCATTTGTCTCTAGATGGACTCCAGTTTACCCATCTTTTAAAATATATTTTCAGCTATAGGGATAATATTCCAGAAGCACTTTGAGCAGAGTGGAAACAGTAAGAAGAGGGACAGAGTTGGTTGATCAGATACAGGGAGTGGGGAAAGGAGGTAAGGAAGTATATTAGTTTCCTGTGGTTGCCATAACAAATTACCACAAACTGGGTGATTTACAACACAGAAATTTATTCTCTCACAGTTCTGGAGGCCAGACGTCTACAATTAAGTTGTAGTTTCCTTCTAGAAATTCTGAGGGAGAAACAGTCCCATACCTCTCAGCTTCCAATGGTTGTAGGCAATCCTTGGTGCCTCTTGGCTTGTAGGTATATCCCTCCAATCTCTGCTTCCATCTTTACATCACCATTTTCTCCATGTCTCTGTGGGTTCTTTTTTGTCTCTTATAAGAACACTTATTGTATTTAAGTACCACCTAGTCCAGTATGATCTTATCTTGATTCTTAACTAATTATATATGCAGTAACCCTATTTCCAAATAAGGTCCCATTCTGAGGTTCCAGGTAGACATGAATTGTGTGTGGGGGGGTGGGGGTGGGGAGGGCACTATTGAAGCTACATAAGGAGGAATAGGTTTTGAGAACCTCGTGTGTACCTAATGCCTGTGATGATTCTCATGCATTAGGTGATTTAAAAAACTGCTGATTATCACCTTTGGTTGAAGTGAACAAATTCACTAAATGTATGTTTTGATATCTTGAAGCCGGGGGGAAGATAGAGATAGATATTAGAGATATCATGTTTCTATTCTATAAAATCTTTTTTATTAGTAGAGATGGTACAATTTCAGACAAAGAGGAACTTAACGCACAACCTGGAAGTTTTCAGTGAGATGCCCAACATTCCATTGGAAAGTCACTAGATACTCAGTCACAGTGCATGGAGAAGGGCCAAAATGAAATGGAGGAAGTATAATAACTGAACATATGGAAGCAATGTAGTGATTCTATTAAGAAGTGACAGATAAAGGCCATGGGGATTGCAAATCCATCACCCAGTTTTCAATGGTATATAAAGAACAGAGACCCTAAAACACTGTTCATTTATAAGTGATGTTTTTCCCTTTGTCTAAATTCCCTGAGGACCTTGGCTAAAAGTACAGAATGTCAATGGAAATTAAATGTGTGATCTCAGAAAATTCAATGAATTTAGGGAATGGAGAAAGGGGAAAATTGGTGCTTAGGACAGCAATTGAGAAAAGTGTGGGTATCAAAACAAATGAAAAATTTCTGGACAGATCTTGCCAGGGAGATTGCTATAAGTCTGGGATCTAGACGCACACGAAGGTGATCATGGTTGGGTTTACTTGACGATGGAAGAAGAGATGAACTTAGTAGGTGCTTGTGTCTCAGAAGACTTAGGTGGTGGAGGGAAAAAAGTGCTAGCAATTGTCACAGAAGTGCTAATAATCATAGTCTAATGGCAGAATGACTTTTATTGGCCTCTGTACTTCCTCATTGTGGAGCTGGCTAACCTCAAGTTTGGCCAGAACTTTTCTAGAAAAGTGGCATTGCTATGAAATGCAAATCACTCAACATGCAATACTGATGCAAGGTGGGACACTAGCATCGAAATCATCCACTTCCTCTTTAATTTTATTTCAAATCAATGTTACACAACAAAGTTCAGTGAAAACAACATGACAAATTAGAAAGAACCTACAAGAAACCATGTCTTTATTTTATTAAAAAATGTGACATATAGCATATTTGTATTCTACACTCCTAAAAAAAAAAATATCATAAAAGCCCCTTGATCACCCTCAAATGGAAAGTTAACAGACCCCCCACAACTCCATCCTTTAATAGCTGCCTTTTCAATGACCATTGCTCAAGCCAAGCAATGACTTTTTCATCAGCAGCCCAAGTATCCTAACAACTCTAGTGGATGCTTCAGGATCACTGAAGGAAAAAGCTTTTTGCCCACCCCGAAGGGGGACAAGTTTGCAGCCTTATTATTTCCAGAAATGTGTTCATGCTTTTCTTGTATGCATTAAGCACTACCAAAGTTTTATGATGTTTTTCTTAATAGAATAGAAGTATGTTATGTATGTTTAATAATTTATGTTAAATTGTCCCCCAAGTCCAGCCTAGAAGTAAGATAAATATTCTTCTGATCCATAGTATCTACCATAGCATAAAAATTGATCCCTCTGAAAGTTTGTGAGAAAAAGGGTGAAAATCTGTGAACTCGAAGCAAATCGAATGACTGGTTCAAGATAGGGAAAAAACCAAGAGCAGGACAGATGTATGTGTTCTGCTAACCCAGAGATTTAGTGACCTGCAGATTGGAAAGTTGTTTCCTGACATGCTATACTCTTGAGGCACTCATTGGTCTTAGAGTGGCTAGCCTTCCCAGAATGCTCTGCATCTCCAGCATATAAAAGCAGAATGACTACACCTGGTTATTCACTCAATGATAGTGAGCCTCTCATGTCTGTTAAGGATCATGTTAGTTTCCGTGATTGCAGCAAGAAGTAAAAGAGAAATAGTGTGTAGCCTCACAGAGGGTATTCATTCAGTCAGTCATTCAACACATATTTATTGAGCACCCACCAAGCACCATTCCAGGTGCTTGGGATATGGCAAAACAAAGATCCCTGCCATCCTGGAGCTTATGTTCCACTGGAGGACAATAAACAATAGATGTGTAATAAATATGTATATTTTATAGTATGTTCGAATATGATAAGTGTTATGAAGTCAGGAAAGTAGATCAGGGTAAATGAAATCTGGAAGAGCAAGGGCCAGGGGAGTGGGTAGGACAGTGTGAGTTGCAATTTCAGGTTATCATGGTCAGGGTATAGACTTCATTGAAAAAGTAGATTTGGGCAAACGCTTCGAAGAAGTGAGAGACTTTATCTCGTAGGTATCTGGAGCACAAGGATTCCAGGCAGAGAAAATAGCCAGTGCAAAGGCCTGAAGGCAGAAGCGTGCCTGGCATGTTGGAGGAAGAGCAGGGTTGAGCCTATTACCTTGCAGATAAAAGAGAAATATATTCTACCAGGATACATTTTTGTAAACTCCTACCTATAAGTGCAAGGTCTTTTATCCTAAATTATTTTTCACCTATGTAAGATTGACTTATATTAGAAGGTGAAATTATTTCTTCGGAAAATATGGAATCAATATGCTACTATAATCTAAAATCTCTTTTTCTTGAGTTTTAACATGAACATGTGAGTTTTCCAATACAATTAGAAGAAACATACATGTCTATTAATAGTAATATACTGCACTTTCCATATTTCTGTTTAGTAATTCCTATTATCATCTCTATAGGTAAACACCTCAGCCTCTGCCTTAACATGGCCGCGTTCAATGCATCGGGATTCAGCTATAAAGCAATTCTTCATCCCTTAATGTTAACCTAGACAGGAATTGACATCAAAACCTAGTACCCCTGAGACTTTATTCACAGATAGCGCTTTGATCAGGCAATTTTATCACCCACAACACAATGAGCTTTTTACGTGCATACTGATTGAAGATGAAACTGACTTGTGTTAGAAGCAAGTTCCTCTTTCAGCCACATTTAGTTTTAGCAATATGTCTGATTCTTCAGTGCAAGTAATATTTTGAAGAAAAAAATGGGTTAGTCAAGATATCTATAATTTCCTTATTGGGCACCTTTCAGGCCTGTTTGTAAGATACCCAACTAGTGCCAAGGATTAGGCATTTAAACTTTGAAAGTAGAGCAAAAGAAGTAAACTTTCAAGGAAAGATTAAGATTTATACTTTCTTTCAGAGTAAAATTTCTTCACTTTTCCCACCAGGAAAACCCGGATCCTGGGCCACTTTTGCTCTGTGAAAAAATTTCACAAGAATATGATTTCAACTATCCTCTAAATTCACGGACAACTTAGTGATTGAGATTCTACCGTTTTCCTTTAGAATTAAGGGCAATGGGAACTAAAACCTTTGCTTTAACATCACAGCTCAGCAGATGTCTAAATCTTAAGGGAAAAACGAATTCCAAGTGTCTGTCAGCCCCTTTTTCACTCCAGAAAGGAAGGTAGAAGAGACATGTCTTTAAAGCAAGAGCTGATGATTTCCTTCGCACACCTGTGTGGAAGGAGGCTGTTACATAGCGGCGGCACACTCCCAACATCTGCTCCTTTCATTGAACTGAGCTGTAAATTGAAATTCCATTGCAATGTTTTTAGAACCAGTTGAAGTAAGGAGACTGTCAGAAATCCTCTTTAAACTCACCCTTATCCAAACAGGAAACTGACCCTTGGCCCCTGGACGTAACATTACACCAGTGGAAATTTCATTATCCCCGTTTCAGCTGAACTAAGTGAAAATTAATTGTGTAATTATCTGGATGAGCGCATGTGTAAAATTTTACAATGTGCCAGTTAGATTAAGTAACGTGTTAGTGGCATGGTTTAGTACAGAGTCAAAGCTGTCCTATAAAAATGGAATAAGAAAAAAACCCAAGAAGGTTGAAAGAAAAAAAACACCCATATGTCAGAACAAATGCTTAACATGAGAAAGTAAGGTTAGGCTTAATTCCATAACCTGATGAAAATCTTACCCTCCAGACCATAGGTAAATCTGGCATGGTTGAAAGGTGTGTGTGTGTGTGTGTGTGTGTGTGTGTGTGTGTGTGTGTGTCTATGTGTATACTCGTATATCAGTGTGCATATGCACATATGGGGACATTTGTGTAAATGACTTCTCCTTTTATTGTCACCTTAAAATGAAGCTGTTATGAAAATATTTAACCGCCCACTATTATATATTTCATATGTAGTTTTCCTTTACCAACCACATTAGAAAATACAGGCTATGTTCAGCAGATGGGATTATTTGTCTCAGATATACTTTGTTCACCTGTTCAATGAACCTCTCTGACTTTCCTTCTGGACTTAATTCTTCCAACAAATGATGAGATATATGCTGCATCCTGACTTAAGATCATTTCATTAAAATACATTCGCAAAACATGAACAGGCATTAACATCAAATGCATGGGGAATTTCAATTTGAAGTTTTATTCACTTTGATAAAGATTTTAAGGGATGGTTTTCCCTGAGATTTTGGCCTCACCCCTAAAAAAATATTGCTTTATGGAGACAATTTCCATTTCAAAGTCTCTGGAATGTTTAGATAGTAGAATTTCTGGATGAAAGATACAACTTGGGTAGATGCGCTTTGAAAGTGAGGACCATCTTTAAACAACATTTGAGGAGTGCGTTCAGATCTTAGCAATTCTGAATGTCAGATTTCACCATGTCAGTGCTATCTTGGCAAATCCAGATACTAACTTATGTATCTTGCCAATGAAACGGTTCTCCTGTTTTTCTCATTCCTTGCACTACACATTGTCTCTATAAAGCTGTGTTTATGGTAAAAGTCTTCTGAGATTTTTTTTCTACCACTCCCCTCAAAAGTGAAAGTTCCACTAGACAAAAATAGTAACATTCTCAAAGAAAATGTACTCAAAATGTGTTTCAACTTTTTTTTTAAACTTGGATTGATACAATGCCCTTAGGCAGTTGTACTTTGGGATACTAGTGCTTTAAGAGATTTTTAGTACTTTAAGGAAGCTGTAACGAATACATATACATTTAGTGGAAAACATGCTAATGTATATAAACATTATTAACAGAAAGCACCAATGTGATTTATGGAACAGGGCAATCAAAGGACATTAAAAAATAATTGACCATTCAAAGGAAAAGGCAAAACTTCAGATCAGGAAACATTAGCTTAAAAATGAAAATGAGACTCTGGTATTACACCTACATTTTACCATAGATGAACTATCAGGAAGGCTTTGGAACAGGGCTTTTTACTTTGAGAAAGACCAGTGCCCTCTTCACCAGTTTTAAAGTGTCAGGAGTTGGGGGGAGGGGTGGTGGTTTGTCAAACCTTGGAGAATAAAATGGCAACAAGGAGATGGCCTTCAGGACCCCTACTCAGCCCCCCAGAGCTCAGGGTAGTGCTTGTGTTGGGGATGTCCTGGTCGCATGCCCTGTCACATGCCCCTTCTCATAAGCAACAGTGTTTGCCGCCTTTCCTAAAGCCCAGCCTGAGAACTACTTTGTGCTTTTTAGGAAACAGTAAAAATCAGAAGCATCTAGTCAGACTTAAAACACACACACACACACACACATATTTAAATATTAAAATGTATATACAACATATATAATATATATGTATATGTATATCTATAGCTATGTATACTATAATATATATATAGCCATTTGCAGTTGTAACTGTGATAACTAGATGAATTAAATTAAAAAAATATTTTAATCCATATTTAAATTTATAACTATACTAGACATGAACACTTTTTAAAATTTAATGCTTTTATATATTCCTTCTTTTCAAATAATGGAAAAGCTTGGAATATAGCTCCTAGCACTGAAACACTTATATTTTTAAATTATTTTATTTTTGATTTCAATTAAGACCATTTTACTACCATAGAAATTCAGGACTAAAAGAAACCTCAAAGACTTTCTTGTCCATGCTACAGGTAAGAAAACCAAGCCCTAAACAATGCTACCTCCCTTAGACCAGTGCTCTTAACTAAGCCATGTTTTCTAGTCATATGAGGGTTCCCTCACCCCCCAGTAGAATGAGAAATAAATATGTGGCTATGTAGAAAGTCAGATGGTAAGTTTAGTAGAGAAGGGGAGGAACATGGGATTTCAAGTCAAGACGATCTTGGTCTGAGTCCTGATTCCGTGTCTTGCTCTCTATGTGACTCTGAGTGTGCATCTTAACCTTTCTGAACTTTAGAATCCCTTGTTTGGGAAGAGACATCTACTTCATGAATTAAATGTGAGTGTCAAATTAAACAATATAAATGGAGCTGCCTAGCACATAATGGAGAACCAATAAAATTCAAATATGTGAGGAGCAAATTTTCAAAATCAAAAAAGCAATTTATTGAATTTATGGTCAAAAGCATTTGGAGAAAACTCTTTGAAAGCAACTGGGGAAGAAATCAGGTTAGCAGAAATTTCCTTTCTAATAAGATTTATTATACACATCCCCTATAGAACATGTTTATTCAGTGTGCAATTTTTCATTTGGGCATTTGGAGAACAGAGTTGAAGAGGAGAGGGAATACCTGATAACTCAAGAGGATAATGTGTGTGAAAAATGTATCTGTGTTATTTTTTTTTATTATTATTGGGGAAGGGGAACAGGGTTTTATTGGGGAACAGTGTGTACTTCCAGGCCTTTTTTCCAAGTCAAGTTGTTGTCCTTTCAGTCTGAGTTGTGGAGGGTGCAGCTCAGCTCCAGGTCCAGTTGCCATTTTCTAGTTGCAGGGGGCACAGCCCACTATCCCTTGCAGGAGTCAAACCGGCAACCTTCTGGTTGAGAGGATGCATTCCAACCAACTGAGCCATCCGGGAGCTCAGCAGCAGCTCAGCTCAAGGTGCCATGTTCAATCTTAGTTGCAGGGGCAGAGCCCACCATCCCTGGCGGGACTCGAGGAGTTGAACCGGCAACCTTGTGGTTGAGAGCCCACTGGCCCATGTGGGAATCGAACCGGCAGCTTTCGGAGTTAGGAGCATGGAGCGCTAACCGCCTGAGCTACGTGGCTGGCCCTATCTATGTTAATTTTATTGTGATTTATTATTTGTACCTCCATTTGCTTCCCAAATGGATTCAACCTGACAGTGTTATTATATTTTTATTTCCCATTTTGGAAATTTTTATAACATTCTTAATTTCACAAATGGTAGGAAACTTTGGATTCCGGTTTTGTCAAACGCTGATATAGTTTGCAAGACCAGATGCTGTTGCAGAATTCCAGGGAAGCAATGCTGAGCACCAGTGCCGGAATATAAACAGTACAGAGAACCAAGCACTTGTGTGTGAGAAACTGAACACTAGAGCTTCCTACTCATGAGAAGTGGGAGTGGGCGATGGGGGTGGGGGAGGGAAGAGAAAGCGAGGCTACTTTCTCTCACTTCAGTAAAAAAGTGAAGTTACAGATTTTTTTCTTTCTCATTGCTTGTGGAATTTATGAAATATTATATTGCAAAGCTGAGCCAGAATTATTCAAGGTGAGAGCTTAAGAAATGGAATAAGAGTTTTTGAAACTGATTTAAGGTTTTAAGTCAGCATTCTACTTTTTTTTTTAATACATGAATAAGCTACTCCTTCCTATCCTAGCATCATTCATTCATTCATTCATCATATAGTTTCTGAGCACGAGAAGTACTACAGAGATAAAACCCAAGCTTTTCATTTATGGAGATTCCATCTAGTGGAGAGAGACACACAATAAATAAACAAATATGATGTTAGGTGTTGAGTGCTATGAAGAAAAACTAAGCAGAGTGAAGGTGATAGATCAAGACAAGCACAATATAATAAAGGGTGGTCAGAGAGGTACTTTCTCATAAACTATCAAATGGATAACTTCAAACTTATCCTGACAGTCCACACCTCAAAAACTAGTACGAACTGTTTCGGGATATACTAGAAAGTATACTTTGTTAGTTTTTAATTATGATTATAATTTCTACTTAGGAAATACTTGTAGCCTTCATTTCTACATCAGTCAATAAGTCTATGATGTGTGAAAGATACTACCTGTATTTTAGCCAAAAGTGGAATCCCATGAAAGGATCCAAAACAGGAAGGAACAGAGGGGGAGATATTCCTTTGAAAAAAATGGGGACTGGGGGATGTAAAATAATACAGTTACTAAAGCTAAAAATAAATGACAGAGTATCTGATCTTAGAAAACATAACATATTTTCCTGGAGAACAGAAATCTAAGACAGCAAAGGGAATTCTTTTCCTTACTGTCCCACTTTTATCCCAAAGATCTGAGGGAGCCAAATGAAAATTTCCTGGCATCCTGGGGCAATAAAATAATCTTAGTCTTCTTGTGAAACCACATTAGTATGGAGAGGGAACAGAGGCCCTTTGAGCACTCCTAAGTGCTGTGTAAGCTGCATTTTTCCCCAGAATCTCAAAGCTTTGTTTATTTGCAAAGGGTTGTGCTACTAAGGCATGAAGGCCTGACTGGCCCAGGTGACATGCTCACATCTGAAAGATTATCAAAAAGAAGCTCTCAATTAAATGCTTGTTCAAGAGCCCAGAGAGATGCACTGGCGATTACTATAGGTTTTTTCAGAGATGATGGTAAGAAAGAAAATGGCATTTCTTTTAGGGAGGTAGACTCAAGATAAAATGTCCTCAGGAAGATATAACCTAATAGAGTCCTGGGTGATCTGAGCCAATCCTTCCTTTCATCTCCACCAACTTCCAGCACTTGGAATAACTGACTTTGCCATTAAAGAGGAGGTTACATTAACTTTTAAGTATAACTGCATTTTTTGATTTTGTGTGTGTGTGTGTGTGTGTGTGTGTGTGTGTGAGAGAGAGAGAGAGAGAGAGAGAGAGAGAGACAGAGAGAGACAGAGAGAGACAGAGAGAGACAGACAGACAGACAGACAGACAGACAGAAGGGAGAGAGATGGGGTTCTTTGGCCAATAATATAATAGAACTTTGGGAGGGAGAAGAGTTCCTTTTATTTTAAAGCTGCCCTACAGAGAGAGACACTATTTACATACAAAATGCTCTAGCATCAAGTCCTCAGCTGCAGGAAGTATGTGGATTACTTACCTCCTCAGAAACATAAATACATGCAGAGTCATCGGTGCTACTTAGAATGTGGTCTCTATTATTAATATTTAGGGCCTGGGTTACCCACCCCCATTCCTTCTTAGCTATAATGTTTGAATTGAAGGTTTAACTAATGTTTTGCTGAAGACTTTAGTGCCTGCAAAGGAGCTAAATTGATGGGCCACAGAGCAGGACCTGGTTTAAAAAAAGAAGCTTGTGTTTTCTCCTTCAATTCTGCTCCTTAGAATCGTTCATGAAGATTCAAGGATGCCAGGTTATCCTGCTGGGCCACTGGAGGCACAGGCTGTGGTGGAAATGGGAGTAGATAGAGTGCCAAGTCAATTTACTTGTTTATGAGTAAACCCAACTTAAATGCCACCTTCTCCTGCCTGTCATCTCTTTCTCTGGTCATCCTGCTCCTAACTTGCCTGTCATATCTTATCAATGGTGGCTTTCCTTTTTCTCAGAATACCTGCAGGTAGGTGAAAGCACTGCATATTCCAAGGAGTGTCATGGGAATGTCTGCCAAATATCCTAGGTTTTCCACCACATTTGTGGTTTTAAACATTTCACCATGTCAGACTTGTGTCCCAACTTTGGTTTAAAGAAACCTAGTCACTATAGTAGTATGTCGCTAACCTTAGTTTTCCCACAGACTTCAGTTGCACTTCAGGTTCTCCAACTTTGCTTATTGTTCTGACCTCACACAGCCGGCAGACATCTCCTAGAGTGACTCCAGGCCCACTTTTTTATCCTCGCTGAATTCTTGCATCTTCACTTTCCAGAGCTGGCTTTCTCATTTCTTGGATGACCTATCAGTAATGTTTCGTGAGCTCCATCCCATCACTTATTTTCATATTGCATTTGTGTTATCTGCTAATTCCTCTTACTGAAATCATTACAGTAATAAGATTCAAGTTAGGAAATAATCCATTGTTGAGATTCTCAACTCTTCTAGAAAGAAAAAGAAGATTTATAACACAAGGTAAGAAGCAGGTTTTCTTAATGGTTATGTATGGTGTCCACCCATTCCTAACACATTCCCAAAGGATACTAAGGAATCTTAGAGGAATCTCTGTTCCATTCTTGGCCTGCTCTCCTCATTTGCCATATGTTTCCTAAGGAATTCTAACTACCCTCCTGTTTTGTTTTTTTAACTTTTCTTTATTGTGGTTAAAAAACCACATAACATTAAATTTACCTTCTGAACCATTTGTAAGTGTACAATTTTAGTATAAGTGTATTTATATTTTTGTGCAGCAAATCTCCAGAACTTGTTCATCTTGTATCACTGAATCTCTACACCCACTAAACACTAATTTTCCCTCCCACTCCAGCTCTTAATAACCATCTTTCTACTTCCTGTTTCTATGATTTGACTACTTTAGATACTTCATAAGAGTGGAATCACACAGTATTTGTCCTTTTATGACTGGTTTATTTTGCTTAGCATAACGTTCTTGAGGTTCACCCATGTTGTAGTGTGGGTCAGGATTGTCTTATTTTTTTAAGACTTCACAATATTCTGTTGTATGTATAGACCACATCTTCTTTACCCATTCATCTGCCAAAGGACATTTAGTTTGCTTCAACCTCTTGGCTATTGTCAGTAATGCTGCAATAAAAATAGGAATGCAAAACCTCTGAGATCATGCTTTGAGTTCTTTTGGATACATACCGTAAAGTGAGATTGCTGGATCATATTTTAATTTTGTGAGGAACCTTTTCCATAGTGTCTGTGCCAATTTACATTCTCACCAACAGTGCACAAGGGTTTCAATTTCTCCACCTCTTCTCCAACTCTTGTTATCTTCTGTTCTTTTGATAGTATCCATCCTGATGGTGAGATGATATCTTGTGGTTTTGATTTACATTTCCCTAATGATGAGTTATGTTCAACATCTTTGAATGTGATTATTGGCCATTTGTATATCTTCTTCAGAGATATTCACGTCCTTTGCCCATATTTTAATTGGGTTATTTTGTTTTTGTTGTTGTTGCTGCTGAGTTGCAGAAGTTCCTTATATATTCTGGCTATTAACTCCTTATTGGAAAAGTAATTTGTCAATATTTTCTCCCATTCCATGATTGCCTTTTCACTCTCTATTTATTATTTCTTTGACACACAGAAGTTTTTATGTTTGGTGTAATCCCATTTGTCGGTTTTTTATTTTGTTGCCTGTGTGTTTGGTTTCACATGCAAGAAAACATTGCCAAATCCAATGTCATGAAACTGTTCCCTTATGTTTTCGTCTAGGAGTTTAATAGTATTAAAAGTGACATTTAGGTTTTTAATCTATTTTGAGTTAATTTTTGTATATAGTGTAAAGCAAGGGTTCAACTTCATTCTTTTGCATGTAGATATCTAGTTTTTCCACCACCATTTGTTGAAGAGACTATTTTCCCCACTGTGTAGTTTTGGTACCCTTTTCAAAAACTATTTGGCCCTATATGCTATCATTTATTTCTGGACTTTCCATTCCATTCCATTTGTCTATATATCTGTCTTCATGCCAGTACCACACCATCTTAGGTACTGTTGCTTTGTGGTATGTTTTGAAACCAAGGAGTATGAGGCCTCCAACTTTATTCTTTTTTGTCAGGGTTGTTTGAGCTATTTGGGGTTCTTTGAGAGTCCATGTAAATTTTAGGATGGTTTTCCTATTTATGCAAAAACTGCAATTAGGATGTTGATAGAGATTGAATTTAATATGTAGATCATTTTAGTGTGGACATTTAAACAATATTAAACCTCCCAATGCACAAGCACAGGATATCTTTCCATTTATATCTTCCTTTATTCTCTCACTTAACAATGTTTTATAGTTTTCAGTGTACAAGTCTTTTACCTGTTTGGTTAAGTTTATTCCTAAGTATTTTATCCTTTCTGATGCTATAGTAAATGTGATTATTTTCTTAATTTCTTTTTCAGATTGGCTACTGTTAGTGTATAAAAACACAATTTACTTTTGAGTATTGATTTTGTATCTTGCAACTTTGCTGAATCTGTTAATTAGGTTTAGCAGCTTTTTGATGGAATCTTTAGAGTTTTCTGCATAAAAGATAATGTCTGTAAACAGGGATAATTTTACTTCTTCTTTTCTAGTTTTTATGCCTTGTTTCTTTCCTATCTAATTTCTCTGGCTAAAACTTCCAGTACTAGGATGATTAGTAGTGGTGGAAATGGGCATCCTTGCCTTGTTCCTGATCTCAGAGGAAAAACTTTCAATATTTCCTGGTTGAGTATGATTGCTATGGAGTTTTCATATAGGGCTTTTATTATGTTGAGGTAGTTTTCTTCAGTTCCTAATTTGTTGACTGTTTTTATCATGAAAGTGTACTAAATTTTGTCAAATGCTTTTTCTGCATCGATTGAGATGATCATGTGATTTTTTCCTTTCATTTTGTTTGTGTGGGTATCACATTGATTGATTTTCATGTTGAATCATCCTTGCATCCCAGGTATAAATTTTACTGATCATGGTGTATTTTACATTTCATGGTGTATGATCTTTAATGTGCTGCTGAATTTGGTTTGCAACTATTTTGTTTAGGATTTTTACATCAGTATTCATCAGGGACTTTTTTATTTTTTATTTTTATTTTTCTTTATCTGGTTTTGGTGTCAGGGTAATGTTGGCCTCATAGAATGAGTTTGGGAATGTTTTTTTCCTCTTTGATTTGTTGGAAGAGCTTGAGAATAATTGGTGTTAATTCTTTAAATGTTAGGTAAATTCATCATTGAAGCCATCTGGCTCTGGGCTTTTATTTATTGGAGGTTTCTTCTTTCCTTCCTTCCTTCCTTCCTTCCTTCCTTCCTTCCTTCCTTCCTTCCTTCCTTCCTTCCTTTCTTTCCTTCTGCTTCAATCTCCTCACTAGTTGTAGATCTGTTCACATTTTTATTTCTTCATGACTCAGTCTCAGTAGGTTGCATGTTTCTAAAAATTTATCTATTTATTCTGGGTTAACTGATTTGGTGATATATAATTGTTCTTAGTAGTTTTTTATAATCCCTTTTATTCTGTGATATCAGTTATAATGTCTCCTCTTTCATTCCTAATTTTAGATACTAGAGTCTTCTTTTATTTCCTCAGTCTAGCTAACAGTTTATCAATTTTGTTGATCTTTCTGAAAAACCAGTTCTGGGTTTTGTTGATTTTTTTCCTATTGTTTTTCTATTCTCTATTTCATTTATCTCTGCTCTAATCTTTATTATTTCCTTCCTTCTACTGACTTCATCTTCATGTTTTTAATCAGACTTATTTACATACTGAAATTTCAAAATGTCTATACTTCTAGCCAAGCCCTTTCTCTGTAACTCTAACTCTGGATGAACATATCAACCAACTGTTGGCTGTCTTCAAATGAATTTCCAATACCAAAATGTCTAAAACTGAATTCAGCCTCTTCCACTTTAGAACTTGTTCCTTTCCTAAAATAAAAGTGGTAAACACTTCTATAGTACTTTCAATGTGCCAGGCATGATTCTAAGTACTTCATACCTACTTATTCATTTGGTCCTCACAACAGTCTTAAGAGGTAGTTATTTTTTACATCATCCCCACAGATGAAGGAAATGATGCACCAGCAAGATCAGGTCACCTGTCCAAGGTCACACAGCAGTGGCAAAGCTGAGGTTTGAACTCAGGCCATGTCGCTCCAGAGACAATACTTTTAACCACTATGCTTCTCATCCTCACACCAGGTACCCAGTCACCAAGACTGCACATGTGGGGACTAGCTTTATCACCGTCCCCCTTACTTCTATTCTAAACAGTCTTGTCTTTATCAAATCCATCCCCTTCCTCTCAGATACAGTATTCCATTTCTGCAAATCTACTCAGAATTCTTCAATAATTCTCCAACACAGAGAGAACAAAGTCACGATTTCTTTATATGATCTGACTCTGCCTTGCTCCTCCAGCTTTACCCCTTCCCATTCCCCCCTGGAAACAGGATGTTCAACTGCCTCTCATTCCTTTTGAACACACATTGTTCTTGTCCTACAGATTTTCTCATGCTGTCCTCTTGCCTGATATGTCTACCCATTTTCTAACTATCCGCCTTCTAATTTCTGTTTATTCCATATGATTTAACTCAGTGTCCCTTTCCAGCAAGCCTTCCAAAATATCTCTACCATCATTGCTATTCCCCCAAGTTGGCTAGTTAGCTCAACCTTCCTTTGTGCTTCCATAACAAATGGAGCACTTTTCTATCATTTATTTCTTCTATTCCACTATTTATTATGTTTATTTTTCTGCTCCTCCCACCAGAATCATTTTCTGCTTGAGGGCTGTGATGGCTCACAACTAATCTGAGATTCTCTAGCACCTAGTTTGGTAACTGGAGAAAAGTATAAATTCAATGATTTTTTTAATGTGAAAATAGACATAAAGAGAAACTGAAAATAAAGTGCCATGTGGTGTTTATGAAGAGACTAAACATGCATATCTATAAGGAAAAGAATGAACAAAGTTTGCATGGATCATTTAGCAAGTATTTGTTAAACATCTGCTTTGTACCCAGCCCTAGTTACTTGCAGTGACTGACAACATGACAAACAATTTAAGTGTTTGAATTGAAAACAAGGTCATTCCAAATTAAAGCCAATATATCAATTCATAACAGGTTTCCTGAGCCTAAGACACTCGCTAGATGTCCTCCATGCCATTGGGAAGTGTTATGACTTTTCTCCAGTTTCTAGACTTACAGGTAATATTAGGAAAAACAACCACTGTGTTTTTGTCTTCCCCTGAAGGCTGGTGAGAAGCCCAGAGGTCTGCCCACCCAGGGGCTTTTCTTCTGGAGTCTCTCTTTGGCAGGTGAGCTCTGAACTGGACTTTCTTCAAGCTGAAGTGGGGGAAACTCAGATGCAAAGGTGGCTTTGGGATAAAAATAAGCAAGGAAGGTCAAAGCCAAACTAGATTTTTTTCACCATGCTAATGACATTTCCTAAATTGCAGTACAGGCGCTTAGCTCACCAGCATGCTGCTTTGAAATATGACCAAGAACGTGACTCTTAGTACTTTTTGGAGTTATTTGCATGTAATAATTGTCATCCATTTAAACATTTCTTGAGAATCCACATATGCCAGACACTGTGCTGCATTCTGGAGATAAAAAGATAAATAAGAAATAGGTTTTGCATTCAAGAAACTTATAATTTAGTGAATGAGACTGACAAAAAAAGACATAGTTGTAGTAAATCATGACAAGGCTGGGTAGGTTACAGGAAGCACAGGGTTTTGTGAGAGCACATGAGCAGAGAACCTAATGTGGAGGATGGAAGTGGTCAGGAAAAGCAAATAATCTCCCCCCGTAACACTTGTTCCCCTTAAGAAAAGATTGGGAATGACTAGATCGAGGACTGGCAATTTCTCCTCCTGCACATTAGTAAGTCACAGCACCAGCATATGTGTGAAGCTGGAGTGTGAAGGATGGGGCATGAATGATTATGGTGTCAGAAAGTGCCAGAAGAGCACTGTGAATTTCTGCCATTTTTGAATAGCATAGAAAATTACAGGGATGTAATTTGCTTTGTCAGTAGCCCCAAAAGAGCTTCCTGGTAGGTGAGAGGGCTATCTAGAAACCAGATGTGTAGAATGTATCTTCCCCTGCCTAATTAAGGCTAATAAGATAAGAAAGATGTAGCCTCACCAAATCTCTCATCCCGAGGACAGAATACGTGAGGCCTCTTTTCCATTTGCCAAAGAACAATAGATGTGCCCTACAAGAGAGCCAGCATTGGATGCCCAATCTAGAGAGACTAAGAGGGTGAAAGACTAATGTCTAAGTCAGGGAGAATGCACACAACATCTCAAAGTCTAGATTTGAAGTGAAAATAGAAACCGGCATGGCCAGAGAAGGAAGGTTCCTGGGTCAATAATTATAAAGACCACTCATACAAGTATTATGCATCTGTCATGTGCTAAGACATTATGGTGCAAAGGGGGTGTTTAGTCCATCCCAACCTTACCCCAAACATATACTGCAGGTTAAAATAGTGGGATTTCTCTGCCAACACAACTTCAAGGCAAATCCTTTAGCTGTTTTCCCCCTTCCAATGAGATGGTGGTCTGAAAGTTCCTCCTGTATGTAGGGTTCCTCCTTTGCCATGGACACCTGTTCCCAGAAAACTTACTAATAGCACCCTCTTTAATTCTCCAGAGTTCTCATTTGGACTATAAATTATCACCCTATACAAAGATTCCCCAATTGTGCCAGGAACTGGGCTGAATCCATTGCTTCCACTATGTTATGTAATCCTCACTACTATCATCTCTATTTTTAAAATGAGGACGTCAGGCTTAGAAAGTTTAAGGAGCTTTCCTAAAATCCTATAATCATTAAACAGAAATAATGGGAATTGAACTCAAACCTACCTGAAGCCAAAAATATAGGCTATAGTTTACCCATGTTTCTGCAGTAAAACACTGCTCCCTTGGCAAGAAAATGAAAAGCTACATCCAGGATGAAACTAAATAAAGAAATACACAAAGATTTAGTCATTCAAAAGCACTGTGTATCTGCCATGTTCCAAGTAACCATGGTCTAACCTACTTTAGTTGGGTCTCAAAAAAAAGGAGGCTAACATGGGGAATTGTATTTCAGGAAGAGGAAACAGAGATGAGAAAAAAAACACAGCCTAATAAAGAACTTCTGAATGTTCAGCAAAATGAGATTAGAAGGCTCAGGTTTATAGAGTACAGGAGTCTCTCCTCATCCATGGAGGTAAGTTCCAGGCACCCCAGTCAGTGCCTGAAACCATGGATAGTACCAAAACCTATATATACTATGTGTTTTCCTATTATACATACCTATAAGAAAGTTTAATTTATAAATTAGGTACAGTAAAAGATTAACAACAGTAACTAATAATAAAGTAGAACAATTATAACAATATACTGTAATAAAAATTATGCCAATGTGGTCTCTCTCTGGCAACTGAGACCACTACCAAGTGACGAATGAGTGGGCAGCATATACAGCATGGATATGTTAGACAAAGGAATGATTCATGTCCAAGGTGGGAAGGAGCGAAATGGCGTGAGATATCATCACCCTACTCAGAAGAGCATGCAATTCAAACTTATGAATTTGCTTTATTTCTGGAATTTTCCATTTAATATTTTGAGACTGTGGTTCACCATGGGTAACTGAAACCTCAGAAAGCAAAACCTCAGATAAGGGGGGGGGACTACTGTAAGCAGAGAACTGAAGACACTCAACTGAAGGCACTGAACAGCTCATAAGGGCCAGGACTAACGCTGTAACAGTGAGGAATGAGAGGAGAGGTGTGGGTTGAGAAATATTTGGTAGATACAATGGACATATCCCAGTGACCAAGTGGGTGGGGTAGGAGGGAAGCCGATGGAGAGGGCAAGAATGATGTTCAGTTCCGTCTGTGCTTCCCAAACTACTGACTGAAGATAAATGATTCAGAATTTCTAGGTGATAGGCCTTGTAATCTGATTAACAAATGTCGCCAATGATACTTATCCTCTGGGAAGCTGGGGAAACTGGATAGTGGATAATGGTTCCATTAATAGAGTCAAGGATGAAAGGAAGAGTATTTATAGAAAGTATAAACGCATTTTGGAAATAATAAATTTGATCCAAGTGGAAATGTTTAACAGGTTACTGGGCATCTGAAACTGAAAGAGCCATACTGGAAATTTTTAAATTTAAATTTAGGAAATTATCCATGGGTAAGTGTTAATGGGTAAAATCACCCCATGGTACCAGATATTATGATAAAAATGAGGAACGAAGAACAAAACCTCAAATAATAGTAACATTTAAAGAGAAGATGTAGAAAAAGGAACCAATTAGAGAGAGAGAAAGAAAGAAGTTTTGGAGGAGAGAAAGGAATCAAGAAAGGATGGTGTCAGAAGCTAAAGAAATATGGTTTTCAATGAAGAGGGAGTGATTAGCAGTGTCAAATGCCACAAAGGTAAAAAATTTAAATTTTACCTTGAAATTGGCACTTAGGAAATCACTTGCAATTTTACCAAAGCAGCTAGATTACAGTGAAATGGAAAGTAAATGGGAGTGAGAAAGTGTAGACGAGCAACTTTAGCTACACTTTCTAAAATCTTGGCAGAGAAGGAAAGGATTGGACAGTGAGAAGGTAATACCTACAGAGGGATTTGGAGTTGAGGGGTAGCTTTTCTTTTTTCAATCTCTGATTAAGGCTGTCAGGAGTTGTCAAGGAAACAAGGGATAAAGACTCAGGCAGAAGAGAAAGAACAGGAGAAAACATGACTTGAAGCCTCAAGACCCACTAGATATTATTTTATGCTAAAGGATACACAACCATGTGTTGTAGGCCACGGGGAAGGAATCATGAGGAATGAGAAGGTTAGCATGTAAGAAAGAGCAGATAATTAATGGGCGAGTCACTGTGAGGGTGAAAACAGGGTAAGACCAAGCGATAGATAGAATTTTAAGAGGAAGAATGGATTGTTCTTTGAGAGGGAAATAAAGAATAAAGAATGGATAAAATCAAGAACTTTTGATGGACAAAGAAGAATTCAGGGAGTGTATGCCAAGTGGCTTTGTCCCAGTAAAGTAGAGAATCAGGTCATCCAGAGAGAGAGAGAGAGAGAGAGATTAGATCAACAGTCTATGGTGATGGCTCCAGTGAGAAACCTTTAGAAGATTATGGAAAATTGACATTTGAACACGTTGGTTCAAAATCCTTGCCTTGCTGTGTCCACCAAACCTATATTATGATCCTTCTCCAACTGCACCAAGCCCCACCTCCCACACTAAACCAGACTTCAAAACGTCTGTAAAGATTGCCGCTTTGCCCTTGCCCTTCTGAGATGCTAGTGAGACTTGTTCAGGTAGAGACTTGTTGAGGTAAGCAATAAATTCAGCTTTCCATTAGCCACTGATTGTCCTGGCAATATTTGGGGGAATCAGCATTCAACAGCTATGTCTTAAAAAAAAAAAAAGGAAGGTAATTAGATCTTTTCTTCACAACTAGGAACCAACCATTCATGTGATAAAACTAGATTTCTAAAAATGGATGTTAAGAAACATTAATACTGAATAGCTTAGAAGTTTCCTGATGAAATATATACATTTAATGAATAAGGAAATTAAGACTCAACAAATATAAATAATATGGTACAAAGAGATGAGTAAATAGAAACCTAAGAAAGGGTCCCACAGGGTTTCTCTTAGTAAGGGATCTCTGTAATCTCTGTTTTCCCTTCTCTTCCTCCCTGGCTCTCTGCTCCCCTACACCTTTCCATTAAGAAGTTCACCTGTTGCCCCTGTTTCTACTCCATTGGGCATGACCCCCTCCCCTGAAAGACGGACCTGTGGGAGGTAAGGAGAGTCCTGTACCAATGGCACAGTGCTTAAGGCTGAGAGTAAACTTTGAAATATGTCAAAAAGAATTCTAAACTCAAGCTAAACAAGTGTGTCGAAGCCAGGCTGTTCATCTGCAGGACATTTTCCTGTAGCAACTTTTCTGTGGTATGTTCTTCTATCTCTTATTTTTTGTCCTTCTTCAAAACAGCTCATCACTCATTGTACCAATCAGAGCACTGCTTTTTTTCATATCATTAAACTAATGACAGCATTAGGAACATAATCTTTATCTTATTTATTTCACTATTTAAGTAGTTGATTTTTTTTTCACGAGTTTTTCCTTTTTTTTTTTTAATTTGCTCTACTTCTCAGTTTTCCTATGTCTTTATTTGCTATTATTCAGTAAATCTATGGGCGCCTGAAGTTTGGTTTAATTCCTAGATGAATTAGTTACCCATCTCTCTGTCTTACAGTGCTAAACAGAGTATTTGCTGAACAGATACTTGGATCAGAATAAAAAGTTCCTTTTGCTGGAGCAATGTGTAAGTCCATTATCCCTTTACCCATGTACCCAGGCACCAGATTGACAGATGCTACAACTGTTACAGTGACAGAAAGTTACTCTGTGCCAGGCACTGTTCTAAGATCTTAACCTGGGTTAACAATTCAATCCTTAAACTAGCCCTATAAGTACTGTTATTATCAGCTGCATTTTCAGAAAAGAAAACTGAGGTACAGAAAAGTTGAATAATTTGTCCAACATCAAGCATCTAAGTGACAGAGCTAGGATTTGAGCCCAGGTCACCTGACTTCAGTCTCTTAACCATAATACTATGCTGAGGACCATTGTAATTTTTCTTGATTAGAAAAATGTAATAACAAAACAAAAAAAAAGTTACATGATTAAATTTGGAATTAATTTTAAATTTTCTTTGGAATTGATTTGTCCATATAACTTTTCACAAATGAATGAGCATTTTCTATTTAACAACTTTTAAAAATATTATTTGATTCTGAAAAGTGAGAGATTGACTAATAATTTTTAAATTCTGTGGAATATATTTGTGCTAACCTATCTTGTTTGCACAAATGAAGCAGTTCTTTCCTTACCTATGACTTAACTTAACTTTTGGAGCAATATACAAAGAGAAAGAGAATTTGATTTATTCTCCTAGTTGGGCAAGTTTTAAAGGAAATAAAATTGAAAACATTATGACTAGTGGCAGAAATATTTGGAGCTTAATATCTTTGCATTTTTAAGAAAAGAAGTGCTCAACCCAGGAAAGTTCATGGGCTGCATTTCTCCTTAAAAGTTGGGGTGTGTTTTCTCTACTCCTTCCATTTCCACCTGGGGAAGGAGGGAAACTGGGAAAGTGACTGTGAAATTCCATTTTATTTTTCTTGAAATAAAATGTGTCTTCTTTGTTCTTTAAGGCACTGCCTCTGTGCTTGTAATTCTTAACAATCCTTCCTTTACAGAGACTCTAAGTGACATAGAAAATGGTTGCCAAGAATTCAAAACCATCACAAGTCATAAGGGATTATATTTGAGTGAGAAGCTGCTAAAATTGTTTCAAATCACCCAATTTCACATAGTTGAAATGTGAACAGGGGAACGGAGGTGAAACGTAAGCTTTTAAAGGAATGTTAACTGCTATCATCAGGGAAAGATATCAAAAAAAAAAAAAAAAAGAAAACCATACTGTCAGTAAAAACATGGATATATTCACTAGGATATTGGTGGGGGGAGCCAGATGGGGAAAACGATGGAACAGAAAACAAAAGGGCAGACAATGTTAAATCTCTGTTTAATAAACACAGCTGGGATGCAGCTGAAGTTGAAGGAGAAATGGAAGCTACCTTTTTACTCACAAAGAAAATCTGCTAATGGTGGAAGTGAAATTGAATATTTAGTGAATGAATGGGCATTTTCATGCCAAGAAATAGGCATGATTATTTATTCCCAACAGCTTGTAGGACTTAACATTAAAGAGAAATTGCAAGAATCAAGGACTGCCAAGAGAGGATGTCTGCTGGCTTGCATGGGAAGCACATTGACTGTGAAAAGAAGAAATGTGCAAATCTTTGCAGCCATAAATGCACTCAAAAAGTCAGCTATTGAGAATATCCTGATGCATTTGGACATTATAATGCAGGCATGATAGTCTTAATTAAGATAAGCTTCTTTTTATTCCATAGGTAAGTTTTCTTTTATGACCAAATGATTTTATTTATGAGACAAATCAGTTAATCAAAAGTAGTGCCTTATTGAAATATAGTTCTTAAAATATAGCCTCATAGATGTGAAAGCTGTAACTTTAGTAGATTTACAGATCTTAATTTAGATTCATTTTAGTTATTAAATTGTTGAGTGGAATGCATGATATCAGAAACCATTCTAACCCTAGTTATTATTCTGAGACACAAATTTGATTTTCACCTCCCTTGATAATTTAATGTGGTAGGCTTTGTTAGGAGCATGAATTAAAAAACTTGTTAATCAATTATGAGATATTTTTATTTTTCAGCAAGAGTACATACTTCCTTTGCCTAGAGGGGGTACTCAGCATAGGTGGAAATAAATACTCCAGCCCGGGAGTCTGGAGATTGGAAGTCAGCAGGCTGCTTCCAACTTCCTGTTTAACTTTAAAGGAGTCATTTAATCTCCTTGGGCCACAATTTCTCCACCTTAGAGATGGGGTTAATAACATCTACTAATAGGGGTGCCAGGAAGACAAAAGTGATAATATTTGCTTACATGATGTATTCTGCTTGCTAGGTTTCATTGGCCTAAATACTCTACATGCATCATCTGATGTTGTGTTCAGTGTGAGTCGCATCCCCTGAAGTGGTGTGATTCAGCACACTGAGTGAAATGTGCTTCCTAAAGTAGTAAACTGGGATTCAAACCCAGCTGCCTGGCTTGAGGATTTATGGTCTTAACCACTAAGCCACACTGCCTCTTTGAGGCAAAAGAGGAGATGATGCTAATAAAAATGTTGAAAGTGCTGAAAATACTGAAAATGTTGAGATTAAAGCCGACTTACTTCCTAGTGTTGCATGGCAGAGAAAAGCCATCATGTGTAAAAATCTTTCAAGACTTCCAATATTTTTTTCAAGGCTTAGTCCAATTTATTTTAAGGCTTAGTTCCCCATATCAGCAGTGCTTGGAGAAACCTCCTCATTAACAAAAGCATTGACAAGTAACACGTGAATGTTACTGTATGGAACCGGATACCAGGATATAATATCTCTGGTGGGGTGGACATAATGGGTTTCCCTGTTCATAGGACAGTGACAGGATTAATGAAATGGCCTTTGCCTGGGTCATTCGCTGAACTGTAAGTGCACTAATTTGTTAACACCCCCTTTATTCTTTGATGTGATATAATAAATAAACATATAAAGATATATAATAAACATATTATAATAAACATATATATTAAACATTAATAAATAAACCTGTCACAGTTGTCACATTTTAGTAATTTCAAAGTTAACCTCATGATGTGGTTAGGGAAAATAATGGATACGTAGTCATCCATCCATGTATCCATCCATCCATCCATCCATCCATCCATCCATCCATCCATCCATCTACAATTCACTAAAAAAAAAATTTGTTGTATTTACTATCCACTGAGCACATTCTAGGTTCTAGGGTTCAAAGATAATTAAGAAATGTCACTGCCTTCAGGTAGCTATAATCTGATGAGAGGGGAGACAAATTAAGAGGTAATTAACACTTGTGGCAAGGGCCAAAGTATAAAAAAGGAATCACATTAGATGAGAACACAAAGAGCCAAACAACTGATCTAGTGGAGGCTTAAAAGTCTTCATAGAAACAGGGACCTCTGACCTGGGTCTTAAAGGATGTTTACCGTCTGTTTAGATAGCTATTCTTTATAGGGGAAAAATTCCCTCTACTGCTTATTGGAGTTTCTGAATTCAGTAAAGCAAATGGCCTTATCTTCAGCTGCTTTTAAAAATGATAGTTGAAATCTACTTATTTCCTAAGATGCTAAAGGAACAGCTTAAATTAGTTATCATTAGTTAATAAGACCATTAGCCCACGTCAGGGTAAATATGACACTGAGAGAGGAAGACACACTAGGCATGGGGGACCCCATTTCAAATCCCAGTCTGCACCAACTTGTAGTGCAATCTTGGGCAATACAAACTGATATAATGAGAAGGGGAAAAAATTGTTTTAATAGAAGTTTGAGTTGAATCCCTGGAATGCATTAAGGATGACCCTTTGGAAAAAAAGTGTTTCATTTAAAAGGAAAGAAGGGAAGGAAGAAGGGTAGGAGGGAGGAAGGGAAGGAGGGAACCTCGGACCATATTTGATGTTGTTCTTACTATTGAAAGGAGGTTTTCCTGGGGGGGGGGGGGGGGGAAGTGTCCTGAAAGGAAAGCCATGAATAGAGAGAAAGGTAAATCACCCCTTTTTTTGTAGAGTTGTTCCCTGGAGGCTCTAGAGATGGGAGCTTCTGGTGATGCTGCAAGGACTCTCAGGAGAGGGCAGACCATGTGGAGGGAGGATTGTGTAGCCGTGACCGTGACATGGAAGGCCAGGGCAGAGGAAGAAAGGAGATGTGTTATGTTCAGCTTCGGATTGCTTTCTGTGACATGCTCTCTGTTGTGTTACGTTGTGGTGCTTTTGGGGGAATAAGGAAAGAGAGGTGGTGACCAGTGTGAGGCAAAGCCCTCACCACTCGAGAGCAGGAAGTGTGTCTGCTGTGTCCACTCTCACAGTGCTGTGCATGTTGTGGGGCTTCGAAAGGGAAGAAAGAGTGAAAGGAGTGTTTATGGGAGAGCTGCACATCTGGGAATATTGACCAGCATGCCCGTTGTGGAAAATACTCTGGTAATATCTTTTAAAATGAAATCCACATATGCCCTTAGATACAGCACTATCACTTTTGAGAAACTAGAAATTACCAGTGTGAAAGAATTTGTGTACAGAAATGTTAATAGTAGCATTATTGGGTGGTGGCCAGCATTGTTGGTAGTGGCCACTTTTATTTACCAAATTGATAATGATGTTTAAGGTTTAACTTCTAAAGGACTGCTTTAAATTAATTCATTCCTAAATGCAAGTGGCACCATCCAAGTGACATCCATCGCCATCTGTTGGTAGCAAGCAGAGGTGCCCGTCTTTGTACTGAGGCACAGCTTTGTTCCTCCATGAGAGAGCAGTTTGTAAATCAAAAGTTTGGAAGTACAGGAATGTGGTTTGGTGTTTGGGAAAATGGCTTTCTCATTCTATGCTGTGAGGGGAATAAAACGGTACAATCTATGGAGGGCATTTAGCAATGCATAGAAAAATAATTTAAACTATATTATATTACGTATGTGTGTGTGTGTATATATATATGTATATATATATATAATATAATTTAAGTATATGCACACATTTTTATCTAATTGAGTCAGTTTGTATGAAATTATAATAAATAAATTATCTCAGATGGGGGAAAATATTAATCGGAAAGTAGGTCCATTAAAGCATTGCATAAAAAAAGAAAGAAAATGGAAAGACTCTATTTGCTATCAAGAGCAGATCTGTTAAATGAATAAATTCAATTTGATGCATTCACTAAAATGGGGGACACATTAAAAAAATGGGAAATATTTACTACACCAAACTAAGCTATGGTGAGGGAAAGAAAATAACAAAGCCCATTTTCTTATTTAAAGATCTGGAATTATATATGCCAAATGCTGAAAGTGGTTATCTGTGGGACGTAGAATTATAATTGTTTTCATTTTCTTTTTTCCTTGCATGTATGTTTGTTTATGTGTTTCATACTTTCTACAATAAATACAAAGTACTTTTGTAATCAGAAAGGACAATTCTTGAAAAATGGCCAGAGTGGAGCATAGGGAAAAAACAACAACAGTCACGTATTTATCAATTTTAATCAGTGTAGTAGGTGAAAGTGACAAAATCAAGTTGGTAAATGCTAGACGCACCACTATGGCCGCTCATCACAGCCTAGGGCTGCCCTGGAGTCCCCGTCCACCCTATTTCTCTCATTTCTCCTCTGCCCCAGGCTGGGCCTCTAGTTCTCTCAAATTCGATTTTACCGAAGTCTCTGGCATCTGTGCTCCTTGTCCATCTGCCCCTACAGATCAGCAAGCCCTCCCCATTCTCCTGCTTGCCTTTAATTCCCATTGCAAAGCCTATTTCCTCTCAAAGGTTTTCCTGAGTTTGCCTAACTACTCTGTGTTAATCCACTGGAACAATTTGTGATCTTGGATAAATTAATTAACCTCTTGGTGAATCAGTCTTCCTGCAAAATGGGAATAATAAGAGTACTTACATCACATGTGTAAAATACTTAAAATAATGTCTGGCAAACAGGCAAGCCACAGTCAGCGCTGGTTATTCTTATTATTTAGCAATTGCTCTCATTTTATTATTTTTCCAGGGCCTGTTCCATAGCACCCTGGTTCTATTAGATATTAATAGGGTAAGATTATAAAAATAAATCCAAGTGAGGGAAGCACCAGCTAAACAAAATGAATAGGGTTCTTTACTGCAAAATTAATGGGATCTGTGCTAAGTCTGAATGAGGGAGATAAAGTGTGGCAGGTTTCCCAAACTTTTATTAAAAAAAAAAAAAAAAAATCCCTGGATCCCTCTTCTTAAGGCATCTTAACGAATGGACGAATGGTTCTTCTGAAAAGGCTAACGTGTTTGTTTGTCATTTACCATAAATAGATTTGTCGTTGTCCCCTTATTCACTTCTGCTCAATAAACTGAGGACAAAGACCTGGTTGCTTATATTTTTGTTTAATTTTATATAAATTCATTAGTTCTTTTGAAAGCACTTTGAAATAAGAACTATGTAAATGTAAGGTGATGGCTCCTTTCTAAATGGTTTGCATTTCTGAGGCATGAAAACTTTCTTGCCTGGATCAAATGGGTTTTAAATAAATTTTTATTGAATGGAACAATGAGCAGATGACTACAAGAACTATTTCACAGTGTAAAATAATGAATTAACTAATTGTTTTGGAGAGCTGACTACAGCAGTGATTCTGGGAAGGGAGGCTGTGTTCTGATATGAAATGTGTGTATTACATATATAATTTACACTGTATTATTGCATGCTTTTAGAAATTTAACTCAAGAAAGGTTTGCAAATAACTCAGAAATCCAGCCGCACCTTTGTGTCATAAAGAGTACCCTTTTCAAAGCCTGTACAAGTGCAGACTTAGGAGCTGATTTTAGCAGCGACCTTGGCTGTCTGCTCTCTTTGGGTTCTTGGCATATTGAAATCAATGAAACAGAATCTTCTACTGATTTGTAGTTGTTCAAATGGGACACATGCAGGTGGTCTGAGCTTGTAAGCTGGAAGGCTCATCCAGTCCTCAGTTTACAATTCACACTCTTGTTCCACCCATAGGTAGGCTTTTTGGTCTGGTGACCCTTGGTCACCCAAACAATTGTTGTTTACACCCTGGATGGGAGTTTTATCTAAATTATAGGATGCTTGGGACTACCACGCTTTACAGATGATGGATATAGATTAGCTGATCTAAACAATTAATTAAGGAACAATCTGATCCCTGGTGACAATTAGGATGTTTAAGACATCTTGCTGACAGCTGTGGTGACAGTGGACAGACAATAAAACTACCCCTCTTTGAAAACAAGAAACTGGGTCTTTCTGATTCACAAGCAGTTTTTTCGGTTGGGGTTTTTTTTTTGTTTTTTTTGTTTTTGTATGGGCTTGTAAAAGACTTAAAAATGACTGAAAGTATTGTCACAAAGTGGAAAATGTAGAAATGGCAACCTATAATTCTAGCTGAATCATTTCTCAGATCCCACTCTTCATAGGATTACTCTGACAGAAGAAAACAGAGAAAATTGATACCTTATACTTTCCCTGAAGTACATCGATTTTAAAGTGTAAGTCAAGATATTTTCAGAAACAGGACATGTGGGGAACCCCCTCACATTGTCTTTCAGCATACCTAAGTAGGAAAGCATTCTGCAGCTTACAGAGCTATTCACTTTTAACCTTTACTAAACAAGGTTTAGAACAACAGGGTTTAGAGAAAATACGTAGGGAAGCTAGATATCCTAAGATGGCCACAGAGTACTAGTGTCTTGCTACCACTCTCAAAAAAGAAACTTTTTAATTATAAATGCTCTGAAGAAAGAATGAACTTTTAAAAACATTTTTGTATGTTTACATAGGGTCTTTTCCCAACTCCTCCATCAATTGAATAAGCCTGTGAATGTGCTCCAGGCTGGCTCCTTCCCTATAGAAAAGAACACGTTTTACCAGAAAAGATTTTGAAGAATGTGTCCAAATCCTAAATCCTGTCTTCCCCATGAGGAAAAAAATGGAGAGGAAATCAGGACATGGATTTCTATTTCAACTCTTCTTTCTTAGATCTTTGAATTACAGGATATTAAAAATAAACCTAGAAGACAACGCAATGAATTTTTTGAGCAGCTGGAAAAGAAACCATAAAACAAGTGATTACAATCAGCAAAGTGTGATAACAGCTGAACGCATTAGACCCATCCTTAAAACGCCAGGCCCCACCCCCTCCCCCTCTTGGGCCTTTTCGATAGAGAAGGGGATGTCACACAATACAATCCAAACACGTTCTCTGTCCATATTGGGTTAAGAAAATATAGTGCTGGTCATTGTCCCCAAATGACAGACATCCACAGATGGAAAGCGGGAGGATTTGACTTCCACAGTGCTGCTCATTGCATCCGGCAAATTCTGTTAGGAAGACACCCACCTGCACCCAGCTCTGGCCTGGGTACTATAAAAAGAATTAAGTTCCTCGTGGTCACTGCTCTCTAGAAGTTTAGATAATTTCTCTTTTCATGTCTACCTTTGGCTGAGATTGTGAAAGGAAAGCCCTCACAGTATGGAACTTTTCGTACCTTCAGAAAAGTTCTCAGTTAAAAGGGTCTTCTCTTTAGTATACGTAGAACCCTTAAAAATTGCCCTGTTGAAGAAATGCCTTTTGTGATGTGGGAATAAAATACTTCAATTTTCCAAGTTGTTATCGGAATGGATTTAAAAGTTGTTTAAGTAACAGTAGAAAAAAAAGTTAAAGATGAAATTTGGTTCGATGAAAACAGTTGTAGGGTTTTGAACCTTCTGCTTTAACCTGTATTGCTAGTTTTCACAGTTTAAGTGTGAATTTTTTAGTTTTATGCTATGAAAATGCTTTTATTTTCTCACTTTCAAAATTTTTAAAGAGGAAAAGGTTTTCTTCAGTAGGAAATTTTGATGTGTATAAACAGAACGTCAAAGAAAAGAGACTGCTTGAAAACGTCTGAAAAAGTTCATACCCAAACAGAGAATTTCAAAGCAGACACCATATGCTTAACTCTATAGTCAAGCATAACCCTTTATATCTTCAGGTTTTCACCGATTAGTTTGAGATCATACAAAAATGTCTTCTTTTTCTTTCTTTCTTTTCTTTTTTTTTTTTTAGCAGTCTTCATTTGGGGAACTCATTTTAATGCACAAAATTCAGTACATGAGCCTCTTAAAAAGTAGGACACTTCTTAGGGTTGGGGCATCAAAGTTTTCTCCAGCGTAGCTCTTGGTTTCCCTTTCAAATCTGAATACTTCTGTAGAAAATAATATAAAACATTAACATTTAAATATTAAATTAGGTTTAATATTTCAGATCTCTTGAACATGTAAGCTTCACATTAATTGAGATAATAACAAATAGTTCTGGAAGTGGCTTTTCTAGTTTTAGAAATGTAAATCTCAAAATTGATCTAAGTAGATTTGGTATCAGTTCATCTTATTAGGGAGTTTGACATCCAGACAAAAAGGAACTCTTGTCTGCATACAATTAATTTTATATCATGGAAGCTTATAGTGATCTAATTTTGTATAATGAATGGCTTCTTTTCAAAAAATGATTTTTAAAGTTAAGATCAGATGTATTATTTTTATACTAAAAAAACTTGCTTTAAAAATATAAAGACAGTTGCTTGATAAGAATTTATGTATATATATTATATGTATGTACATATAAATGTACACACACGTATATCCATGACAATTTTATTTACAATAATTATTAAACCATTATTTAGATAAATAGAAAATAGTTCACACAATGATTACTAAGCAAATTGTTAAAAACAATTATGATAGTCATCAACAATTAGCTTTTTAGAGCATATAATAATTTGGGCGAGTGCCCATAATATAATATTAACTAAAATGAGTAAGATAAAAAAAAGGTAGATATGTCATGATCCGAACTGTGCATATGGAAGAATATTTTCTTCTTGACAATAGAAGACCACTGTCTTTAAAAAGGCTTCATGTTAAAATGAATCATATGTATTTCTATAGCTGTGAACCTTATTCTCTGTGCTTCTTTCTCTTTGAAAACGGAGTGCTCTCTTTTTACCCTTTGCACAGAGCAATATATCTTGCCCAGTTGAACAATAAAAATGATTGAGATTATTAGGGGAACAGAGTTTAATTTGTAGTTTATTCCAAGACTTTGCATATTTCTTTAATACTTCTCAGAGGGCATAGTCCAACGTGCTAAACTAAAACAAAGATGCTAGTTTGAAATCTTTTATCATGAAAAAATATACACACTAACTCTGACTTCAATAACTTTAAATCACTTTGAGACATTGGATTTTAAAACTGTGTTGCATGGCATAATTTATTAAAAAGTTAAAAATAGATCCCTGGGCAGTTAGATGTGAGGGTTTCCTTTCTTCAATCTACTAAAATATTTTAAGAAAAAAAGTTTAATTCAAACTTTGAAATTATAGTGCTATTATACTATTCCTTTTATCCAAAACTTTAATTTATATCACCTGTATAAACATACTTGGGATAGCTAAGTATACAAATGTCCAACCGATTTCTAATTACTTTGTAATTTTCATCAGTGCTGGACAGTCCGTGGGTTTTTACTGTAACTATACATGTACAGTGAAAAGGAGCTACAAGACAGAGCTTGACAAGTTTCACTCTCTGCTGCCTACAACAGCGCTAAGAGAACGAGTGTGGGCAAATCTGGGCCTTACAGCGCCACCCCATGGTCAAATGAGCGAAGGGCACCGCCGGGGTGTACTCTGCTCTTTCACTCAATATTCTCCACTAAATCATGGTAAACCTAAATGAGAGCCTTTATTCACTTGGTTTATTCAAAACGTCAGCAGTTCTGAATAACTTAATTTCTCTTCACTGGTGGCTAAGCAATTGCTGAATTTAGGAACATCTTTGAATACTTTGTACTATAACTTAAAGAACAGCCTCTTTTTTTCTTTTTTCTTTTTTAGAGTAGAAAATGTGAGGATCTAAGTACTGGCACGACCAAAGAAAGCCTGAGAGTCTGTGTTACCAAATTCATTCCCACAACAATTCTAATTTAATTATCAGTTTCAATACCTAAAATCAGTATACATAATATTTCAATATTGTTACTTTGCAAAGGAATCGTAAGGTTTGCTAAAATTGCCAAAACCAACAAACAAAACCCATTAAACCTTCTGGGATATTAAAACAGAATTTGAATGTGTGAGTCATTACATTTATGGATAAGAAAATTAGGGGGAAAAGCAAGCTACTGTGAAATGACAATTAAGTTCTTACATGGATTAAAAACTATTTTTTATAGCTACAGAGCCCCTCAATTTTCACCCCAGTGATCTCTGTTATATAAAGTAAAAAGAACATTACCTTTCCTATGATCATTCCAAAATTACTTTTTTAGAGTAAAAGAAAAAATATAGTTGAAATTCTACTTGCCACTTTTGTATCCACATTAACAGAATATAAGTTTTTTTAATAACTCTGATTTGAAGGCTATTTGTTTGTGTTAACTATTTAAAATTTTTACCATTGTTACATTTCTCAAGATTAATAAGTAAGTCCTCAAGACTCCCACATGCAATGGAAAAAATCCACTTACAAATGTAGCAAGCCCTGGGCAGAGGCATTTCTTCAGGCCATTCCCAAGGAAGGGAGTAGGGATAAGGGGCCAGATTCAGGAGTCTAGTCCAGCATTTCTGGATCCACACACCCTCTGTTTAAAAAAAAAGAAAAGAAAAAAAAAATCTCCCAGCCAACTTCACAAATGGCTTTTGCAGGCATAATTGGGGTGAAAACCAGCAGCAGTTGGGGGGAAATATATAAACTCTGTAAAGAAAAGAAAAAGTTAAATAATGGAAAACTTCCCAGGAAAAACTCTTGGAAAATTGGACAGGAAGACTAGGTAAATGGCATTTTTCTGCCTGTGCTCGAGCCCTCTTTCCAATGACTTCTTTTGTGTCAATAGAAGTCACTTCACTTATCTCTTAGGATTTTTCTTCTTCAGAAATGGTGATGATGAAACATTTTTAATGAGCAGAGCTATTGTTTCCCTGCTCTGTCCTACTCCTTGTGTTTTAAAGATGGAGTATAAAAACTTTTCAACTTAAAGATGTTACATGTTAATGGAACTGTTGTTTAATGATTGACATAAATGTACAAATCAAGGGTACTGTCGAAATAAAAGAGCATAGGAAGTAAATGGAAGAAAAAAAGTCTTTTTTATATTTCATAGTTTAGGTTAACCCTGCTATCTTTTTAAATTGTGAAATATAGCTTCATAGAGAAGAATATATAAAACATTTATTGTATAAATAATAATAAAATAAACACATGTGGAACTGTCTATCAATTAAGAAATAGAACACTACTCTATTTTAGAAACCCTCTACTGCCACTTCTTCGTTACATTTATTCCTTCCCACAGTGGTAACCTTTATCCTGACTTCTGTGATATTCATCCTCTTGTTTTTTAAAATATAATTTTACTATCCATGTAAGTATAAACTGAATGATTTTGCATGTTTTGATCCATCTCCTGGAGGATGGAAATTTTAGAGCGTTCATATACTCCCACTTCTTTCTCCTGGCCAAAAAACTCAAGTTTCCCAGAATCTATGTCCCCTTCCCAAGCAGACATCAGTCTCCCTGATTCCAGTTACTCTATGCGATTCTTATGCTGTAGATGGTTAGTTTATAACCAGTGCAATCAATGGATGCTCCAAAATTGCCAGGTCTGGGTATAGGTTAATGTGTAGGAAGAATAAGTGGACAGCTATGTTGTGTGATTTTAAGGCATCAGACTCACCATTCTGGTATCCCAAAATATGTCTCAAAATCAAGTTAATGCCTAAATGTTAAAATTTGGGGCTTTATAGTTTTGACCTAATGGTGTGTTCTGAAAGCAGATAACCCTGGGATAGGCACCCTAGTCTTCTTTATCAAGTATACATTCTTTATAGGTTAAGAAGGTCTTAGGATGGTTTCTGGGATCATGTTTTCAGAGAGGACAAGTTGAGGCCATAAGGACAGAAGGGATCACTGATGGGACCTCTTGAAGACTTGCATTTGATGAGTGAATAGCCAACCGAGGTAGAAAAGAGCAGTGCGTTGAATATGATGTACATGTCAGCAGGGGTCTATGTGTTTAATCTGTGCATGGTGGTAGTGTTTGACTGTGATATATGTGGGCTTCCTGAGGCAAGTGGCACTGTATCAGGTTTCTTTCCCAAGTTTCTTGTGGCATTTTGCTGTGAAAGGAAATCTGTAATCCATGGAGAAGGTCAGCATGTGAAACAACATTGACAGAAAATAACTGAAAGAATTGAGTTTACTAACACTTTGGACAGCCCAGCCCAGCAACTATCTCCTACAGAAATTAACACCCCAAAAGCTGTTGTAAAAAAACAGCATGGTGTTTTAATTAGGAAGATGTACTTAGGAACTTTAAAAAAAGTGCTCTTCCATCAATACAGTGTTTCCAACATTGCCCAAAGCCTTCACTTAATTAAGATTTGGAGACAAGATGTTATGTCTAGATCCAGCCCCATTACAAAGAGTGCTCTTGAATCAACAAGGCCACGAAGTTGGAGCTTGATTTATTTTATCTCTTAAGTTTCCATAAAATTGTGCTTTAAACCCTTCTGTTAAACTCTACTCCTACAGATGAGAGTTGGCACAAAGCATAGGTGGAAATGGTGTGTAGGAGTCAAGCAACATAGTTTGCATGGGTGAGCTGATGAAATAATTAATTCTTCTATGTTCCTATACCCAAAATACTGGATTTGTTGAACAGATAAAAGCCAAAGATTCTGGTTTAATTCAGAAAACCCAGGGTCTCTATGACCAGCCTCCAACTGTGCTCTTGTCCAGCACTTTCTAACTTTGTACATTGGAATTACCTGGAGAGCTTTCAAAAATACAGAAGCTTGTGTTCTACTCCCTGACATTCTAACTTAATTGGTCTATAATGCAACTCATGTATTGGGGTTTTAAAAGATGCCCCCAGGCGATTCTAATGTGCAATCAAGATTGAGAACCACTGGGCTAATCACTCCAAAATTGACCACATTTTATGGTCTGACTCAAAGATAATAAGAAGTAAGGGAGCACAAAATTTGTCCCCAGGCACTGTAATGTTCGAATGGTGACCGCCTAAAAAGATATGTCCATGTCTTAATACCTGGAACCCGTGAAAAAGGTCTTTGCAGATGTGATTAAGCTAAGATCCTCAAAATTGAGATCATTCTGGATTATTTGTGTGGGCCTAAACTCAATGACAAGTGTATTTGTAAGTGAAAGGCAGAGGAAGATTTGAAGTGGAGGCAGAAGGGAAAACCATCTAGAAAAAAGAGCCAGAGATGGGAGCTTTGTTGCCACAAACTGAGGAATACTTGGGGCCACCAGAAGCTGGAAGAGGTGAGGAAGGATTATCCCCTAGAGTCTAAGAGGGAGTGTGGCCCTGACGATACTTTAATTTCCGACTTCTGGTCTCCAGGGTTGTGAGAGAATAAATTTATGTTATTTTAAGTCAACCAGTTTGAGATAATATGTTATGGCAGTCCTGGGAAATTAGTAGACTGTTCAACTGCTTTACTCACATTAACTCATTTAATGCTCACAAAAATCGTTGCAAATGAGGTATTAATGAGCTTTATTTTAGAGATGTGGAAACTAAGGCTAAGACTGAATATCTTGCTCCAGATGCAGAGCTAGCAGTCGCCCAATTAGCATTTAAACTTTGTCAGAGCCATACCAGGTGGGATAACACTCAGAACATGGGACTTCCAGAATATTGATGGCCACTTTGACTTGGATTCAGTACATCCAAACACTTCCTGGTTCCAGCCCCACATGTCACCTCCAAAGTCAATACGCTCCATCTTTAAAACTTTTAGACAGTTTATGTGAATGATTTTCCTCAGTTTATAAACATTAAAATATGCAGTTGGAATTAGATATCTGGGAAGAAGGATGTTAAAATTCATTTATACCACTGCTTGCTATGAAGAATTTTCAGGCCTTGGGGAGCTGCCACATCTATGCATGTTTAGTCTTTAGACGAGACTAAATCTAGACGAGGTGTCTTAAAACTTGAATTGTATTTCCAATTCAGTTACTAAGATCTGAAATCTAGTGGAGACCACTTGAGTCTTCTGTATCTCAGTGTTCTCATATGTTAAACAACGTGGAATCTCTGCCCATCTCTCAAGGTTTTACGTGTGAAAATGCCTTGAAAATGATAAAGCGTTCTACATATTTATGTTGTGACTTTGTTTGCCATGGATAATGCTGAAAGTTATATAGGCTCTGTGATTTAAGTAACTATGAAGGGTAGAGTAATTGAATGTCTTTTTTAAATTAAGAACTGGGTGTTGAAATGGTAAAAAACACATTGCAATCCGGAGAGTCATAAAGTCTTTCTAAGGCTCCAATCTCTAGAGAGATACATATAATATACATGATTAACAATAAAAATAAACTTATTTAAAAAGGAATTGTCATGATTCTAGTGGGTTGTATAAGAAATTTATTTTTATTAGTTATTTTTTTCCAACACCCCAAATCATTCTTTATTCTCATTTATTTTGAACTTAAAGCCAACAGAAAGGTTGAATTAATAGGCAAATTAAATGGAATACTTTTTCCTTATATACAAAGAATGGCATGATTTCATTCATATCCATATACACACACACAGAAATGGATTTTAAAATAATATTCAAATTAGAGATTAATGATGAAAGAACAAATTTTCTTTAATTAATAGTATCTATTATAATTGTAAATAGCAACATAAATAGAAAACATGATTTTATAGAAACTAAATATTTGATTACAATTTTGACAAAATTTTCACAGAATTTGACAAGAGAAGAGATGGTAATTATAATTCTATTAATTAAATTATTTATCTAATGTGGGATTTGCTTAATAGACTATTGCTTTAATTTAAGATTCTTTTAATTGGAGAGAACATTTATGTTTCTAAGTAATGGAGATCCAACTTTATTTGTTTCAAATGACATTTCTATTTGCATGTAATTCATTTTTTCTTCAGATACAGCCCATATTATATAATTTGAATAAATTTTGCCTAATCATATTATAAGAAAAAATTATTTTTCTTGTCATGTGAGAACAAAGGCAACCATATCTTTTTAGACTTAATTTGATGCAGTAAAATAGGAAACTCTGGTCACTTTCTCAAGGAACATAGTATTTTTTCCCCCTGTGCAATCACTTCACTTTTACTTGTGCAACATCAGACCTCAATTCTCTCTCCAAAATAATCATTCTTTGGGAAATGTCCATATATTTGGCATTCTGAAATCCCTGGAGTGTATGCAGTATCTTCAACCTTCATTACATATAGGGACTTTCTCAGAAAGCTATCACAACACAGAAGAGAAAAAATATTTTCAGAAATAAACACTGAACCCAACATTATGAAATAAATATGCTCTGATTTTTGTATCTAGTTTTATTAGCCAGTAAAAACAAGGGAGACATGATAATGGATATGGATCAGAAACGGTTCTTTTCTTAGATAACATTATGATTGCTAAATAGAAATCTCTCAGGTCCCTAAAATGATCAAAGTTTTATTACTCCCTGATTCACATCCAGGGGATTACAAAACTACTTCTTGTTGTTTTATGAAATACACGATTTGGAAGTCTGAAAAGTTTATGTTATTTAACAATCAACGTTTCAGTTAGCTGTGAAATTGCCTGTTTGCATTTTCGGGGTCTGGGCTTGATGCTGGATGAAGCGTGAGTTGTGAACTGCAGTGTGAAAAAAATTTTATGGTCACATCTCAGCCTCCTTCATGTTGCACAGGCATTAATTTATGAAACCACATTTTACTTAAAATGTGAAAAAAAAATCTGATTTTTATGAGAAAATAAATTTGCCTTTGGATAACACTCTTTTTCCTGTGATCAGCATAGATTTGCACTCCAGCGTCTTCCCTTTTAGCTGGTTTAAAATTTCAAAGCCCTGCAGTCTTTCTGAAGAATCCCGCGGTCCCAAGCAGAGCTACCGCACACCTCCACCACCTCTCCGGCTTTCTCTTTGGCGCAGATCGCTAGTCCACGTGCCCCCAGGCATCTTTCAACAATAGTATCAGATTTGCTTGTAGTTCTGAAGTAAATGTTTTCATGGTCTGTCACCTTGATTTTATTAAAGGTGTTGGGACTAAAGCATTAACCAAGGTTGAAAAAACTCGTATAAAGGTTCTGAAATGTTTGGAATTTATAATCACCAATCTCTTTTAGCCTTATATCAATTGTTTTCACATGGGGCATATCTACAATTAATCAGAAGTTAAATAGGACGCCACAGATGTTTTCCAGTACGTAGCATTTCATTTTTTGTGTCTGTGGTGCTTAGATTTTAGGCAAGGCAGCTAGCGTCGGGACTTTTTAAGTTATTTTAGGTGGAGCGTTGCCTCGCTTGCTCTGGTTAAGATCAAGAGTTTTCGGGGTATATAATCTAAATATGAAAAATCCTCCCAGTTGATGCCAGCTCCAGGAATTTCACAATCTCTTGAAAATATTCTGTTTCCAGAGAACAGCAAACTAGAAACTGACTTTATTAAATTTGTATTGGCTGTCCAGGTTTCGGCAATAGTTTATCTTAGTCGTACTTTAACACTTTGTTATTTAAAACAACATTCACACAATTAAAAATAAAACTGCTCTGAAACAAAAGAATTGGAGAGATGTATAGGCACTTTATACACAGATAATGTATATACCAGTGTGCAATTTCAGAACATAAACTTAACTCTCTTATTTGTACACTGTCCCTATTCCCACCACCCTTATTTTTTCTCAAAGGAAACATCCCTTAGAAACTGAACTATTTGGGAGAAATATATACCTTTAACAACACAGATTCAGAGTTGCTGAGCTCAGTGCAAAATTTAATTAAGTGGCAGGAGCCATCTAGTCCCCAGGTGAAGTGCTCCCGGCTGCTGATAGGTGGGCGAAGCAAAACAAGTGGATATTGCAGTGGGGCTGAGTTGTGTGTGGTCTGCTGGACATTCTTTGTCATCCTGTTTGGGAACCAGTTCAGGATCTGTTTCTGTTGGCACTTTCCTCCTGTTGTGAATATATTAGTACATTTCTCAAAGTCTCTGCAGACCTGAAAAGCTGGTAATTTAAGCTCTGGGGCTATGACAGACAGTTCTCCTCCACCAGTTCAAGCATGGGTGATGGGATTTTTCAGAAAGGAAGAGACATGTCTCAAAGCAGAAGAAATACTACTGGCCCAGAGTTAGCTGTGGGTTCTTATCTGTCTTTCAGTTTTTACCATAAATGTTCAAAAAAGTTTTATTTCTGGTCTGGAAAAGCTATGAGAAACTTATGCCTTGTGCTCTGTTCTTCAGCTGATTTCTGAGCCATGGCTTGAAAAATGAGAAACATGTCCATAGGCCATGAAACCTCAGATCACTGTGAGAGTCCTATTGACACATACCTTTGTGAACTGGTTTTCGCTCTCTGCCTTCTATGCTGTTTGGTAGAGTTATTTGAAGATTTCATTTGCACCCTACCGTACTGAGCTCACTAATATGTGCTTATGTGGAAAGATTCTCTTTCATTAAATAAACTCGTGTTTGTACATAAGATAACTTATTTCCTCAGCAGTAAGGAAAAAGAAAAACTATAGAGATATTTAACTGTTTACAAACTTATTTCTGACACACTTAATATAACATCAAATTTTATTTTAAATGCACTAAAGTTTCCTTTTCCTTTTATATCCTACACTTTATTATTTGATAAGCCCCAAAATCCTGGGGTCAAGGATATGCCAATAGTCCTTCTCACATTTTTTTCTAGATTTTTGTAGATTTGCATATAGACTCATTTTGTGCACGATAATCTATATACGTAATGGCATTGTTCTTTTTGTTTCAAGGCGTAACAGCAGCAGTGAAAAGATTTCACATGGCAAATCTTTTATTTTTCCAGAATGCCTAAGTAAAAGCCGCATGCAACATTTAGGGGTCAGTCCTGATGGTTCTTTGTATCTTCACTTATGTGAAATTCCCCACTCATTGAAATCAACTATCCACCTGACACTATAAAACAGTACAACCGCGACCTAAGCCATTCACGCCAGCCACATCTGCAAATGTTTCTTTTCTCCAAATTTCAGTCCCATTAATGAAGATGTGATTGTTTCTCTGCGACCTTTCAGCACACTCCAAATCCTAGGAGACAGGCTGCTTCTCTTCCTAGCCCTACTGCCTACACATGTTCCCATTCACACTGCATCTCTTATCTCACAAGACTCCCACCTCACCATCGAAGGAAAGTCTGTCCCCTCCCCCAGATTCAGGACTGAAAATGAAGCGTAAATCTTACGGGCTAATAAGCACGGCAGTTACTTCAATAAAATGTTACTTAAAAGTCAATAGGCTGCACATGTTAAAGACATTAGAGCTGTTAACAGACCATTGTAAAGTAAGCAGAATCTTTAATAACCTGCATGCAATGTTGAACCGTTCCATTTTCAGCTCAGGACAGGCTTAGCTCTGGAACTGAGGCGCTGCATTTGTGATGTGAGCCACTCCTGCATTCTCAGAATTAGCAATCCAACAAAACTGAACTAAAATCCCAAGCTTCTGGGAAATGTTAAAACCCAGAGGGTTCTGCCTTACCCCTGTCTTGAGCGTAGAGACAGTCAAACAGTTTAATGCTCAGCATCAGACCCAGTGTCTTCTGCTCTAGTGCCTGAATCCTTAAGCCTCCAGCCAGGAGGCAGGCAACATAGAATTAATTGAAGGCACCTAGGGCTGGCTGCTGTCTTCTGGAGGAACTGGACCAAACCCTAGGGGCGCCCTTCAGGCACACTTCCAGAGACCACACTGCAGGGTCAGAGAAGGCTAATAGTGGGACATAGATGACAACAACAAAACAACAATCAGACAAAATTAGTTCCAAAGCATTTTATGCCTTGTTTCTCCATAAGAGAAACAAGGCACTAGTTCTTTGGTCTAAGAAGTTTCTTTCAAACTGCCCTAACCTGGAGCATTTGTTTTTTTAAACAGCTACTTTGAAAGACACTTAATCCCACAGATATAGAACAAATAAACCGTAGTAGTGGAACATCTTACTACTTAGAGAACGGTACTACCTGCCTTTCTGATGCTTCTGGGATCTTTTCCATTATTTACAGAGTATGTCATTTTCTAGGTGGAGAAAAGGGCAATAAGAGAAACAAATGTTCTTCCTATTTCAGGTAACCTTTAAATTTGACAAGTGAACTAAAAATTTTTAAGCCTGAATTATTAAAGCAATGAAAACTGATTAGAAATCCTATTCATAATTTTAACATAACAAATAATCTTATAGTATTCGGTTAGTGCAAAAGTAATTGACTTTTAAAAGGTTAAAAATAATTGCAAAAACCACAATTACTTTTGCACCAACCTAATAATTCATCTTGTATCCTTATTTTCATTCAGAGATGGAATTTATAGATTTTCCAAATTGTGAACTGAAAGAAAGGAATCTCAGTCTAAAGCTGAGAAAGCCATGTTACTAAAGGTACTATAATTTTGGTAGGGAGAAAAGGGATAAATCAGAAACTGGGTCAAAATGAGGATTATTATCAAAAGAATATGATAACTTTACAGAAATGTTTTACATTTGAAAGTTCTGTTATTCTCACCACCAAAATCATCTATATTCTCATTTCACACATTCTATTTGAATCTTTGTCCATAGACATATGAATTAATTGAATTGTAATAAACATAATTTGCATTGTATTTTTTCACTTAACTTTTTATCAAAATTATTTTTTCATATTCTCTATTATCTTGGTTATAATCACTTAAACTATTCCACTGAGTTGCAGCATCCTAAATTAAGCCATTTTCTAATTGTTGTACTTTTAGGTTATTTGTCAATTTTTTTGATAATTTATTTGAGTATCTATCCTAAGATCAGCTTTTTAGATGGTCAATGATAAGAGGTTGAGATAAGTGGATGCAAAAGAGGGTGTCTGTAAGTGAGGGGTGTGGGAGTTGTTCTTCCAAATCACTAAAGAGTTCTGAGGAGAAAGGTAAGGGAGGCAGAAGATTGTTAGATACAATAATTAGGAAGGAATGTAGTAATAAGTGATGAGGCAATACGGCATAGAGGATAAAACATGAGGAGATTCCCACAGTCACCGAAGGTAGAATCAGGGAAGGAAGGACGAGAAACCAGCAACGACAACAAAAGTAGGATAAGCGAAGAATCTTGGCATCCAGCTTGGGAAACAGAGCCAGATCCAGCAGTAAGAGATGAGGCGTTCCCTGGAAACTCCACAGAGGGACCAACGCTATGCAATGACTGGGACAGGCTCCAACAAGGCGTTGAGGGAAGGAGTTGGATGAGAAAAGGAAATGAAGGCTAGCTCTCTCTATGAGCATTTAAGTATTTAGTTAGTTGTCTAAAGCCTTTGGTCTCAGCTCACCAGTAAGTACAGCTAGTTAGTTCCACTTCTACCTTTGACATAGAGTGTGGCCAAGGGCAACTTCTTTCCCATTTAATTTCCCCTCTATCATCACAGGAGGGTAATAGCTTGGAGCACTCCCTTGGTCTATAGTGTGGGTTAATGAGCAGTTGTGAAGCATGATATATGTGTAATGTGTGGTGTGAAAAATTTAGGACCTCTCCTAAGAAGGAAAATCCTAATTGTTCACCTGAAACTGTCTCCCACACCAATTAATTCCAGTTTAGGAGATTGACAGGAGGGGTCCCCCAAATCAAGCACATGCCTACAAAGGGCTCAGACAGGTGAGGGAGTGAAACTCCCCCTACCCCAACAAAATCACAAGGCCCTTTGGAGGAATTACTGCCTTCAACAGACCAACCAACCTGCCCCTGTGCTTTACAGGTAATATTTTCACAAAAGAGGTTTCTTTTTGCTCAGTTTGCCTGGTAAGAACATTTAGAGAGTAACGAGTAGCTACTGAAGCTAACCAGGGACATTTTTCCACCCAGGGAATTTTCATTATGTTCAACATTTGGAAATTTCAGCTAAAGATAATTGCAGGTAAGCATTTACCAACAGATGTATTCATTTTCCATTGTAGTTTCTTAAATGGGTACTTGTACACAAAAGACCTCCTTCCTGTATATTTCAGCTCTCCAGGGTACAATTACATGAAATTATTCAGCAGCCAAGTTTGCTTTGTATCACTTGACTGGGTAAGGACACAGAGAAAGCTGTTCCCTATGGCACTGAAAGCTGCAAATCTTTTTGTCTAAATGTTTAACAGCCACATTCATCACAATCTAATAACAAGGCCTCCCACAGACAACTTAGTTCACTTGTTTTCACCGTCTTGTTAAGGGTTTACCAGAAAGACCAAATCAGGTCTCAGTGTTGATTTGATATTCCAATTAACTGTGCATTGGGCCAAAATAAATGTTCAACACATCGGACTGTTCTAACACACACTGAGTTTTCTTATCATTTACAACTTCCCAATACCATCTAGAATTTATATTTTCTTACATAATACAACAAATTTAATAACTGTAATGTATCTTACACTTGAAAAGCATTTTGTAAGTTACAAAGCAGACTAACATGTTGTGCATCATTTCATTTTCTCCTCAAAATAATTCACTAAAGTAGAGATTATTCTCAGTTTAATGATAACCGATGATGAAAAACATGTCTTATCTGCTTCTGTTCTCTTTGATAATACTATAACAGAGCAGCACAAAAAAATTTTTTCTTTAACCTTCAAACCCCTGCTGGTGGTTCTTATTTACTTATTTGTATTTTGGTTTTCTCTTTTTCTTTCAGTTTGACATTTACTAAACTATGTGCTAGGCTTGAAGCAAAACCCTTCACAGATATCATCATATATAAGCATAAGACATGTGAAGAATTTGATTGGGGTTTATAGAAGCCCTTCAGTCATAGTCCTCCAGAAAATAGCAACTGTGAACTTCAGTATGGATGATATATGAAGGTGACAAAAATGGCCTTGCCAGTACAAAGATCCTGGCTTTAAAGGAGGGAGGTAGAATTGCCTTCTGAGTGTTAAATTAAAACTGAAAAATAATGGAAAAGCTTAGATATATTTAAAAAAAAAAAAAAGACTTTAAGGATGGTAAACTGTCTCTCAGACCAGAGCCAGAGCAAGCCCTTATTACAGAGATTTATATGTAAATTTTTTTTAAATGGAGGTCCACAAAGAGATTGGTGAGCCATGCATCTTCAGAAGAGGAGACTCACAGAAGTGCAAGTTCAGGGGAAAGCGGTTGCTGGCTCCAGGATGTGACTTAGCCACTCCCAAGACTGTTTACTCTTTTGGGGTCATCATGATTCATTGCTACAAAACACCGGAGTTACAAAAACAAATCCCATGCCTTCTGATTCCATGGACCCCCCAAGATCTCTTCTGATGAAGACGTGGCTTCTCTCCCAGATGCTGTAGGGGAGAACATATGCACAAATCTGCTGTAGGTCCTTGTAGATCATGCTGTAAAATAATAAGTTAGTGCCTTATTTATGCACCTATCTCCCTAAGTGCTGCGAATTTGCGTATGCTCCTGCAAGTGGACGCACATGCACTATTTTAGGGCTTCTGGCTTGAGGACTACAGATAATAAGAAAAATGACAACACCATGCTCTTCCAAGGTGTTCTCGTGATTTTTTGATATTTCAACATGATAAAGATTTTTTTTTTTCCATGACAACATTACCTGCTTCCATGTAAGACTAAAAGTCATACCAGGCCATGACAAAAAAATTTAAGATGCTTTTAATTGTCTTTTTGAAAAACCCTTACAGAAATACGATTAAAACTTTATCTTATTTAAAGATGAGGAAAAAGAATTCCAGAGAGATTAAACGACTTATTCAATGCCATTCAGTTAATTAGGATCAGAGTCAGAGGCAGACTTCAAATCTCCTACCTATGAAAGGCATTCATATTCTCCAAGGAAATGCTGGCTGCTTTAAGCATTTCATTTGACTCTGTATTTCCCTTGTGTTTACCTGTCATTTCAAACAGAATCATCATTTACCCACTCTTCCATATTCTCACTTCTCCATTTTTCTTAAATCTTTTTATCCTTCTCCTAAAATCTCAACTTCAAGTGAAAAGAGACCCATGCTGTAGAAACACTTAGAGCTTTTAATATGGTAATGTTACTTGTGAATCTCCAAGAAGGATATAGGACGCATTAACCCCACGTTTTGTTTGATAAATCTTTGCTCAGACCATCTCGTTATACTGTTGAATGCACATTTCAGAAATGCTGCATTCGAAAGTTATGCTGCATGTGCTATTTTCTTTTGACATTAAATACTGTTAGCCTCAGGAAGCACAAGAGCTGGGGCAATGGAGAGAGTTGAAAGATAACAAGAGTGGTGAGTGGAGAAAGTTAGCAAAGTCATTTAACACGCTTGCCTGTAAAACCAACCAACTAAAGTGCTATAGTATTTCTTCACACTGGTCCAGAGAGGATTCATTAATTAGTGTTTGAAAAACAGATCATTGGGGAAGGTACCATGTGAATGTGGTAATCATCAGCACCATTTACAATCACGTCAATAACATGTGGTGATGGCATGTTGACTCTGATTGTGAACAGTTGTTGCTGTTGATAAAGCTGTGAACTTTGAATCATTAAATGTGCTTGCTTTGTGGTTTTGAAACCCCACAGCAGATGTTCTGTAGTAGAGTTAAGTTATATCTTGAATACGTTCCTGGAGTCCAAAGCTAAGAAAGAAAACTATCAAAGAGCCCAGAGCACATGACAAACGGATTTTGACAAAGCCTCTCCCAGAAGAGCTGCCATTGAGAAGTGATGTGATAAGCTAGTTCCATTGTCCCATTTCTCTTTCCTGTTAAAGAGTATTTTGCCAGCTCAGCTTGCAGTACATTGAAGTTCATAGTGGACTGTCAACCTTAATAAATTTTCCATTAACTTTTATTCGTTCTAAACACAAAGCACCAGAAAAAAATTTCTTGATGATCAAATACATTCCCAAATGACTCTTCACTCCTTAAAATGGATAGAGCAATTTGAGAATAATTTATGAAAATGGATAATTTTCTGAAAAGTCCCCATGAGATGTCTGCCCACTCCCACTTGCCAACTATATCGTCTCACAGAAGACTTATTTTTCATGCCAAAAAAGGGGGAGTAAGTGGGGGAAAGAACCGAAACAAGAAATGTATCTGCCAGCCATTGAAATGAGGCATTTGTCTGGTTGAAAGAGAAAGACCTGCTATATTACTTTGACCTTTGACTTCTGTTTGTCCCTTGGCTATTATCTGATTTTGATCCACTTCTTGGCTTTTCCAACTAGTACCTGAATTGTCTCCAAATTAGTTCCCTCATTTGTTTCCAGACCCCCAAAACCTATGTGTTGAATTTCTGGACCACTTGCCTACCTTCTGACACTGGATTCCACTGTGACCCTCTGCTACCAGGTACTTAGTAAGGCAGACATGTTCTAGAAGGGCGTGCCCTAGCTTACAAACCCACGTGTGCCTTGACCTCAGTTCTGGCTGCCCACTGTGTATTAGCAAAGTACTGCTTACCACAGTCCATACTTATAAAAATAAATTCTGAAATTTCCTCCATGCATTTGGAAAAACAGTGGCTAGACATGCGAATGAGGATTGAGGTAGCAATGTTCTTAATGTATTTATAGCACAGAGAGAAAGAGAGTTGCAATAACATCGCCACAGTAAACATCCTTTGTAATGTTGAAGGTTCCTGTGAATCCTCAATTTTTTTGGACCTCCATATGATGATAGAAGGTGCATTCTAGTTGTAAGGAAGATGAGCACCCGGGTCTTCAGTAATCTTTCCAAAATTGGTCACTTTTGTTGTCCTGATGTAGAATCTGCCGGCAATTTCTGGGTGTGGGCTGGGATAGTGTCTTGTGAAGCCGAAGAATGGACACATAGACCAGGGAGAGGCAAAAAGTTGTAAAGGAAGATAGTTTATTAGAGGCAGGAGAAGAGGTTGCAGCTCCCGATTGGAAGGGGGTACCCGGAACTGGGAAGCCCATTAGCTAAGGCAGAAGTCTTTTCCTTTTATACTTTCCCTTGCCTCCTTGGGGAAGGGGGCTGGAGCCCTCTAATGGTATTTAGCTATTAGGTTTGTCCTGTTTACCCATTCTGAAGGGATTAACAAAATAACCTATTCCTATCTACTAGATCTGCTCCTCTGTTCAGCCAAAAGGGATTGGAGATAATTTATTAACCTCAAGGCGTATTCTCATATCTTTGTCATGGAGTGAAGGAGACATTCCAGAACCTGGAGTTTCAGTATATGGCTGCTTTTTGTTTACCAGGGACCTCCCTGTCAACCTGGCAACATGTTAACTAACTGTCTCAGTCCTAGGAAGAGGGACACTGCAAATAGTGCTGCCTATAAATTATGGCCCTAACCATTTAGTAGATAATGGTGGCAAATCCCTGGAAACAGAATGGTTGTTTCTGGTTACTCTGTTCCTGTTTTAGCAGCCCCTACCTTATCTCACCTTCTAAAAATGGTCTGGTGGAAATCAGGGTGGGTGATGTTAAGGTGGAAGATGGGGTATGGAGTGGAAGCTTGATAATTGACCAAACCAAAGAAGCCATTCTAAACTTCCTACAATATGCCAATATGTTCTCCCATTAAAACAGTAGGTTTTCTTGAGAATGTTATAAAAGATCTCGCCACCTTTCCTCATTTTGTATTTAGTAGTCATAATTTGGCATGTGCGTAACAATGTCTGCAAAGATCCCAATGAAATTATAGGTATTTCTAATATCGCTACTGATAGTTACATGTATTCAGAAGTCATGTTGCATGATTTGTATCTAGATAGAAGAATGTGCTCCTTTACTGCTTAATGCACTCCTTTCTAAGCAGTCTGCTTAGATGAGTCTGCTGTAGGCCCAGCACCTAAGCAAAGAGTTTTGACCACATTCAACTTTTTTTTTTTTTTTTTTAGGATTTAGGCTTAGCCATTTGACTATCAGTTAATGTGCTAGAGAGTAAGACTGTATTCCATTCAAAGAATGGACTACACCTGCACAAGTATGCACCTGCACAGTGATGCTTTTGGAGTGCCTGTGTTTGCTTTTCGTTATTTTGCTTTGTCAACTCTTGCTGTCAGTAGTCTGTCTTTATGCTGTCAGTTTGGATTGTAATAACCTCCTCCCTCAACCCAGCCTTAATTCCATATGTAATATATTATGGATTGAGAAACCTCTCTGTTTTGTCAGAGTTTTCTGGAAGGTAAAGTCAATGGACTCTCTTATGAATAAGCATGAACCTTAATATATGGATTCTGAGGTTCTCATCACTGCTTTTCAAGAGCTTTTTGGTGAGGAGTTGAATTCCTGAATTCTGGATAGGTGAATTTGTCATAAAGTTCTGTTCTGAATAGGTGATGGTTCATCTACCAGAGCCCTAATATGTTCTATTAAAACTTTGTTAATTCTACTAGTTCTCTTTTCCATAGCCCTATGATATAAAATGCTCAGTGAGGGTGACTTTAAAATTTTTATAGTTTATTTATATCCCTTTCAGTCTTGTTGGTCTGAGTTTCCTGTTTTTCTTTTCCCCCCTTTCATGCTTTGTCCTGGCATTTCCCACTGTCTTTTTTGGAGTATCAGGACACTTAGTTAGGAGGATATATGGGGCTTAATGGAGGTTGGTATATTTTTAGGTAGTGAATCTGCTTCTGCTTTTTCCTGATCTCTGCTTATATCTCCTCATCATGCTTCATCCTCTGATCTGCTCGATTTTTCTTCCTGGCACCTACAACCTGATGTATAATGTAGGTATTTGTTTTGTTTACTGCTACAGACTCAGCACCTAGAAAAATATCCAGCACATAGCTCTCCATTTTTTTATACTGAACCCCTCAAATTCCTGAAGCCACTTCTAAGATGAGTTGTCATGCTCTGCTTTAGAGAAATTCAGATCATGCATTTAATATCCATTCTTCTATTGGTGTTTTAGTTACTTGTAAGATTTCAATATAAATAAGATAGCTAACAGATTATATAGTGCTTACTGTGTATATAAGCTCTTTATAATTATTTACCCATTTAACCCTCATAATAGCTCTCTACAGAGGAACTTTGATTACCCACAGTTTATAGATGAAGAAAATGAGACACAGAGAGGTTAGGTATCTTGTCCAAGATCGCACAGCTCTTAGATGGCAGAGGCAGGAATTGAATGGAAAATCTGGCTTCAGTGTCCTTGCACTTAGTCACTGAGTAACACTGACTAAAAGTTCATGCTGAATGGCATAATAATTCAAATATATTGTCTTCAATTGAGTCAATTTATTATGTTTTTGGTTATCTCTCTCATTTTGATAGAACTATTAGAATATCACCACCCAGTGTGAACATTTGTAACAAAGGCAAAAGCTTTGCCAGTTAATCTCAACATTCATAATTTATTGAATAATGGGAGCAAATGATTTCCTATTTCAGATTCCTGATCAAAGTAATGAATTCAAAAGGGAAAAAATGTGACTTTATAATCTTAGGAACATTTTCCCAGGTAATTAGTTGCATATCTTCATTTTTGTATACTGGGTATTTCTACCAACATTTTCTCAATAATCCCAGAACCAATACTAAACAAAATTCCACCACAGTTCTCAGCAAATTCAAGAAAGGGCCCAGCAGCAAGTATATACATAACCACATACATATGTATGTAGAAATTTACAAGCTACAATATCCAGACATCATGAGGCTCGGCTCATAATTTTCTCAACCTTGCCAGACTGTAGCAACATTTATGATCTGGAGATTTATTGATTTTAGTTTTTATCCTCTCATAATAGGAAACCACCCTTTAGACCATTGACCTCCTCTTGTTATAATGAGAGTAGAATAAAGAATTATACTTATAATACCACTCTTGGAAACAGGCAAGCTTTTTAAGGTGTTATAAAAAAGTGCTGGTAATAGAATGGTAGTGATTGTAACAAAGGTTATAAATAGCCATTTAACACTTGAAAATAGGAGAGCTTATACTGATTGGATTTTTTCCCCTTGTCTTATTACTTGAATAACTTGACCATGTTTTATATTTGTAAGTGGTTATTTAAATAATTGAGTAAGTATATTTCAGAACATTGGATTCTAAAAAAACAAATGCTCTCCAAAGAAAATCAGATGTTGAAACAAGTCACTGTAGTCTTGATTATGGATTCTTCTAGAAGGAATTTTATTACTTGGAGAGAGACGGAGCCAGAGAGAGGGAGAAAATATTTACCTCCAGATAATGAAGATATAAAAACAATATCCTTTTAAACTTTTGCAGTGACCTTGAAAAAAAGGTGAGGAAAACAAATACACAATGTTTGAATTCTCTTGAATTTAATGTTACAATTTATTGCTCAGGGATCTGCACATATATAAGTCAATGAACCTTTTTATGGCTAAATTCCTCTAAAAAGCAAAGTAGTCAAGTCTTTATCTCACAGAAACATTTTAATTAAAAATAAATACATTGTAAGTATAACCTATTATTGTTAAGAAAAATTTAATGATATTAAATACTATCTTTTGCTAATATTTGACTGAAATTTTAAGATACCTTCAAACCCCAAAACTAATTCAGGTCCAACTTTTAAAAAAATAAAATCCTATGTGTAACTTAAAGAGCAAATCAAAGGAGCTATGACATGGGTCTGATGGAGGATGGAAAGCCTCAAATCCACTGGAGGGTGAAGGTGCTGAGTCTCTCAGCTCTCCTCAGCCGTCTTCTCCCAACTAATAAATTCATTCCAGCTCCAGATTCAGGGACCTCTCCTGTCCCCATCCAGAGAGGTCAGTGCCAGACCAGCATCCTGAGTCCTGCACAGACCTTCATCTTAGCCTGCACCAGGTGGGAAAAAATGTCTGAAAGTCAGGTAGGACAGGCATACAAGCATTTCACTAACTGAGATTACTACCCAGGCTTCTCTCTGATCAGAGTAGTACCTGCACAGAATTGACTCAAATATACTCAGAACAGCTGACATTAAGTCAAAACATTTCAGACACCAGGAAAAATACTCAGAAATCTCTACTGCCTATCTGCTAACCTTATAGCTCAATAGAATCATATGACCTAGCTCGTTTGATTATTCATTGTGGAAAACCCAAGTGGTTTGCCAGAATTACATCACGATAGCTCAGTTAGTGGTGCTACTATGCAAACATGAAAGAAATCTCCTATTTTATATCATTTATAAATCCAATGATAAAGAAACATTAGAACATGAGATATCCTCTTAGAAGCTTAAAACTACAGCCACTACCACAGACCTAAAATAATTCAAGACTCACTGAATAATTTTAATAACTGTCTATTGAGAGTTCACTTTGTTCCAGGGACTGAACTAAGTATCTTACATGAATCATCTTAATCCCTACAACAACCTAATGTAGTAGGTATCAATTTTACCTCATTTATAAAATGGGAAAGATGGGTCAGAGAACTTAAGTTACTTACCCTTGGTGCTAAGACAGTAAGTACTGGATCTAGAATTCTACAAAGGTAATTGGGCTCCAAAGCCAGTGCAAATAGCTACAACACTCACCAATAGAAATACTCATGTAAGGAATAGATGAAGGCTGTGTCATGCTGTAAGCTAATGATTAAACATATTTAATGAGATTTGGAATTCTAATATTATTGAATTACATCTGGAATACCACTTCTAGGGTTTGCAACCCAATGCTGGTGGGGACCCTGCATTTAAACTGGGAAGGAAGCAGCATTTAAGCCCAGACATGAAATGTGAGTAGAACTTGGTAAACAGAAGGTGACGGCAGAGATTACAGAAGAGAAAAAATAATACTACAGGCAGAAAATATATGGAAGTGCAAAATAACAATATGGATTATAATATAGTCAATAATTATATAGTTTTGCACAATAGTCTACAATTTGCCTGCTCTCTTCTGTGCCTGTGTTACATCCTTTGTATTTCTTAATGTGCACATCACATCACAGCTCCTTTTCTTAATGTCCTGCTCTTCATTTAAAAACAGTTTCACCAGTTTCTTTAGTCATATTATTTTTATTTTTTTCTTCCAGTTTTTAACATCTTTTTGAAAATTTGTTCTCTGATATTTTTACACTTTTTGCTATTTACCGGTTTTAGACTTTTAATCATCCATTTATTTTTATGCTTGGAAAAATTAAGTTTATACTACTAATTTCTATACTTTTGTCTTTTATTTCCAATATGTATTTTTATGTCATTATTGTCTTTATTAAGATTTTCATTAGAATATTTAAAAATTACTATTTTATGCTCATTTCTTCTAGTTTCATTTTATCTTACTCACATTTTAATTCATTCTAACATTCTGCCCTAATTTTGTTATTTTACCACATATTTACCTCCAACCTTCCTTATTTATTATAGTGTATCTTATTGTTAGCTATTTTTATAATGGTTGTCAAGTGTGTGGCCACTAAGAAAGTAGCAGAAAAGCCCAGACCTTTGATAGAAGTGATTGAAGTCCACTTCTAACCTGCCTCACTCCCAACCTCACCCCCAACTGCCCCTAAAGGTTCCTTTTCCCAGAATCCCCCAGTCCACTGAATGTTGGCTCTACAAACCTCACTATAGGAGTCCCATAATGCCCAGTGCTGGCTCTCTCAAAGGTTATAATTTTCCCTGTGAGGGTGTCACATTTATTTTACTAAATTGGAATTGTTTCCTAATGTATCACATTATTTGGGTCCTTTTAAGGAGGCACATGATTTTAAACTCTATGATCAGTTGAAATTTTGGCAAGCAGAACTATATCATATTAAAAAACAAGAGGAAATATCAGTCAACTCTAGGAAAGGAAGTTGATGGTACTCAAGATGAGTTAGGAGGGGGTGACAAAGATACATGAGAGGTTGAGACAATATAGCTGTGTCTGCAAACCAATCTACTTTATTTCTGGGTTGATACACATTTTTAATTAGTCAGATTTTACCTTCAAATAATATTATGCTACTTCACATGCAGTGTCAGGATCTTATACTTGTATAACTAAAATTGTCTTTCTCCCTCTTTTATAAATTTTCTTAATTTTACTATTACATACTTACTGTTGTTTTTGCTTTAAGCAGCTATCTTTTACAGCAAATAAAAGTAAAAAAAAAAAAAAAAAAAAGATATTTTTACTTCTGTTTCTTTGTGTAGATCCAAGTACCTGTCTGGTAAAATATTCCTTCTGCCTAGATAATTTCCTTTAACTTTCTTTTTTCTTGTAGTACAAGTCTGCTGGCAATGAATTGTATGTTTTTGTTTGTCTGACAAATTCTTCATTTTTCCTTTTATTTTTTGAAAGATATATCTGCTAGGGATAGAATTCTGAGTTGATAGCTTTTTTTTCTTTTAGCCCTTGAAAGATATCCCTTCATTATTTTGGGATTGCACAGTTTCTGATAAACAGTCTGCTAAAATTCTCATATTTGTTCCTCTGTATATAATGTGTCATATTTTCAATTTGGCTGCTTTAAATTTTTTCATTGTCTTTGGGTTTCAGCTGTTTGTATGACGTGAATCTTGTTTTTGTTTTTGTTTGAACCTTCTTGATATTCTCTGAGAATATTGGACCTGTCCTTTTGCGTGTGTTTGGTAGGATGAATAATAAACACTGCCCCCACCAAATATATCCAGAACTGCAAGATACTAAATTTGTGGTAATTTGTTACAGCACAAATAACAAATGAATATAGCATGTGTCATTAACTTTGGAAAATTCTTAGCCATTATTTTTTCAAATCTTTCTTCTGTTCTCTCTTCTGTCTTCTTCTTCAGGGATTCTAATTATACTATGTTATATCATTTAATATTATCACACATTTCTGAATGCTCTGTTCTATTTTATTTTGTTTGTTTTACTCTTTCTTCTCTTTTTGTTTACTTTTGGGAAATTTCTATTGATCTATGTTTAAGTTTGCTAATCCCTGCCTCAGCTATGTTAATTCTACTAATCAGCCTATCAAAAGGCATTCCTCATCTCTTAATGCTTTTTCTCACTTCTATTAGTTTGGGGCAAAAGTGATTGTAGTTTAAAAGGTTAATAATAGTATTTTCATTTGATTATTTCTTATAGTTTTCATGTCTTTGCTGGAATTTCCCACTAGGTCTTGCATGTTGTCCACCTTTTCCATTAGAGCCGTTAGCATATTTTATTAACGTTCTTTTAAATTCCCCGTCTGATAGACTCAATATCCGTGTCATATTTGTTATGCTTCTTTTTTATTGCTTTATCAGTTTGCTGCTTATTCTTGCTTTTGCAAAAAGTCTTATAAGTTTTTGTTTAAAGCCAACCATCTTGTGTAGGTTAGTAGAAACTGAAATCAACAGTTTTTATGCATGAAAATGAGCACACTTTTCTTTTGCTAGATCTTTAATGTAAAGGATTTATGACAACCTAGTTAGAAACTAGGTAGGTTTGGTGTTTGTTGTTCCTATTGTTTCCCTTAATACATCACAAGCTTAAAATTCCTCAAGTGATAACTTGTTTGGGGCTGAAGCATACCCTGGTTTGCCAGGATTGTTTTTTGTTTGTTTGTTTGTTTGTTTGTTCAACTTTGTTCCTTCCTCAGGTTTAAGTCATTTCTTTGCAGTACACTTCAGAGAGGGTCTCTCTTCATGCTCTGTAACTCTCCAGCAGTATACCCGTGGTACTTCTTACTGATATTTGTTAGTCTAGTGGTAGGGAGCTTTCTGTGTTGATCTGATTAAGCCACAGTCTTAGTCAGGAACTGTGTCCATGTGTCTTGGGGGTGTGGCCTTCTCCATGTTCCTGTCCCTCTCCCAGCTGTCATTCTGGGCCCCACAGTTTATTCCTGCCCTTCCCTTAGGGCAAGAGGTCCTTTCTTTCTTCCTTCCTTCCCTCCCTCCCTTCTTCCTCCCTTCCTTCCTCCCTTTGTCCCTCCCTTTCTTCCTCCCTTTTTTCCTCCCTCCTCACCTCCCTTCCTTCCTTCCTTCTTTCCTTTCTTCCTTCTTCTTTTTTTCCTGTTCACTTTTCTCTAACTGTAACAGATTTTCAATCACATCCTAAGTGGGACAGTGTTTGTTACACTTCACACTTTTCCCCAGATTCATACATTGTTTACGGATTTTTTTCCATAAGGAAGAAGGATTTGGGTAAGATTTTGGGCCTTTCCTACAGTTGGTTGCTCTTCCCCGCCCCTACCCTGTGTCAGGAGAGACACTTTCTCAGGACACTTGTAAATCATTTCTAACAGTACCTGTGAGCTCTGTGGTTCATTTCTAACATCCTGCAAGTGAATGAAAATTCCTTTTATATCCACCCTCCCAAAGGTTTCTATCTTTAGCTCACATTTTGCCTTTACTAATTTAATAACTTAAGCTAATTTCTTCTTAGCAGTGTCCAGCTGTGTCTGCCTCAGATAAGTGTTTAGGTCTCATCTCTCCTTCACATCTCTGGGAACTCAGTTTTCCAAAGGGTCAAATAAAGTTACAGTTTGTCTGGCTTATTTATTATTTTTTCATTGTATGAGTGGGACCTATGCTCTTTCTAGGTTTCTACATTTCAAGCAGAAATTTAGGAAGCTCTAAACATATTTTAGGTTACAAAAGCAATACAGGTTATTGCAGAAACTTGAGAAAATAATAATATAAAGAAAAATTTTTAAAAACCACAGCTTCCCCTATGTAGGAATGAATATTTTGGTGTATTTCTCATATGTAATATGTATTTTATAAAGAATGTTTGGATAAGGCTGAATATATTGCTTTCTGGTTGAATATGAAATTAACTTCCTACTTTGTAAATAGCTCTTCAACATTTATCTTAAGGTTATCAGATACAGTATAATTTTATGGAAAGTTCATAATGTTGAAGTTTGACCAACTTGGGTTTTGAATCCCAGCACTATAGGAGCTGGTTAAATGACTTTAAGTAAATAGTTATTCATTACTCAATCACTCATTCGACAATACATAGTGATCACCTACTGTATGCCAGACATTGTGCTAGACATAGAGTTACCATCAGCACAGACGTGATTCTTGTCTTCTTGATGGTTACAAACTAGCAGGGAGATACACATTAACCAAATACACCAACATTTCCTCCAAATACACTATTACTTACAAATACAATTTGTTTTTATTTTCCTTTATTTCTTTTTCTTCTTTTCCTTCTCAAAAGAAATTCTTTCCATTAACATTGTAAAAAGCTTAAATAAATACCCTCCAATGCCTAACCAGCACCTCCCATTGCAAACATAGAAGACATGGGAACCTGGAAAGGCAACCTGTGAGGATCAGTCCTCCTATAAAACACAATATAATCAGTCCCCGCTAAGAACAGAGGGTAGGTGAGGACTGGCTGTGAGAGTAAAATAGCCAAGAACTGGCATGGGTTCCACTAACATTATAGGTCCAATGGAACATAAACGTTCACTGATTAGTTACACCTAAAATTACACATATAAAAATAATATAGTATTAGTTACAATTATTGAGGACCTGGGGTCTGTTTTATTTAATCTTAAGAACTGAGAAGAAAGCAAAAGAGTCTTTTTCTTCACTGAATCTGAACCAAGATTTGTCTGATTTCAAAACATGGCATCTAATATTCTTGGTGACCTCTTAAAACGTTTTCTGAACAGGAGTTTTAGAACAATAACGTTCTAAACAATAAAAGGAAGTATGATTTCACATGTATTTTTTTTTAGGTAGTGACCACTGCATTAAATCACTAGGCTTTTAAAGCCTAGTATTACTGTTTTTGTAGATCTAGGCTTTGGGGATTTTTAAATATACTATTTAAAACACTTATTTGACTGGAAAAAATGAAACTTAACAATAATTTCATGATTACTTGAGATTTTTTTTATATGGCTTTGGGGGGAAATCCTTTGCTCAAGACACTTTCAGTGATTTGAATATATTAATTTACGTGATTCAGTGACTCAAACTTTTCAAAATAGTGACATATTTCCATTCAGCAAACATTCTGTGTATTAATTTAACAGCCCTTATGGAATGTGTATTAATTTAACAACCGTTGGTCTATATAAAGAATTGGTTAGCGTTCCCTTTTCTCCCAAGCTTTAAATAGAACTTTAAATAATTACTTGATTTCCAGTCAAACTGAATATAGTATTTTGGCATCTTTAAGCATAGACTGCTCCCAACATCCAGGTTGCTCATTAATAGATCAGACATTGTCACACAAACAGGTTCAATCAAAATGGGCTTCTTATGCAACTTGAACCTCTTCTTGTCTCATAAATGGTGGACAAAGAGGACCAGCCATTACTACAAAGGGGTAGACTCAGGAAATCCATGAACTTCCAAGGTCAGACATACTCCCCAAGCAGCTGCATAACCCCAGGTCTAACTGAGGAGTATTTGTTTTGACATATCTTAAACAAGAATGGCATTTGATCCACTGTGAAGCCTGCAAAGCCACAATAGCTGATGGTGGTCAAGTTCATGATGCCTGTTTATCCTTTAATCCAGAACTCCCCCCAAAAGTGGGTACATACATACTGAAATCATGATATAGAGGCAAGCCTGAGAGAAGTATATAACCCTTAGAATCATAATAGATAACATTTATGCTAAGTACTTACAACTGTGCATATCATTTAATCTTCACAACAATCCTCTAAAGTAAATACCATAATTTCATAGAAAAGGGTATTGAGTCAAAAAGAAGGTAGATTACTTGCTCAAGTTCTTACAACTATAGTAAGATTCAGAACTAGATTTGAATCCTTTGACTAACTGAAGAGGATGAGGCTTAATGTACTGTGCTTTAGTGCCTTTCATAAATGCATCAATTCAATTAATTAATAGATATTGATTGTATTAGTCATTGTAATAATGTGCTAGGTCAGAGAGATACAGGTTACCTATTATGAAATTCTAAACTTTAATACATAATGTGAATCAATGAGAGCACTGCTATAATAACATTAGGGGTGATTTTTATATTATTTGATGATATTTGACCAGAGGACATAGGAATTTCTGAATCTTAGGCAGAAAATCATCCCCTTCTTCCACAAGGTTCCCAAAGGACTTATATACACAAGGAAGTAAGAATCAAAGTATTACTTTCTTATTTGATGTGCCCATGCCCCAAATCCTACAGCGCTGAATTCTGATAAAGTTGGGTTGGAACATGGAGCTTACCCTCAAATTCTAAGCAAAGCCTCTGTCTCCTTTATGTCAGAATCTCAGTTTTGGGTTCTCAGGACTCCCTGGCCAGCCATGTAATATAAAATCTAAAGCAAGGATCTAGCATGCATGGGAAGAAAGATGCATGGCCTGCCCCAAGCAAAAATCTACTTATCGATTTTCATGAGGAGAAAAGAAATCAAAAGATATTGAGACATGACAATACATGACCACTTAACACACAATAACTCCCATTCATGGAAACACAATCATAGAAACTAAATAAGTTCTCTGTTATCTGAATAATTGAACTGCAATTCCTTCTCTTTGGGTAGAAGAAAAAAGAAGGGAGGAAAGATAGTCTCTTGTTAGAAGAGGATGTTGAAAACTCTCCCTTCTCCCTAAGAAGCCTGCAAATAATATTATCAAAAATAATGCCTTCACAGTTATCATTGATAAGAAAAAAATACTTGGGTCACAAAAACCCAACGGGTAGCGTTATGGCAAATTAAAACCAGTAGTACAGAGTCCAGTTTCCTATCCCTCTGGTACAAATTAATTCTATGACCTCAGCAAGTTATTCAACTTTTGTGCTTTAGACTATCATTTTTGAAAGGAAAGTATTTTGTAAACTAATAATTGAGCTCTAAGAGATTATGATTTTCCAACTATAACTAAGATAATACCTTGACAATCCATGAAATATACCCTGAAGAAACTAATGCAATAAGTAGGAGATTAGTACCTCTTTTTAGGAAGTTGTTATTGAATCCAAGCTAAGAAGAATGGAAACAATCTTCCAAGATGTACAAACAGAAAAAAGTGATATAACTAAATGTAAGTAGACAAGTCCAGAGACATCACAATTCTTCACGTTAAAAACTGACTTGACAACTAGCAAAGCTTATTGTTATTCTGTATTGCCAGAGAGATCCTATGCAGAAGCCTTTGGATCTAAATTCTGAACATACTCTCTAATCCTGGGGGATAGTTCAACATTTCCTTTCTCACCAGTTCTATCCCCAAGAAGAAGAAGCATGGATACATACTAAGAACATTCCATGGCAAAGAAGAGAGCTTTGGGTAAAAGCAGTGAAGAAATAAAATCCTCTTCCCTCCTTCTATTGCAGTAACTCTGAGATTAGTTGCTTCTCTCTTTTCCCACCCATTGTTGGTGCTCTTGGTGCCCTGCCAAGATCCCTTGACACTGGTGCACCCATGCCCTAGCTGCTGTTGACTGCAAAGGGGTCACAGCTGCCCCCTCCTGGAGAGAATTCCCTTGGCCAAACAAGAGTGGAAGATTCCCATACCTAGGCAGTGGGCAATGACACACTGACTGACCTGAGGGTACAAAGACCAGACCTGCCCTCTGCCTCATGTTGAAAACAACTCTGCAGTGTGATTTATGTCCCAGGGATTCCCCATGAAACCAAGCTGAAGCTAGTACCCAGGCTGAACAACTTCCTCGCTTAGCTTTCTTCCTTGCCCTACTTGCTTCTTCTTCTGAGAGTACTCAATAAATCACTGGAAAAGAACTCTCATTTCAGACTCTCTGTAGGGAACCCACTCTAAGACACACCCATGAGGCTGGTGATGTCAGGCAGGCTTGGAACCATCTCCAAGTTAAGTGTAGAGGCCTATTTGCCTCAGCAATATTAGTGGACAGAGATATACAAGGTAAGGATGCCTGACTCTCTGCCCCTGTGTGGGAACGGATCTGTTTCTGTTTACTTCTCAGCTTCTTCTCATAAGCAGGTAATGGTCCAGAAGAGTGAGATCAGAATATAAACCCAAACAAATAGGGCAAGAAGACCACTTGAATTATGTATTTTTATTTTAACACACCACATTTAATTTGTATTTAATTTTATAAATTTGACATGTTACATTTTATAAATTTAAGTTTTACGGTGTGTTGCTTTGATACATTTATATATTGTAGTAGGATTGCCAGTGAAAGAATATTTACCACATTATAGAATTATAGTATAGTACTATTATCTATACTCATTATACTGTGCATTAGATCTCTATGGCTTATTTACTACTTGTTAAAGTTTATACTTTTAATACCATCAACCTTATTGGCCCCACCCCCTATCTTCTGGTAACCATCATTTTACTGTTGTGGTTTTTTTTTGGCAATTTACTTTTTTAGATTCCACATAGAAGTGATATCATACAGTACTTTCTCTGTCTGATTTATCTTGCTTGGCTGATGTGCTCGAGGTCCATCCATGTTGTTGCAAGTGGCAGGATAGCCTCCTTTCTCACGGCTGAGTGATAGTCATTTTTATCCATATCTTGACTATTGTGAATAATGCTGTGATAAACGTGGGTGTGGGTATAACACTTGATCTATCTTTAGACGTTATGCCAAAAATAAAAAGGGGGCTTTTATGTGGTCCCCCTTAGTTCAATACATGAGACGGAGACCACTCCAGATTTGGAGGTCAAATTCTGGTTAATAGGAGGTAATATAAATTTACCCAGAGGATCTTTGAGTACTAATTCTCCCTGCAATTATTGAACAGAAGGGGTGGCTGGTCAGAGTCTATTATTCAGATTTCTACCTAGATCCCCTCTTGCCACCTAGAGGTCAACTAATATGAAATACTGCCCAATACCAGGCTATATACAGTGTGACATGACTTTACACACAGAAGGCTTGGACCGACTCAATGATTTCTTCTGTTTCATTGATAAGCTTGTGATTGGCCTAGTGATATGAAATTAGGAGAGAAAAATCCTGTGACCAGGATCCTTAGAGAAGCCTAGACCAGGGACAGATAGAGTTAATCTATGTCCATCTGTTTTTATTTTTCTCCAACCCACTCTGTCAGCCACTACAAAATATTCCCATGTGTTCCTGGGTACTGTTGAACAAGACATCTGGAAACAAGCATCCTTGTTTTGAAACCATGATAACAATACAGGAATTAGAAAAATTATGCTAAATACTTCATTATTCTGATGGGAAAAAATCTCTAGCCAGGAAAACTATGTTAGGGTTCATATTGGAAAGTATTGTTTTCCTACATGTCTTGTCCCAATTTATAGGTTTGATTGGCAAGCCTAAGAAGGAAGGGGGGTGGGGGGTGCAAAAAGACAGGACTGGTCAGGTGGCTGTTGGAATCAAAACAGCCAAGCAGTGTTCAAAGTTAGAAAAAAGAATTAAGTCAGGGGTTAAAGACCTCCAGGCTGCCTCCAATAAATAGAAAACACCAAAGGAATAAAAAATACCAAAAAGAGAACATTTAAACAACTAAAAAGGCTATTAGAGAACACATGCGTGTACTTAGTGCTGTTAGTTCAGAGATATACTTATTTCCTGATTTCCGTTTAAACATAATCATGGAGTCATAGAATTTAAACTTGGGTAGGACTTTTGTGCTTATCAAGAGAATCATTTCATTTTACATTGAAACTAAAGCGGGTGAAAGAATAGCAGCTGGGATGAGAGTCAGGACTGCCACCCACCCAAGTTAGTGCACTGCTTTATGCTGTAGAACTGACTACTCCCCCAAATATAACAATTCCCCAGAATTTGCTATGGTCACCAATGCCACCTTGAAAAACTTAATTAAGGTGTATTTATGTAATTGTGCTAACAAAATCCTTCCTCAATAAAAAGTGTATTCAACATAAAGATGTTAGCTCTGCCTATAACTATCATTTCTTCCTTACAAATCAAAGTGAAACTATCATTTTCCTCTATTGAAACAAAAACTCAATGTAACAAAAAATGCAATGGCATTTAACAAAAACTTTTTGTTTTTATTGAATCAAAACATATATCACTGTATTGTTAACACTTTGGTATCAATTATCTTCAGATCAAAGCATGGACACCAGGAAACTGCTACAGCCTGTAGAGACAGGGCACAATTAATAGGAGCCATAAACAGTTACCTATTTAACTGACAATTCTGCTTTCCTTCAGGCCAATGCCAGAAGGGAAATTTAACACTGAACTCCTTAATCTTCACAAGCTTCAAACTGGAAAACAGAAGTCGGCTGGCCCACCTCATTAACATTTTGTAAGGATTCATGAGTTAGAAAAACTGCAGTGCAATTTTGTCCTGGTGGCATGAATGCCAAGTATAGAGATGAGGGTGAAATTAAAATTAAACAAAATCCCAAAACTCCTCTAAAGCATCATCAGCTTTAATTCTATCCCAACCAAGCGGAAGACTTGGGCCTTCCTGCTGACATTAAATAAAAATGGATTAATTTGCACTTACTCAGGGTTGCCAGGTAACCATCCCCTTTTTTTCTCATTCATTAAAAGCCCTCCAGATGTGTGAATTCCACCTTACAACTATATTCTTTCTGCCGCACCTTACAAGTCCCCTTTGTGGTTTAATGGGGATGAAAGACGAAGCTGCACCTGGGTACAGCTAATGCTCAAAGTACAGGCTTTGGGATTTTCTGGACAGCCAGGCACTCACAAGAAGAAAAATGGCAGATTCCATTTTCTTCTATGTTGGGGCCTTTTGACAACTCCCGCTGAAAAGGGTGCGTTTCCCTAAAGCTTAAGTCAGCTTGTCCTCCCACCTCCCATTTGTAAGCCACACTCCTAGTGTCAAATAAAGGCCAGGAAGAGCCTTTGGGAAACTGATGGTGATATTCCTCCTTCTGAACCCTCACTCTCCTTTCCTTGCCAAGCCACCTTAGGAAGGTGTTATATTTAAAGCCTACCTAGGGCTATTCCTTACCCAGGCCAGCAGCGCGTGCACAGTAAGGAACTCCCACCCTGCTGGCACTGGAATGCAACTTTCATTCATTCCATAAACATTTATAGTGTACTTGTGATATGCCAGGCTGTGTGCTAGGTGCCAGGGATTACGAGAAGAATCAGAAAGTCCATACCCACCCAGAGCTCAGCCTGTTGCACATATAACAAAGTTCATTTGCCTTTCTGTGTTTTATTTGCTCACTTATTTCAGTTTTGGGGCTTTGGAATAAGAACTTTTCCATCATTTTGCCAGTGTATGAGTATATTTAGGAATCCTTGTCCCTTTTCTGAGCTTAATTAGATCTGAATATCCCCATCTTCATGACTGAAAACCTCACTGATGCTGAGCATCATCCAAGTTAGCAGGCAATGCAGGAGTTTGTCTCTGAACGGTGGGCAGGCCGGAGGCACTGAGGGACAGGGGTGATGGAGTAGAGCTCCCTGCAATGCCTGTGCCCTCAAAAATCTACCTGGATATCTGAAGCTACTTCACTAGACTAATACATTGAAGATAGTAGTAAAATGTAATCATAAAAGATTACGTTTAAAGGGGCCTTAGACTTGACCTAGCAGATACCTCTTTTAATAGAGATAGAAAAACTGAACATGAAGACACAGAGAGTTTCACAAGGTCACACTGACTGCAGGAAAAGCTTGGGATGTTGGGTAGTATTGTTGTTCCAATCACATACTCAGGGCCCTAGCCCAAAGGAGAGATGACTGGAAGACTCCAGAAGCCTGGCAGGATGGAGGAGGAGATCTTTAGTAGAGGAGAGTATTTGGATGCTTCTTGAATTGTACCAAGTAGATGTTGCCCATTCCAGAAAACCCTCCCCAGCAGGTGCCCTTATTGGGACAACACCTGTGGCTGTATTAGTCAGGGTTCTCCAGAGAAATAGAACCAATAGGATGGATGGATGGATGGATGGATGGATGGATGGATGGATGGATGGATGGATTGATTGATATTAACTCATACATATGGATGCTAAGAAGTCCCATGATCTACAAACTGGAGACCCAGGAAAGCTGCCAGTGTAGTTTGAAGGCCTGGAGGCTGGAGAGTTGGTGGTGTAGATTTCTTGGGTCTGGAGGCCTGAGAACAAGGAGCACTAATGGCAGAAGATCAATGTCCCAGCTCATCAGTCAGTCTGAGAGCCAGTGAATCCTCCCTTCCTCCACTTTTCTATTACATTCAGGCCCTCAGTGGAGTGGATGATGACCACCCACAGTGGGGAGGGTAATCTGCTTTACTCAGTCTACCCATTCAAACACTAATCTCACCCAGAAACACCCTCACAGACACACCCAGAAGTGAAATGTAACTACATACCTGGGTATCCTGTAATACAGTCAAGTTGACACATAAAAATAGCTATCACAATGGCATAACTCACATATTCTCTTGCTATAGGAAAAAAATGTAACAAATGGATAGTGGTCTGTGCTCTGCTTTTGATGTGCTATTCTCTTGTGGGTATTCTGGGAGAAAACCCAAAAACAGGCATTCTTTTATTCCAAGAGAGTTTAAATAAATGTATTATTACAATGTATAGAAGTACAGATTAATGGTAATTTATTGACACCTTTAGCTGCTGCCATGTCTAAATTGATTTCCCTTTCTTTCAAACCAAATTTTTTAAGTGCTGCCAATGGAAAGAAATACAAGTGAGGACGAGGATGGGACCATGAGAAAGTGAAGACTATAGGATCCTAAAAGAAATCCAGGCTGGGTTTAAAAGAAACCAGGTGGTTGTAATACCAGCAATATAAATGCAATTTTAATCAACCTAGTGTGTTCAAATCACCATGGGGGATAAGAGATATGATCACAATCCCTACCTTCAAGGAAAGAGGGTGCAAGTGGGAAGGAGTCACGCAACATTTTACATTTCAGAGCAATATGCCATAAATACCAAATGGTGACAGAGATGATCAGTTATATCTCAAATATGCCATGTTTTTATCTCCACTGTCACCTGCCTGTTACCAGTCATTGTCATCGCTTGCCTTGACTAATGTAGAAGCTTCCTAACTGGCCTTCCTTCATTTTCCCTTGCCTCCTGCAATCCATCCTCCTCACAGGAGTCAAAGGAGTCTTTTACAAAACCCAAATATGACTGTCACATGCAGCTGCTTGAAATCCATTAAAGGCTTCCCATGGCTTTCAAGATACAGTTCAACATCCTTAAACATGGCTTCTTTGTCCCTCTAAAATCTGGCTCCTCTCCTCAACCTCATCTTCCCGATCTCTCTGCCTCCCTCATCCCACTGCACATGTGCTGGGCTTTGCACCTTTGCTGAATGCTCCAGGTCCTTACTAGTTTCAGGACTTGAGGGACAGCACTGCTCCACATGAGCAGAACCCACTGCTCTTCTTCCCCTCCCACTGCACCCTATCTGTCCATCAAGACATAAATTCCATATCAGTGCCTCAGACGTCTATGGTCCTTCATTCTCAAATGGTCTGCCATTATCCTTTTTCATTGTACCTTCTACTTTCCCCTCATTTAACTTAGCTCAGTTGACTACATGCTCCAAGAAAGCAAGAATGTTTTTTCACTGTCTTTTTCACTGCTTTATAACAAGTACACATCTTAATAAATATTTGCTTTATAGATATTGTTGAAAGAATGATTGAACCGGGAGATCAGAGAAGCCACCAGAGCACTAGCGTTCAGGTAGTGAGTGAAGACTTAAAGATACTGGGTTTAGAGTCAAGCCTTAAAGATTAAGTAAGACACTAATGGATAGAAAGAGTAGGGAGGAATTATAAGATTAATGTTTTATAGGGTAGCTTTGGTCATAGTTGTAAGGCTTACCAAAATCCAGCACCATTTTTCAGATTGGTTCCATTTTCATTGGATGTTTTACAGGAACACTTGCTGAGTAAACCAATCAATTTTTGAAAAAATCTGTCCAATTGCTTTCCCAATAGTAGTCCAAATCAATTCCATCACATTACTGTCATCACTTCACATATCTAGGTTAACATTTAAACAGAAAACCAATATAGATTTAAAGTGGTTTCACCGCAGACTCTTAAAGAATTGATTAGATGTTGAGATCACACTCAGATTAGCTGTGGTAAAGGGGAAGGAGAAAACAGGTAAAAGTGAGCTGAAAACCATATTAGCTTATGTGGGCAGAGCCTATGCAGTTGATGAGGCCAAAGTTTGTGGAAAAAATTAAAGATAATTTGAACTTTTCTGCCAAGCAGCTTTAAGACAACATGAATATTAAAAATATTTAACTGATTTAGGTGAGTTGTTAAAAGCTGTTATATGAGAGGCCACATCATACGTAGTTGAGAAAAAAAAGTGTATCACAAAGAGAGGGATAAAAATTAAAATGAGTCTTCTCAAAGAGAATTACAGTTTTAAGACCTACAAATGGGGACAGAATGAATGGACTGGGGAATGAGGTAGTAGTTCTTAATTTATCAGTCTTTTTATTTTACGCAGTCGAGCAGGATCCTATATTACATATACTGTCCCTGGTTTACCTATCTGATCTTGCTTGCCATCTACTCCTGCTCTTCCTCTTTGACTCCTTGGAATGTACCAAGCTACTACTTGTCTTTGGCCTACATATATACTTCTTCCCTCTTCCTGAAAGCTCTTTCCTAGCATCTTCACTTGTCTGACTGCCACGTAGCCTTCAGGTTTTATCTTACACCAGTGTGCCCCAGCTCCCACCAGTCCTTTTATATCCTCCACCTTTACTCATTTATGTCACCGACCAGGATCCAGAGGCTTTTGAACCCTGATACTGACCTAGTGGCTGAACTCAATGATGTCCTGAGGTTCTTTTATTTGCAATTTAGGGAAGATTTGGCAGAAACTTTGCAGTATGGTGCTCATCTGATTTGACGTTTCTGTCTGAGGCAAAGAAATTGAGATACTAATTTTTGGGCTCTAAAGGAATAATGATCAGCTCCATTTAAAACAAAAGAAAATGCTGAATCCATTCTATCCTTTTGGGTTCTAAATAATACAGATATGTACTTAGCATTTTCTGCTTTATCAATTTCCTCTTAAAGGCTTTTATGAAATCTTTATAAATTGCATAGCACTGCTCAAAGAGATGGATTGGAAATGGCCAGAAAAATGATATTGAAATAATTCAGACATGGAAATCTATCTATCTGTCTATCTATTATCTATCTATCTATCTATCTATCTATCTATCTATCTATCTATCTATCTAGCATCTATTATCTAGCTAGCTATCATCTATAATCTCTCTATCTTTATTGTGCACGTATTTTTATTATACATATATAATATAAATATTTATTTAAGTATAATTCCTGTCCTAAGTATAGCAGGTATAATACTCAGACCACAGACTCAGGCATGCATAAACATTTTCTTTGTTTTACCATAATTCAACTTACTTTCTATTCCCAACTCCATTGTCACAGGAAGGAAATTAATCTCAGTTGATTTTGTTTTTCTTCAGTTCTGGGTTTTTCAGTTGATCAGAATCCCTAGGTCTACATATAAGTTCCAAGTGCCTACAGAGAGTCAAGGTGTCAGGAGAATGGTAGGAGGAAACATGTCTGACTGCCATCCCTTCAAGTGGGCACTTCCAGAGTCATCTCATAATGGGCCTCCTCCATTGTCTGACAGATCACTGCTGTGTTTTCCTCACGCTGCCTGGGATGCCTCTACGGGCCCCTCAGCTTCCTCTGCTTTGTCTGCACCGCTCTCAAACAATGCTCCTCTGTCTCTTTCCCCACCCCACCGCCACACAGGAGTGTGAAGGAGCTCTCCATGGTTGTTTCAGGCTACTCTGCCTGTAGATGCCTAGCAATGCCTTCTGTATCCATTTTCCCCTAAGTAGGGTGGACTAATACACTCACATGTCTTGGTCTAAGAACTGAAGATTGGTGGAAGGTGCCGTGGAAACGTCTTAATGTATTCTTGAAGGACAGGAAAGACATTTCTGCATATGACATGGCTATGGAGAAGGATCTGAGATTAACATGAGATGAACAAATAAAAGGGATATAGAACAAGGAAAGGGACTAAGGTGGGATATTGAAGAAATAGAAGGAGACAGGTTCTGCTGAGGGATTTTCACAGAGAGGCTAATGATCTTGAATATGATCTCTGATGAAAGATGCTGCCAGAGGCCTTATGTAGAGAGGAGGAAATATCATACATGCTGTTATTTCTAAAAAGGTTGAAACATAAATGGACTTGAATATCACCAATTCACCTGCTTGTCTCAAACACAAGGAAGTGTCCTAGAACTCTGATATTTGCCTTATTTGCTACACATAATATGGAATTCTCATTAGTTCCTCAGTTTAGAGGTGTAACACCTTTCTAGCTACCCATGGTATTTAGATAAATGTGTATTTTTTAATTAAAATTCATTGGGGTGACAACGGTTAGTAAACATAGGTTTCAGGTGTACAGTTCTGTAATACATCATCTATATCTCACATTATGTGGTCACCACCCAGAGTCAGTTCTCCTTCTATCACCATATATTTGACCTCGTTTAGCCTCTTCTGCCTTACCCTCTGGTAATCACTAAGCTATTGTCTGTGTCTATGAGTTTTTGTTTCTCATTTGTTTGTCTTGTTCCTTTGTTGCTTTCAGTTTTATATCCCACCTATCAGTGAAGTCGAATGGTTCTTGACATTTTCTGTCTGACTTATTTGGCTTAGCATAATAATCCCAAGATCCACCCATGTTGTCGCAAATGGCAGTATTTTGTCTTTTCTTATGGCAGAGTAGTATCCCATTGTGTATATATACCACATCTTTATTCAGTCACCTGTCGAAGGACACTTTGGTTGTTTCCATGTCTTGGCCACCTTGAATAAAGCTGCAATGAACATCGGAGCACATATATCTTTACGGATAAATGTTTTCTGATCTTTTGGGTATATACCTAGGAGAGGGATTGCTGGGTTGTATGGTAATTAGATAAATGTTTTTGAATAATAGAAAGCACGCTTTATTTCATAAGTGAAATATATATTTTTGCCCATTTTCTAAAATGGTATTTTTTTCCTGGCCGGCCACTAAAATAAAATAATTTTGTAAATATCTGAAAAACACAGAAAAAGCTTAAAGAAGAAAATAAAATCTGTAATTCTATCACTCAGAGATTGTCACCATTAGTATTTTGATGTTTGTACTTACCATCTTTTTTTCTATGTAAGGATGTAAATTTCTTATCACAAAAATGTAGTGATACTTTACATAACCATTTCCTGACCTCTTCTTCCCCTTTAATTTATTGTGAACATTTTCCAAATCATTAATTTTTCTTCTAAAATAATTAGTGGTTGCACCAGATTCAGTTGTGTGTATACATAATAATCCATTAATCCAATTCCCTATGTTTCAACATTTTATGTTGTTTTCAATTTCTTGCTATTATCAAGTATACAACTTGCTTTAAAAATAGTGAAGCGATTGCCATTGCCATTACTACTGTGTTTTTTTGTTTGTTTGTTTTTCATAATAGCATGCAATTTGAAATCACACAGTTAAAGGAGTGAAAGAAAGAATCACATTGGTAGCAATGTTGAGAATTTTTAGAGGCTATTTAAACCAAGGGAACGATGTCATTGGGTAGGAAGTTCTAATCACCAGTGGGAGAGATATCTAGCACTTGGGCTAAGAGAAGGGAGCATCCCAAACAGACATGTTGTGAAGGAATGGACGGAGGATGGAGGAACACGTACACAGCAAAACAAAGCAGAGATTTTGAGATGATTTTTTAAGAAGCAATTTTGTTGACTTTAATGGCAAACAAGTCAGGTGCTAAGGCTGATGGAAAGACCACAAAATAGTGTGATGCAGACAGCTTCCAGACAACGACTCTGGCCTCCATGCTCACAGCTGTGCACTGGGTCTTAGCGTCGAGCCAGTCCAGGTCAAATGCTGACTTGTGGTATTTATGGACATGATATTGTACCTGCAGAGAAGCTAAGTAGAACAAGAAGAGTGGAAGTCTGCAAAATTTTATGTGTATCCAAAGTGTCTCTGTGAAGCCCAGACCCTTGTAACTCATTTGTCCTACTCCGTAATTCACATTATTTTGAAATGATTTTATTCCAGAGAAGGATTTTCTCCAACTTGAAATGAGAACATGTGAGGATGTAAAGTAAAAAAAAAAAAAAGTGTTTAAAAACTATTATTGAGGCAGGTAGTGTTTATTCCATGTTCAGGTTATTCAGAATTGCTTAGGGAAACCATGGATACCTTCAAAGAAAAGGAACTGGGTATGATTCCCCAAGAAAGACGCTTCTTTCTTTTAAGTACAGCCTAAGCAACAGCTCATTAAGGAGAGCTCTGGCTTGGACTTTCAGTTTACGTATGATGTTGGGGAAAGGCAGTGCCAAGAGTTTTTCACTCTTTAGATCTTTACAGAGAGATGTTTGCAGTTGGGCAAATGAAAGTGTTTGTGACATTAAAAGGCAGCAACCTGTCCTGGCCTACAGTTTGTATTGCAAGTGACTGCTCTGAATTGCCTTCTACTCAGGCAAGGAAAAGAGAAAGTTGAAAAAGAAGTTCCAGGATTAAGTTTCCATGTGTGTCTCCATTCACAACAGATGGCCTCCACACGGACAGGCTTTACGCATTTGGTGATATCCAGATGGGCAAATAAAATGCCATTTTTGATCTCATTGTAAATTGGGGAGGGGGGTTGTTACAATCTTTCAATCAAACAGAAAGGACAATGAATATTCTCCAGGCAGGGACCCAAAACTAAAAGAATAAACATTAAGGCTATATAAGGATTCTATATGTAAAATAATTTGTCTTCACTGAAGCTTAAGGTTTAATTTGTTGCAAACCCCAGAGATAAAAAATATATAAGTAATTATAGAATACTTTTGATAGGTTATACATATGGCATATTCAAGAAAAGATTAGTATTCAACTTTTGGTAAATCTTATGTGATTCAAAGTGTATTGTGAAACTAACCCTATTTTAATAGTTTCATTGAATATTTCATTTTATAATTATCTTCTTGACTATTTAAAACACACATTCCTAAAATTATTTTTCTCTCCCTTTCTCTACTATGCCATCAGTTTTTTTTCTATTATTCCTAAAATGTTTCCTTTCCTTTTCATTTTCACAACTAAAACTACAACCATGTCATCCGGCACCTCTTTGCTTTATGCAATACAGCACACAATTGATGTCTTGCCTTTGATTTGGTGTTTCATTCTGCTTCCCCACCTGAACCAATCTCTCTAATATTTTCCTCAGTTATGTGACACCCCCCATCTCTCTCTCTCTCTCTCTCTCTCTCTCTCTCTCTCTCTCTCTCTCTCTCTCTCTCTCTCTCACACACACACCTAAAAGCATCTGATTTGAGTAGCTACACCATGACTGAATTTCAGGATTCTGATTGCAGCAAGGAAACTTAATTATCAATTTAGCAAAATAATGTTCTGTGTAAACTTCAATTCTGAAAACCAACTACTCTGCTTTAAAAATAGGACAATGATAATGCACAAATGTCTTTGATTCTATAATTGTGTTTAAATATCATAGACTTTGCATCTTATACAAGGACATCAAACAGCCAACACACGCATAGGGGCACATTAGATTAATGCCTACATCTTTAGTTAAACCAAATAACCTAGCCCAGTGCTAAGCTTATGGTCAATTTTCAGTGAATAATGATTTCACTATTCACAGTGAATAGAGATTTTCAATTATCTATTAAGGTGTTAATTAAAAATAATTCAGTAGCCTCTTTTAGCTACAGGATAGCATTTTGAAGTAAGGCCCAGCTACATCTACCCACGCAGAATAACCAAGTGAAAAGCAGTGCCACCTATTAGTAATGACCACAGTCTCTGGCGTCCAATACCCCTGGGTTCCAATTCTAGTTCTTAAACACTAGCTTTTACCTTGGGAAGTTACCTGCTTCTCCAAGCCTGAGTTTCTACCCAGATCAAATAGAGAAAATAATGTCATTTTACACCTCCCTTATTTCATCCCATTCTTGCACAACACCATTCTCTTTCTCAAAAGTTCTGGGAACAAGCAAGTCACATAATGGTTTTCTAGTTAGCACCCATGTGCGAATGTCACCTGGCTTTGACATCTGTTACCTTGTGTGTCACCAGACTGATGTGACTGCTTTTGGTTGTCTGTGTCTACTTCCCCTAATGTTGTCACTTGTGGGTCTCTTTTCCAGAAGTCACAATTTCAGCCAGAGACCAAGTTTCCTGGGAGACAAGAAGCACGCTTCACTCAAGGGTGTGGGAGAAAGCATAGACATACTTGTATGGTCCTTGACCACAAATAGGAAAATCTCCTGGGATTTTGCTTACCTGCACCCACATTGCATGTCATGTCCTTGGAGCATGATTGGATCTGCAAGTCCTGACAAACTCAGAATTTCTGTTCCAATCCACTAACTACCCACCCACTAATGCTTATGGGATTTATATCACTACCTGCCTTGCATCCCCCACCCACTTTTTGGTGATCTGAACCTTTTCATTTGTTCTTACTCTGTGATATGCTGGTCACTCTCAATGTAACATTCCAACAAAAGAGTTATGCATTTGATCACCTGCTAGAAAAAAGAGCTTTCTTTTGACTTTTATAACCTCATTAGTTGAACATTCAATGTTTCAAAGAAAGATTCTTTTAGAATATTTGAGAAGAAAAATTTCCTGGGAGGTTGTGGCAGAATGCATTAGTGAAAGAAGCACACAATTGGACACCCCCCATCACTCACACACACACGCTCTGTGAGGTCTGCACCTGTTTCCTCGCTGCATACCTATAGTGTAGGGTTGCGGTGTGCATGGAGTGAAAACGTGCAAATATGTAAAGTACCCAGGACAGCATATGAGTCATTATAAGGACCCCACTCATTTTCCACACCTCCTCCCTGCCTGCTCTACATGTTTCCAGTGAGTTAGAGTCTAGCAAGTAAGAAGGCAGTTATCCATGCTGAGCATCACCAGGGAACATGCATTCTTGGCCAAGGTATCAGGTTGACTTGTAGTATGCAGGGGTGAGGAAGCTATCAGCATTGAGAGTTAAGATAATAAAGGGTTCATTCTCCTGAAAACAAATTCCAGCTAAGCTGGAGCATTGTGCCCTGACTGTCTTTTAGGGAAATACGTTGTCTTATTTGTAAGCCTGATGAGTAAATTCTGAGCATTTTTTAAGGTCAGTTGAAAAAGACTTGTGAGGAATTGCGAGGAATTTCAAGGAATTTTAATCACAGCACTAAGAGTGTCAGAAGATGGGAGAATAACAGAGGGATATACTTCATCCCAAGAATCATACACATGGCTTTTTCGAGAAGGGACTGTGTCCCAGTGCAGGCTGCTTTAACAAAGTACCATAGAATGGATTGGCTTATAAGAGGTCTGCCTATTATGAACTTGTTGCTACAATGTTGCTAATTTTTTTTTCATATATCAGAGGGATTATTCATTATGAATTTGTACCAATTGGACAAACAGTTAACCAAGTTTTCTATTTGGAAGTGCAGAAAAGGCTGCATGAAAAGGTTAGAGGAAAATGACCTGAACTTTTTGCCAACAATTCATGGTTCTTGCATCATGACAATGCACCCGCTCACATGGCACTGTCTGTGAGGGAGTTTTTAGCCAATAAGCAAATAATTGTATTGGAACACCCTCCCTACTTACCTGACCTGGCCCCCAGTGACTTCTTTTTTTACCCAAAGATACAGGAAATATTGAAAGGAAGACATTTTGATGACATTCAGGACATCAAGGGTAATATGACAACAACTCTAATGGCCATTACAGAAAAAGAGTTCCAAAATTGCTTTGAAAGGTGGACTAGGCACTGGCGTCCGTGCATACTATGTAGCTTCCCAGGGGAGTCTTCAAAGGTGACCATAATGATATTCAGCAATAAGGCATGTGGTACTTTTTCTAGGATGATTTTGCAAACTTAATTGTCCAACCTCGTAAACAACAGAAATTTATTTCTCACAGTTCTGGAGGTAGAAAGTCCAAGATCAGGATGCCCAACTAGTGACTTCTCCTAGTATCTTCACTTGGCAGAAAAGGAGTGAGCCAGGTCTCTGGCCTCTTCTTACCAAGTCACTAGTGCCATTTATGAGGTTCCCACCCTCATGACCTAATTCCCTCCCAAAGGCCCCGCCTACAAATACCATCATGCTGGGATTAAGGCTTCAACATGAATTGTGAGGAGATACAAATATTCAGTCCATTGCAGGCTGGGTTTCTTTCTTCTTTCCCTTTTGTTTTCATCTCCCTCTTTCCCTGCTGCCTCCACATGGCCCTTATTTTATGAAAGCATATGACTGGTTTGGGTTTTAATTTTATTTAATAGACCCTGCCTCACATTTTGTTTTTTTCAGGTTTTCATCTAAAATTGGCTTCTTCTTCTTCTGCTTCTTTCTTTCATGCCCCCAAATGGACTCATTTTATTTTTAGTAAATAGCACATTTCCTACCAAAGGTGAACTCTCAAAATGTTGGTTATTAATAGAGTCAAAGCATCTTTCACCTCTGTACTTGGTTTGGCTTTCTGGTCAGAGGAGATGAGTTTTTGGAAGGTAAGGAGGCTTTTTGCATGAAAGCTTGAATGTGTTGCTCTCTGCCGTTGTCTCATTTCCCCCAGTTATAGATGTCCATGGTATCTGACAATTCTTCAAATTCTTATTTTGAGCAAAACTTGCTCCCCATTTTGTACAAGTTTTAGGTGGACAAACAATAAATCTTTCATACATGTATCTGAACATTTTACCCTGTGGCCTAGAAATTTTATGTTTAAATAGGAATGGATTTTTTTTAATGAAAAAAGATTGGATTAAAATCTCAAAATATTGTCCTCTAGTTGTGTCCTCTACTACTCATAGATAGATAAGACTCAAATAGATTTCCCTGTAAGTTAAATTTATTATGTTTAATATGCTAAAATATATAGCACAGATCTTTAGCTTTTGGAAGAAAAAAATTATGGCTCTTGACAATTGGTTTTGTTTTGTTTTTTCTTTTTCTGCAAATATGACCATGGACCAGTCTCTGGATTTTCTAGTTTTAGAGACATACACATGCTAAGTTTACAATTTCATGATTTCTCCATATAACATATGTATTGTTCTAGAACCTTAGCTCTAAATGAATGCCTCCATGAATTAAAATGCCAAACTGTTCATCAGTTTTCATGATCAAGAAAAAGCAAATAGATTATTTTTGACGTTTTTAACAATATATGAAAAGTGAAAGATGATCTTGTAGACTCTGTGGTTTGGTCTCAGCAGATGCAATTATGCCAGGAGTTCCCTGTAAAAGTAATTAGGGAAGTTGAAAAAGTGAGCACTTCCCAGATGTGATATTACCAGTGGCCTTAATATATGACATCAATGAGTTAAATGAGGAAACTACCAGAGGCCAAACATCTAGGTTTTAGGTTTCAGATGAAGTTTTTGCTCGTGCTCACCTCAGGAAATGAATATTGCATTCATAAATTGTTGTTCTTATCCAGGAGATGAACCATAGCAGTTTCATTTAGCCCTAGAGTATTAAATTTCCTTAACACTTTGCCACATTAGAATATGTTTTCCATCTGAATGTGATGATGCAGTATTTGAAGGGAAAATCGTTAGCCAAGTGACATTCCACAACAAGCCATAAAAGTTTATGATGCACATAGTAGGATAATTGGCACAACAGGAATTGAATACTTCCTTATGGATAATATTTGATAAGATATGGCATGTATAGCAATCATAACATTTCAATCAACCAATGATGTCTACTTTAGAATGCATTTATTTTATTGTTTCCATAATGGATTTTACAGTGCCAGAATTGGTTCTACTCTACTAGAAAGATGAAAAAATAATTATATTATTTTCCTCCTGTATTTATTTCCCATTGTAATCTTTTGCTTGTACATTTTATCCTCCCCCCAACTAGCTTGTTTCACCACAAGCTGTTGACAAATGATTTGTTGAAAGCTAAAGCTAGTGGAAAGCAATGTTTTATATTTCTCCTTTTGTCGGCATTCTTTTGCATAAAGTTCTTCTACAATATTAATTAAATCATTCATAGACAGTGTCCTTTCTCCCAGGTTCCAGATTTTCTAAACCTCACACCTGTTTTTCTTCGGGTTTTGTGCTATATCAGCTTATAAATCTTCCTATATTTCCCAGTATAACTTCTTATGAAATAACACTTTTTTTCCCACAAAACTTCACCCAACTGTTTTCAATAGTGGCAGTCAAGCCTGAAGTTGTCAATCAAAGAACAGCTTATCAGTCTGAGCTTTTTCTTTTTAAGCTTTTACTCGGTGACTTTTGAGACCTGTCAACACCCAGTAGATTTTAGCCCTAACAATAAAGTCACACTCTATCTCCCACATAGAAGCTTTAAGATTAAATTCTGATGTCATATACGTCATATTTACATAGTTAAAACTCATAACTAGCAACCCACAGGCAATAGGATGCAATAACCATGCAACAGAGCCATTTCCTGTCCCCTTTTTTTCTCTCACACTATGTTTTGTGCAGTTTATTGGATGTGAATGTTATGAAAATGAAAATCGTCTGGGAGAAACCTGCTGGCCAGGTCTGAGGTTTAGAATTTGACTGGAGGAGTATATAGAGTTGTAAATGCTTGGCCACCTCTTACATTATAAAATACAAACACTTTCAACATTCTTTTCATTTCCAGAAAAAGGAGAGATGGGAGGCCACAATTACATGCTCTAACAGCAGAATTTTAGTATCTTTAATTTTTCAACTATTGCAGGAAAACAACTAACTTAGAGTCAAAAAACACGAAACACCGAAAGTTTTACAGTTTTCATTTTTTAAACACAAAGTACGTACTTCAAATACACTGCTAGGTGAACTTTAACCATGGATGGGATTTAAGAGTCAAATCTACTGTGGCACTTTAAACAGCCAATTTAGAGGAGTTAAGCATTTTTTTGGCAATCACTTTAGAGCTAGAAATATGTGTGTCATGTTGAAGTAAGAAAATGAAAGCCACTGTCTCTGATTTAATTTGAAGCCTCCATCGCATCAAAAGATTAGGCCTTAAGTAAAAATATTGACAAGAAAATAAGGTTCTAATAGAAGCACATTATATACCATGATGTGGACATTTTTTTTTTTTTTTTTTTTTTTTGTAGTTTCATTATTGAAAGTGAGACAGAATGAAATCATTCTCTTAGTAGAGTTACTTTGGAAAACCTTCTGTACAAATAATGTCCAAAAATACCATTTTGAAACAAAGTATTATTCCTTCTGGCTGATCTTCCTAATTATTCATATTAAAAGATGTACACTGAAATTTAATAACCATATTTTATCAATATGTTAGAAAACATTTGCATTTCTTTTCTAAAATACGTGAAAAGTGCAGTCATAGTCCTCATGTGAAATAATATCAAGGAAAACTAATATTTTAATGATCATAATTCTGTCTGAAAACAAAGTTAGACAAATGTTTTTAAAGGCTATAACAGCATTCTTCATAGTCTCATAGCTTCCATACAAAACTCAAGTTATTTCAAAATTTTTTTCTTATTTAAATTATGTAGGAAGCTGATATTTGGATTCAATGAATTTGTTCCAGGAAATAAAATAGAGTTCCTAGAAGTAAATAAGCATTTTTTTCAGACCCCAGAAATGGAACAGTTTTTGTCAATAAAAGGTGCATTTATATACCTTCTCTCTCGCTCCCTCTGTTTCCATCTTTCTCTCTCTTGAATGTGCATGCACTGCACATATACTACTCATGGAATAACTGAGTGGTTTCAAGAAAGGACTTCTCCATCTAGACCAGGGGTGTCCAAACTTTTTTCAACATTTTTCACCAAGGGCCATATGCAGTAAAATACACAAACAGCCGGGCCACTCACTCGAAGTGAAGTACATATTGCCTCACCTGGTTTATTTAAGAAAACTAAATATATTTTTGGAATTTGCTGCGGGCCAATTAAAAAATGGATTGCGGGCCGCAGTTGGCCCGCAGGCCGCAGTTTTGACACCTTTGATCTAGACCTAAATGCTTTCTCCTCACTGGCCCACCATTAGACCTGAGGTTCTATTGACGGAATCCATTCTTCTTTGTTAGGCATTTTGTCTTTAATAATTCTCAGTTCAAATGAAAATACTCTTAAAGAGTTTGTGGAGTTCATGAACTAATGCACCACCACCATAAAGAACTGACACACTTAGCTAATATTGGTTATAACAGCATATTGAGAAATAGTTTTAATTTAATTAGAGAAATGATGATTGCATACCCTTGAGTTTTGAGGGCACTGTTTTAGGCTCTGTGGGGAATGCCAGGATGACTAAACCTCCTCCCTATGAGAAGCAAAAGAGACCTATCTTGTCAAGGACAAGGAGAGAGAAAGGAAGGTTAAAATAAAAGGGTCAGAGGAGGAGATGCCAAAAGGTAGAGAAGGGAATTAAAACAGGAAACCAGAAAATGTCAAAAGCAAATTTCTTCTTTTACAGTTTTACATCTTGTAACCAAAGAACCAAAATGCAGCAACAGCTGTCACATCTGCATCCCTCTAGCTCCCCTTTTGCTGACCAGAGAATCTTGTGAAATAAGAAAAATCAGTCATGCCAGTGAATATTTTTTAATATTGCAGAAATAGCCTCCAACACAATTACTTTTAAAGGGACAAGACTCTACTTGCATATGCAAGTTCTATCACGTTGGTTTCAAAAGCAGACCAGAGAACCTTGTGGAATAAGACAAATCCATCCTGCCAGGGAATATTTTTTAATTGCGGAAATATCTGACATTATAACCGAACCATTTGTTTGTATGAGTAAAGGAATACTATTAAGTATTCTAAAAAATTGCAAGCTTTTGCATAAGGTTTTATGAAACTTTTGTTATTAATATTATTGCTATGGAAACATGAAACCAAAACACACCTCTGTATGAAAAAAATACATAACCACCTTGTCTTTGCCTGATTCTTTCACTTGTGTGTTAAAGTAAACTAAGGGGAAGGAAGTTTAAAACAGTCTCTCAGAACTTTAAGTCCTGTTGCGTGTAAGCTGCTTAGAGAAGGATGATTGGTCAAAAATTATTGGTCTCTTTCAGCTGGTATCAAACGCGAGGGCTAAATTCAACTCCTGGAGTCTCCGATAGCAATTGCAGGTGGAGTGAATGTCAAACTCTTTGGAGCTTGTGTTTAATTCAGAGCAGCACATGACATTCTTGGACAGATCCCAATATGCTCATGAAATTACAAATGGAGTTGGGAATCTCATGAAATAAGTCAAAGATATTATGAGGTATGACTATAAAGTAATGGAACTGCTTTTGAAACCAACGTTACAGAACTTGCATATGCAAGTAGAGTCTTGTCCCTTTAAAAACAGTTGTGTTGGAGGCTCTATATTCACACAATTCTTGCTGCCAGAACTGAGCCACCGTCTTTCCTCGCCAATGGAAATGCCTCTTCTTTGGAGGGAAAATCTGAAATTTGAAAACGGATGAAGTTGTGCAGCCCCAGTTCTGTTGAATAGCATGAGTAGTTAAACTGAGACTGAGGGATAGGATTCAATGGGGCTATAAATAAATGAGCCTTGTTAAGAAAATTTGCATTGTAATATGTAATAAAAATTGCTAACACTTGAGTTCGTACTATGTGCCAGAGACTCTTCTAAGCATTTGACACCCTTGATTTCAGCATTGCTCACACTAACGCCATGATGCAGGTCACATAATCACCGTTTTAAAGTAAAGGAAACTGAGGCACAAAGGAGGAAAATAAAGCCCAAAACCACACAACTAGTATGTGGTAGAGCCAAGGATTCAAGGCTGGGAACTCAGTCTCTAAAGCTTTTGCTTTTAACCACTATGCCTTTAACTCCAAGATTGGTTCTAAAGAGAAGATCTAATCACGTTCTGATCTGCTGAAATAGGCTGTTGGTCTTAACATTTGCTCGTTATCAACCCTAAACTTTCATAATGGAAGAATGTACAGTTATTCTAAGGGTTGAATTTGAATTTTTTGGCTAGTTTGCAGGAGCCTATCACATAACCAGTTATTAAACCTTACTGACCTTCCACGAGCCCATTTCAGTACCGCTTTGCAGCAGTTGTGGAGAAGAGTTTATAATATAATGCCCTCCGAATTTGGGGATTTGGAAATTCTCAAGATACGGTGTTTGCAAATGACAGACTCCTGTGATGGCTACTTTCAGTGACAGAATTTATTTGGATATCCTAAGCTCAGGGTTTGAAATTATTCAGAGAATGAGGGATCCAGGCCAGGTCAAGAGTGCTTTTCCTGTGCGTCAGGTCTTATGCAAGGCAAGGAGCTGAACAGTGTAATATGCCAGTGAGAGCACAGACTTCATAATCAATCTGACCTAGGGACAGATTTAGACTCTTCCACTTAGGTATGTGACTTCCGGTAACTTGGTTGACTTCTCTGAGCCTCAGTTTCCTCATCTGTAAAACAGGGGCTCCAATGATCACAGGATGTGTGAGGATTAAATATAATAAAGTTAATCTCATTTTGCAAGGCACAGTCTGTAGCAATATAGCTTCCATAAATAGGAGTTTTTGGCCTTTTGCAAAAATATCCTTGGACTCTCCAACTGAAAACAAATTACCCTCCAATTATTGACTCAGCTTTCTGAGTGTTTAGGAGTGTAATTGTGATACTATAATTTAGAGGCATAGAGGAAGGGTATTTTTACTGGTCTTGTTCATGATTCACCCCTGCTATTTTATTTGCCTAAAGTTTAGTGCCTGCAGCAGGCACCAATTGGGTTCCAACTGATAGAGACATCACGTGGGAGGAGGTGTGGGGTCTGACAAAGGGCTTGCAGCTGTTGAGAGAGAAAATGGATTAGGCAGCCAAGACCAGAAGCATCTGGTAAAACCGACACTTTTTTTTTTTCCACAAAATTGACGTTTCTGTCATAAACAATAATTCCCAACTTTCTTTTAACTACATTTAGAAAACTTTCTTTTTTTTTTTTTTTTTTTTTAGTGGGGTGGCGTAAGAGCATAGGGGTTGTTCTCTGTTTGATTACCCCTTTCTGCAGAGAAAGAAAGGAGTATTCTTTCTTCTGGCACAATAAAAGCTAAAGAAGTTGTGTGTGTGTTTGTGTGTGCAGCACAGAAAGGGTGTGAGGGGAGACTTGGGCCTAGGGAGGCTGGGAAAGTTCACTAGGGTGAATTTCCGGGAAAACAATTGAAATTTTACCAGTGAAAGGTGTGCATGAAGATTATCAATTTATCAATCAGATGTCATGATCATCAAATAGATGTCCTAGGATTTCCCTGAATTTACAGTCAAATGCTGCCCAGTTCTTCTTTCCTCATCTAGACCTAGCACCACCTTAGCCTTGAGGGGTGATTCCAGCTGGGGAGACATGGAAGAAAGCAATATTTTGAACAACCCTGAGTCATTATACTTGTAAATATCCCTTAGGAGGCTGAGGTGTTTGCAATGACAATATGGTGATTTTGTCCACCCCAAAGAATGCTCGAGTCAGAAACCCAGGACAATCTGAAAGCAAAGCTAGACTTAGGCGTTGGCCCAGGATTTCTCTGGCCTAATGATGCTACTACACTCCTCAGGAGTAACCCAAGGGTGGACCTACCACTGTGTTTCCCTGAAAATAAGACCTAACAGGAAAATAAGCCCTAGCATGATTTTCAGGATGACATCCCCTGAACATAAGCCCTGATGCGTCTTTTGGAGCAAAAATTAATATAAGACCCAGTCTTATTTTCAGGGAAACACAGTATTGCTCACAATAATTCATTCAATATTTACTGAGCCCCTACAGTCTGCCAGGCACTATTAGCAGGGTTAGAAAATAAGAAGTAATCACAAAACAACTGAACAAAAACATCTGCCCTCCTGGAGCTTATATTCTTGTGGTAAGAAACAAACTAAAGCAATAAAATACATAGCACAGGGATGGTGATAAGGGCAGGGAAGGAGAAGAGAGAGTGAAAGGAGCAGTTTCAATTTAAAGTGAAAGTGAGGGAGGAAGCCCACAGCTATGGAAACTGCGGGAAGCACTCTCCAGGTAGAGGGACACACAGGAGAAACAGCTGGAGCCTGAGTGTGCCCAGAGGGTTTGAGGGACAGCAGAGAGACCAATGTCAAGCCAGCAAAAAGGAGAAGAACAGATGAGGCCAGGGTAATGGAAGCAGGGACACAGGCTATGGATGGTCTTTTGGGCTTGTACTCTGAGTAAGATGGAAGTGGAGCACCGATTGGCGTTCCAGGCATTGCATGGGTTGCTTTCTTGTAAATGTTCTCTCTAGTGCTTCAAAGCAAACAAAATTAGATCCTTTATCAGACAAGGCAGGTGGAGCTGAGATCATACTGCTACAAAATGGAAGTGCCAAGGACCCTAACTGGAGTCTATACAGGCAGAGCTTGAACCCAAGTGTCCTGAAGGGCAAGTAAGAATTGGAAGTCCTGGGTAGGCTGTAACCTGCCAAACTGAGAACTGCGGGCTGCCTAAAAGCAGTCCTGTTGTGAAACAGCACTCATACAGTGTTGCCGTAAAGGATTTCCATCTTCTTATACCCCTAGTGCTACCTGCTCTGGAGAACTCTAAATTCATGATTTCTAGGACTTGTATGTATGGGAATCACTTGAGGAACTTTTTGAAAATACTGATTTCAGAGTCCCAACACAAACAACTGAACCAGGAAATTACGGTTCCCAACTCTTTTTATGATAGAACTGTTTTTTTCCTGGAGCACCTCATAGATACAAGTCTTAGGTGGAAGGCGTTTGGAATTGAAACCACAAATACAAATTTTGTGGTTTATAGACTAAGATGTCAACACATTAAAGGACAAAGATAAAAGCCTTAAGTGTGGCTTGGTTTGTTGTGCACTTAATTGATTTCTTTCTTTATGTATTAATTTCTTTTTAATTTTTTGTGATAGCTATGGAGTGCTCAATACATGTGCTTGACTGACAGTTTCTGACATGACCTTCTTTGTAGTCCACTTACTACTTTTAATAACGGCAACACTTTACCTGTTAAAAACTAAAATCCCAAACCAAGGAAAACAATTGGTTTAAACCACTAGAACCGTTTCACTACCTTCCTCCATGCTTGTAATTTCACTAAATTTGTAACTTAGAAGATGTTTTCTGAAAGTGATTTGAAAAGTGAATATTCATGATCTTCAATCAGCAGGGATTATGTAATGTTCTCTCTGCTTTGTTTAAAGCAGTAGAATGTGATTTGACTGCAACAAATCTGTAAAACAAACAAAAACAAACCGAAAAAACAAAAGAACTGCTCTTTATTCTGCCATAGGAGTTATTTCAGTAAAAATGGTCATAAAAGTCACAGTCTGGAATTAAACAGCAGCCTACCAACAGTCTGAAGTACGTGTGGGACTTAGTGGGTACCATTCTTGAGTACCATTTATGGAATTCACAATGCACAGTCCTCCTTCCCTTGCACTTAGGGCCAGGCATGTGCTTAGTTCTGGTTGATGTTGGGAGTGGAACAATTCAGTTGTCCAGGAAAATCCTCCAGCATTCTCTTCCCCTGCCACAGCAATCACAGTGCGGGTTGAGGTAATGGCGCCCTGACATTGAAATAACTAGATTCCTGGGTGACCACATGGAAGACAATTGCCCTGACAAGGCAATCAGGCATACAATAGATTTTGCACAAGCGAAAAATAAAATTTGTTGTATTAAGCCACTGAGATTTAGGTGCTATTTGTTATTGTACTGTAACCTAGGCTTATCTGACAAATACAGTATGTACAGGGGAAATCTGCTTAATAATACCAGCATGCTAACATCACAATAACCTCTTTATAGAGAATTCACCAATAACATTCTGTCCATTTGGGCCCTACCCACTCTTTTTTTTGATAACTATTTCTGTTTTGTATCTATGTATTATGGCCAAAAATTTACAATATTCTTTTTTCACTGTTATCTCCAAACAGGGTTCAATATACCTGCATTATCATTAGGAAAATGTCAAATTCTTCTGGTCTCTTACTCCTTAATCCCCTACATCATTACTAATCTATTTCTTTTTGATGTTCATAGAGCAATCTCTTTCCACAGCATATTCACAGAGTACAGGCTTTAGAACAAAGTAGATCCATATTAAAGCCATTTACTAGCTGTTCCCAGGCTTCAGCTTCTTCAGTGTGGAACCATGATGGTTGGAGAAACTTCCTCATAAGTTTTTTTGTTTTTGTATTAAGATAAGCAAGACAAATACAAGAAAAGCATTTAGCACAGTGCCTGCATAAATGTTTCTTCAAATGTTTTAAGGAGCAGGTAAACTAATATGTGCTAAACAGATCTTGCTGTTTTACGTGAATTATCTCACTTAAAACTCACAACAGCCCTGCAAGTTAGGTATCATCCCCACTTTATAAATAAGGAAACAAAGACTTTGAGAGGTTAAGGAATTTGCCCAATTTCACAAAACCAGTTAGCTGATAGAGTTGTAAGTGGAGCCACATCTGTCAGGAGCCAAGCCCACTGATCTTTTCACAGCCCCAGACTGTATTTCCTCAGTTACATTGTCACTCAAAAAGGAGAATTTTCTGGAAACGCTTTTTAAAAGCATCAAAAGGCAACATCTAAAAATTATAAAAATCCACTCAAAATAACTAGACTGTAAAAACATATTCATATTACATATTAAAATGTATTTTAATTATATTAAAAAATAAATCAAGTTTACATAATTAAGTTAAGTTTATTGACATATCTTCTTTCTTTAATTTCTTAACTACTCATTCAAGTCTCCTATCAGCAAAAATTGTACTTTTTTGTTTCTAAAAAGGGTTGGTTAGGTTAAAGCCATTTTAGGAAATTAATTAAATCAGTAGAATAGACATTTTTCTATTTATCTATATCACTTATTAAATAAATCCTTAAAAAAAATTTTCTAGTTAAAGTATTTTGCTGGAAATATGAAGCAGTTACATACAAAGAAGTAACTCCTTTATTTGTATTCTTTCCTTCTATGAGTGTTATATTTTATTTTTCTAGCATTTTGGGGGGCCTTTCCCATCATCTAAAGAACCAACTTAATCCTGAATTATAACCTTCGAAGACTTTACCCAGTAGATCACCAGAAATCAACATATAAGAAAAATTAACCACATAAGAGAAGGATGTTACTTTGAATTTTGAACGTATTTGGTTTTAAATTATATCAACCTCTCCTTGTGCATTCATTTTTACTCTGCATCTTGTAGTTTGCTTGTCTCCATTGTGTTTAGTTCTTTTTCTGGAGTTTTGTTCTGTTCTTTCATTTGGAATATGTTTTTTTGTCATCTCATTTTGCCTGTCTCCCTAGTTTGTTTCTATATATTAGGTAGAGCTGATAAGTCTCCTGGTCTTTGTAGAGTGACCTTATGGAGTAGATGTATTGTAGAGCCCAGTGGTACATTCTTCCTGGTCACTTGAGCTGGGTGCTCCTTGTGTACATTGTGTGTGCCCTCCTGTTGTAGTTGAGCTTTGACTGCTGTTGGCATGTCAATGGGAGGGATTGACCCTTAGGCTGATTGGTTGTGAGGACTGGCCATGACTACTGTAAAGAAGCTGTTGTGTAGGGGCTACCCTATAAAGCAGGATTCACTTTAGCAAGGCTTTGATGCCTGCCCAGTCTGCTCTTTGGGTGTGTCTTTTGTGGAGATGGTTGGTGGTGCTCTGGGGGGGTCTGAAGCCACAAGGTATATTGGTTCTGGGGCCTCTCAAGGGGAGGGCCGCTGGTGCAGGCCAAGGTCAACTGCTGCCTGGGTCCTGTCTGTGACCAGTTGGTATGAGCTACAAAGCGATCTGCAGATAGTTGCCTCTTGTGCTAGGCTTGGAGTTGCCTGGGAGAGCTAAGCTGTGAACTTAGCTATGAGGCTGTCTGCTGCTAGTGCTGGGCTTGGGGCTGCTTAACAACAGTTATGGGGCATGCTGGGCCAGATGTTGCTTGATTGAGGTTTGTGAATCTTTGAGTGATTTTAGGAATGTCTGCAGCATGAGTCAAGACAGGCCATTTGTATAGAAAAGCCACTGGAAGTGGCTTGGGAGGGCTCAAAAGTTGGGTGTGGCAAAGTCTCAGGGAATCAACATGGTAGAGTGAAAGGTGTTAGCCAGGTTGATGGAGAATCAGCTATGGTGACCACCTACTTCTTCGGGCTGGTCTGAGGGAAGATTAAACAAAGCAACAATGACTTCTGCCAGCATTTCTATATGGGAGAAAACTACCCCTCCAGCCCTCATTCTGCAGCCAGACAATTTAGTTCCTCCCTGTATGTTCCTGGCACTTTTCAAGCTGCTGCCCCAATGCTGGAGCTCAGAGTGAATGAGTCCATCAGTGAGTAAGTCTGTGTGCAGGCCCTTTAAAAGAAGTGCCTGGGACTCCAGCAGCCCTCTGTCTCACCCAGCCACAATCTCCTCTGGTTTCTACAGCCAGAAATTGTGGGGACTTCTCTCCTCAGCAGTAGAACCATGGGCTGGGGAGCCTGGTGCGAGGCTAGGACCCCTCACCCTCTTGGGGGTACCTCCACAGATGAGATATCCCTCCCAATTTTTAACCACCATATGTGGGTGTGGGAATAGTCCATTCCATGTCTCTGCCCCTCTTACCGGTCTCAATGTGACTTCTTCTGTATATCCTTGGTTATAGGACTTCGATTCAGCTAGACTTCAGGTGATTCTCAATTATGGTGATTCTGTAGTTTAGTTGTAATTTTGATGTGGTTGTGGATGAAGGTGAGCACAGCATTTACCTACTTTGCCATCTTGACCAGAAGCCTTCTTGTGCACTCATTTTTAAAATGTAGCTGATCATAGTGGATTATTTCTGAAATGGCAGTACAAGCAGCACCTTCATGTATGTATTAAAACTGAAAATAAACAGCTGCTAATTGTGATTTGAGGTAATTTTTTAATGGCAAATCCTGGCAATTTTTTATGATTCCCAAATGAATTTCAGTCTGAAAGGGTTTGGAAATCAAGATGATAAACATGTCTAATTGCTGTGTTAATATTTTATACACCTTGAAATTTTTGGTTTCATGTAATTAAAATTTTATTTTTCAATAAATATATAATTTACCCCAAGGCAACTGCCAGTGCCAATGACATCCCAATTGAAAGAAAGGCATGGTACCTGGGCAGCTGGAGTGGCGCCTGCAAACCTTTCTACACTTGCAGAGGCCTGCTCCATTACTTGAATCAGAGAAATACAGAAGGTAGCTTGGGCAACAAAGCTTTACTTTGTTTCTTTCCATAAGTGGTACATATATTTTAGCTTTCAAAATAATCTCTTTTTGGAACAAAAACAATCTTCCTTTTAAATTTACGACCTCTTTTAAAGGTCTTGATTGTCAAACTAAAGGTTAGTTAATGTTTTGGCTTCAGTAAAACTTGATTAAATCTGAAAGATATAATAGTTACAAAATCATAAGACAGAAAAATGATTTTTTCCTAAATCATAGGATTTTTAACCTAAATCTCAGCAAATATCTGGGAAGTAGGATATTCTAGAAAGAACCAAATGGTAGTTATTCTTTGTGCGATATATTTAAACTGTTTTGTAATTTCCCTGCCTCAGGAGAAAAATTATTTTTAAGTTTGAAAAGGGGGTAAAAGAATATGGTATATGTGCACTGTTGATATTAAAAAACTCAAGGGATCATGTTTTGTAAAAAATATCTGTTAAATAAACCATTTTGAGCTTACCCTTAAAAATGTATTACAAATACTATATTTTACAAGTAAATGCTATATTATCTTGGAAGTTAAAACCCAAAATTTAATTGGGAACTAAATGAAGAGCTGGGACTTTTTCTTTTCTTTCTTTCTTTTTTTTTTTTTTTTTTTGGTTTAATGAACCTACTTAAAGTTTAGAAAAATGCATCAAATTAAAAACAACCCTCAATTTAGGCTGCAACACAAAACACCCACAGACCTCAGGAAATCACCAGGCTCATTCACCTTGACCTTTGGCCTCTCACACATTCTAACATTTAGCTTTCTTCCTTCTGTCCATCTGCTTGAACCATTAGTAAAGTTCTTTTGCAACAGCTCGCACAAGTAAGCCAGCTGTCATCAGAGCATATTTAAACTCTGCCTCTTAGTTTCCACTGAATCATGTGTTTGCCCACAGGTCTCATTAAATATAAGGAAGGGCACTAGTGCTGTTTCAAAATGCTCTGGAGGAACAGACCATCTCCTTAAAAGGGTGGTCCAAAGGCCCTTAGACTAATTTGCTTGCTTACTTTTCTTTCTTTTCAATCTACAGAGAAGTTTTCTATAGAGAAACAAGATAAATGAGAAATGCATGCAAGGTGACCTATAGTAATGAAGGATGCTAGATACATTAACAAAAGAAAAAAGGAATCTGTCCTTTAAAAGTCAGCTTAAAAAAATAAACTTTTGTTCAAACTCCCATTGCTTCATCCGATTTAGGAAATAAATGAATCATTCATGATAATTTTCTGACCTTACCACCAAAAGTCCAATAGAGGAGGAAATTTAAAAAAAACCCACAATGGTTAGATGCCAGGTCAGAATTGTCAAACCTACTGCTTGAAGGTTAATTGAACTGTCTTTAGTAAAGCCCAAAAAAGATAATGAAAATGATTCCACTTCCGTACTGTGGAAAGGGTTAAAACACTGAACTTCCAAATGAACAGGATATGAAATTTCAAGGTCCATTCGAAGGGGTAAGGCCAGGAAGCAATTAACACCAGGTAAACCAGGCAAATTAGAATGGATATCAGGGCATTTGGGGTTCCATTTTTCATAGATGCAGTAGATATTTTGGCTGGTCTCCTAAATACATTTCATTTTCACTGCCATGAGTCTGCTGAGACAGAGGTCAGATTGTAAAATCAATCATGATGAATATTAACCAGGGCACACTCTGCTAAAGCCAGCCCATCAACAGAATGATCAGAAACACAAATCAAGTAGCAAGCCTAAGAGGTTTCACTTGTGCATCACTGGAATGGCTGTTGTACTTGCATCTGAACCAATACAGCCTATTTCAAAAGTAAAATTAACAGTGGCCATTCCTCAAGTCACTCTGAATCATACACAGCTCTGATGGTTCAAATCACATCTCTTGGCCTCTCTCGGTTTTTGCTCTCTCCCTCCTTCTCTTTGTCAGGCATACTCATGGACATGCCACATTTTCCCTACCCAGTTACCAGGCACTACAAAAAAACGCATCACTATTGTTTTCATAAGGAAAATTATTTCACATAGAAATCCTCTCTGTGCTATACATGCATTTTAATTCAAATTCTGCTGCAGTTGTCTGTTTTTAAACATTATTTTTCTTGATTACCTTAGGGACAAATTCTCAGTGGGAATTTTGAAGAATATTCAAGATTGGAGGCAAGGGGGACCTACCTACCTATACCTCTTTCCTCACATTTAAGCTTCTGCCCTTAAAAACTGCACCTTTTCTGGGAGTTTGTGATAGCAACAGAGAACACTTTTTACCCCTCTTTCTGGTCTTCCCCTACTTCTGAGAGATGGAATATACAAACAGACAATGCTCACACCATATGCAAAAATAGAACTCTGATCCACAACCTATAGCAACTTTCCCCAGAAAACAACTCCTTTATCTGTAATAACCAGCCAGGAAGCCAGCCTGCTATAAGTCAGACTTGTAGGAAGTCAGATTGTTATCTCTAGTAATAATCCAGGAAGCCAAACAATAACCCCTGTAATAATTGACCAAAAATGGCCAGGACTTGATTCATAACTGACAGCTTCCCTAATTTTTGTCCCCACTTCCAACTTAGAACCAACTAGAGAAAGCTAAATATATACCCCTACCAATGATATAGAATGCCCTGCTTCCAAATAGCCTGCCTACAGCCTCCCTATGCCCACAGCCGCCCTATACCAACCACCTCCAATCAGGGCACACCTGAAGCCTTCCCCTTTTCCCACTATAAAACTTTCCCACTCTTCTGCCTGCCTTTGAGTCTTTGCCAAATGCAAATGATAGTGCTGACTCCCTTGTTACAGCAATCTCTGAATAAATAGCTTTCGCTTGTTCTCATTTGGTTGGTCTTTGCTTATTTCCACATTTCCAAGAAAGAGCAGTTAATCTGAGTATCCAACTGGTGTCTTGGCTAAAGTACATTTTTCCATCTGTTGGCAGTAACTGAATTCACACAAAAAATAACATCTGTGCTCATTTTTCTTTCTTTTTTCCTGTGTGTATCCTCTATCTGCCGAAACCCTAGATGGGAGAAGAAGGTTATCAGCACCTCCTATCTCAACCCAGTGTCTTGCCACATGGAACCTATTGGGTATAGGATCAGGCATTAGCATTTGGGGGCCAAAATATCTGATGGGGAGATCAAAGCTCTTTCACTTGTTGTAGACCGTTGTAGCACCATGGCCTACTTGGCTTTACATTATGGCTGCAGCAGCTGGCTTTGGCTCCTGTGGGCTGAGGTGGTTCATATTGTGGCCACGACTTTTGTTGCAGGCTGGCATTACATTAGCATAACTTGAATGCCTGAAGGGACAGGAGGCTGCCTAAATTTCACAAGAATTTCAGGGCACCAGTGTTTGAGACTTGGGACCTTTAAATGGTTATTAGCAAGCATTTCGTATGCTTGGTGGCATTGGGTGGCTCTGGGTTCATTGTATTGTCCATAGCCTCCTGGCATACTCAATGCCTCCCCTCACGTCATGTGTTCTCAAGCTAGTGTAAGCCTATTCATTACATAAAGCCTAGTCTAGATTAAACAAATAAGGAGATGGACTTCATTGGTGAACTGTTTGAAAGAAACAGGGATCCTTATTACAATATATATATATGTACATTATATTTTGGATAAGGTGGAGAAAAAAGTCTGTGCAATTATTACAAACTCAAGGATTAAGGAAGATATTTATTTAACATGTATATACCAGAAAACTCTGTTTCTAGGAACCAGAGATTCAGAGAAGATCAGTTTTAAATCAAGAGTTTTAGTCTTTCTGTCAGAAAAGGAATGGTGAGAATACATAAGAAGAAAAAGAACAATGAAGGAAGGAAGGAAGGATGGAAGGAAGGAAGGAAGGAAGGAAGGAAGGAAGGAAGGAAGGAAGGAAGGAGAGAAAGAAAGACATACTGACTTGCCTGGAGTAAGAGAATTTTACTCAAGAAAAAAGTTGAATACTTAGAGACCAAGCTAAACAGATATGATAACTAAAAAGGAAATATACTCCCTATATAACTGATTTTAAAGCAAGAGAGAGGAATCAGGATGTATTGGATCTACAGATCAGCAAGGGTAACTGGGGACTTTAGTGAAAGAATCTAACTGACAAAAATTGGGGGACCCTATGGAACATTCCTTAGAGAGTAGGATTCTTAGGCCAGAACACAGTATGCCAGAGCACAAGACAGTGGCAAAAGCCAACTGGGGCACAGAAAGAAACCTTGGGACACAGCAGGGCATGGAGAATGCAGAGAAAAGATCAGATGGTGTATGTGGAGAAGCCATCCCTTTGAATGATGCTCAGATAGGTTCCTGGTATACCATGGCCACAAGAATTGGAGCATGTGGTCGCCAAACAGAAACTCTACTTGTGTTAATACTGGAGTTCCCAGGAACACAAAAGGAGAAGAAAATTAAGTGTTTTAAAATTTGTAAATGAGTACAAGGGGAAGAAGAGAGCCTTATCTATATCTACAGATATAGAGCCTTATCTGTATCTATAGACAGACAGATAGATACACAGCTGGATAGAATGCAATAAGTAAGAGTAATGGTACAGATGAGGCCGGAGGCGAGGCTTATTGTGTCAAGTTGAGAAAATCACCCCATGTAATGGCTTCAATTTTTTCTGTGAAAAGGTAAACGTATCTGAAAAGAGAGGGAACCATAATCTGATACTGAGCAAAATATAAAATTGGAGAGGTAAGAACCTGCAAAATACAAAGTTGGGGAGCTGGGAATTTTGGATGATGATTTATAGCAAAAGGGATTTTATTTCAGGGGACTATTTCATTGTGTTATTTGAGTTTGTCATGAGGTATCCAAAGAGATTTGCTGGGCATTTTGGGAGGAAGGTCACAGAATTAAAGTGTCATGCTCATCACGTTATATCCAGGGCACATACTATTCACATGCCTTGTCACTGCTGATGTTACCCTTGATCACCTGGCTGAGATGGTGTTTGTCAGGTTTCTCTGCCGTAATGTTACTCTTTTTCCCCGTTTTCATACTATACTCTTTTGAAAGAAGTCACTATGTGCAGCCCACACTGAAAAAGTGGGGAGTCATGCTCCGCCTCCTTTAAGGGGCAGTATCTACAGAGATTATTTAGAGTTATTTTGTCTACTCCCCCGTTTATTTGTCTATTTGATAATTTTTTATATCAGTGTGAACACACTCATATTTATTGATATTTTGGGTCATAATCTACTACTGCCTTATTTATGTATTTATGTATTTACTCAAATTGTTCCAGTATTGGACACTGTTCTTCATTTGGTTACTGTGTCCCTTTGACATCCCCTTGTTGTCGATTTCTTTTTTCTAAACACTTCTTTATTTCCTGACACTACAAAATGCTGCAGGCTCATCTTGTATATTCCCAAGCTATTTTTCCCATCACATTTCCACAACACTAATACTATATTTTGATATAATATTGTATCCCAGGAGACTTCAAATGAGACACCAATTTTCCATTAAAATTGTAACTTCTCATCTGGTAACTAATAGGAAAAATCGAAAACAACTAAACAAGAGCAAAGATCATGAACATACTCCAAACATATGCCCAGAGTTGAGCAACTATCCAGAAGATACGATATACAAACTGCATCCTTCCTAAAAAATGGATACTGGAAATTCTGTTTCCCTATGGTTTTAGCGATCCTGACAGAACTTTCTGCTAACAATAACTTAAAATACTGAGTGTTTTTTAAAGTATCTTTTTAAAGCATCTATAATTTGTCAGGAAGTAGCAAGTTTTCAGACTCCAATAAAGAAGAGAAAGAAGGAACCCAGAGCTATTAACCAAGAACTAAGAACTGCTTGCATTCTAAAGGCTGATCCCAAGTTAGCTTGAGCTTCAGTTTTCAAGGCTGATCAAGCTATAGAAGATGAGACAAAGGCCAGAGTCCACCTACCATATATATATATATAGCCCAACTATGTTATGGTGAATTGCAAATAGACACATCCTTCTCCTGTTCCCCAAGGAACAGCAAGGGAAATTTTCTTGGATTTTGGTGCTGGGTGAGAAGAGAAAATAAACTCTGTTGAAAATTTGTAACCATAAGCTTGCCTTACATGGGTTATAACCCAAATTTACTCTATCTTGAAGATATGAAGAATAGAAGTACCATATGACCCAGGAATCCCTCTTCTAGGTATCTACCAAAAAATCTGAAAACATTTATCTGTAAAGATATATATATACCCCCATGTTCATTGTAACATTATTCACAGTGGCCAAGACATGGAAACAACCAAAGTGTCCTTTGATAGATGATTGGATAAAGAAGATGTGGTACATATATACAATGGCATATTACTCAGTTATAAGAAAAGATGTAATATTGTCCTTTGTGACAGCAATAATGGATCTTGAGATTATCATGCTAAGTGAAATAAGTCAGACAGAAAAAGTTGAGAACCATATGACTTTACTCATATGTGAGATGTGAAACTGAAAACAATAAATGAACAAAACAAAGAAACAAAAGCTCATAGGCACACACAACAGTCAAGTGGTTACTAGAGGGTAAGTGGGGGATGGTAGAAAAGGGTAAAGGGGGTCAAATATATAGTAATGAAAGGAGAACCGACTCTGGGTGGTGAACACACAATGCATATAAGATGATATATTATAAGAATGTACACTTGAAACCTATATAATTTTACTAACCAATGTCACCCCAATAAATTTAATTTAAAAAATAATAAATAATAAATAAAATCTCTCCATGTATTAAGATTTCCGGTTATATTAGGTTGGTGCAAAAGTAATTGCAGTTTAAAAGGTTAAAAATAATTTCAAAAACTGCAATTATTTTTGCACCAAACTAATAGATGAAGATATTGGGGTTTAGGTTAATTAACTTATCTAAGGTCAAAAAGTTTTAAGCGACAGAATTTGGATTTGAATCCAAATTGATCTTTCAATAATATTCTCTGAGGACCGACTGTGTGCTAAGACTTGTGCTAAGTATGGGGGACCCAGAGGGGAATACGACAGGCTTTTATTTTTATGAAGTGTTTTACATATATGTATATATATATTATATATATATATAAATATATATTATATATAATATATATACAACATATATATGTTAACATACATATAACATATATGTTTGTAATTTGTAATGTTTGTATATATATATATGTAATTATATATATAATTATTTCAACAAATGAGAGAGCTATGAATATCTATCTCAGACATAGTCATTTCATATATAGGAATTGAAAAGAAATGCAAACCCTTGATTAAACTAACCCTCTGAAGAGTTCAAAGGAACAGCGGTACTAAGAACAGAGATGTTATTGCTTAAAAAAAGAGACTGAAAATATTTTAAGGTAGTAATATTAATTTAAAGTATCTACAAGAAACAATTAGCATCACTATAAAAGAAAAAAGAAAAAGGTACCAGGATGGCATCCTGAAACTCTTTAGACCCAAGTCTTGAAGTAGCATAGCAAAATCTCTGTAGTCTGTTCTGCTCATTTGGGGCTACTTTCCTCTCCTCTTCCCTGCTCAGTGGCCCTACACCCCATTCATCACTTCACAATAGTTCATCCAAGAGATGATGAGCGCAAAGATGGTTCTGGCAGGCTTTCCTGGCAAGGTGAGGTTGGAAAAATAATTTAGCCATTGATGTCAAAGGAAGTCAGAATAACGCTGGTTAAAACTTAAGGAATTTAAGATTTCCATCTCAGCCTGATAATTTGGAGGTAAACTTCCTCACTCCACAATGAAGTCCTATTTCTTGCCAGTTATTAAAGTTCTTTCCCCTGTCAATCAATATCACTTTTGTTGAATGTAAGCCATGTGGATTTCATCAGGACCTCTATTTTAAACAGAATGTCAATGAAACTGTGCTGTTTGGGTTTAGAATACACGTACACTGTATGCTCTTGTGCAGAGTAAGCCTATGATAGAGGTGTGTATAGGAAGAGACATTTGTTTTATGATGTCTAGCTCTTGCATTGTTAAAAGTGAAATGATACAACTTCAGTAATAAATTTTGCACTTAATGTGAAAATGAACTCTCATTGTGATGCTCCTTTTACACCACAAAGAGAGGCCACCGTTGGCCCTAATCAAGTGTTTTGGTGTCACCGCAAAGTAGCTTAGTTTCTAGTGAAAAATCAAGTTTTACCATATTTTGTTTTGAGACTCTTTCTTGATGTACAGGATGCCAGAATACCTTTCATCACTCTTCCAGTAGCACAAATCTCAGAGGACATCTCCAAAAAGAGGGCACTGATAAGGCTTTCTATGAGTCTTTGCATAATTCTGAAATGACACCCACTTCCTAATTTAAGGAATTGTTAGTCTGTCTAGATAGATGAAGACTGACCAACAAACATTACCATAAACATACACATTTATTTATTTGTGTGTTCCCTGTCTAGTTCCAAAACTGATATAGGCAGCCTAAAATAAAAAGAACAGAAAACATCGTGACACTGGCCTTGATATCCGTCCAGTGCACTGTTATTCAATCCATGGTACTTGATCACATAGAAAAAACTGTTCTGTTTTTTCTGAGTGATGCTACTTGAAATTCCCTATGACTGGAAATGGCTTCCCCAGATGTTATTCTTCCAGAATCCCTAAAGCCAGGTGCTGCTTTGATTCAGGGGGCTCAGGAAATATTTTTGAAGTACCTTCCCGCAGGGGAATCGCTGTGCACCTCCTTCCATCCAGGACCACTGGAGTAGGTGACACGGCTGAGGCCAACCAGAAACACTGGAGCCAACGGCTGGCAAAGAAGAGTACCAGCTCTGATTGGTAGTAGCTGTCTGGAGCATGCCACTGAGAAAGATTTTGAAGCACACTCAAAATCTGTGGGAAAGTGTGCCTCAGTGGATAAGTAATGTCTGCCATGGGCATGGAGGCGAAGTGGCAGAATGTAGGTTAGTGAGGTATCATTACATATCACTATTGCCCCACAACTTAACTTCTGAAAAATTCTTAATGAGCAACTAGGACTCTCCTTATTGAGAGAGAGAGAGAGAGAGAGAGAGAGAGAGAGAGAGAGAGAGAGAGAATCTAGTATTCACACAGAAACAGAAAATAGTAAGAAGTTACATCTTATTGAGAAGGTATCTACCCACCTCAGAAGAGGGCCCTGACTTTGAGGGGAGAAACATTGTGACTTGGCACATACTTAGAGAGGAATGTTTGATTAAAAGAGAGGGGGAAATCCTTGTTTATAAATTCTTCGTGAAAAGAGGAAGAAAATAAAACTAAAGGAAGGATGATGTTTTTAGTTGCTAAAATTAAGGAACCTTGTGGCAAGCCAAAATATTTAAATCTTATAGTAGTTTATGATAATTATGTGGAAAAATCCACAAAGAAGAAAGCAGAGAATTCCCTAGTGCCAAATGATGCCTCCCTCTCTCCTTTGACACCATTTGAGGAACTGTGAAAATGTTTGCTCATTAGTTTTTCAACTCTGTGGTATTTCCATTTCCTCTTGGTGCTGTTTTTTTTTTAATATAACTCATATTATTTAATAAAAGAATGAATAAAAATATTGAAATTTAAAAAAAACCCACAAACTGGCAAACCTTAGCAAATACTGGCACTTCAGCTACAAGGGCAGCAAACTTTTGAATTAGGAACTGGGCCCCCAGTTCATGAATGAGTCTATTTAAGTACCGTACCACTACTTCGACACACAGTTGCCACACGGGTCCAGTTGGTGTGGGTTGTGTTCCAACAACAACAGCGCAGTAAGTACCAGACACTTGGCCCAAATGTTCCTACATGGCATCAGTGGTAAAAGCCAGTTCTCTTGGCCAGTTGGGACGACTGACAAATCATCGGATCGTTTTCCACACCTTGTGCCAAACAGTGCACTTGGTTACTCAGAATTTATGTAAGCTTCAACACACTGGGTTACGAAAGAAAAATTATATCAAGTGTCTTTTTTTTTTTTTCATTTTAAGTTCTCGTTTGTTCTTTTGCATTCTTTTAGCGTTTCAACATGTTTTGGAGTGTGCAGCAGGGGAAGGCAGTAAAAGGGAGAGGCAGAGACTTCCCCCAGATGCTGGAATCCATTATTGCTGAGTCAGCTACAAGATGCCATACGGTCAAACCAATCACAGGATAGTAAGTTAGAGCCAGCACTGAGCCTCTGAAGACCTGGAAAGTGGTAACACAAGACTCACTGCAGAGCAAAAGGGCTCTTCTGAGACACACAGAGTAGGCTTGAGAGAGATGGGCAGAAACATTACAAGGTAAAAGAAAAGATAAACAAGGATACAGTCACAAATTCTGAAACACGTGTTTGTTTTACCACGATGTTCCAAGGGTGTTGAGTGATTCCAGGTGTTTGGATTGTGTTAATTACTTCTAAGATTTTGCCTTATCTGGCAATTTGAAAGCATAGTCCTCCAAGTTTACAAAAAACAAACAAACAAACAAAACGCCTAAATGCTTTATATCTTTCTGAACTCTACATTTCTTTAGGCTTGTAAATTAAATGTCTAATAGTGCCAAATGCTGCTTCTGCGTCAAAAAACATGGGGTAGCTATCCTACCATCTGTCACCCTCTCCACAGCCAACACCCTGTGTGTGCATATTGTGGTGTTTGATTCACCAACTACTCCCCAGACCTGGAAACCAAATACATAATACTGAACTGTGACCTCATAGTATGCAAAACTTTTTGGCAGCTTCAACAATTTACCAAAGATTTTATTCAACCACTACTTTCATATTCTGATTGCAAATTTAGAGACTGCATTTCATGACTCCATTCCAAATCAAATCAGAGAAAGTAAGAAGGTAACTCTCATAGTGTCTGCCCATAAGAGATGTTAAATAGGCCTGTTATATTATTACTACCATAACCATTATCTTGTGAACATTCTCATACAGCCTGACAAATCATCAGTACATCCATTTCTTAATTTGAGACTGGAGGGTTTTATTTTGTTTTGTTTTGTTTGTTTGTTTGTTTGTTTGTTTTAAAACAGAGTCTGTCATTCTCATAGACTTGGCTCAAAAACAAATATTAGCCTAAATAGCCGGCTGACTCATTCAATGCTTTCCAACCTCAGCAATCTAAATTCATGCCATGTTGTATGTAGTTGGCTGACCAGAGCCAGGATTTAAAAATGGCAAGGCAGTGATGTGACCACACTAGACACACCCACTGATGGCTCTTTCCCCGAACCAACTGTATCAGAATTTCCCAGGAATGAGACAACTCTTGGGATAACACACAAAATCCATAGAATTAGAACAATGTCAGTGACTGTATAGATGCAGCCATGTCAGCTGAATTCGGGAAGACCAAATGAGAGTCAAATAGCCATGGAAATGGGGAAGTCAGGGTAATTGAAGGTTGTCCCTCTACTGTGGGAGGAAACTTGCACATGAGCTGCCCTGCAGTGGAGCTTGAAGGACAAGGGCAGGGGGCTTCCAGGTGTAGAGTGTGGCTTAAGCTCTCAGAAGACGTGCATATGTAGCCACTGAAAGGTTGGTCTCCACTCTGTTACACCTTGGGGCTCAAGGAGCTTTGCTTTGAGACTTCTAAATGAAAACATAGATGGAAGACTTTCCTCTCTTTACATTCAGCCATCTCCCAGAGCAGTCAGCAGGAGTGGTACCCTGTGAGAGGGACTCCACTCCACAGGAACAGTGGCTCCTCTGCCAGCAGATTTCAGGCTTAGCTCCTCTGTAGAGAAGCAGAGCTTCCTCTGAGCCATTGCCAATAATGGCAACCGAGAGGCACAATCCAGACCAAATCTAGAGACTCTTGAGACTCCCAGACATACTCTGAGAAAAATGTAGAGAGGGCGAGAATTCTCATATAATAGGATTTTTTTTTTGGATTGCAAGAGATGGAAACCCAACTCCAAGTGATTTAAGACAAAGATTTATTAACTCACATAGTGAGTAATTAAAGGGGATGGTGCTGACTTCCAGCATGGCTGGATTCAGGCTTTCAAACAATGTTATTCATCTCTCTCTCTGTGTCTCTGTCTCTCTTAGTCTCTGTCTCTCTGCCTTTCTCTCTCTCCCCTCTCAGTTCTGCTTTTCATCAAGAAACCTTTTCATATTAGCAAATTATCTACTGGGCTCCTATCATCTTTGTAGCCAGTGTTCCTGAAAAAGAATGCAACCCCCCAGTGTCCACATTAGTTTTCAGGAGGACTCAGATGTGTCTGGATTGTGTGATTTGTCCATCCCGGAACCAATCATTGTGGCCAAGGACGTGAAGTACTGTGATTCTCCAGCCTAATTCATGGTGCCTTCTCCATGGATTAGAGGTTAGAGGTGGTTGATGCCTGTTGGTTGACACTGCCTGAGAGGGAAAGGACGCACCCTCAAAAGGACGGAGCAAAAAAGAAAGACAAAAAAGTTACAAATGACCTCTGTACTGTATAAGCAGATGGGCTTGAAGCTAAACAATTACAAGATTAACTACTGAGATCACATCAATAACAAATCTGAATACATTTGAGATATATTTTAATGCCATCTTTGAACTACTTTTCTATTTCATTGCCAATAGTCATCCTAGTTCAGTCCCCTAAGCAACTTCTGCTTGCATTTCTTGCTGTTGTCACTAGATCCAAACACATTTTTCCCCCTTAAAATGTATGGATCTACCAAAACACACCTGTATTGAATGTACAAGTCTATTTTCTTTTTCTGATTATGAGTAATGAAACCATAAGCTGGCCTACTTGCTCTTTCTTCACATGAAAGCAGTTTCTGCCTCAGGGCCTTTGCATTCACTGCTCCCTCTACTGGGACCATTTTTCCCCAAAATATCCATGTGGTTAATGCCCCATCTTCTTCAAGTCTTTGTTCATCTTGACCATCCAGTTTGAAATTGTAAACTAGCCCCTTCATCCAAACCTACCCCCACACTTATTCTGTACTTTTTTTCTGTAGCACTTATTACTTTATAAAACATTATAAAAATGACCTATTTATTTTTCTTTTATGTTGTTTTAGCCTTATTCAAATTTAAGTACCAAAGGACAGGGATCTCTGTTTGCTATATTCCAAGCACTCAGAATAAAAGCACCCTGGCACAAAGTAAGTATCTGGTAAATGAATCAATTTCCCCAAAAGCCTCAAAAGCATAAGCAGACTGTTATTAAAATTTTGGAGATTTTAGCACAAAACAAATAATAATGTCTAATTAAATACTAGATATGTTTTCTAAAAATAACTAAGCAAATCCTGGCCCATTTCTCTCCTTAGAGCCCAGTTTATTGCCCTCATCCTGGATTTCTTTTTTTTTTTTTTAAGCCTTATTTCTGTTCTCTCTTCTTCCTCTTCTCCACTTTAGGACAAACACTGGGAAATTACAGACATTCCTCTTTATTAGTCAGAACAATTCAGTCCCCTTTTCTCACCTACGTGGCTATGACATTACCAGGTGACCCCATCTTTGCCAGCCAGAAGAGCCCATCAAGAAACAGGATGGTGTTTCCCACTAAAAGAATCCCCTAGCTCTGAGACAACACTGCCCCTCTGCAAACGATGACGATGGAATGCGTAGTGAGGTTTTACTCTAAAGAAAACTTTCTCCTGCTACGTATGTCAGTATATCAGGAAATGTCAGTGTCAAAACAGTAACCTCAATGTAGAAGACCTAAGGGTAATTTTTTTTTTCTTTCTTCTTTTTGCTTATATTAGTTTCAACTTTTTTCCAACATAAACATATACTAGTACTTGTGTAATAAGGAAATATTTTAAAAATTATTCTGTTCTGTAATATGAGTGTGTACATCTAGTAAGTAAGCAAGTAGCTCTTGAAACATCTTAGTCACAGATAGAGTAGAGCATATGTGTGCTGAACACAGGAAGGAAAGGATGGAAGGAGCAAAGAGCCACCCCAAATTATGGAGGTAACTACCAGTTCTAGTCAAAATGAAATAACAGAGACCTCCCTTTTTAAGTAATTACAAAACTGAACAAAATATGAACTAATGGTTTTCAGACACTGGACAACAGGCAGCATGGGACAATAATCCTTGGGGGAATGAAAACAAATGTGGTGAGCCCTACACTGGATGAGAATAACAGAAGACTGGAAGAAAGTTTATGGAGAGAGTTTCCAGGCCTCAGCACTGGGAGGAGCGAGTCAGACAGAGCCCATCAGTTTCCCTGAGCTGTAGATACAGATTTGAGAATTCGGGGAGATCAAAGCAGCTAGAATTCAGAAGGTCGAGTACTAAAGAGGAGAGAGCTTCATGGAGAGGAGTGAGTTTCATGGAAAGGAGAGAGCTATGCAGAGAGAGAAAGCCAGAGAACTGTACAGAGTTCCCCTGGATTTTTAGCTGAATTCTGATCAGCTTATGTATGAGAAAACTTCCTGATACTGAAGAAAGAACTGCAGGAAAGAAACAGGCAGGAAGAGTTTGTGTTCCCATCAGCCATAGAAAAACTTTATAATGCACAAGGAATCAGGTAGAGTACTCAGAAAAGTTTTGCTTCAGTAGTGGGTAAAAATTAGCTCTAGACTAAATGCTATTCCTTTCCCACCTAACAAAGCATAAAAGCATGGCTTGAAAGGATTAAACTGTTTCCAAGTAATTTAACTCATCCTTGAGCAAAGCTCAAGAATATTTAAAGAAATAGAAAAATATCCAGCACACAACAAGGTAACATTCATAACATCTGGCATGCAATAAAAAATTACCAAAGAAGCAAAAGAATATAACTCAAAGAAAAATCGGTCAACAAAAATAGACTCAAAAAGTACATAGATGACAGAATTAGTAGGCAAGAAAATTAATATCATTATTATAAATATATTCTGTATGTTAAAAAAGATAGAGGAAAACATAAACATGATAAGGATAGACATAGACAATTAAAAAAATTGAAATTCTAGAATTGAAAATGACTATATGGGACTAACAGTAAAGTGTACAGTGTAGAAGAAAAGGTCAGTAAACTTGAAAAGAGAGCAATAGAAACTATCCAAAATGGAACTCACAGAGCAGAAGACAAAAAAAAAAAAAATGGAGCATCAGGACGCCAACTTCAAACAGCCTTACATGTAATTGGAGTCCTCAAGGAAGAGGACAGAGAAATATTTGCAATAATAATAGCTGAAATATTTCCAAATTTGATGAAATCTATAAATCACAGATTCAAAAAGCTCAATGAACCCCGAGCATAAGAACAGTGAAGAAAACTATAACAAGGCAAATAATAATCTAATTGCTTAACAAGTAATAAAGAGAACATCGTAAAAGCATCCAAAGGAAAAGACATGTTATGTACAGAGGAACAAGGATGATGGCCAACTTCTCATCAGATGAATTCAAACTAGAAAATAATGGATCAATATCGTTAAAGTGCTAAAAAAAAAAAATGATTGTCAACCCAGAATTCTAGACAGAGCAAAATATCTTTCAGAAATAAAGGTAAAATAAGGATTCTTTTCAGACATACAAGAGCTTACACAATTCACCAGAAGACTTTAAACACATTAAAAAAAAAAAAAAAAGGAAAAGAAGTCCTTCAGGCAGAGAAAATTGAGAGAAAATGGAAATCTGAGTCTATACAGAGGAATGAAGAACACTGGCAGTGGTAAACATGCCAGTATTTTATTTTATTTTTTTAGAAAATAAAATTTATAAGACATCAAATATTTGTGACAGTTTAGAATTCTTTAATCAGTTATTGGTGAACTTATTCTGCCAGAGACACACAGAGACACAAAGCTATGGCTGCTCAACAATTATCAGTGAGCTTCACTTTATAGGACTGCCTACCTTCCCCTGCATCTTTGCAATGAAGCAAGTGTATATTGGCTCCACACACCTTCTGTCTATGGTGCCCCTCACTCACCCTCAGTTTTGGTCCTTGTAACCACACATCAGGGAAGACTGATACAGCAAAAAGACAGGCACACCTCAGGATTCCGGTAATGAGGTCCTTCTAACCCAATGGATCCTATCCTAAATGTGTTAACCCAGCCCATCTCTTGCCCCTTGTTTCTTTGCTATAGGATTGAAATTGATTCAATATACTATGTGACTTATGAATCTTCATTGGTTGGTGGGTCTCTCTGTGTCTGGTTGGTGACTCTACTGTGACTTTAAGGTATTTCTCACTGCAACATGTCAGAGGCTCATTTGAGGGGATACATCGAAAGAGCAGGGTTTTTCTCCCTGTATTAATTAATTTTGCCTCTGACCCGTGAGTATTAAAATCTTTTTCTTTCTTTCTTTCTTTTTTTTTTTTTTATGTCAAGGAAGTCAACTTCTTTCCAAAGATGTTCTGTATGCTATGTTGGATGAATTCCCTACTGGGAAGAAATTTTCTGTGAACTGCTTTTCCGTGGGCTATACTTAGATCATTGGCCTTGAAAACAGGAATTCTTGGTTCAAATCTTACCTGTTATTTTGCTCCAATTACTAAAGTTCTCCAAAACTCATTATTTAGAAATCTGTTAGAAATCTAGATTTCTCAGATATGGAAATCTATGGAATGGGAATTAAAATTCCCCTTCTTGTCAAGTTGTTGTTATGATTAAATGACTTAACATTTTTCTAGTGCCTGGTATGGAGCTTAACACATAATAAGTGTCTAACAAATGCACACTCTATCTTTCTTCTTTCCCTTTCCCTTGACTTTGCAACATTTGTGCTGAGGAGCTGTTCCCTCCCTTTCATTGCAGCTCCAGAAGTGGGGTACAGCAGCCCCAGCCTGCATGCTATCTATGTCATCTTCTGTCTCCAGTTAGCTCCCTCCTCCACTCTGGAAAACTTCCATTGGTGGGCTACACCCTGAACAGCCTCCGCCCAGGCAAGAAGCCATTTCTGTGGTTCACACATTTGTTTACTAAGAACACTAAGAAAATGCCAAGGCCCACACTCTCTGCTCTTTCTGGCTTCATTCTCATCCTCTTCTCCCTACGGAAACAGTTACAACTTGCCGAAGGCAGGAATCAAAGGTCTGTTACAGGCCCTGGCCAGAGGAACAACTGTAAGTGAGAATGATTTCCTAGTAGATTCTAAAACTTCAGGTATCTCGGCCACTCCCATCTGATTTCCATGACAAGAAACTTCCTTCCCTGTTTCCACTTTAGTGAAAGACTTACAGGAAATGTTGTAATCCTATCCAGAAAGGGAAAATGGCTTAGAGAAGGTAAGAGCCACCTTGCGATTCAGTGAGCCAAAACTCAAATTCATGAAGGCTTCCCCGTTTTCCCAATTGGACTTGTCACCCCTAGTATGGCATTTTATTTCTCCCGTGTCTATTTAGTCCCACTCTTGCTCCTCTGCAGAAGTGCCTCCCATTTTTTAATTTGGTCTCCTACTTCAGTGAAACAAAAAGCTCATTCGAATCGATTTTTATGTTGAAGTCCTTCACTTCTGTCATTGTACTTGCACACTTGCTGTTTGTGTTTTACAAGATACTCATTTCTGAGGCAAGCAGACTTATGATGTGTGATGATGCTCTTGGGCCTCAATAGAAAGGAAGTTACAGGAACAATGCTCTTCCCCACAATTCTTACACATCTACCCAGCTCTCTATCCTGCCTTTCCTGAACAGGGCGGAGGCAGGATTACAGTATGAAAACAACGATGAGACAAAGCATGGGACATTTCGCAGTTGTCTTTACCCATTTTAATGGAGATATGGGACCCCAGCCAGGCTGTATAAATTAGCTGTAGAATCAGATTATTGTCTTGGCAAAGTAAATCGCTTGAACTCCTAATACTGATTTCAGAGAGCCAACCAATTCCAGGCCGTCATGGCAATAATGACATTGTTACCAGTTTTAGCCCATTAGAGCTGATATCTATATGTGTTTTTTAATAGGTAGAGACTGCAGTTTTCAAACTCTTAAAAATTAGTACTCATGACTTTTCTTTTAAGGTGAAGATACATCACTGTTGGAAAGATAGGATTAAAAGTGAGGAATTCATTTTGTAAGTGCGTCCTTTGTGTTTGGTAGCCAGGCCACCAGCCAACTGCTTTTAGTTGCTTATTTGTTTCTTTTTCCTGGGTAAAGTGCAGGGAAAGAATAAAGATCAATAAAAGTATGCTTGAGGAGCACAAGAATTCATTGTTCTGGTTTGTATTATTAGAAGGAAAAAAATACCAAGAGTGAGAGAACATCTTATAACTGTAAAGCTAAAATAAGATCGAGATTCTTCCTTCATCACTGTATACACTCCATTTTCCCATTTTATACACCAGAGCAGCTTTCTCAGCTTCCAAGAATTGAAGGACAAACTGAGAGAAATGAGTATAGCTCTAGCAAACATGACAAAGGACAGTGAAGTATTTTAAGGGAAAACTCTTATAACACAAATGAAAAACTGCAATAAGCCTTTCAAAAGTAATTATTTGAATAAGATAATTCAAAGGTTGAAACATGCAAACATGCATGGCTCAGGGGTTTCCTTTTTCCTTTTTCAAACAATGTTCACTTTCCTTAAGTTCTTTGATATTTGAATACAATTCTCAAAGCTAAGAAAGGCTTATTGGTAGATCCTTGAAAAGCATAGAAAATGAGTATTCTGGCTGCTTGGAGGTATTTAATGGAAAGATTGAAAACATAAGTCTTTGTTCAACATATTGATTTTTTATTTAGTATGTTTCTATACTACTTTTCAACACAAATGAAAGTACTCTTATGCTTTCTCTTTTCTTTGAGGTAATTCACAGTTTTTAACACTTTAGCTTACTTTTAGGCATATTTCATTTTAAAGCTCAATTTGTATGAGAATTTTAGAGGTTTTAAAATGTTAAGCTTTTTAAAGTTGTTCATGCTTAGAAACAATATTGATGAGAAAAGTAATTTTCACAAAATACAGTTAATCTCAGGCTTCCTTTGAGGGGCTTGGAAGAAAGGCATAAGTGTGTAATAGGACTGACAAATTTTGATTATTTCTAAGCACTTCCGGGGTCTTATATAGCTAGTAGTATCCATTCTTTTGACACTATTCCAATTCATTTTAAAGAAATTTTGATTTGGAATCCAAGACACATTTCCTGAGGAAAAGGTACCATTTTGCTCAACATACCGCACATCCTTTCTCTTGGTTTTCATCCTACACTTTCCTGGGCGATTTCTCTCTTTTGGAAGCAAGATTATGGTAAGGCTAATTACTCAAACAGTGTCTTAAATGGCCTTCTCTTAAAGGAAACATAAACTTTCAAATTTAAAGGAAAACCAAAGAAGCAAAAGAATATAACTCAAAGAAAAATCGGTCAACAAAAATAGACTCAAAAAGTACATAGATGACAGAATTAGTAGGCAAGAAAATTAATATCATTATTATAAATATATTCTGTATGTTAAAAAAGATAGAGGAAAACATAAACATGATAAGGATAGACATAGACAATTAAAAAAATTGAAATTCTAGAATTGAAAATGACTATATGGGACTAACAGTAAAGTGTACAGTGTAGAAGAAAAGGTCAGTAAACTTGAAAAGAGAGCAATAGAAACTATCCAAAATGGAACTCACAGAGCAGAAGACAAAAAAAAAAAAAAATGGAGCATCAGGACGCCAACTTCAAACAGCCTTACATGTAATTGGAGTCCTCAAGGAAGAGGACAGAGAAATATTTGCAATAATAATAGCTGAAATATTTCCAAATTTGATGAAATCTATAAATCACAGATTCAAAAAGCTCAATGAGCCCCGAGCATAAGAACAGTGAAGAAAACTATAACAAGGCAAATAATAATCTAATTGCTTAACAAGTAATAAAGAGAACATCGTAAAAGCATCCAAAGGAAAAGACATGTTATGTACAGAGGAACAAGGATGATGGCCAACTTCTCATCAGATGAATTCAAACTAGAAAATAATGGATCAATATCGTTAAAGTGCTAAAAAAAAAAAAAATGATTGTCAACCCAGAATTCTAGACAGAGCAAAATATCTTTCAGAAATAAAGGTAAAATAAGGATTCTTTTCAGACATACAAGAGCTTACACAATTCACCAGAAGACTTTAAACACATTGAAAAAAAAAAAAAAGGAAAAGAAGTCCTTCAGGCAGAGAAAATTGAGAGAAAATGGAAATCTGAGTCTATACAGAGGAATGAAGAACACTGGCAGTGGTAAACATGCCAGTATTTTATTTTATTTTTTTAGAAAATAAAATTTATAAGACATCAAATATTTGTGACAGTTTAGAATCCTTTAATCAATTATTGGTGAACTTATTCTGCCAGAGACACACAGAGACACAAAGCTATGTATGGCTGCTCAGCAATTACCAGTGAGCTTCACTTTATAGGACTGCCTACCTTCCCCTGCATCTTTGCAATGAAGCAAGTGTATATTGGCTCCACACACCTTCTGTCTATGGTGCCCCTCACTCACCCTCAGTTTTGGTCCTTGTAACCACACATCAGGGAAGACTGATACAGCAAAAAGACAGGCACACCTCAGGATTCCGGTAATGAGGTCCTTCTAACCCAATGGATCCTATCCTAAATGTGTTAACCCAGCCCATCTCTTGCCCCTTGTTTCTTTGCTATAGGATTGAAATTGATTCAATATACTATGTGACTTATGAATCTTCATTGGTTGGTGGGTCTCTCTGTGTCTGGTTGGTGACTCTACTGTGACTTTAAGGTATTTCTCACTGCAACATGTCAGAGGCTCATTTGAGGGGGTACATCGAAAGAGCAGGGGTTTTCTCCCTGTATTAATTAATTTTGCCTCTGACCCGTGAGTATTAAAATCTTTTTCTTTCTTTCTTTTTTTTTTTTTTTTTTTTTATGTCAAGGAAGTCAACTTCTTTCCAAAGATGTTCTGTATGCTATGTTGGATGAATTCCCTACTGGGAAGAAATTTTCTGTGAACTGCTTTTCCGTGGGCTATACTTAGATCATTGGCCTTGAAAACAGGAATTCTTGGTTCAAATCTTACCTGTTATTTTGCTCCAATTACTAAAGTTCTCTAAAACTCATTATTTAGAAATCTAGATTTCTCAGATATGGAAATCTATGGAATGGGAATTAAAATTCCCCTTCTTGTCAAGTTGTTGTTATGATTAAATGACTTAACATTTTTCTAGTGCCTGGTATGGAGCTTAACACATAATGAGTGTCTAACAAATGCACACTCTATCTTTCTTCTTTCCCTTTCCCTTGACTTTGCAACATTTGTGCTGAGGAGCTATTCCCTCCCTTTCATTGCAGCTCCAGAAGTGGGGTACAGCAGCCCCAGCCTGCATGCTATCTATGTCATCTTCTGTCTCCAGTTAGCTCCCTCCTCCACTCTGGAAAACTTCCATTGGTGGGCTACACCCTGAACAGCCTCCGCCCAGGCAAGAAGCCATTTCTGTGGTTCACACATTTGTTTACTAAGAACACTAAGAAAACGCCAAGGCCCACACTCTCTGCTCTTTCTGGCTTCATTCTCATCCTCTTCTCCCTACGGAAACAGTTACAACTTGCCTCAGGCAGGAATCAAAGGTCTGTTACAGGCCCTGGCCAGAGGAACAACTGTGAGAATGATTTCCTAGTAGATTCTAAAACTTCAGGTATCTCGGCCACTCCCATCTGATTTCCATGACAAGAAACTTCCTTCCCTGTTTCCACTTTAGTGAAAGATTTACAGGAAATGTTGTAATCCTATCCAGAAAGGGAAAATGGCTTAGAGAAGGTAAGAGCCACCTTGCGATTCTGTGAGCCAAAACTCAAATTCATGAAGGCTTCCCCGTTTTCCCAATTGGACTTGTCACCCCTAGTATGGCATTTTATTTCTCCCGTGTCTATTTAGTCCCACTCTTGCTCCTCCGCAGAAGTGCCTCCCATTTTTTAATTTGGTCTCCTACTTCAGTGAAACAAAAAGCTCATTCGAATCGATTTTTATGTTGAAGTCCTTCACTTCTGTCATTGTACTTGCACACTTGCTGTTTGTGTTTTACAAGATACTCATTTCTGAGGCAAGCAGACTTATGATGTGTGATGATGCTCTTGGACCTCAATAGAAAGGAAGTTACAGGAACAATGCTCTTCCCCACAATTCTTACACATCTACCCAGCTCTCTATCCTGCCTTTCCTGAACAGGGCGGAGGCAGGATTACAGTATGAAAACAACGATGAGACAAAGCATGGGACATTTCGCAGTTGTCTTTACCCATTTTAATGGAGATATGGGACCCCAGCCAGGCTGTATAAATTAGCTGTAGAATCAGATTATTGTCTTGGCAAAGTAAATCGCTTGAACTCCTAATACTGATTTCAGAGAGCCAACCAATTCCAGGCCGTCATGGCAATAATGACATTGTTACCAGTTTTAGCCCATTAGAGCTGATATCTATATACACTCCATTTTCCCGTTTTATACACCAGAGCAGCTTTCTCAGCTTCCAAGAATTGAAGGACAAACTGAGAGAAATGAGTATAGCTTTAGCAAACATGACAAAGGACAGTGAAGTATTTTAAGGGAAAACTCTTATAAGACAAATGAAAAACTGCAATAAGCCTTTCAAAAGTAATTATTTGAATAAGACAATTCAAAGGTTGAAACGTGCAAACATGCATGGCTCAGGGGTTTCCTTTTTCCTTTTTCAAACAATGTTCACTTTCCTTAAGTTCTTTGATATTTGAATACAATTCTCAAAGCTAAGAAAGGCTTATTGGTAGATCCTTGAAAAGCATAGAAAACGAGTATTCTGGCTACTTGGAGGTATTTAATGGAAAGATTGAAAACATAAGTCTTTGTTCAACATATTGATTTTTTTTTTTTTTTTTTATTGGGGAAGGGGAACAGGACTTTATTGGGGAACAATGGTCAAATTGTTGTCCTTTCAATCTTAGTTGTGGGGGGTTCTGTTCAGCTTCAAGTTGTTGTTCTTTCAGTCTTAGTTGTGGAGGGCGCAGCTCAGCTCCAGGTCGAACCGGCAACCTTGTGGTTGAGAGGACACGCTCCAACCAACTGAGCCATCCGGGAGCTCAGCGGCAGCTCAGCTCAAGGTGCCGTGTTCAATTTTAGTTGCAGGGGGCACTGCCCACCATCCCTTGCGGGACTCAAGGAATTGAACTGGCAACCTTGTGGTTGAGAGCCCACTGGCCCATGTGGGAATCGAACCGGCAGCCTTCGGAGTTAGGAGCACGGAGCTCTAACCGCCTGAGCCACCGGGCCGGCCCCAACATATTGATTTTTTATTTAGTATGTTTCTATACTACTTTTCAACACAAATGAAAGTACTCTTATGCTTTCTCTTTTCTTTGAGGTAATTCACAGTTTTTAACACTTTAGCTTACTTTTAGGCATATTTCATTTTAAAGCTCAATTTGTATGAGAATTTTAGAGATTTTAAAATGTTAAGCTTTTTAAAGTTGTTCATGCTTAGAAACAATATTGATGAGAAAAGTAATTTTCACAAAATACAGTTAATCTCAGGCTTCCTTTGAGGGCTTGGAAGAAAGGCATAAGTGTGTAATAGGACTGACAAATTTTGATTATTTCTAAGCACTTCCGGGGTCTTATATAGCTAGTAGTATCCATTCTTTTGACACTATTCCAATTCATTTTAAAGAAATTTTGATTTGGAATCCAAGACACATTTCCTGAGGAAAAGGTACCATTTTGCTCAACATACCGCACATCCTTTCTCTTGGTTTTCATCCTACACTTTCCTGGGCGATTTCTCTCTTTTGGAAGCAAGATTATGGTAAGGCTAATTACTCAAACAGTGTCTTAAATGGCCTTCTCTTAAAGAAAACATAAACTTTCGAATTTAAAGGAAAACCAAATTCAAGGTTTCAAATTCTACTGTGGTATTTCATCTTAAAAGATAAAACATGGTATTCCTTTTCTTCTAATGAGAAAAAAGTTACCAGAAAAGAACATAACTAAAAGCAAGACAATTACAGCCACTTAAAAATAACTAACTACACATCTATAATCAACAGAAATGTCAGCTATACTTGAGTTTATGGGTATATTTTCATTTTTAACTTGATTCTGATTTCCAAATTGTTTTCAATATGCTTATATTACTTTTATAATGAAAAACACCAATAAAGCTTTCAAATAAACATTCACCTAATGAGTCAACTGATAAACTTCCTTAAGTTTTTGCTATAATCATTTGTTCATCATTCAGATGCTGTAAAATATACCAATTTACATGAACAAATGTGGAATTCCTTAAAGGTCTTTCAGGCTTTTAAGGCTAAAAACTTTATTTCACAGACACAGGAATACTAACCTCTTGATATCATTGAGGAAAGAAAGCACTGTGCTAGGAAGAAAATATCCAGGGGCATCTGCAGAGCAGGGCCAGATACCAGAAATGCTCCCCCAGCTTCCATAGGAACAACATTCTCCCAAGAACATAGGTTGGACAGGCGTTGTTACAAGTCACTCTAGCTGCCTCCTAACGTATTATTGTTAGAAATATCAGAAGGAGCCCAGACATTTTCCCCATTTTCCCCAGTGGTCTGCTCTAAGGGGAGGAATACAATATCCCTTGTCCATGAGGACGCAAGCTCCATGACTGCTATGCCTCTAACAACCGGAAAAGCCTGACATTGGTAATACCCTATACATAATGTATTGAATGGATAAATGATGCTGAATAAACATGCAGTATTTCATTCAGGGTTCTTTGGTTTTTATTTTATTTGTGTATCTGTTTGTTTTATTTGTTGTCTCTTTGTTCCCATTACAAAGCAAACTCTCCAAGGGGCAAGAACATGATCTTCTTAGTATCTAATAGAGTATTGGTACATAACTACTTTCAAGGAATGTCCGAAGTTCTTATATTACAGGCTGACACTATGGAAATACGCAGTACAGTATAGTGGTTAAAAGTTTAGACCCAGGGACCCACACTGTCCTCTTTCAAATGCCAGCTCCACCCTTACAAGCTATCTAACCTTTGGGCAGGTAACTTCTCTTTTAAAATAGAGATAGTAACAGTACCTACCTTACACGGTAGTTGCAAAAATTAAATAAGTTAAAACATCAAAATGCTGAGAACAAACCAAGCACATAGTAAGTATAAATGTCTTCGGTATTATTAATTTTAACATTTCGCCTAGGTTTGAAGTCTTCTAACTAACTCTAAGCTCTAAGTTTTTTTAGTTCATTTTCCCTCAGAAAAACACACTTCCTGTTCCTAAGGAGGGACAAAAACTTTTTAAAAGTTATAAAAAGTCTCGAAGCCTTCTTGGACATCAAATAGATCTTACACAACAACATTTTGATGAGTTAAGTGTAAAGGAATCAAAAACATAAGGATTAAATTTCCTTTATAATACACATGGGCTTAAAATGAAGAGAAAAGTGCTTAGCAAAACACACTTTGGGTTTGCCAAACCCAAAACATTGAAAAACAGTTCAAGACATTCTGCAGGCCTACAACAGAACCAGGTCCCCCTCATCCGCAGTGAAAATCCCCACTTGTCTGGACCATTGAGCTCCAAACTGGTCCACAGCTTCTTATCTTTTGATCCATCTTCTCAAAAGATAATCTTACCCCAATTTATGAGGCACTATGCCACATCTCAAAACCAGTACAAAAGCAGTTTATAAATTAGAAGACACAAATAGGTTATCGTCAGCATATGATTTTCATTTTAATATTTCATTGAAGATCTTTAACTATGCATGTGAATGAATAATATGCTGAATATGCTAAAACAAAGGTGTAGACTAATGTCTCATAATAAGTTGGTATTATATTTTTCTGTTTATAACATAACTGTGAGTAAGAGGCAACTTGAATATTTGAAAGTATTATTCAGGATCAAGTAATAGCCTAAAAATTGTTTTCTACATAAAAACAAGTGTTTCTAAGATGATTTTACTTTGAGAGTCTTGATACCAGGCTGTCTGCGTGCTATCAGGATTAGCAAACATGTAATTGCCTGACTTGGACACTCTTTCCCTCATATATTAAGTCTATGAGCTATTCTGTAGCTCTAATTTAAGAAAACAAATGTTTCAGGTTTTAGATTTCTTCTGAAATAAATAATTTTCTACACTAAACCCCTTTACAGGCTTTCATAGAAGAGCAAAGAAAAGCAGACTGAAAAACTGATACCCCAGAAAAGCAGACAGGAATCAAAAACCAATGTTAATATTAATGACCTGGTCACATCTAAAGAAGCAATGTTTTAATAACACAGGCAGATATAATAACCTACTATTTTTTTTTCTGTTAAGCCCTGCTACATTTGAGTATTTCCTGTAGTAACTTGGATCCAATATCATAGGACTTAATGCATCAGTTAATAAGTCTCTCCGTAAATAAAATATTAGGATAAAACAGCAAAATAATTTAGTGTTTCTGAATATATCTCAAATTGAGATTAGAGAGAGGCAAAACTAACTTAAAATATATTTCTCCATTTTAAAATGTATTAGTTTTAATTGTTTTTCTTTTTTTTTTTTCTTAATGACTTAAGTAAAAAGATACTTAAAAGTATTTTTCCCTGTTTAAGAGCAATGTGGGTGGCCCCTTCCTTTAGGGACTGTCAAATTCTCTTTGAGTAGGAAGTTTGCCACTAAAAGAACAATCTTAAGAACAAAATGTTGATCTGATATGCATATATAGTCTCATTTTTAGAACAAATTAAAATTTTGATGAATATAAACACTAGTTTGCATTTCATTAATTTTGTAAAAATGTCACCGAAGAACTCAGTACAGGACTTACTATAAACCCCACCAATCCCTTACCCTACCCACTGTTCAGGTTTGCCTAAGTATCTTCCTTCTGATGAATTCAGAATAAGAGTTTCTGCAGACAGGTTATCTTGGCTCACGAGAGACTTGGAGGCCCTTGATCAGTAACAGAAAGTGTTTCAGTTATAAAGCAAAAATAAAATTTTTATGATGTAAAAGTAAATTTTTATGATGACCCATTGTACTATATTTACATTTTGATTTCTCATGATAAAAAAAAAAAACCTATCTCTGATGGCTACAATTTTTGCTGTAGTAGAATATGTCGTATCTCATGAACTGGATCAGCTTTTAAAAGCAACAACTACAAGAACATCTGTGTCTCTGACTACTTATTGTCACTCAGATATGCAAGTATAATGGCTATTTGATCACACAGAGATATTTAAAACGCATAATAGTAGTTGTCAAAATAAAATCTGTGGGTTTAGCATATGTGTTGACGAAGACTCTAATTAACTCTTTCTCTTGTGGAAGCTGATAAAAAGGACTCTAAGTTCACTTAGTATTCATCAAACATGTACTGAAGATCTGGTAGATGCTAGCCACCCAGGAATCCAAGAAAAGTAACGTACCACAGTTTAACCATAGGTTATAATTTATTTAAAATTAAGACTTAAAGCCTGAAAAATTATAGAGTTGAAGGAGTCCTTAGAGATCATCTAATCCAACCCTCTCGTTTTAAGCCCCAGAGAGGTCAAAAGAGTTGTCCAAATTAAGTGCCATTTGATGTGTTTAAAAATTGAAAAAGAATGATGCATAATTCATGTTCTTGACACGTATGTGAAGTCTAGTGCATTCGTTTATATAGCCATTATTTATAATTTTAATGCCTCATAATTATCTATGCCATTCTTTGGATCAAAACTGATTTGTTTGCTTTTTCTCTTAAACAAAAATCTCTGTCCGAGCATCCATTTTGGAATAGTGCTAATTAAATCAAGGCTACTCCTTTTGTGCTGATTCCTGTTTTTTTTTTACCTTTTTTTCAGTTTAATTTTTTTTATTATTATTAATTTCAAGTATACAAAGCAACGTAATAGTTAGACACTTAAACCTCTCATAAAATGACAACCCACCCCCCAAGGTACTATCGTTTGTATTGGGTTATACCCAGTAACGTTTTGTGTGAATTTTGTTACTGTTGTTATTGCCAGATTCTGGATCAGTTTAAAAATTCACTTACCCTATAATATCTGTCTACCACTCTGTGACACCCTTTTCTTCCTACCAGCTTTCCTTTCGTTCTGTCATTCATTGAACAGATAACTAGTGACCAAACCTCATACTAGACAAATACAGTATGATCTTGCCTTCATGTTGCTTAACCTAAAAGGGGGTATAAACAAATACACCAGTAAATATTGCAAAATGTGATATTTGCAAAATAGAAATAAAAACTAGATTGTTTGGGAGCATAAGGAAGAAGCACTGAGCCCAGACTGGTAGGGGAGGTGGAGAATGACACACCTCTTTAACATCACCACCATCAACAATAAGGGGAACTATTCAAAAACCACTAGATAGAATCAAAAATTTTCCCACAGGATTGTCTGCAACCAGACCCTCTTCCTTCCACAGCCCCCACTCATTGCTCTCTTGAGCTCATCTCCCCTATTTAAAGCACCACTTTTAAAATGTTGCCCTACAGGACTAAGACAAGGAAACACAGTTTACAAAGCAGTCAGCTGGCACCGAGGGTCAAAAGAACAGCCCCTCAGAGCAGAGGCTCCACTCTTTAGCCCAAACACTAGTTGTTATAATCCTTTCTGCCTTCTGTGCTTATATACTACAGGCCTTCTTCGATTACCAGACACTTTGAAGATCTCACCTTCTCCCATTACTTGTCTTCTACATAAAATGCCCACAGATGTGAGTCTGTTAGAACGTGTGAGAACTGCAGTTGATAATTTATAAACCAATACTCTCTCAGGTTTGAAATTTGTTAGAATCCAATGGCATTGAAAGAGGGCATGTTGCTGCAGGAGCACCCCCTGCTGGCCGCAAGGAGAGATGTTGTAAAACTGGAAGTGGAAGCTGACAGGCCTGGAAATAATATTCAGCACTTCCTGTCTAATAACAAGTATTTATGAAGTGATAGTCTGTGATACAAGAGGACTGAGATTATACGTCCCTGGCAAATCGCCAACATGATTATCTTTTTAAAACATTTTTACAACTAATACATTTAATAATTTGACCTCTTCTAGAACAACAATCACAAAAGGAACTTGTGGTTTATCTAAATTCAAGCATCATGAAGGTGTTTTGTTTTTGTTTTGTTTCTTCTCTAAATGTAGTCAAATTAGGTTATGCACCGACTGAGCAAGAACAGAATGACACAAAGGAACACCTAAATAGACAATGTTCTTGCACAGGGAGATTCAATAGTATGAAATTGCCAATTGTCCCAGATACAGCTACAAATGCAACATCATCATAACCAGAATCTAAATGGGATTCATTAATAAATGTGACAAATTGCTTCTAAGTCTCATCTCTAGAGGATTAGACAGAGTTTTTAATTTGATATATCAACTATCAGAACACAATAGAAAGCTGTGGTAAATGAAACATTATGGTATAGGCGAAGTCAATGCACCAGAAATAGATCCAGGTGTGGAAAATTTAGAATTTGATAACGGTACCTTGTAAACTAATTGGAAAAGGATTCAAGGACTAATGTTGAAACAATCGGACACAATGCTTGTCTTAAGACAGATACAAGAATGTATTACAGCCGGGTTAACAATCAGAGCAAAAGAAATCATAAAAGCAATAGAAGAAAATGTAGTACGATATTTTTATAATACTAGGAGGAGTAAGTTTTTCCTAAACTAAACATAAAGCAAGCTATAACTTTAAGCTCCAAGAAATATGTATTATCTTAACAACATACACAATATCGAACATATGCATAGTTTATTTTCCCACTTCTCAGTTCTGATTCCCCTATCCTGATCCTTACTCTTAACACGTATTTTGTTGTTGTTACTGATTGAGTACTTTTTGTTTTTGTTTGTTTGAGGAAGGAAAATGAAGCCCAATGGGATGAATTTGATTGGCCAATAAGTGTGGAGTCATGGACATGGTTTCAAGAATTCAAAGGCATTAATTTCAAATACTGGGTCTTCTTCAAACTAGTTCAAAACTCATAGATGCTAGCTACAGTACCTAGGTGTGTGGGGGGCTTGTTTTGAATACTCTATTCCTCCCCCCAAAAAAAACTTAAGTCCCAGCCTAGAAAACAAACAAACAAAAAAACCCACAAACAAACAAAAAGAGTAAACAGTACATAAATCCTTTTCACTTCTGGAGAGAGAACAGGTGAGAGGTAAAGCATTTTGGCTGCCAGAACACTCACTGTAAAGCTAATGTGAGTGGGCACAGTAATGACCATGCTAATCTGTGGAAGAAGACCATTTAAAATGCCACTGTCAGAATTTGGGTAAGGAATCTGTTGAAGAAGCCACTACCCGCAATTTAACATTCCAGTAATCGCTCCATAAAAGACCCTTGAGCCACTGTGTGAAGGAAATGGTCTAGACAGCCACACTCCAAGAATGTGCCATTGTGTGTGCAGCAGATTGCCTTTACACTCTAGTCCTGATTCACAAAGGGGAACAAGTGTGCCAATGGGCCACGGGCCAGGGCGTGGGTGGTTACATAAGTGCTCTTGGAGAGAGCTATTTCTTCTGGGAACAGCATCAGCATACCAGCTGATCAAATAATGCAGAAGTTTTGAATGAAGTTAGACAAGGAGGTAAATTGGATATACTCTTTCCAATGTGTAAAGGGGTGGGGCATCCACCATATTTCAAAATTTTTCCGGACCATCAAATTTCCAGGCAGTTCTAAGTAAGAATCAATGTTTCTCTGTGAGATTCACATGAGGAAGTGTTGTCTATGCCAATTACATATGGAAATTCTGTGACTATCTCTGTACTACTATATTTTCAAAACTAACATATAATTTGATTGCACATGCAAAACTATGACTATATTCCACTTGCATTCATATCGGAGGATTGAAAATGGGGCAGGAATAAATCTAGATGTTTCTAGCGGATTTGCAATACATTGGAGAGTAACATTTGGCCTCTGCCCAAAACAAATTTTTTCCTTAATTCATTACGAAAGAACCTAAATCCCACCTCTTTCACGAAGAATTTCATTGCTTAATGAAAAAGAGGTGGTCATTTCTCCAAGACCCTAAGTTGTTCAAATTCATTTCCTATGATTATCTATTTACTTAATACTTAAAAGAATATGTTATTTGCCTATGATTAACATAAATTATTTTGTATCCAAGGTGCTTAATCTCATACTATCCCCTATATTTTTTCATATTGCAGAATGGATTTTAAAGAAGAAAATCATGAAAAAAAAAGTTTACATAAAAATGTCCTCGCAATGTACCTTTTCCCAGCTTTGACAAATATAATGCTGCTATCACAGGAGTCCCTGATGCAAAGTTCTTTTCCCCATCAGAACAAACACGGGATTAAATAACCTTTATTCCAGGGGGACGCATGTCAGACATCTAATTTACAGAACTGTAAGATAAATTATTTTAAGCTACTATGTTTGTGGTAATTTGTTACAGTAGCGATGAAAACAAATGCAAGTATCCTCCAGAAACAAGACCCTTTAGTCACAGGGCTAAACACACACACCAGGGCCAGGAGTCAGAGAAGCTAAAGGAGGATCCAAAGGGAGGTTGCTCCATGTCAAGGTGAGTCACCAGATCAGTCATCATGTGTGTGAGCTACAGAATAGTGCCTGCTTTCCTTCCACTTCCAAATCTCCCAAGAAGCTCCTCTGTGGCTAATGCTATACAAGAAAGAGGATTCTGGGAAATTTGGCCTGACTCAGCCAATTAACACATAACCAAGGCATCATACAGGCAGGCTTTCCATACCATTGACTTCACCTCTCATCTCTGATTTTTCTTCCTGCCTTTGCCTTCAGGAAATTAATATCAAACTGATTGATTTTGAAATTTAATCTTAAAATGTCTAAATGCATGCAAGGTGTTTTCTTTTGAAGCAGTAAAATAGCGAAAGAAAAATATTCCCTGTGACTCTAAGGTAGTATGAATAAATATTAATATGTGCTTTACATACAGATTTACTTGTTTAATGACTTACAACATAGATCTCCTAATTGAGATCCACGCAGTTTCATAATGAACATTTTATGAAAATGCATGGTTTCCTATATATTGTCACCATTATAAATTTTTTTTTTATCCAAAGATGCGATACATCTGTATTACATGAGAAAATAAGTAAAGTTATCAAAGGCAAGTATATTTAGGTTCTAGCCCCCACTTCACTCTGTCTGAGCTAGAGGGGCTCATAAAAATTACCTTATTTCTCTGAAATGTAATTGCCTCATCAATAAACAGAAATGATCTCTTTAGTTGCCTTCAATTCCATGAAACCTAACTTTGAATTATCTATGGTTTTCTGAAGTTTAAGGGAATGTAATGGAAAGGGTTATTGCTATGAGGTGGTTCTTCTGAACAGGTTTCTTAATTGCTCAATACAGAATCAGTCTCTATCCATGAAGAAAACAGTAACAAGAGTGATTGGATAGATAGCCATCAAAACCTGTTTTTCGTTGTTTTGTTTTATTTTGTTTTGTTTTTAAAGAACTTAACTGGGAAGAAACAGTAAAATCTCTAGACATGCTAAGTTTGTACCATGTTTCCCCGAAAATAAGACCTAGCCGGACAATCAGCTCTAATGCATCATTTGGAATGAAAATTAATGTAAGACTCGGTCTTATTTTACTATAATACAAGACCCGGTCTTATATTAATTTTTGCTCTAAAAGACACATTAGAGCTGATTGTCCGGCTAGGTCTTATTTTTGGGAAAACATGGTAGTCTCTCTATCTGGGGCAATCATAAACCTTTGAAACACATGGAAAGGAAACTGACTTTATCTTATCCTGAGAAATACCTTACCCCATAAAGTAACATAACAGTATTAAAAGAACCACAGGTCCATAATAGATCAAGGGAGCGAATCCTCTGAATCTCCATTGTTTTGCAATGAGCCCTAGCAACCTCAGTCAGGTAGAGGCTTTTTTGATTCACAACTCAGAGAAAATTTTGGCTGTAAAATGTATTAAGAATTTAACTTATTTTCCATATGTGTTATCCGAAAGAGAAAGAAAAAACAAAACCCTGCTGTGAAAACATTAAAACAAAGTCTGACCACATTAAAAGAGTAAAGCACAAAAGGACAAAAGGATAGTGATTTTTTTTTTTTCCCCTAAACTCCTGGCCTGAACATAAGTCCTTCAAAAGTCCTCCTTACCAGATGGTTAACCCAGCAAGGGAAGACAGCCAACTTGATTTCAAATGTGAGAGTGATTTTTTATTTAAATGAAAGATAGAAACTGTCTCAATTTCATTATATCTAAGAGGAGAGCTCAAATGTTCAGCATGTGGGTCTGGTTTGAGTAAAAGTTTGTCCTTTTTTGAATAGAAATCATATGTAATCCCAGGCAGTGGCCTGAGCCATTTGCTAATACTAATTGTTGTTGGTTGAAAGTGGAGTAGGAGATTGCTAAAGTCTTCCCTGGCAGAAACCTGATCTGTGGAAATGCACTTCACAGGAACTGTGATGAGGTTTGCAGCTGGCAGGAGAGTATGACAATGTGGCCACATGCGTCTCCATCTTCCCTTTGGCAACAGAATGGAGACACATGAAACAACTCTGGGAGTTAGCTGATGGTCCGAAATGCACATTGTCATTCTTTTCCTCCCCACCCCCTCCTAGGCCCATGATTTGACAACAAAAACTGAAGCGGGTGTATGGACCATTTCTAAGAACATATATTTTCAAAAAAATTATTATTTAATGATGTGGCTACTTTGAACTATGATTAATATAAGTACGCTTAAGATATAACATTGGCAAGTTAGAAAACCACCAAGTAAGGCCAGATGTATAAACTGACTTGATATTTTAATTTAAAACACCAGCATCAAGTTGAAAGGTCTTTTATTATATGAGGCAAGTCACAGAGAATTCACACACAAATTATGCTTACCTGTTATTCCCAGCATCTAGAAATAATTACCTTAACTTATAAACTAATGTATACATCAAGATAAGTGGATTCCATTAGTTAAAACATTAATTTATATGTGTGCTCTTTTGATTTTGTGTTAGTCATGACAATATCTGAGAATCCAATTATGTTCTAAAAGCTATAATATAAATTATCTTATGATTTAAATTATGTGGGACATGTTAAATTGTTGATATGTTACTGTTACATTCTTTTCTGATTTAGCTTTTGGTTCCTAATACCAAAAATTTCTCTCTCCCGCTGCCCCTATTAATACTGTAGGTACTCTGTACACATCTGTCATTTCAGTGTTATTGGACATGAACATGGCTTCTTCCACATAATGGAGAAAGGTACCAAAGTAAAGTTCATTAGGGAGAATCAATACATAATATCAACTCGAAATTCTGAATGTACTTTACATAATAAAGAGTGGCACATGTCCCCACTCATACATTTATTAGTATTTATTTAATAAGTATAAAAACCTGCATATGGTTCTTTCACATTCGTTAGAGTTAATACTCTAGGTCAGGGGTGTCCAAACTTTTTTCAACGTTTTTCACCAAGGGCCATATTCGGTAAAATACACAAACAGCCAGGCCACTGACTCAAGGTGAAGTACGTATTGCCTCACCTGATTTATTTAAGTAAACTAAATATATTTTTGGAATTTGCTGGGGGCCAATTAACAACGGATTGCCGGCAACAGTTGGCCCGCGCGCCACAGTTTGGACACCCTGCTGCAGGTTTTCAACCAAACATTTACTATCAGCATTTTACACTCAAGGAAACACAGTCCCAGATCCTGAGCAGAACTGGGGCTCAACACCCACGCTTTTTACATGACATCCACTCATCTAATAAAGAGACAAGAAAGCACAATTATAGATCCTAGTTTGGGAAAGGTCTAGAGTAGTCCAACCCAGGAAGGAAATGTAAAATAAAGAAATAAGAATCAATATGGTTTATCAGTCACTCATCAGATGTTGGTCAAATGTATCTTACTATCTTTGTCATGTTACAGATCATAACCCTTTAAGAATGTTGCCATCAGCTTATAAAATAAAAATCTTGTCCTGCTGCCTGGCAAAAGCTCTTTAGTTCTAAACATGTAAAAGAAATGGTTGTCTTTTCAAGTTAGTGTTCTTTTTTATAGTATGCTTTAAACAAATTATATTGTGTAAATTGTATCTAGAAATATATTGTTTTTAAACAATTCTACCAAAAAGGCTGCTTAATTTTGGGGAGTGGGATGGGGGGTTGTTTTTAAATCCTCAGATTCTGGAGTAGACAGGCTAATGTAGTGATCTACTATATACAAGAATGGAAGCCAGTTTCCTTGGCTCCTAATCCCCAAGTAATAGGAAATCTGTCGTCTAGTGAGACCTTCTAGATTTATATTCAAGTTTCTCCAGCCACCAAACATGACTGTTAGCGAATACTTACCATGATGTTCCCCTCTTCGTTTCACTGATGCACGTCTGACAATGTTCCACACCCAGTCTATCGTTCCTCACCATCTCCCCATCCCCTGGTCCCGCTCGGCTCAGCCTTTCTCCTAGAGCAGGAGGGTCTATGTCTTGGCCCCCAGGACCAAGTTCAGTGTCTAGCACATGACTGAAATGAATTGAGTTGATTACTTGAAACTTGCTGTTTCCATGGAACAGGTAATCCTAGGTAATAGACCAATGCTTCTCAAACTGGGCTGTGAATTGAAATCATTTGGGGAGTTTCAGAAATGCTGGTGCCTGGGTCCCACTGCCTGAGATCCTGATTTAAATTTTCTGGGGTGTGACCTGAGCATCAGAAGGTCTTAAAGCTCCCAGATGATTCTAATGAGAAGACAAGAGTGAGAATCACTATAATAGCCATAAGCTTCACAAACTGAGAAACACTCCCAGTGATCCCATGTTATAGGCTGGCAGTGTCATAGGTTATAATGTACAGACGTTTATTTCCCCTCCCTCTGTGGTCCCATTCACTGCTCTTTTGAATAAGCAAAGTGACTGCTTTTTAGTTATTAGTTTCTAAACCAGTATTGAAATCAATACAACTTGGAATGTCCCCCAAACTTTCAATGGGATACATTTATATTGCATTTTAAGTTGTTTTGCAGCAACTTTTCTTCTATTAAAAAAAAACAATTTTACAAACTCAGGCCCAGGGAATACAGGAAACATAATTTGCAACTCTCACTTACACCCTTTGGTATATAGAGGTCTTCCATACCCACAATTTGAAAAACATTAGTATGCTCTAGAACACACACACACACACACTGTGCAAATATAATTTAATAGAGTTAGACCACAGCGAGATGTTTTGGGAAGCCATTTTTACAAATACATGGGCATGAATCTTGAATCAACAGATAATAGTTTTCTGTGCTGTCATGCAGGGCGTCCTGCGGGGTCTCTGCTCCCGCTCCCCACATAAGAATGCAGGATATGGTAAGGCTGAAAAGGAACACCCACGGAGCCATAGATAGGGGAATCATACTTCTATATTCTCCCTGGTGGCTGGGCCGGAGACACAGGAAGCATGATCCGCACAATCTGCAACCCACCATCCTAACTGCAATCCGCGCTTGCCAGCCACCATCTTCTTGCTAGCCCCCATTTTTCTTCTAGCATAGCCACGGCAGTTATATTAGTGGCCAATGGCTCACTGGTTACAGCTGACAGCCAACCAGCCACAGCTGATGGCCATCCAATCACAGTTAATGGCCATTTACTACCTGAGCCAGCACCTTTCCATGTGAGGCCGAGAGCCTGGAAACTGCACTCTTGGCTCTGTCCCCACAGTGCTCAGCAGGCCTTGTGTACCAGAGTGAAAGTAGCCCCTAGTCAGCTATAGCATAACAGCCAGGCCCATTGGGCATGGCCTATAAGCTCCTTTGTGTTCTGGCTGCTCTTGCCTACCCTCATCTCTGTTCCTAGCTCCTAACCAACCCCCTCACTTTCCCTTTCTCCCCTCACCCTCCACTCTCAGAACTTCTTACTCTGCAATGCCCACGAACATGCAACCAGTGCTGCACTAATCCCACTGTGCTGCCATCACTTGTTTATATTATTGTCTCCATCACTAGACTGTAAGCTTGTTGTTGGCTGATCGCGTGTCCTAGGTAGCTCTTTATCTCTAGCACATGGAACAGTGTAGCGGCCTGGAAATCCTTTGACCTGTTAAAGGGGTGAGACTCCAAAATCCATGTTCTTTCTAGTATTTTTACAAGACCAGAGAAGGTTTGAATGTAGATAACTGTCCTAATCAACCACAGCTATGGGTGTGACTTGAATATCCAGACCTTGAGTCAGCGTGTTACATCATTCAAAAAAGGAGAAGAACAACATTGAAAGTGACTATTTGTGTCTTCAGACAGCACTTGTGTATTAAAATAGCTAACGTTAATTTACATTATTAAGTTGGGTATTGTTTTAAACACTTTCTCGGTGGAGGAACTTCAAAGGGCCATTATCTTTATGTTTTAGTTTACTTTGGAAACTATTTAATATTGATCTGTTTCATCACTTTCATTTCTTCCAGAGAAGGAAAACTAGCAAACATGTCAAAGTTTACCCCCAAAGTATTCAGGCTTTTATCTTATTCTGATTTCTCTGGTATTCATTCAATGTGAGTTATTCATCTTGGATTGCAGTCAGGTGTTCTTTTTTTTTATCTTATAATTACTCACTTGCAAACAATTTGTACCAACCAGCAGTTACTTAGTACTCTTACCCCCATCTGTGGCAGAGACTGCTAGCTGACGGTCAAAGTTGTCTTCTCCCTGGGCAAGCAGCAAGACTACACTTTCAGATCCTTTGTAGCGGATGTGGTCACATGACCCTAGCCAATGTTATACGTGAGGGATGTGAGCCCTTTCAGGCCTGACCCATAAACATCTCCAACGCATATCCTAAAATGGCACTTTTTCTTTCTACTGCCGCCAGCTGGATGCCAAGTTGTGAAGACAAGCAGAGCCACAAGATGGAAAGAACTTGCATTAGTGAAACACCACTTAGAGGAAAACTGCCTGCAGGGCATCATGTGAGCATGAGTAAGCACTAACATCCACAATGTCACATGACTGAGATTTGGGGTATATCAGTTGCAGTGATAAAATACAACCTGGCCCTGGTTCCCCTTCTGATAGAGCTCCACACAATACTGATGCAGAAACAGATGACACAGCTGCCACTGGTGTCTGCAGGAATCAGCACCCTTTAACCCTTATGGTTTCCCCTCTGGGAACTGATTACCCACCAGGGCGACACCCCTACCAGAGCCTCTCTCAAGTTCCTAACACCTGGTCCTGCCCCTTGAGCAGAGCTGGTTGCTGCAGGAACTCATTATCCATTGCGTTTCAGAGTTTAGTGGTGGTGGGTGGCTGGGGAAGAGGATGAGCAGAACATTTTTGAGCATCCACTGTGTATGAGGTGCTGTGCTGTGTGTATTCCTTCACACATTATCTCAACTTAAACATCACAAATCCCATGAGGTAAGCATCATTATCCCCTGTGGGGGCAGAGCCCCAGAAAGTAGTTTCCAGGCTCTCGGCCTCACATAGACAGGTACTGGCTCAGGTAGTAAATGGCCATCAACTGTGATTGGATGGCCATCAGCTGTGGCTAGTTGGCCGTCAGCTGTAACCAGTGAGCCATTGGCCACTAATATAACTGCTGTGGCTAGGCTAGCAAAAAAAAAAATGGGGGTTAACAAGAAGATGGTGGCTGAACCTGCAAGCGGCACAGTGAGGGTTGCGAATTGTGTGGCTCCTGCTTCCTGTTTCTCCAACCCAGCCGCCAGAGAGAATATAGTAGTATGACTCCCCTACCTATGGCTCCGTGGGTGTTCCTTTTTGGCCTCACCATATCCTGCGTTCTCTTGTGGGGAGCGGGAGCAGAGACTCTGCATGACACCCTGCACGACAAATGGCGCAGCAAGCAGGGTCCCCCTCACGACACCCAGTCTACCATCAAAGAAAACTGAACACTCACACAAGGTTAACAGCTGGTAGCAGCAGAATCTAGATGCAGACTGACTTTTCTGATGAGAAAGCCAATGTTGGCTCCCCTAACTATGGAGCCCTCCTGCACTGACATGCACCCATCCTACTTCACAGTCTTCGGGTCTCCTTTGGAGCCAGTGCCTCTGGGAAGAGCAGTGTGAGAGCCTTTCTGTGGAAGCCAAGTCATTTCACAGAGATCAGAGTGGGTGGAGGATGTGTTACTGGCCTCCTCATTTAAAACTTGGAACACATTTTTCCATGGAAAAAAATGTTATGCAGAGATGTTCCATTTTTTTAAATGTACGCAAAAGTACTTTGCAAACCATCAAGAAGTATATAATATGCCTATAAGGAATTATTACTCTACAGTACATTAGCACTATAATTCCAACACTTTGTGGATTAAATAGCCTTTTGTGAAGTAGTTGGAGAATTTAACCACTGACTGTTACATTGTCTCAAAGGAAAAATACATTCCAATAGCCAAACAACTGACTTACAACAGACATTTGGAACCTAACCCATTCATAAACTGAGAACTGCCTGGATTAGCATGAAGAGGACACATCATCACCATCTTCATCAAGTTTTATTTATTAAGAACAGTGCATGGGGTGAAGACTTCAGGGTAAAGGAAAAAAAGAAAGGAAGTGTTAATCTAATTTTTAATGGCTACAATTTCACATCCCCGGTTGTGAATGAACTCAAGCTGTTCCAAAACAACCTTCTCATCTTTCTCTTCCTTCCCCTCATTTTGCACTTATCTTTTACTTTCCTTTCTTTTTTTATTTTCCTCTTGCTTTTCTTTTTTTTTTTCTTTCTTTTTTTTTTTTCTCTCTTCCACATTTGTTCAACGTTTCTTCTTGCACTAAAACTCTTTGCAAGGGCTGACTATACTTTCAGATTCCATGATAGTCTGGAAATATCAAGATGAGTGAAATATGATTCTCAGCAAACTCCCCGGCCAGTACGGGAGGTGAGCCTGTAAAGAAATAAAATTTTGTCTAGTGTGATAAATACAAAGAGACATGTAGGTAGTAAAGAATGTTGTGAAGGCAGAAGTTAAAGTAGCAATTGCAGTTCCCTTTTTGCTCATCTCACAGCTGCATGCCCTTTGCCCCTGCCACCCAGTTGAAACCTTCATTACTTCTCTTCTGACCTACTCGACAATTGTCCTAACCAGTATCCTGGCCTCTGCCTCTCCCCACTGTAATCCAATGAATATATTGCTGCCAGATTAGCATTCCTTTAGGACAACTCCAATTACGTAGCGCCCCCCCACCCCCACTTACATCACCAATGTTTTTGCACTCAGAATTTATAATAATTCCTCATGTTGCATTTGGAAGCCCTCCATGGCTAGATCTGTGACCATCCCTACACAGTTCTTCCTTTTTAGTGAACTACATGTTATCCCCCAAATATGCTGCCTTTCTTATGCTATTCTGTCTTCCTACACAGTTCCCTTCAAATCACTGCCATGAAATTCTATGCATCCTTCAGTACTCCACTCAAGTGTGGAACATTCCTTAATCCCCTCAGCTATGGATCCTTTATTGCTTGTTTGGAGGAAGGATCCAGTGTTTGTTGAGCATCTTTTATATAACAGGCAGTGCTGGGCAGTTTTCAAGGACTTTCCCATTTAGCATTCACAACATCCCTGGGGAGTAACTGTCAGTTTCCCTACTTCTCAGATGAGGAAACTAAGTCCCTGAGACGTAAAGTAGTGTGTTCTAGGTAAGGAATTGGCAGAGCCAAATTTCAACCCATGTACATTCCTAATGCGAAGCCTATGTTTGTCTCCTTCCATCAAATCTGATTGCCTCCTTCATTATTTCTCTTAGAGCAACAGACTTGAAAAGTGGTATGTGTACTCATCAATGTCTCCAAAATATTGTGGATACTTTTATGTCAGAAATTTGGTCTTAAAAATCTTTGCATGCCAAACTGCCTATGTCTATGCATAGGATAGTAGTAACTTAAATAATGTGACATTGATGTGAAAGGGCCCCTTGGGCATGACATTGATGGGGTTGGATCAACAAGCCCCTATCTTGTTGCCATAGGCAACTTAACTCATCAGAAAACAACCCTGGAATCATATGTCCATAGACACATTAATACAAAGAATCAGATATGGGAATCTCACCACTGTAATTCCCTAAAGAGATTTTGAACAGAACAGCAGCTGGAGAAATTAGTGCTTGGTGTTTTCATCTGGCAATGTTTGAGAAGGAAAGGACAGTGAGTGTCAGCAAATAATGAAAATGCTTTGTTTATTTGCTTAGATAGTCAAAGTGAGCCATTTGCCAAATTTGCAGACCCAAGTACAAGACTGAGACACAAACAAGTGTTTCTTCTCAGCCAATAATAGCTTCTAATACCATCTGGAAACCTACACCAGTTAAGAAAGAACAAATCTGCCCTTTTTTCTTTCCTTCGAAGACCTCAAAGCTTGTAAATCTGGGATCTGCTGGGAAGGGAAAAGAAGAGAGTTTCAAAAATGGGAGACCTCCATAAAACTCAAGTGCCCTGGCCACCAAGACTTCAGACCATAGAAGCAGTCAGAGATCATGTTTATTCAGATCTCAGTGGCTCAGGAACAAAATAGAGGTTGCTGCTATCTCTGTTCACACTGAAAGAGCTTCATTGTGACCCAATTTAGAGTTCAGTCCAACCCTGTAAATTACTACGATATTTTTATTGATACCATGAAAATGTACCCTCATTTCTCTATTGTCACAAAAGCATGTTGTTGAAACACTAAAAACATCTTGGCACACTTTAAAAGTGCTTTTTACAAAAGAGACATGAAATTAATGGTGCATTTCAGTCAACACGTCCCTCACAGTGCTTTCTTTCCCCTTCCTCAAAGCCACAGAATAAAACAAAGTGGGTCCAAACAAGACCTCTGAACATTTTTTTTTTATGGTAATAACATCTGGGTAGTCAGGAATGGAAATCAGCGTCACAATCTCTTCTCATGCCCTAATGTACACATGAACAGCATTAAGCTGGTTTTATCATCAGATTTCACTTTTCAGTGAAGTTTTAATTACCAACCCTTATAATGTCATTTCTGTGGGGGAGCTTTCTAGTTCACCTCCCATTTTCTTGCTTCCCAAATCTTTCTCTTGGTGGGCTGCAGCTCATTCCGTTCCACGTCCCCATTCAGAAAGCTTCAGATCCAATGTGACTGCTCACCACTCCATCGGCATAATTTTTTTGATCCCTATATTATCCTAACCACACAAGTTCCAGCCAACAGGCACATAATCTTAGTTGTGCTTTAGCCTGGAAATGGGCTTTTCCCCCATTTGGTTATCTTATCCACACATGTGCACCTATTACCTCATCTATCCTTGTGCTGCTTCCAGAGATTAACCCCAGAACTGTCGTGATAAATGTACAATTTAAAAAATAGTCAGTTTCCTCAAACTTTATATTGTCAGTCTTGTTTTAAATTTCATCTCCTGTTATGACGTGGCTACTAGAACTTGTCATCTTCTATACTGTTTCATTTCCAAATGTTGGAGCCAAATATGAGGTCATATGTTCTAGTAGCATAGCACTTATCTTAAGGGAAAAGCATACACCATGCTTTTTCTAATTTTGTATTTGTTATAATAACATACATAGCACAAGTTAGAAAACATATTTTTAAGGGAAACCAATGAGACAAGCTTTAGCCTTTAACCATGAGCAGGATTCCTTAAATATTTCAAAGGAAATACAAATTCTATTCTTTAGACAGATTAGGCATTGACTGGCAGAGTTTTATTCATCAGCATTCAGCATTCAATACTAGCAAAATCATTGCATTTATTAATTAGTTAAGCAGCAATTTTGTTGTAAGCATCACGTAGGTGTTATGAAAAACGTTAAGTGAGAGATTGTGTTCATGTCCAAAGGAATTTAGTATTTTTATCTTTTTAAAAAAGGAAAATAAACAACATTAAGATTCTCCCATTTTCTAATTAGCACCAGTGGTGTCCTATTTAAACGGCATCAACGGGAGATGGTGTCATGCCAAACAGAAGACAAGGGCATGGACCTCGTAAAATGATATTAGGCAAGTCTTTTACTTTTCCTCATTTATTAGAGATATGTTCTATCTTAAAGTGCTTGAGGAAGATTAAACAAATAATTGATGCCAAAGTACTTTGAAACTGTGAAGTACTATACAAATATGTGGTATCATCTCTGCCCATTTTTAGTCCCCACGCTTACGTTTTTCAATTATCAGGGTTGACACTCTACTCCATTTGCACATTGTACATCCTTCTCTCCCAGTATTAACGACGCCGTACCTTAATCATTTCTATGTGATTGTTCCTGCTGCTAGCCTACAAGCTTCTTCAATTCATATTTCTAGGTGCCAAGGGCAGTCTTGGTACATGTCTGTTGAATGATTTATTTGCTAAATGAGTACTTTTACAGGGCCCCACATTTTTCATTAATTCATTTTTCATTTACTTTTTTCCATTAAAACCTAAAACTCTTGTCTTTCCCCCATTACACAGAATAATGTTAATTTCTGTTCTGCCTCCCAAACGTTCTCCTACTGTCACTTCTCTGTAGAATTTTCTCTGTGGTCAGGAAGAAAGAATCGGTGTCATAATTGAAGCCACCACAAGCAAGAAATGTCTTTGAAATTTATGGAAATATTTAATGGAAATCCATGCTGTAACTGAATTTATCTTAGTAAAAATAATATTTTTCTTCTAAATATATGCATAAAATTGGTGCTCCAGAAAAATGGGTCTGTTTATTCAAAGAACCAATGGTTCTCAATCTTGGCTGCACAAAGGCAGAGAAATAATTTGTATTAAAAGTTTTATTAATATATTAAGATTAAGGAGAAAATTTGACCTCATAAGTAAAAGTAGTTTAATTCTGAGCACCATTATCACTAAACAAGTTAATTAAAAAGTCCAGAGAACCTAAGTAAGCAAATTGATTTTTTACAAATAACCCAGATAGGTATTTGTGTGTTTGTTTAATAGAATATATAATCCTACTATTGCATTCTCATTTAATTGGTCTGCTAAGCCTTAAGAAAGTAATTTTTTAAGCATCCAAGATGCTTCTACTGGGCAGCGAGGGTGGAGAATTTCTGAAATACACTCAGAATTGAGACGCACAAGAGACAGTATAACCTAAGAACCTAAGAATAAGGAACAAACACCTTCAAGGAGTTAAACTACAAAATAGGAATCTGAAGTTGCAGAGAGCAGATAGGTCCTCAGATTTCTCACTAATAAAATGAGGATAACCATGGTTTGGGGCGGATTAAATAAAGCAGTAAATATGAAAGTACTTTGCAAACTACAAAGCAGGGTTAGGTTTTGTTTATTCAGTACATTTAAAATACGTATTGTGTGTCTACTACATGCAGTCACTGTTCTAGGCATCAGGCAGTAAATGAAACCGAGCTGCCCTTGCCCTCAGTCCGATGTGAAGGGACTAATAAAAAACAAATAAATAGACCATTGTAGTGTGATGATAAAAGTGCTGTGATGAAAAATGAAGCAAGTTAAGAGGGATATAGAGTGATGAAGTGGGAAGGCTGTGTAAAGAGATCATTGGATCAGGGACTTGGAAGGAGTGAGAGAGAGAGCCAAGCAGATAAAGCAGATGGATAAAGAGCGAAAGGAAAAGATAAGTGCAAATGCCATGAGGGGTCAGGGGGTACTGGGTGTCAGCATTCTTGCTGGTTATGCTTGTTTCTAAGCAAGATTCACCTATATTCAAGGGAAAAAATGATATAATCTTGAGCATTGTATGGCTGTAGGGCCCTCTAGAAAAGAGCAGGTAGAGGACCAAGAAGGTGGTAAGGGGACTCATGGGTTGGCAATGTAGCGATGACACCATGCACTGGCACTGGGGAAGCAGCCATAGTTGGAGAAGAGATGCACACAGGGCAAAGCAACAAGTGTTTATACTAATCTCTCTTCTCCTTTCTTCACATCAATGTCACCCCTGCCCCAGATACCAGTAGATACTAATCCTGGGAGGTCAACACTGGAATGTCAGGAGAGTGGTGCCAGTGGTCTCAGGCAGAAGAGAAGAAGGGAAGGGAGAGCACAAAAGAATGGAAATGCCACCTGATGTCACAGAGATAAAAGAGAATTCTTGGCTAACAGGCTGCACACAGTTGCTGCTCCTGAGTGAACGTTCATTTTATTTTTTTCAATTGGGGAATATTGGGAAACAGTGTGTTTCTTTCCACGGCTCATCAGCTCCAAGTCTTTGTCCTTCAATCTAGTTGTGGAAGGCGCAGCTCAGCTCCAAGTCTAGTCACCATTTTCAATCTTTTAGTTGCAGGGGGCACAGCCCACCATCCCATGCGGGAATTGAACCGGCAACCTTGTTAAGAGGTCGTGAGTTAACCGACTGAGCCATCCAGCCACCCCCAGATGTTCATTTTTAACACATGTAAGTAGTACACTATCTGAATTATAATTTTTGCAGGTATTTTTTCTGCCAGCCCACACGCCCATTTGTATTAACTCTTTACTTGTCTTATCAACATACTTATTTTATGTATTGTTTATAGAATTTTGTGTTAACCTTCATACAGCAAAAGGAAGTGGACATCTCCATATTGATACATAACACCCCCTGAATGCAAAAAGAATAATAAAATTATCCACGAGGAAACATTTTTTTTTTAAGTTGCCTATATGTGTTTGGTTTTTTTATTGTTGTTTTGTTGTTTTCATCATCTGTGATTCTGACTGAGAGAAAGAAGGTAATGCTAATGGGATTCCCATGTATCTCTCAGTCAGCCCTTTTATGGGTCATAAGCCCTTTGTAAACGCTGATGAATGCTATGGCCCCCCTTTCTTCCACAATTAACAGATATAAAATTTTGCATTCAGTTTCAGGGGTTTTTGCACCTACTGAAGTCTATCTATGTCTTACACACCCAAGGTTAAGAACTTATGCTCCAAAAGATTTTAGAAGCTGGCCATGATGGGTTCACTATCTCTATCACAGTAGAGCCAGATTCATGACTTAACTTATTTGCAGATTCAATTTGTAGATGAAATACATTAATCTCTACCTTGTAAAACAGGGCAGGCTGGGCACTAAATACATGAACTGATTCCTCCTAAGGAAGACAATTGCGAGCACATACCCTATGGTTTCCATGAATTTGGAAGATCGTGTAAACTAGAAGGGATCATATTGGCAATGTGTACATTTATAGGCACAAAACAATTTGAATACTAGTTCTAATGTGTATTTTATTATATTTTATTATTGTAATCCCCCAAAATGATAGGAAGCCCCATAATGTAAAATTAGTACAACAATATAGGCAGTTGTTGAAACTATTTCTATACGACTTGAACATAAAGAGCCTAGAGTATACTGCCTTTTCTCTTTAACCCACTGCCATAGGAAGAGTGTGATGCTTTCTGCACTGGTCCCTGCTTGTAGCCTCTTATCTTATAAGTAGCTAGGTCTGAAGACATATAGTTGGAACTAAAGAAAAGACTATTTCTGAGTGGATGGATTTTTACTTCCTGCGAAGCATTCTATTCTCATACACCCTTGTGACCCTATGGAAATGGGAACCATGAAAATATTTTCTGGCTTGGAGGTTAATCTATAGTTCACTTTTTCCAATGTGCTCCGCCGAAGACCAGATGGGATACTAAAATGAACTAGGTTCTAACTACAAAGCACCCTTGTAGCCTGAGGCAGGGGAAGGCATTACAAATATGTATGCTATGTGGAAGTCCCAGCGGGATTTCCACAAAGAGGCTGTCTGAAGGCGCATGTCCGCTCTGGGAAGCAAACCACTCTAAAATTCCCAATTCACTCCGAGCACTGACCCTGCAGCATGGGTAAGGAGGCCAATTGGAACCATGTGTATGGGCTACAGCTTTGGGCAGACTGTAGTGTCCTGGCCACATTATCTTATGGTCAGGGTCCCAGAGCCCTCCTATATACAAGCTGGTAGAACAAGCTCTCTAAAGGCGTTGACTTAGCCTTCTAGTAAAAGCATACCTCTTGTGTTAGGGAAACACAAGCTTGGCCATCACTCAGTCCTGGGTTGAATTCTGATTCTACCACTTTCTAGCTGTATGATTTGGGGCAAGTGACTAAATCTCTGAGCTTCATCTATCTATATGTCTGTCTATCTATCTATATCTATCTATCTATCTATCTATCTATCTATCTATCTATCTATCATCTATCTATCTATCTAATAATTATGCCTATATTTCAGGTTATTACAAATACTGAGTAAGAGAACAGATTAGTTTAGAAAAGCAAGCTAGCAAAATGGTTAAGAGCTCTAAATCCTATCCGTTTCAGTTTCCTTATCTGCAAAATGCAAATAACAAAATGCCTAAGAGGGTTCCTGGTAAGGATTCAGTAAGTTAATACACAAGGGCTTCAGCTAGAGTTTAACACATATTAAATGCTCAGTAAGTGTTCATATTTTTAGGTTATGTGCATATAATAGTTAGAAGAATGCTATGGTAAAGTAGGAGCTCCAAATGGCATGATTATTGTCTTCTTATTTTCTCCCTAAACATGGTATGAAGGGAAACTCATTTTTATTTCTGTTGCCCTACAGACAAATTTAGTACGCTAATGTCCTCAAAATCACCTCCTTTAAAACTCCCTAAAACTTTGTATATCATATCCAGATTGTCTCTACCAAACTCAGTCTATGTCAATTCCCCAAATTTTCTGAGAATATAAAGCGTAGGCTGAGTTAAATGGATTCAGTGAAAGCTAAAGAAAAATGCACAGGGAAAGAATGTTGGTCTGGGATCAAAGATGTATGACAGAAGAATTTGTTAATCTCTACCAAAAATACTCTGATACTTCTTGAAAATCTCAACAAGAAAAAAAAATGTTTGGAAAAAAAAAAATCTCTTTCTGGTGGCCAAATGAAAGATTTGTATAGTATTTTACTCAAAACAGCAATTTTCATTCTGAGGCCAGGATACTTTAAAGAGGAGAAAGCCCAATTGTATGAACTGCCATAAAAATGATTCCAGGTGCAACAAGACCTCAAGATTTATATAACTCAACTCTTAATTTATTTCCTTTAATCCACACGATATTTCCCAGCTTCTCAATTGTCAGCCACATGTTTCTCAATAAAAACCAAGGTGGCACCAAACTTCCAAGTTAGATGCTGTGTGTTTCCTGAGTGCCCAATATAAAAGTAGTTGGTGTTTTTAATCATTTCTCTTGTGATACTTTCAGAGGGAAAAGTTCATGTTTAATGCCAAACCTTGGTCTTATGCATACCATGTTTCCCCAAAAATAAGACCTAGCCGGACAATCAGCTTTAATGTATCTTTTGGAGCAAAAATTAACATAAGACCAGGTCTTATTTTACTATAAGACCGGGTATAATATAATATAATATAATATAATATAATATAATATAATATAAGACCGGGTCTTATATTAATTTTTGCTCCAAAAGACACATTAGAGCTGATTGTCCGGCTGGGTCTTATTTTCAGGAAAACAGGTTAGTACAGGTCAATGAGCATGCAGTTACTAGAAAACCAGATTTTTCAAACTGATGTTAATTTTACTCCCTGAGTTTCAGACTCCAGCAAGGAGCAGCACTGGAATTAATAAGCAGCTATCTCATGGGTATAATGCAAGAAACATGGAAAGAAGGTAGCTAATTAAAATAAAAATCCATTGCAATCTCAATATAGACAGATTTTTTGAAAAAAATTATAGAAATACTACACAATGGGCAATATGCTCTCATTAGCTGTATAATGAGGAAAAATAGTGTACATCTGTGTAGATAACCACAAGGACAAGAAGGTCTGTAATATAACACGTTTTAGTGAACAAAAGTGCAAACTGTTATTAAAATAAGTCTTCTGACAAATAGAAATAATCTTTTATCTATCAGAAATTCTATTTTTACACCTCCCTTCTTGTATTTCTTTGCATGCAAAAACAATTTCTTGCAGCGAATTAAGTAAGTAGAGATGATTATGCAAATAGATAGAAAAAATTCTATTACATTTGTTCTAAATTATATTCCCCCAAAAAACTCTTAGTTTAATCAGATTGATACTATTAATGCTTTTCTCTATGAGGCCTGAGTAAGAATTTGTTAGATTGGAAAGGTACTTTGTGAAGGTTTCATATGAAAAACAATGACATAAATTCCCCCATTTAAAATGAAACATTAATTTATAATACCCTCCTTAAAATAGTGAAATCTATTCTGCACCATCAGTTACCATTGAAAATTACAAAAGAAGCCATTTTGTTACCTTCTTTGTGGTATTTTAGAGGCTTTGGAAATAGAAGCAGCAGTCATTTCTCGTTGTGCAACTTGTGATGATAATTTATTTTTTAGGATGAAACATCCATCTGAGCAACTTTTCACACGCTATGTACGTGGTGTTCATGTCAACATCAGGCAGAACAAACATGGCTTATGAGCAGAGGTTAAATGATAGATAAATCATTTCATGAGCAACATACGTAAAACTTTCTACTCTTCGTGTATGTTAGTGCTTTGGTGCGGTCTTTATCTTTGCTACAGACTGTGTTCTTTGTTTTTTTTTTTTCTTTTTAATATGATTCCCAGCATTTTGATGTCATATGTTTTGCCTTATTCAACCATTTGGAGTACAGGTGTGCCACTGTGTTTTTGATGGAGTGTTGCTATTCCAGAAAGCTCCATCCAAAACACAACTCCACACATGTAATCCAAACCCGAAGATGAGTCAGCCATGTGCCTTTGCTCTGGTACTTAAGAGAACTCCTCACATAACTTGACAGGATACAGAATTAGTAACATGCACACTAGCTAAGGAATAATCCTAAACTTTAAAAGACCTCAATTTTCCTCTATGAATTTTCAAGGAAGAAATTCGTTTTTAAATTCTGTGAGCAATCTACGAGAATCAGTCAATGTTTTCAGATTGCAAAAGTCTCTCCTTAGTAAGTAAACCTCCATATGCTTGCTTATACAACCTCAAAAATGGGAATGTTCCACAACACTGATTAAATGATGTTCCAAATTAGAACGAGAAGCTTAGGAGACTTTCTTCCAATAGAAATATTCCCTAAAGTTCTGGTTAAGACTCTATTGATCCTGACAAACACATAACCAAATTCTTATTGCTTTGGAAATGTTTCAGTTTCTTATCGCATTAAGGAAATGACCACTTTCAAAAAACTTGCAACAACAAAGAGAACAGCTTGTTTTTTAGGCTTAATCTGGGTATTATTTTCAAGACACACTTTGGAAAGAGACTTTGAGTGCTCTGCTGGAGGCTTGTCTCTGCCAGTGTTTATTTCTCATACTGATGCAGTTCAGAGGTGATTAGTGAAAAAGATGCTGAAAGAAAGGGAATCAGCGAGTGGACAGGTGTCATATTCTTTGTGCTCTCATTCAGAGCTTGCATAGCCAATTCCATGGTGGCAAATTTGGCACTATGTGGGTGGCTGCCCGACTTCAAATGCTCAGCTGCTTTGGCTCCCAGGGCACTGACAGACCGTCTCCTCCACTTCAGAAGCCCCAGATGATGAGTCTCTGACCCTTTAAACAAAACGCCTGAGCACCATATGGTGATTTTAAAAAGTGCGATGTAAAGATACGAGGACGTTATAGAGAGTATTCGTAAGTCACTCCACTGCATGGGATCGGTTCATTCTATTGTTTTTCTTGTTAGAAACCACTTTCCAGTCTGTATCCTTTAATAGAAGTATAGCCACAGACTAATAGAAGTTTAAAGCCAGGGGAGACGTATAAACCATCCAGCCCAAACTTCTTAGAGGATCAAAAAGATAACATGTGTAAAAATACTTGGCAAACTGAATATTTCTCCATAAAAGTGGTGCATTTTATTTGGAAGATGGGGAAACCAATCACTAGAAAGTTATGACTTATCTACTATACCTGAGGCTGATAAATAATTGCGTAATCAATTTTTACATTTTCATATGAAGTATTCATAACAAAGTTTAAAATTAGATCATGAGCTCCATGACTTCTATTTTGAACGTATATTTTGAATGAAGAATTCCGGACTTTTTAGTACCAATAGTCTATCTTGCAAGCAATACGTGTCACTTCAAACAAGACACTGTCATCCACAGCCAGAGCACTTCTGTAGAGGTGATCAGAGTCTGGCCTAATTAACAGAAGTGCAAGTGAGGAGCCAGAATGTATGTATTTCAGAGGACAGATGGATATATTTTGTCAAGGTGTTTTCTTTGGGTCAAAATGAGAGTATGATATACAGTATTGTGTAATATTTTAATACCCCGTGCTTTTGTCTAGGAGTATTTGCAATCCAAAAAGCAGAAAGGCATAGGTGGCTGCCCAGAGAGGTGTCATCAGATTTCTAAGTCAAACTCCAAGGAACCCTAGACTAACAGAGCCACAGTAATACTGAGAAGCAGGTTCCAGGTACCATTCCCAATGGCATTGTACAAGGAGGCACAGGAAAGAGACAGAACTGAGCGAAATGGTTTCAGACCAAATAGACCAAATGGTTAATCTCAGACCAAGGGCTCAACACCATGGTGGCAGGGAAGGTAGGAGCACCTCTACCCCTACACTTTGGGTTTATCAGTGCTGCTGTCAGGTGTGAAGGGGTTGAGGTGAATAATTGTTCATTTACTGGTGGATGCCCATAGCATCTATAACTGTCATGGAACCTGGGACTGTACATGAAAAACCTGTGTGTCTATAGGGAACAGCTCAGAGGCCTAACAGTGGCATCTGGTAGAGCTATGGTCCACTATCCTGTTACCTCACCCTCTTATATGCCCTGAATGCCTCCCAGCCTCTGCACAGACTGTGGGATTCCCTGCCCAAATACGCTCCAGTTCCTCCACTGAAACCCTCTCCGACTCTGCCATGGTGCCTCTTAGCTGCTCATACGCATTTAACAAGAATCGGGGTATTAATATGTGAAGAGAGAAGTTGAGAAACGTGGAGAGGAAATGGAAGGAAGTGTAGCAGGGTTGACTTTACTCATAGCTAAGAAACAAATCAAATGCCTTACTATAATTTGACTCTTTTTAGCTTCTCCACCATTTTAACCATGGACATCAGCAACATAGAAGGACATGGGTATGAATTTGGAGTGATTTTCAAGTTGTCAGATGAATGTGACATGTAAGATTCCCCCCATCTTAAACAGTGAGACTGAAATACATCTTAAACAGAGTGACTTCCAGAGCCCAGGAGATGCCAGATGTCCACTAGCTTGTACTTCAGTACCCAGTCCCCTTTTATTTGTTTTCTTTTACAAAGTGGGGGTGCTGGGGATGGGTACGCAGACGTTGCTTATTCAGTAGGTCTGTCAAAGCTACTGATGACAACTGTCAACACATCAGCCACCCCCAGCTCCCTGGTTGGACTCTGCTTCCTATTCACCAGGCTAAAATCTGGCAAAGCCAGGAATCCAGTAACAGAATTGGGGAGAGAATTTCCACCTACCCTTACTTGGTCCTGTTACTCTCTTCCTTTTTAATAACTGAAGGAAAAGGCTGCGTTAAATTACCCCAATATTATATTGGGAAGTTTAAAATAAATGTCCAGTTTTATAACTTAAGTTGTGTCCTGATTTAGCTTCTAAGTTACTAAGGGGGATGAAAACTGGTTAATATAGAGCACAAACATTACCAGAGAGCAAATATCTCGCTCAGTGTGGTGCTTAGGATAAACATACATTCACATACTGTTTATTATACTTCAAAAATTAAAAAAAAAAAAGTTTAGTATGGGGAAAATTTTTCTAGCTGTATTTAGAAAGTGACCTGAGATGTGGGAAAGTTGTCTATTGCTTATGTTATTTTTTTCACCCACTTTTGAATTCTTTGAGGCTACATTTCCCCTGAGTTAAGCAGAGATTGCCACCCACCTTGGCTCTTCCTGCCTCTGCCCCGACAGAACCTCTTTGTTGTTTTATCTAATCAGATTCAGAGGCCCTGCTATGGTTGGCTCACTTGGATTTTTCAAGGAGGTTATATTTCTTATTTCCCAGGCTTCAGAAGAACTAAAAATAACTGGGTGAAAATCTGAAAGGCAAAGCTGCTCTATCTGCCAGCATTATAAGGAGATAGGATCAGGCTTAACCAAAAGAGAACATATCTTTGTATTTCTGTGACGATTTAAGCAAATGTGTATCTGATACCAGTTTTGGAGCTAGAACCTCTGGTTTGTTTTTTGTCTGAACTTAATAAGTTGTTTTTTTTCTTATTTGTCTATTCAAAATATCTATACGAGCACCTATGCTTTCATGACCATCTTAAAATGAAACTGTCCCTCAGGCATGCTTGGCCTTCTCCTTTGTGCATCTGATATTTAAAAGTCCAGTAAAGTACATTGAAAATGGCACCAGTAGACCGTGTTCTATCTGAACGACCATTTGTTTACGAATAGCCACTTTCTAGATTTTAGTCCCATGCTAATTCTTTTACCACTCAATGTAGAATCTCATCCAGAAACCTGAATAGTGTGAGGCCCTAAGACTCATTATGAAGGATTTGCTCATGAAGACAAGCAGGCCTCTTTTCATGAGGCTTTACTGGCAGAAACATCCATCTCTCTGTTTTCTAATGACGGATTATGCCCATGAAACATGGGTGAGGCAACATCTGTCATACATGAAAGATAAAATATATCTGGCTTTGCCTTTTCATGTTTTATTTTTTAGAGCCATAAAAAATTAAGAGACTAAGTCAGGGGAAAAAGTTCAAAAAAGGAGTTTGTACCATTAACTTTGCTAGGGCGTCAGAGGAGATATAGGATTTCAGTTCTGAACTTACAAATATGTGAAACTAGAGATTATGAAAATAAATATTTAGCCATATTCCTAGTTGTCTTTTTGTAAAGGTTAACAGTTTCATACTGAATTAAAAGCAAACAAATAGTGGTGAATTAAGAACTTTGTTCAAACTTCTTTCTTTGTCGTGTTCACAGCGATAATCCTTCCTTTCAAAACTAAGCAATAGAAAAAGACAAAGACTCTTAAAGATAACCCTAAAAAATAACATTGTTACAAGAAAGCATTTATATGCAACATAGAAATTGTAATAAGTAATTCATCTTAAATATAACATATGATTATGTAACATAAACAGCTAGGTTGAATCATTAGGTTTGCCAGACAAATTGTTTCATTTATCAGAGCTGAGTCCCAATTGATACACCAGAATAACAAAACTGACTTAAGGAGCAGAGAAGGGAGTGGTCAGTAAGACCATCAGGATTTGAGAACAGGAAGTGTATTGTTCCCAAAGTCTTGAGTTTTCCATACTGGCTGGATCCAAAAAATGATTGGAGATTCTGGGATTCTACATGATTTTTGCCAAAATTTTCCCAATTCTGACTATTTTTAAGCTCCGTTTAAAGCAAGGACGATCTCTACCCCATTTACAGCTCTTTCCTAGTCACTGGTACTCACAAAATATTTGTTGAATAAATGGATATAAGAATGAATGTATGAATAGCTTGAATAGAGATGGCCTCATTTCTGGTGATATATTCTGGACAAACACACAAAACTTTTTGTTAGCATTGATGATAACGTTTTACTTTCCCTCTCACTCTAAAGTATTTCTCCAATCTAAAACTTTGCAAACAATGAAATAGAAAATTTAAGCCATTATCTGCAAAACTGAAGCCTCTGTTACTAAATAGTTATTCCATGTGAAATTTTAAGAGAAAATATGGATGACTCGATTGGCAAAAAGTAGGTAATCTCTTTGAGGAAATTGCTGTGTCTGATATAAATTGGGACAAAGGGAAGAATGTATGGTGCAAAAAGGCCACAAGCAAATGACAAAATATGATTTTACCAAAATGAAAATGGTCAGCCTCTCATTAGTTTGTCTTGTCCAATAGCCCTTGTGCTTATTTTCATTCCAAAAGCGTGTTTTGCGGAAAAATGCTTTTAAAACACATATGTTTGTTTCAACCATGCCAGGTGTTTGGAAGCAAAAGGCACAAATGCTTTGGCATAATATTAAAATAGGTCCACCCTTGCTCACAGACTGCTAGTTGGGAATATCTTGAAAATATTTCTGCAGTTCAAGTCATTTTGCACATACAAAGTGTTTTAAAAGAAACATTTTTCTCCATAATAAAGAGAAAATATACGTCCCCATACATATTAAATGATTTCACACATTCAACATCTCTCTCATCTGTGTATAAGTACATATCACTTCTGTAATACATATGTGCACACATACAGGAGAAGTCAATTTCGAATGAAAAAGACTAAGAGAACAAAGTGTAAGCCCACTTCAAAGAACATATGCTAAGTATATCCATTTTAAATATCTAGGAAAATAGATCAGACCCATTTTCTTAATTATTTGCCAAGCACTTACCAGTGCCAAATACATTACTAAACACTATCGTGTATCTTAACAGTCCTGAGAAATAAGTTTCATTGTTATTCCCATCTTCCTGATAAAGAAATTAATGCTCAAGGAGGTGAAGTCATTTAAAACCAAAGCCACACATCACTAAATAGCATGAATAAGATTTTGGCCTTGTTCTGGTGATAAAGCCATTGTTCTTACCAAAATAATCCAGTGATTTTTAAGCTGCATTCCATGTGTAGTGGGGCATTTTTGACTGGATGCTGATGGTTCAGACATCCCCCTTACTCTCCCGGCACACAAACGCTCACTTATATGTGTATACACACAAGCCCTCCTTTATAAACATATCTGTTTGACTTCATGTATTTGCTTTTGTTCTTTATCAAGGTGAGGGACAATAAAACAAGGTATAAATGAAAGGGACAGTAGGCATCCTTTCCCATGTGGACCAGCAAACTAGATTTATTTAAAAAGCAATGGCTATAGGTAGATGAAAATGTTCGTACGTGCTTTGGGCTGTGAGAGCATGGGGGAGAAAGCCCTTATGACCACCTGTGTTGGACACTCAGCATTGTTCTGGAACCCACGTTACGGAGCTTTGAGAGGTCCCTGAGACGGTACCCTTGTTGTGGGCATTGTTGTTTTCATGGTAGCAGTGACAGTGTGTAGCTCCTCCACATGGCGTTGCAAGAAGTTACCAGAGACAAACAGGAGCCAGGGCAGCAGCAGAGAAGCAAGGCAAGCCCACTGGTGAGCACAGGTAAGGCCCTGAGGCTCACTTCCTGGGGATCTCTACTGTTAGCGATCCACATATGTATACATACAGATGTGTGTTACCCTTGGAGCCTTGGGATTCTGAGGAGGTGCCTCAAGGGCCCTCATGGGGATTGGTGAGGAGACCCAGCAACTGGGACTTCTGGTTTCCGTGCCCGTTTCAACCAGAGCCTCCCTATTTTCAAATATTTCATATGTTGCGGTTCCATGCGATAAGTCACTTGAAAGAAAATATTCCTCTGCTTTAAAAATGTAAATTACCAAATTAAATCATAGACTTCTCTTTTTCCAATTAAAATTAAATTTGAATACCCTTTCAAAAATTATACAACAAAATAACTGGTAAGGGATGGAAAAAACAAAACAAAAACAATCCTTTGGACAGCTTTGGAGTGGCTGCATTGGTATTCCTGAGGTTATTTTCTTTAGCCACCTATTTACTTATCTATAAATAGGTGGAGCTATTTACTTTTCTATAGCTCTCAAAGGTATTTCATCTAATCTAATTACCTACAAGGTCATCCATATTTTTTCAGCCCTCTCTTCCCTGCTCAAATTCAGTTCTGAGTGCATTCCTGCCTACTAGGTATCTCCAACTGCCCCTTAAATTCAGTAATTCAACATATCCAAAATCTCTTTAGCTTACTTAGTCAATGGCCCATCGCCTATGTATCTGTCTACTCATCCAAGCTAGAAGCCTCATACCCATCATCAAAACTTCTCCCTCTAACCCACTCCGTAAGTCAACCACACCAATATATTTAGCTTCTGGGAAAATCTCTCAAAACCTCTTTCTCTCTCTCTTCCTCACTGCCCCTTTCTTTTAAAGTCCTCATTGTCTCCTGCCTGACCATCACAACACTCTTCTGCTGGACTCTGTATTCATTCTCCTCCTTACCAATCTCAACATAGACAACAGAATTATCATTTAAAAACACAAATCATCCCCCCATTTGAAAGCCTTCAATGTACAAAGAATACTTAGCTTGGAATATGAGACCTTTCACACGCTGCCCTCACTTTCTCAACTCAGATATGAACACTATAGACCTCCACAGGGTCATTAGTTGTGAGAGTTACGGCTGATAAAACAAGAAAGGAATTTATGACAGCATATATTGAATAGCTCACAGATATCTTAGGAAGGTTGAAGAACCAGATAGGAAAGGCAAGGAAGGAGAAAGGGAGGCTAAGCAGAAAACCCACAGCCAAAAGCAGACTGTACCAACAGAGTACTGCCACCACAGAACAGTGGTCCTGTGCTTCGTAACACCACTGTCACACTCTCTGGATGCTGAATGTGGCCCTGGCCCCACAGCCACTGCCCCGGGAAACTGCAGCCCTAATGATGCTGTTAACACCAAAAGGATTCTCCATTCAATATGTTTTTCTGCTTCCCTTGCTTCATTCATCTGACTGGCAGAGCCATTCCTTGCCAAGAGAGGGGGAGGGAATAGAGATTGCAAAAACAGGAGGCAGACTTTTTATCTTCATAGGAAGAGGCTGGCCATAAAAAGTGGATCAGATGCTGGACAACACAAAGTCGACAGAGGTACAATCTATACTTCAGCTTCTCAGGCAGTGCAACATTCTCCAAAGGAGACCTACTCCCTTTTGCCTCTTTAAAAATGCTGTTCTCAACGCTTCCTATTTTCTAATAAAGAAGCACCTGTCTACCCCAGGTCTAAAGTTATCTCCTCTGTGAAGCATTGGTTGGTGCCTCCAGACAGAGCTGGTGCTTCTTTTGTTTGTGGTCACCATACTCTATTGTAGCACTTCTCACAGGCTCACAGCGTGTTGTAATTATGATGTCATTTCACAGTTCATTTCCCATGTGAACAGTGAGTTCCTCTTGGCAGGGATGATGTCTTTTATCTCTGTGCCTTCAGAGCTAGGCATCACGCCTGGGACAAAATATGTCCTCGGTAAAGTGTGTTGAATAATTTTTGTGTTTCCGCTAGGGAGAATGTTTTGGAGTCTATGGGTGACCCCTAGAAGACACTGGCCTCTACTGTCAGTAGTGGAGGCACCATCTTCCTCTTGCCCAGTGACAGGAAATGACAGTTCCCAGAACTTTGCAAGACAATTGGAAGCTGGGAGGAGCTCCTGGCATGAACACTGGCCATCAGCCTCATAAACAGCGCCTCTCAATTCCATTCTCAGTTCTAACACTTACTGTGGTGTGGTCTTTGGCATACTGATAGGGTTACATCTATACCAGAAATTACATGGGTTTGTTTTTTTACCTAAACTAGTGATAAGCTGGGAAGTATAGAAATCTTGTGACAGTTTTTCATTATTTTGTAGATGAAGGTTAAAGCAATTTCAATAGTATTCAAATCCTGATGGGTAATACTCATGCACACTAAAATTTCTATCATCCTCTCTGTGCTATGAAGACAGTAGAGAGCCCATTGTCTCTAGGTGCAAATGAGATAAAATCCTTTAAACTCTTTAATGTGCAACATATGAGTATAACAATATAAAATTTGATAATTTTCAGTATGTATTATAGTTATGAAATTTCTAAAGGCATGTTAAGTATTAAATTTTTTTATAACACAATAGAAAACATTCTTTATATTATTAATATTAACTGAGTGGTAATAGAAAGCATTGGTGAATAATATTTATTTGTTTTAAGGGTGAGATTTTCTTCTTGGTATTCACTGAGATGCTGGCAGAAAAGCAATATGATTCTTCAACAAACACCATTGTCAGTTGTCAGCTGGATGCCTGTTGGAGACACAGAGAACTATTGTTCCTCAGGCATGTGAGAGATAGTGGTCAAAAAACATGGTAATCATTCCACCAGCATGCACCAAAACAAACTGAAATAGCTAACTTTGGAAAGAGAAATGATGCAATAGTTGAAACGGGAAAATTGTGTGAGGAATAAATATGCATAAATTCAGGAGAATGTAATTATTTTATTGTTGTAAGAGTCAGTGATATATTGTTTTTACATATATGTAAACTTACTATTTCATTGCACAAGTTACAGCTTTCATCAGGGTGCCTGGGAGGCTTTGACATGCCAGCAGACCTCAGAAATTTATTCTGATAAAATTTTTTAACCTGGGTTTTTGAGAACTTTCAATTCCATATAGCGTTGCTCAGGTTCTGTGATTATATGTTCTGCCAGTGCAAGTGTGCACAGTATTTTTATGAAACTATTAAGGTATTATTTGTCCTCCCCCGACTTCAGTCTCTAAATTGCATGCCCATCTTCACCTTGGGACTTTGCATTTGGTCCAGTACGCCAAGAAATCAAAGAATGCAAGTTTTCAGCCTTAGGAAAAAATATTTTGATTCACCATGCCTTAGAGCAGGGGTGTCCAAACTGGGGTGCACAGGCCAACTGTGGCCTGCAATCCATTTTTAATTGGCCCGCAGCAAATTCCAAAAATATATTTAGTTTACTTAAATAAACCAGGTGAGGCAATACGTACTTCACCTCGAGTGAGTGGCCCGGCTGTTTGTGTATTTTACCACATATGGCCCTTGGTGGAAAACGTTGAAAAAAGTTTGGACACTCCTGATAGATAAAGAAGAAATAACAATGGGGGTGGCCAGTTAGGTCAGTTGGTTAGAGCATGGTGCTAATAATACCAAAGTTGCCCGGTTTGATCCCCACATGGGCCACCAGTGAGCTGCGCCCTCCTTAAAAAAAAAAAATAGAAAAAGAAAGAAAGAAAAAAGAAATAACAATGGAAGGAGGGAGTTTTGTTGCAAGTTTCAACTTGCATATCTATTATTCCTATTTTAATATTTATTTACTTTATTATTAGAGCATTGTTACTTTAGACCCCTCCCACAACATGAAATATTTGTTATAAATATACAATAATTTACTTTATCTTCATTTAAACTGTAAGTATCCTTAAAAGTACACTGATTGTTCTATATTCTGGTGGATTTCTTAAAACATCAAATTCTCACATTAGGAACTGCCCATGAAATAGGCATAAATATGTGAAATGCAACCATATTAACAATAACTTCTCAGACAATTAAAGGTTTTATTGCTTTTTAAAAATTATTATAAGTATACTTTTAAATTGAAATAGAGAATTTTAATTTTATCTCTAATTTATTTCTTCCCCAAAAAATCTCAATCAAAAATTTTAAAAATGTAAGCAAGGGTAGTACATAATTTCACATTTCATATATTACTTTGTACTTTCCTTTTTTTTTCCAAACTTCTTGAAAGACTTCACTTCTAATGCTGATAATTGGAAAAATATGATAAAGTATAAACAAAATAAAGTGAATAGAGCCCCCCAGGCCCAATAATTTTCATGTATGGCTTATGCAGTTTCTTGCTGTGAGATTAAACAGGTATGTTTTTAACAAAATTTGAATTACAATTCTTGTACTATTTGAAATTCTGCCATGTCCTACTATTTCATTCTTTAAATACTAGGGAACTTTTCGAAATTAAAAAAAAAAAAAAAAATTGAAAAGAAAGTAGTCTTTTGTTCTTGAAGAGATGCTAGAATTAAAAATGTAAAACAAACTCAGATCAGCAGTATATTCTGGTTGTGTAATCCAGACATTAAAAGGCTTTTGATCTAAGCAAAAAGTATACAATTCTCTTCTAATGTTCAGATGTTACCTTCTCAGTACCTGTCTATCACTGGTTTTCATTCCATGTCCTGCTAGCCCTGGGAGCCCTGCCTCCCTACCCTTATGATTCACAGGGCTATGGATCTACTGCAAAGAGCTGGGAGTTCTCAGATGGCCCAACTTAATCTTTCCATGAACGTCGTTATCTCCTCCGTCTGCCATTTTCCAAGTGTCAAAACAAACCCACTCTATGTTTTGTTTCAAACAGACTATATTCGTGATAGTGACATTTCCAAGAAAAGTATGTTTTAAAAGCCCAAGATTAATGTTAATAATGTTAATATTTGTATGTGACTTTATTTCTTCTTTATTTCTTGCAGTATTCATTTTACATATTTTTAAATAAAAAAACTCAATTTCAACTAAAATTAAATCAAATTTATCTCCTTTAAGAGAGTATCAAGAACTCAGAAACAACCTTGAAATTTGGAAGTCATAATCTCATGGGTTTTATTCTCTTTTTTAAGAAAAACAAAGCATTAACACCTTTCTCTTCCCTGGAGGGGAAAGGAAGAGGGAGCTTAAATCCTGCATCTCTACCTATGTATTACAAAGTACCTTTTCAGAGTAGGTGAACAGCCTAAATGTGTTTATTGTTATAAAAGGAAGGAAATGAAACCACTGAAGAAAGTGACTTTAAGTTATTAATTAATGAGAAAAATGTGGTAAATATAGCAGGGCTTCTTCATGCTTCTCAAAGACTTTAGGACAGGTAACTTATCTCGAAGGTCATCACCAAGTCTTTCTCATTCTAACAACCGTGAGGAACCCTCTTCTGGAGCAGAAAAAAATAATCAACATATTTTATTTGTTCTGAGCCCTTCAGAATTAAGACACAAAACGAAGGGATTTTATCATTGATGCAATAGTTATTTACATTAAAGGAAGCAATTTATTCCTCCATTTACTAGCCCCTGGGAGGGCAGAGAACTTGTGGATTGACTCTGAGCAACTACTGAGCTGATAGAGGAGATTCTACAACTCCCTGTCTCTCATTACACACTACAGCTAAACATTTGGTTATCATTGAAATCAGAGAGATAATGGACCACCGCATTTCTATTGTCATTTTAATTAGCTCTGCCTATAATCATGTGCTTGCCCACGCCCAGATCTAAGGATAATCTCTAATACACAGGGGTGGGCCATAAAGTGGTGGTGGGGAGAGACCATTACCTCCATACCTATGGCAACCACTCAGGAAATACTCATACTTAGAAAAGTGTTAAACTATAACTTAAACCATCAGATAATAAAATGGCATCAAGAGACAATTAAGCCAACACTAATTTAACACCTACTTTGTGCAAAACATTGGTGTCATACAAATACTGATAACACAACACCCACCTACAAAGAGTTTATGATTTGGTAAGAGAAAGGAGAAAGAGAAAGAGCAGGCATTAAAATAATGAATGAATTAATTAAATAATTAATTAACTTTAAAACATAGGTAAATAACTTTTCTGCTAGAGATACAAGCAAGAAAGAACTGTTTTTTCCAACTTGAAGTATCAGAAGGTCACTGAAGGCTTGGGTGTGAGTATGAAATAAATTTGAATTCCATGTTCTTTTGCTCCTTATGCAGTTTTCGCAAAGTTAAATGGATTTCTTTAATAAGGCAATGGTGTGAGAGAACCAATGTTACTCTCAATATCTTTTATTATTGAATGTGGAATAATGCAGATGGTGGATTATTCCGCATTTTTCTTTCTTTGGCTTTCACCATGAGAACCAGTTCATTGCTCATTAAAATCTCCTTCAAGGGGCAAACAATTGAGGGGATGGAGATGAAATTCATTTTGGAACTTGTTAGAAGCATTGGTGAAAGGTTTGGTGGAATTGTAGAAAGAGTCTCTTTATATTTTATTTTTCTTTCATAGAAACCTTGTTTTCCATCAATAAGATTTATATGGTGACTAGGAAATGGTATGTGTGCTTTGACTTTCTGGATAAAAAAGTTCTTCAAATAAGGACTTCAAGAAAAATATAGAATTTTTCTCCCATTTCATATCAAATATTAATTTACATTTTCCTTTAAAATTGATTACACTACCGAAAACAAAAAAATGAGTAAAATATTTCTCAACTAACAGAACACATCAGTATTTGCACAGGTAGCAGATCTATTTTCACATCCAAATGCGTGTTTTCATGTTAAAATTGATGAACCCTAAATTTACTAATTAATCAAGCAGGTGTGAGCAGCAAAAAGTCTAAAATTAATTTTTGAAAAACCCAAAGAATGACTCTACAATAGTTACTATTATCAAAAAAGGAAGATGAATTAAAATAATAAAATCCGCGGTGAAGCTTCAGATTAGATCGGTGCTCAGTGGCCTCCTGCCAACCACCACACACCTGTGGTCGCTGCATGTAAAGAAAGTAATTTGGGGTAGGCGCAGCCTGCACATATGAGCAGCATGGAGGCTTCCAGAACTTGGGAGCCGCTGGAACATTAGAGAGTAAATCCGGTAAGATAGAACTGACTCAAAACAGAGGATAGAAGTGAGGGGAGGGACAATTGCATGGTCATGAGTGAAGGCTAAGGTTTGGCTGTTTAAATAGTCCACAAAAATGGATTCCTCTAGTTAGTCACAGAGTTCTGCTTTCATTATTTTTAAGGCTTTTTGATAGCTGTGATGACTATGGGGCTCCAAGAGACAGAAACAAAATAATGTCTTCTTATATTCTAGATTGGAAAAATTGAACAAATAATAATGATGATAAGAATTGGTATCAAATCATTGTTTACCACATACACTATATGAATGTTCCTAAAATTAACAACACAATAGTTAACCTGGACTGCTATGATGTAAAAGTTACCATTCAAAATTTTTATATGTTTTAACTCATGTATTCTTCAAAACAGTGTGGTATAGGTGATATCATTGTGCCTATTGAATCAATGAGGAATTTGAGATGGATGCTGCTACATTCTAATCTAAACTTCTAGTATAAATCAATTATATAATAACTTCTCTCAACCAGGCCCTCATCATGTAGGGGTTCCTTTGCCCATTGGTGGCTCCATTGATTGGCCAGATCCAGATCACACAGGTGACCACAGGCGCTGGTAACTTTGGATTCCAGCTTCAGTGGAAAGGATTTTGATTGCCCAATGTCAACTCATGTGCTATAGCATCTTTTTATCCCCATTGTTTATTTTTTTAAATTGTAAAATACACATAACATAAAATTTACCATATTAACCATTTTAAATGTCCAGTTGAATAATGTTAAGTACATTCACACTGTTGTGCAACCAAGCTCCAGGACTCTTTTCAAATCCTGCAAAGCTGAAACTCTGTACCCATTAAATAACCTACAAATCCACCATTTTACTTTCTATCTCTATGAATTTGACTACTCCAGATACCTTATATAACTGGAATCACACAGTATTTGTCTTTTTGCGACTCACTTATTGTATGTGCTACAGAATTTTTGAAAACATAAAAAACTATGCTAATGCAAAAATATTCACAATCATTTTATAAGGAAGATTTTTTATTATTATTACAAAACAGGGAAAATGACAGCTGATAACTTGTGTGTTTTTAAACCCAAATGCAAATTATTTTAACTTATTGGTTTCTTGCATTTCTTTTTTACCTAGAGCAAAAAAAGTTTTAAATCAACACACACTATGACAACCAAAATACATATCAATAGTAGATATTTCAAATAAAATGCATTATTGTCCTGAGATATTTGATATATTTTTCATTGTCAGTTTTTCAGACGCAAAGTTTATGAGACATACTTGACTATGCTTTATGAAGTATATGTTGCGTTCACTAAAAAATGTATTCCTGACACTCCTAATTTTTAATTTTACTTATTTCCTTTTTTTTATTTTTGTCAGTTATAGACCCCAGAAACTCAAATGAAATGAAATCTTATATATTTCCAAGGCAAGTAGTCATCAAACTTTGCATTTAAATTTTATTCTTAAACTGAAAATTGAGAGCACCAAAGTTAAATAATAGCCTGATGCTCTTGTAAGCCACCAGATAATTTTATTCTTAAAAATTATTTTTCTTCCGTTACAAATGACGTTAAGTAGATTATGATTTTTCTTTCTTAAAATGCCTTCTCAGAAAGTGACAGTTCAAATTTCAAAGTTATTTTCAGCGAAGCTCAAATTCTCTGTTCTACATTGTCCTTTCATGACCTCTGATGGTGAAAGTGTAAACTGACATTACAAATACCAACAGAAATAATGCCCCAAATTCCATTTACTTTGTTATTGAAGAATCTTCCCCTTCTCTCCACACTTATTTGCCTTGAGAATGTAATAATATCAATTACTCAACAATGTAGAAAAAATATTGGACAATTTCATACTACTTTAAAGCACAAAAAAGCCCTCATTCACAGTCTAAATCTCTAAATATATGTGTACATTTTATATAACATGAACATTTTAATGATATAGCAACTTGCAACTGTGACTACTCGCTCTCAAATGTAAATTGAATAAAGTATAAACTTTAGAAAAGTTGAAACAATTATTTTAATTTACAAAATCATCACTCTTCCTAAATCTCTGTACATATGAATAATAAATATATGAATAATTATAAATTATAAATTAAGATTTGAATTATTTGTATTTATTATTTCAACTTCATAAGAATATTGTCTTGACATTTCATAGAACATCATTATGGTTTACTATATTGATGGCATCATAGTAATTGTACTTGGTGAGTGGGAAGTATAAATTATTCCTAAATGCCCTACTGAGGTATATGCAAACCGTAGGGTGGGAGATAAACCTCATAAAATTTTAAGGTACTGCCTATTGATGAAGTTTTAGGTGACCTATTGTTTGAGACATGGTGGAACCAAAATGATAAAGGTGGAGAACAAATTGTTACACACTGGAACCTACCACCAATAAAGAGGCATAGTGCTTGGTGGGCCTCTTTAGGTTTTAGAGGCAGCATATACTGTACTTAGGAATACTGTACCAATCCATTTATTGGATTTGAATGTTACCCAGCGCAATACAAGAGCCTGCAGCAGGTCCAGGCAGTTGTGTAAGCTTGCTGGGAGCTTAAGCCATGTGACCCAGCAGATCTGAGGGTGGCTAGAAATATCTGTGCCAACTGATGAAAGAGAAAGAAAACTCTGGCCTTCTTCACCTATGGGTTAGCGTGATATATTGATAGCAGCCATAAATGGACGGTTGTCACACCATTGCTGCACTCAGAGGTATCCCTAAAGGAATGTGGTGAGTTCCTCACAAAAAGCCTTCCTCATAGGTTATTTTTGTAGGAATATGATCCCACAGAGCAGGAATAATGAGCAGGGAGTAAAAACAGGGAAGAAGGAAAAATTGAAATAAGGATGCTTTATCAAAATGACAATGGCTATGGCCAACTTGTGCTGGATATTATATGCCTTCTGAGAAGCCTTGATGAAATTCATGAAATAAAAAGGAGAATCATTTTCCTATGGTCTTCCCTCCCCCATGGGTGGAGGTGGCCCCTTGGACTTTGACTACTGCATAACCATTTGTAGGTTGCACATGTGAGGCAATGCTATGGTCATTTCACACTTCTATGCCAGAAAATTTCCAGGGAAGGAAGAAAGCAGTGGGGTCTCTAAAGGTTAAGGAGAGAGTATAGCTCACATCCACAGGACAAACTAACCTGTCTACTTGGTTGTTGAGTATTCAGAGAATGCTCGTCTTGTGAGCATTAACATGAGACACAATTACAATGCAAGCAATGTACCCACTCCCACAGATCTATCCACATGGCTCTTTCCCCAGATTTCCTCATCTCTGTTTTTTTTCTCTCTTGCTTTATCAAGGTCCCTGACCGAAAAATCAACTCACTTGTCACTGCCCAGTAGTCTATGTATATTTATACCTCAGGCTACCTCTACTTCCATATGAAGTAACTGATAAAGTGTTCTGCTTGGAGCTCTGCCCACTGGGAGGATTTCCCTTCACCACATTCCTTTAGGGATACCTCTGAGTGCAGCAATGGTGTGACAACAGTCCATTTATGGCTGCTATCAATATATCACGCTAACCCATATGTGAAGAAGGCCAGAGTTTTCTTTCTCTTTCATCAGTTGGCACAGATATTTCTAGCCACCCTCAGATCTGCTGGGTCACATGGCCTAAGCTTCTAGCAAGCTTACACAACTGCCTGGACCTGCTGCAGGCTCTTCTATTGCGCTGGGTAACATTCAAATCCAATAAATGGATTGGTACAGTATTCCTAAGTACAGTATATGCTGCTTCTAAAACCTAAAGAGGCCCACCAAGCACTATGCCTCTTTATTGGTGGTAGGTTCCAGTGTGTAACAATTTGTTCTCCACCTTTATCATTTTGGTTCCACCATGTCTCAAACAATAGGTCACCTAAAACTTCATCAATAGGCAGTATCTTAAAATTTTATGAGGTTTATCTCCCACCCTACGGTTTGCATATACCTCAGTAGGGCATTTAGGAATAATTTATACTTCCCACTCACCAAGTACAATTACTATGATGCCATCAATATAGTAAACCATAATGATGTTCTATGAAATGTCAAGACAATCCAGGTTCCTACAGATTACATTCTGGTAGAGTACATGAGAGTTAGTACAGCCTTGGGGGAAACAGGAAATGTCCTCCCCAGGTGCATGCCAACTGCTTTTGATGCTTTTTTTCCAAAGAGAACTTAAATGACCAAATTTGCCAGATAAGTAGTGGCATGCCAAATGTTAAGAACTGTATTAATCTCTTCCAGTTAAGAAAATATATCTGACATGGCAGCTGAAATTGGTTTTAGCACTTGATTTAAGTTTACTATAGTCCATTGTCATCCAAGATCTTTTTTTTCCCCCCAGGAGCCAAACAGATTGAAGAGTTATATGCAGTGTTCGGTACTCCCATATCCTTTAAGTCTTTAAGCAGTGGTCTAATCTTTGCCATTCCTCCCAGGAATTGTTTCTTATTTACTGACTTGGATGGGGGTAAGGTATTTTTAGGGCCTTCCACTTGGCTTTTCCTACCACAATGGCTCCACAGATCAGCGAACCAACATAAAAGTTTTTCCAGTTACAAAGTATACTTGGGAATTTTATATATCCTAATTATTCATTTGGGGACTGGGAAAACAATCACAGGGTGAGCCACAGACCCATTGTACCCTGTGTGACACTTGGGCTGGAGCTCTAACTTTTACCTGGCCTCCATATGCCCCTACTCTAACTGGAAGACCATGATGGCATTTCAGGTCCCCTGGCATCAGTGTCACCTTATACCTTTTATCCAACAGTCCTTGAAAAGTCTAAATATCCTCCTTTCCAATTTTCACCTGGCCTCCATATGCCCCTATTCCAACTAGAGGACCATGGTGGCTTTTCTGGTCCTCTAGCATTACCCCTTATCTAAAGTCCCCCAGTAGCCTAACTATTCTTTCTTCAACGTAATGTTACTCTGGTAAATCCCATAGAGCCCTTTGTGGAAGGATAGGGAGAATGCTTATAATTATTCTTGTGATATTACAGAGTCCTTCCTCAAGGGCACTCAGCCTCTCTTTTAATCACTGAGATCTGGGTCTGTGAAATTATATAAATCTAAAAATTGGATGAAGGACCTGGATTTCCCATTAGAACAGCTGATGATAGTGTTCTGCTCATCAGGTCTCTCTCTCTCTCTCTCTCTCTCTCTCTCTCTCTCTCTCTCTCTCTCTTTCGGTTACATACACATACACACACGCGCACACACTCATACACTTGTCAAGTAATCACCCAATCAGCTGTTCATTTGTCTCATCCCTTAAAACATTGTGATTTATTAGCCATTGCCACAGATTCCTGCAGTCAAGGCAAGCTGATTGCTACCACAGACTTCTGCCCATTTCAATAATTACAACCATCTTATAGCTGATAGTTAAGTATTGTCACCTGGGCTCTGCATTCAGAAATCCCAAATCCCCACTGATACTAGGGAGACTAGTTCCATAGCATCCTCTACTCGTAATAACTCCGACCTGTGGAGGACAGACATCACCAAATTTTTTCAAAGATGTTGATGTCCCCCTCACCAGTGAATTCATTATTAACTGACTGAAGGTAATGTCCTATGAATCCTCCCAGGGAACAAAGTCAGATGTTAGGTTCTAGATGTCACGTAACAAATCCACTCGACCATTCCCATCTCCCTGAGCCTTCTGACATCTTCTTTTATGTTATGCCAATCCAATTTCAGCATCCCTACCTTATTTTTCCTATTGACGATTATCACATTCAGCAGCTGTGGCTTAGAGTAAAATAGGAGGCCAAGAAGATCTGAGGCTAATGCAAACGTGTAAATTAATATGAAGGAAGCCTGATTTGCAAGAAGCTTACTACCCTGTTTCCCCGAAAATAAGACCTAGCTGAACAATCAGCTATTATGCGTCTTTTGGAGCAAAAATTAATATAAGACCCGGTTTTATTGTACCATGACATAATACTGGGTCTTATCTAACGTAATGTAATATAAAACCGGGTCTTATATTAATTTTTGTTCCAAAAGATGCATTAGAGCTGATTGTCCGGCTAGGTCTTATTTTCAAGGAAACACAGTAGTAGAGATGGGTGGAAAAGGAAACTACTGGGCTATAGAATTGGAACTTATCATTATCTTGTACCTATGTATATCAACCAAAATATAAACTGAATTGAATTGACTTGTAGATTGTAGGATTAGTGAACTACTGCATGTGAAGCTCCTGTCAACTTACATGCTGTGGGGACAGAGTCCCAGAGAGCAGTTTCCAGGCTCTCACCTTACCTGTACGGATGCTGGCTTGGGTGGTGGATGGCCATCAGGTGTGACTGGTTGGCCATCAGCTGTAACCAGTTAGCCAATTAGCCACTAATATAACTGCCGTGGCTGGGTTGGTTGGTTGGCAGGCAGAGAAGCAGGCGGCAGATTGCAGGTCTTGTGTGGGTCCTACTTCGTGTGTCTTGCCTGGCTGGCCGCCAGCGAGACTGGGGGACAGGAAGAACCCTTATTGGGGTACTGGCGAATGTTTGCTTTTGTATCTTCAACTCAGCTGCCAACGAGAATGTAGTGGTATGACTCCGCTATCTATGGCTCCATTGGTGTTTCGTTTTGGACTCACCATGTCCTGTGTTCTTATGCGGGGAGTGGGCATAACAGAATCCCGGCATAACAGGTGCTCAATAAATAGTAGTTTTAAAAAAATCTCTATCATTTAAATCTTTATCTTAGGACACAGCTCCTGGCATGTATACATTTGTATTACAATAAACACATGCTGAATTAAAATTTCAGGCTGGAGCTAATGAGGTCCTTATCCTGTGTCTGCCAGCAGCAATCCTTTCAACTGCTGTCGATTTTACATTCACTATCCTAAATGCTGTCCTCTAAAACTCCACTTTGTGTTCTTTTTTTTGAGGAAATAGCAAAAGTAAAATAAAATAAAAATCCAATAAAGTAATCGTAAGATGCCACTATAGATGCGGGGGGGGGGGGGGGGGAAAGAGGCGTAGACAGTTGGTATGTGTGTGTGTTTTCAATTTCTTGTCCACTAGCTAGGAGAACAGAGTTCCCTTATCCTCACAAGTTCTTTCTTACAGGTTTGAGTTTCTCTCACAACGCCTACACGAGACTTTGCACGTGGAGGAAATCCAATAAATTAAAAGTTTCCAAAACTTCCGCTTGGAAAACTGAGAGTTGAAACGACAACGGCGAGGAAGGTTCGGAAGAGGGAATAGGAAGTGCGGAAATACATACACGACGGGAGCTAAACTACATTTCCCAGGAAGCCACGGGCTGGGCCTACAACACCCATCATGCCTATGTTCCTGTTGTCGTGACCGGTTCGTGGATCCCCTTTCCCAAGGAGCACCGAGAAAGCCGAGGAGTCTGCACTGGTGCAGCAGCGATGGCTCTTACCTGCTAGAGTATCTTGAGCCTCGGCTATTCAAACCTTTGCCTCGCTTTTTGAGGCAAAAAGATAATAATCGGTGTCTCGCCGGACCATGGGCCACGTGACCAGTCCCGGTCATGTGACTCCGGAGCCCAGCGGCTGATGTCTGTTACCCTGACAACTGATGGACCTCTTACAGACCTTCCGGCAAAGCGGGGAATTCGGAGACCAAAGTAGGTGAGGCGTGGACACTTGCTTCCAACTCGCCGGCCGAGACTGGCTTCAGAGCTTTAGTTACAGGTCATTGCCTTCCTCCGCCTGGACTCCTCTGCAAGTGCGTCTGTCTTCCCGCCAACTCCGGAACCCGTGCTTCCTGGAGCAGGGACCTGGCCGAGCCTAGGACCCTTTCGGTGAGTTCCGGCTCTGAATGAGAATTGGGGCCAAGGCCTTAACCGCACACACCCTGTACTGATCAGTGATGCTAATGAGGGGGAGAAGGTGTTAATCTGCAGGTTGAGCCAAGTGTTGTGCGGGTCTCCCCACACACCCTTCCCTTTCTCCCCACCCCCGCCTCTGCGAAAGGAAACTGTGGGGTGAGCTGCCTCTAGGAGTTACAGTCCAGAAGCTGGGGCAGATCTGGAGTTGAGTTATTTAGAGGGACAGGGGAGAGCTTTGCGTTACAGGTCACTACTGCATGGTTTCTGTTGGCCTTCCCTCGCTCCAGAAGAAACATAACTCGTTCTGATTGATTTGTATACGCCATTAATTTTAGGTAGATTTTGAATCTTAATAGGTTTAATTTTTCTGTATTTGGAAACGTCCCCATATCTGGAAACAGTCTATTTTGCAATATTGTTAATGTGGATTGATAAATAACTAGCTGAATCTTAAGACAGCAAAAACTCTATCCTGGATTTTACACAAAAAGCCGGTCTTTTGGATATGCTAATTTATAATTTTTTAAAAGATTCCTTGAGAAGGCCTGGTGTTTTGTTTTTTGTTTTTTGAACACACACACGCACATTAATATGTATAGATTTAAGGGAAAGGGTGGAGGCCACCCTTTAACAATTGGATGTTAACAATAAAAATGTATTTCTGGATCCTAAGTACAAGGTAAACTTTGAAAGCTGCTTTTCCAAATCAGTTTATGAATGAATTAGGAATCTTGTCCAGCTTACTGGTCCATAATTGTGCATATATACTAAATCGTAAGATAAATGTCTGAGGTTTAAGTCTGGTTGTTTTTGTCATGTGATATAAATTTCCTTAAAAGATATTTATCATCTTTCGATATTTAGTGTTTCCAATGTTGTAAATACTTTGGAATGTTTACTTTGGGAAGTGAAAATTACTGAGCATGGCTCGCTATTCCAAAGAAGAACTGGATGAAGAGTTTGAACAGTTCATGAAAGAGGTAAGTTGATATTTTTAAAAGCTACGTTGTCAATTTGTCTCATAGGAAACTCATCCTTCAGTTCTCTCTTTCACCTGTAAGATACAATCAGTCCATCACCAAGCTCTGTCAACTCTAGTTCTCTCCCTTTTCACTACCACCATCCTAGTCCAGGACACCAGTATCTGACTGGGGCTACTGCAACAGTTCCCAAGTACTGCCCAGCATTCCTTCCCCAGTCTGTAGCCAACACGATCTGTTACATAAATCAGACTCTATCCCTCCTCTATGTAAAACATACTCTCTTGGCCTCGTATCACGTATAGAATAAAAGTCCGAACTCCTTCCCATCGTTTACAAAGCCCTGGATGATTTTGATCATTTCTATCTCACTGACTTTATACCACTCTTCCTCCTTATTTACTTATGTTACAGTGGCCTTTATTCTCCCCTAGATATGCCAAGCTCATGTCACATTAGGAGCTTTGCACTAGCTGTTCCGTCTGCCAATACTGTCCCCCTATTCTTCACATGGCTGGTAAAGATCTCATCTTAAATATCACTGCCTGGGAGAGGTTTTTGTTCTGTTTATCCAGGAAAAATGTAACCACCAAGTCATTTAGTATGCCGTGTATTTAATTCTCTATGTAGCACTTAGCATCATTCGTTATTTCACTTGTGTAGGTCTATTTTCTGCCTCCCATTATAAGAATGTATGGTCTATGACGTCATGGCTATATGTTCATTGCTATCCCTGCAGTGCTTAATAGGCGCTTAATAAGTGTTTGTTGAATGAATGAATTTGAGGGTTATACCACATCATACAGGTATGTATTTATATAAACGGAGAGGCCTTGTAGAGCATTCAGGAGAGTCACGTTTTAAACTATACTAACCTTGTTCATAAAGGGAGCCTGATGTATGATACAGTAGAAAGAATCTTACTTTCATTATCTAATAGGAAAAATAATGCCTATTTGGTGGGATTGTTGTAAGGTGTTTTTTTTTTTGTTTTTTTTTGGTAAGGATTTTTAAAAGCGTGCACCAATTGCCAGGATGTAGTAGATATTCAGGACATGAGTCTAATTTCCCATTTGAAAAACTGATTTTTTTGTTTTTATATCAAAGATAGGCACATTTAAAAAATTAAATTTATGGGAAGTATTTTCACTGTAAAAGATAAAAAGCAATACAGGTCAATTTTTTTTTCTTCTACCCCTCATCTACCACCCCTCCAACACTCTCTCTCTTTCTCCCTCCGTCCTTGCCTCCTTATTTTACTTCCTCTCTTTCTCTCATATTCAATCTCAATGTATAAAAGCTCTTATGTTATAGATTTGGGTAAAGCATTGTCTCATTTTTAACAATGAAATCATGATTTTAGAGTCATGTTAACTTCTTTCGTGATTTTGATAAATTATTGTTCAAACAGTTTGTTCAAAGATAAGATTTACGTATCTTTGTTTTTAAGGAGATTAGTGGGACCAGCTTTTTTCATACAACTTTGTTGAGATGTCACATACCATACACTTTACCCATTTAGAATGTATAATTCAATGAGTTTTAGTATACTCAGAGTTTTGCCGCCATCACCACAGTCACTTTTAGAACATTTTCGTCACACCAAAAGAAACCCTGTACCCATTAGCAATTACCCCCTTTCCCAGCCTTAGTTACCATTAATCTACTTTCTGCCTCTGAAGATACATCTATTATAAACATTTCATAGAAATGGAATCATAAAATACGGTATTTTGTGACTGGTTTCTTCAACTTAGCAATGTTTTCAATGTTGTAGCATATATCAGTACGTCATTCCTTTTTATAGCTGAATAATATTCCATTGCATGGTTTTACAACATCTTGTTTACCCACTTATCGATGGACATTGGACTTCTTCCAACTTTTGGCTATTATGAATAATCATGCACAAGTTTTTGTGTGGATGTATGTTTTCATTTTTTTGTGTGTATATACCTAGTAGTGGAAATGCTGGGTCATATGATAACTTTATTTTTAAACTTTTTGAGGAACTCAGACTGTTTTCTAAGTGACTGTGCCATTTTACATGCCCACGAGCAGTATATTAATATATTAGCATTCCAATTTCTTCATATCCTCACCGGCACTGTTACTATCTGGGGACCAGCTTTTTTGTTTTGTTTTTAATGATAGTAATCTGGAAAGTAGTGCGGAAGGTCGTCAAAAGTGAGACTACCCCCCATGTATTTGACAGTAGGAGCGGCATTCTCCATTTCTTTTCGGATTTTTGCCACAACCCTTGAAAGTCGGTGCTACTGTGACTATTTTTAACAGATGAATAAACTAAAAATGCTAATTTTCCCTAAGCAACAGAGCTAGCATATTTTAATGTTGAAATTTGAACTCCGGTCTGTCAGGCCCCCAAAACCTATACTCCTTCCATACTTTTATGTGGCCATGTGGCCATGGGATTTAGGAGGAGTAGACTGAGTCTGAGGCAGATTCTCAGAATTTGGTGAACAGTGAGATGTAGGGAGGAGAGAGAAATGGAACATTTCAAGGTGATAGTGAAGCTTAGAGACTGAGTGGAAGGTGAGGCAACTGAAATTCAGATGGGATGAGGAATATTTTTTTTCCTCCCTTCTCCCTTTTTCTTGTCTGGTTTTCAGGAAAGGCAGTGAGTTCTTTTTGAATATTTTATAGTTGACGGTCTTAAAAGTCATTGAGGTAGAGCTGTTTGGTTGGCAGGTGGAAATGTGTGCTGTCATCTTGGAAGTTTAAAGGTCACTCTGGTAGCAATGGCCTAGTTGGGGGACTACACAGTGTCATGGAAATTGGACAGGTTTTCGTTACAGAGACCTCAGTTTGAATCCCAGCTCTGTAACACCAACAGGAGCAACTTGAGCAAGTTGCTTAATCTCCGTGAGCCTGTTTCCCCATCTGTAAATCTCTACTGAATTGCTTAAAGATTGAGATAACCTGTGAGTAGATCCTGACAGAGCAAGTATGTAATAAATGTTGGTTTCTTCTCTAGAAAAAGCATAGAATGAGGAAAAAAGGACATCTTGGGGAAGTCTAGTATTAAAGAAATGGGCAAAAGAGCCCAGAGCTATTTAAATAGGTGGGTGGGAAAGTTCACTGATGTGAAGTATAACTTGGAGGAAGTGATAACTGCGAAGTCAAAGGAAAGGTTTCAAGAAGTAAGAGTTGGTCACCAATATCCGATTCCATATGATCAGGGAAGATGACTAACAGTGGCCATTTATTAGTGGCATTTAGGAGGCTTTTGGTGCCTGGAGGAGAGCTGTTTTGGATGAGAACCAGTTTTTAAGGGGTTGAGCAGTGAACTCAAGACGTTGGTATATAAAAGAAAAGCGATAGTATAAAAGGGAGGTAGGAATAGGGAAGTTTTCCTGTTAGTTTTTATGTTGCCTTTTTTTTTTTTTTTTTTAAGTAGAGTAGACATAGTGTTGATTCTTTAATTCCACAATTGTGCCAGGTGTGCTAGGCCCTGGGGATGCAGTGATGAGCACGTTTATAATCTGAGGGAAGGAAGGAGAGGGGAGAGAGGAGGGAGTGTAGGTACAAAGGTGAAATGGGATAACCGAGGAAGTAAGGACCCAGAGAGGTGGGAAGTGATCACTCTGCAGGCTCTCCTTGGAGTGGAGGAGAGAGGCAAGCAGTGTCCTAACAGGAGAGTTTAATGGTGGGGTAAGGAGGTGGGTTTTTACTGAAGGTCTTTATTTTCTCAGTGAAGAGAGAGTCCAAGTTATTGGCTGAGAGTGAGGCGGGTAGATTGGGGTTGGAGCAGAGGAGTTTGTTAGGATTGTAGTAAAATTTGGACTAGAAAAGGACAAATAAATGTTTATTCAAGTTTATTAATCATTGTGACAAAATGATAATTTCTATGGTAAACACCTGAAATTCAGTTCTTCATGGTGTTAGAATTTTGTGTTCTAGAGTAATTTCGGTTATTTGGTTATCAATCGTTATTTATTCTTTGACCCTAGAGAATGTCTGGAAGAGGATTGTATTTTTCTTTTTTTTCCTTTTTTAATTGTTTCTTGATCAAGTTTTCTTTATTTCTCTGTTGTTGTCTTTGATGTTTTTCTCCCTGGTTAGTTTACTTGTTTAATTTTGGGTATGAAATCGACGTTCAGAGATGTATGCTTAATTTTTATTTTAGCCACATATGTTTAGAAATACGAATTTATGCATTGTTGCTGAGAATATTGCTGAACTGTGAGACAACTAAGAGAAACATTTTTAGTGATGAATCTGGGATTTTCACATTTAAAATTCAGTAGCTTATATCTGATTCAGCTTTCAGATGATTCTTTTGAAAATTCAAACAAAACACATAGACAACCCAAAAGAGAAGTGAAAAAGAAAGATACACTGCCGTGGTGGATAACTGAAGATGATTTTGAAGATGGTGGTAAATATTGCTGATTTCTCATTTCAAATTATTTGACCACAAGGGGTCAGTCAAAGACTTTTAATTCTGGATTTTGTTACTGTACTATAAATGCAGAGGGTGCCAAAAAGAATGTATACACATTTTAAGAAAGGAAAAAGCTGTATTAAAATTGTAATACAGTGAATGACACTAGCATTCATTTGATTAATGCCATCTTTTGAGCAAACATCATACTACACATTGTTACTGTAATTCAATTCAACTTCGAAAAGTAATACATAGATAACATCTCTTAAAATGTGTACATTTTTTTGGCACCCCTGGTATATACAGAAATACTAACTGTGAATTTTTGAGGTTTGAATTGATCTTCATATTACTTCACTTTATTATATAGTATATAATTGAGAATCTATGTTTCTGCATTATTAGGTTATTTTACATGGAGATAATTTATATTTATTCAAATTAAGATGATGAATAATACAGGCATATTTATATATTTCCCTGTTTAATGGTAAGTTGATTTAAGGTGATTTAATAAAATATTCTGACTATATTAATGTCATTGCATGGGGAAGATTTTAACAAATCCATAGATATTGGTATCGCAATCTGTTAATAACAGTAGTAAAAAATATAATTTATTGTCTTAATGGTAGAGAACTCATTGCTGATCCTGTGAGGCACATGTGTAAACCTTTCGTAGAACTATCCCTTGTTCCATCTTTACTGATGGAAAATTGCTCTCTGGAATGTTTCTTTGAGGTACGATATATGATAGTGCTGTATTTGTAAGGAACCCCAGACTACTTCTGTGAAGTACCTATGGTCACACTGTGGGTCATTTTATAAACTGATGAGATTTCTATGTCTCTTCTCCAGGGGAAAAATTTCCCCAGGGCTTTTGTTTTTCCCCATAAAATTGACCTTGAATTCCTTAATCTGACAGTTAAGGCTCTACATAACCTGACTGGAACCCTCCTTGCTAGCGTCATGTGCTCCAGCCACACTCGTTTATTCCCTTTCTCCTGGCAACACCATTGGCTCCATGCCTCTGTACATTAGCTCATGCTTTCTTGTCACCAGAATGCCTTTGCTCTCCTTCTTCCGTTCAGTAAAGCTTGGCATTACCTCTTTTTGCAGTACTTCCCTAACTCTTCTAGCTCCTGTGTAATTACCGTGTAATAACAAATACGTAGCTCCTCCTTTGTTTCCGTGTCAGAACAGCACTGTAGCACTACACATCCTGTTGGCAGTCATGACCTACAGAGCTCCCCCGAGGCTGGGAGCTTTGTGAGGGCAGGAAACACTTCTTTTTCCTTGTATCGCCTGACCCTCAATAATGCATAATAAATGTGTTCAACAAGTGAACGTTAGAGTGGATTTGATAGTCTCTTCTTTTTTCTTCTTAATAGCGTAAAATAAAACTATTGTGTTATTTGTGACTGCCTTATTGAAAAATTCAGTGTTTTCCTAAGTCACTCAACCATGCAACAATGCTAAAGCTTGCATGTGAAGAATCCTTTCTTAGAATCTTTCCTCCATTGGTGCTTGCAGAGGGTGTTGTATGATGTAGTACTCCAAATTTGGAATTGTTGGCAAAGATTTGAGACTTAATTAGCATTAAAGTCTCTTTTGTAGAAAGTAATCAATCAGTGATGGACTGTACAAACTCATCCCAAAGGGAAAGAATAGGTCCTAGACCAACATTTGAATGTAACCTGACTAAAGTGATTAATAATTTAAAAAATAATAATTTATCAATAAGAAATGGATTTGATTAATAAGGGATGTAAACAAGGATACTTAAGAAAAAACTCTGACAATGTTCCTTTAATCACAAGGGAGAGGGTTTCTCTTTCCAAGAGCATAACCTGGTCCTTGGTTCAATCGTTTGAATTTCACACAGTTTTATGGAGTTCATGTTACGTTCTGAGTCCTGGGCACTAATATACTCATACAAAGAAAAGATATGGTTCCTGCCATCAAGAGTGTAGAAGCTTCTGAGGGAGAAGGGAATACCCTCCTGAGGAGAGGCACACATTACCCATCTGAGATAGACACCATTCAGCATCAGCATTGAGCAACTTCAGCCTTACAACTTTGCTTTCTCTTTCGATCACCATAAAGGTAAAATGTTCTGCCTGGAGGTGAAACTATCCAATCCTCCTGCTAGTTCTACTCTTCATCAAGAACTAAATTGGATCTCGGTTTCGGTTCTAGCAGTCTCATGAGCTCAGTTTAGTGTGGGTGCCACCCCTGAGTCCGGCTTCGGAGCCAGAGTGAGGCCCTGGGTAGACTCCACCACAGCACCCCCGCCGTGTCACGCGCTTTGTCCTTTGACGTGTCTACATCTTGATTTTCAGTAGCTGTGGAAGTTATTTGATCTATGAAATTATTATTCACACAAAGCCATAAAATAGATCCTTGAACCCTTTCCAAGACGATACTAATTAGGAAGTTGAAATCAGAATTTGTGACTTGTTAATAAAGCTTCCTTCTAAGCAAAAGTGGTATTTTACTAATCTTAATGTTTATATCACATAATTTTTTACTTTTTGCATATACCAGTTTTTTACAACAAATAGGTACCAAGAAATTGTGATACTGCATAACTTTTTCAGTGTTTTCTACGGCATTTGGAATAAAGAGCAGACCCTACCACTGGCCTGTGAGGATGAGCATGGTCTGACCATTGGCTCCTGCTCTGGGCTGATTTGTACCTGGGCTTACCCTCACCCTCTAGACCCACCTGCACTGGCCCGTTTGCATCCTCAGATGTGGCCTGCCCTTTCCATTCTTGACTCTTTGTACTTCTTCTTCCCCCTGCCTAGAATTGTCTCCCTTTTCCAGTTCACCTAGTTATTTCCTATCCTTCCTTCACATAGGGCAGAAGACACTCTTGAAAGTGGCATAGTATCCTGTATTAAGTACACTGCTTAAAAATAATTTTTTTTAATCTTGTCTCTTGTCACCCTCATACAAAATGTTGAAATACTCTACTTAGTAAGATACATTGCAAACAAATAGAATTATAGTTTTTCTTTTGTGAATTTTAGGTCTGATGCATTTTTATTTAATAAACTAGATTTATTTTGTAGCAACTAATCTACAAAATTAGTATAATAGTATTACTGTATTGTCATAGTGGTCAAAACAGTTTTCTGAACATAAATGTCCAACTGTATTAAACTCCATCCCAAGGACTGCTTGGAACACATGTAAGCTATTTGAAAACAAAGAAGACTTCTCAGCCTATTATGGAATTAGAAGAGGAAGCTGCTGAAAGGATTCAATTTCTCAAGAGCAGTGGAACCTCTATCATAAGTCTTGACAGCTTAGAAACAAATGGTAAGAAATGTGAAGCATGTGAATTGACAGGTTAATTACTATGCTTATTATCAGAATTTTTACAAACATTAACTCACAAATATCTTGGAGCCTCCTTTATGAAGCACATAGATAGATTTAATACCTCTGTAGAAGGTTTAGAATTACACTTCTAGAGCCTTATTACTTTGCATATTGATTATGAATATAAATCTAAGTTGGTGGGTACAAGATTAAGTATTTTTTAATTTTACTATGTAATATCAATAAATTCATCATTAAAATTTTATTGAAATTATGTATGCTAATAAAATGTATTTGTGCTTTCCATGTAGAGATAGTGGTTTCTGAGCTCAATCATAGTCCTCTCGATTTGGGATTGGACACATTAGAAGAACAAGAGGAAAAAGAGCAGTTTTTTGCCAGACTTGAGAAAGGCTTAACATCTTCCATTGATTATTCAAGATTAAATAAGGAATTGGATTCTAATGACTCCACACATTTTACAGCTTTACGTAGGTAATGTAAATACAACATAAACTAATCATTGAATGATTCTGTGTTTTTCTCTATTTTTGGAAAGCTGATATATATAGGCTGATATATATGTGGACTTAAATGGGTAAATATTATAACAGGCAAAAGTTAAATCTTGTTTTTAACTCTCCTCTCTGTGCATTATGTTGGTCAGGATTTATTTATTTATTTTTATATGCATGAACTATATTGATGAGTATTCGAGAGCCCACTCTGCCTCCTGATACCTATAATTTCATGCCTGAGATACGATTGAGACTAATAGCACATTGCCAAAAGACCTTACTAGGAAAGTAATTTATCAAGTGATTTTCCACTGATAAGGTAAATAAGAGAATCCAGGTAGCTGTTATAAAGTCAGGGAATAAAGGAACAGAAAGGGAAGGGGGAACCAGCGAGCAAACACAGGTTTGGTCTGTTTCCTGCCTTTGTGTATATTTGACTCTAATGATTATCAGAAAACCTCATTTATCCTGGAAATCCTACTGGTTGACTGAGCTGGTCCTCTGTAAGTATGGTAGACCTTTGACATTCTCAAGACCTTTGTGAAAGCTGGGATGTTTAATTTCCTCAGTTTCATTTGTCTTTTAATTTTTTAAGTTATAAATGAAAGATTATAATTTTAAGATGTTAAGAACATCAAACTGTGATTATGTTAAGGGTCAGGAGACTCGAGTCTGTGGTTATTAGAGCACCTGGTCTCCGCATGATGCCTAGTTTCTTACGGGTGGTACACAAAACAGTGCCTGTCATGAACTGGGTAGGGTCTGAGATTTTTACCCTACTTGGAAGCTGCACAAGTTAGCCTGCCAGCTCTATGGATGCTGACAGTAGACACAAGATTCCTGGGTCAGAAACAAAGGACTTTATTTCTCAAAGCAGTACTGGAGTGTCAGGTTTATTTGCCTCAGTTCCCCATGCCCCACCAAAGCCCACGGGGGCAACACAAAAGGTCCATGATGGCTGTTTGCATATGCACTGGGTTGCTTTACAGGAGAGGATCACTGAGCATGGGGAATCTATTGCTTGTATAGTAAAGTGGAAACAAGCCTGCTCTTGAGGCAGAAACATTGCTTCATCTCTGAAGGTTGCTCACTTCAAACATAACCCTGACAAGAAAGAGTGGTCCGTGTCCCGCATTCTTGGCATACCCAGCAAGAACATGCAGAGACACTCAGGGCCCATGGTGGTTGCCTCTCCCAACAGTGACAACATAGTTGTCACAAGCTTTTGTTGGTCACAAGTTTTTGCCCTATTGCAATATTTCTTAACTTTTCTCTGATTTCTTAGCAGTCTTCTTAACTACTGATATTTCTGCTCCCAAACTGGCTAGTCGGAGTACCCCGTAGTATCGAGTATTCAGTATTGTTTGCTGCTATTTTTATTATTATAGTTTTATAATTTTGGGGATCCGCTAATGAGCTCACTAAAGACAAGGTTGATGGACTGAAAAAAGAACAACAGATTTCTTGCTTTGAAAGAAAGCAGTGTCTGAACTAATACAGCCAATATAATTCATATTTGCTCAAGCTTTTCTGTAGCCTTGCTGAGTTTTTCCTGGCTTAAGGCTCCTGTTCAGCTCCCATCCCAGGATTACATGACCCGGGCATTTTTTTCTGGCCCCCATGTAGATTTCACTGGTTCTCATAGCTTGCAGTCAATTCCTAATCTTTAGTGTTGATGGGATATCTGGATCCTGAGACATGTAAATACACACATTTATGTATAAAACTGTGTATGTGTATAAAGTTTTAAAACACGGGATTTTTTTGCTTTGTATTATCATGGCAGCTACAATTAAGCTTTAAGGAATCTTTGTTTTCCAAATGTTCTTATAGTTCTCATAATTTTAGCTTTTGATAGAACGAGAGTATTTGAGAAGAAATACATAATGTTCAAGAGTTTAAAAACATGTACATAAAGGATTGCATGGAAATGTGCTATTAACATGTCATACTAAATTAAGTAAATATTTTTCCAGTAATCAAGCTAATATAGAACTAACTGAAGATAAGCATGAGAATGAATCGAATGAAGAACTGGCAGGTAATTACATCGGTTTTAAAATTTACATTATTTGAAAAGATAATATAGCTTTTAATAAACACATTAAAGAGAAAATTAATTAAAAGGGAAATCACTGTCCTGGAAACAGCTTTGAACAGGTAGAGTGAGTCGCCTGTGTTACAATCTGAGCTACCAAGAAATTGTTAAAAAGTGCACTGCTGCCTTATTTGTTGGGAGTGGGCAGTGGACCAGTTGGGAAGACAGAAAAAAGGATGTTTATTCTAGGACCTGGGAAATCTGTGGAGCCAAGTCAGATACCTCCAAAGAATGGTTGGGGAGGTATATTTTTTCACATCTTTTGATTTTTAATATGTCTGTGTTTTTATATTCGAAATGCTTTTTTTAGTAGATAGAATATAGCTGGGTTTTGCTTTCTTTATCCAATCTGACAATCTCTGACTTTTAATTGAAGTGTTTCTACTCATTACAAAAATATATTTATCATCAGAATGGTTATTTATTGTTTTGTCATTTATCTTTTATCTTTCCATCTTTTTGTTGTTTTCATTGCTTTTGTCCCTCATCCTTATGGATTGTTTATAGCAGGGGTGTCCAAACTTTTTTCAACATTTTTCACCAAGGGCCATATGCGGCAAAATACACAAACAGCCGGACCACTCACTCGAGGTGAAGTACGTATTGCCTCACCTGGTTTCTTTAAGTAAACTAAATATATTTTTGTAATTTGCTGCGGGCCAATAAAAAGTGGATCGTGGGCCTCAATTGGCCCGCGGGCTGCAGTTTGGACACCCCTGGTATATAGCATTCCATTGTTTCTTTCTTTTGGTTTGTTATACTTCTTTGCTGTGTTTTTTCTTAGTTGCCCTATGATTCACAATATGCATCTTTATCTTATTAGAGTTTACTTTCACATGTCATTACACCACTGCTGACAGTTCTGTACCTGAAAGTAGCGGAACCAAGTAGTGCATCCGGGCCTTCAGGCTCCTACTCATGCGCTTAAGCACTAGGCTATGTTCTACCTGCATTTTTTCTTACACTGCCTGCTGGCAGTCGCAGAAACATTACATCCCCTTCCATTGATTTCAAGTAGTTTCCAAATCCCAAGTTGTTGTCTAAGTTCATTGTCATACCCTTCCATATCTACTCTCTCCTTGTTCATCATCTTTTCTTAAGCAAATCGAATTTCTTAGGTTACTTAAAATTCAGTAATTCCCACCTAGAATATTAGAATCTTAATTTTTTTATATTGGTCCTAGAACCTAGAACAACGTCTATACAAAGTAATTTTTCAGTGACTGTTTTGTGAATTTAATTGGGTCTACTGATACTTCGAAAATCCCAGTGTTCTTTCTCATATGGAGGAGAAACAAAGGTGAGCTTCTCAGCCTCTGACTATAGATACCAACATAGTTAACCACGTAACCTAGCTTATCTATGTAGGTGGCGATAACCATGCTGTCCCAACCTCGTATTCCTTATGAACTAAAATGGAGATGTTTCTGTAGGCAGATCTCACTAAAAGCATTTCTGTTTAACTTCTAAGCCCTGTCAAGTTTATTCCCAAGCTTGCGTCAAAAATTACATTCAAGTTGTCCCCTCTATTCTAAGAGAAGACTAAAGGGCAGCCTTTCCAGAAGCAGACTCTCTAGTACTTCATGCAGTCTTTCTCCCATCAGGGCATCCTGTTTCTGGAAGTGAGCTAATTTTTGAAATACAAATAAGACTGCGTTTCTTTCTAGAATGATTAATTCCACTGTGAAAAGCTCATTCCCCTTTTGCAGCCTGTATATCTCAGTCAACCCTTGGTGAGGACTGTAAACAAATTAAAAATTGATGAATACATCCTGGCCAAATAGTTCCTGCCCTACCTTCCCCATAAGTCGTCTGACAGCATCATGTTAACATGGACATGCCTTTCCCTTCTGCTGCAAAGCCATTGAGATGTAATGTGGGCCTTTGGCTGAGAAGTGCCTAGGATTCGGTGACAGTTATATTGGGCCAGTATTTCCTAAGGGAGGTATCAGAGCTAGAACTCTCATAAGTACTGTTTCGGGCTTATAATAGAGATACCCATAGATACCAAAAAAGTCAGCTTAAAAAAATGAGCAAAATCCAACCTTTTAAGGGTGTCAGGATTTCAGAAAAGTGCTGCCTTTCTATAAGTAAGCAATTTGAGGTTTTTGTCTTCAAAAAACTAATATTAAAGTTTGTTTTAAAGATACAAAATCTTTTGGATAGCTCTAGACATTTTTGGTCAATTAATATAAAAGATTAAAAATATAAAACTTACAACTATTTGAAAGTGCAAAAAAATGAAATAAACCTAAGACATTCTAATGAATTGAATTATTAAATCTTTGCAAACAAAATCTGTTCTCTAACAGTATTTTGATGTTAACATTTCAATAAATTATTCTTATACAGAATTCTTCCTTTGGAAATCAGTCTTTTCCTGGAATTTGGCTTTTTTTGACACTGTGATCCTTGTATTTTTTTTTATTATTTTCTTCAGAAAATTACAGTGATGATTTTGAAGATGAGGATGTTGATGCACCTTTAACTCCTAAAGATGAAGAGACTAATTCCAAAGAAAATTCCAAATCAGAAAAAATAAATGCACCCAAGCAGGTATACATCAATTACATATTTGACAGTTTTGAAACTTCTTTCATGACCTTAGCTGTTGTTATTTGAAGAGCTTTAAATATGGGGTTTTTATAGTTTTGTTCATTGTTATAAAGCTATAGGTCTTGTGATACTCAGACATTTTCTTAACTTGGGATGTCAATTTAGTATAAGTCTATGAAATATCAGGGCAATTAATGATTTTTCTAAAGGATTTTCTAAAGGATTCTAAATCCTTTTCTAAAGGATTTCTTATGGCAAGTGATTTCCTTAAGTTAAGCTTTAGAAATTGAGTTGAAAACTTAATTAAACTCTCAAATCTGATTTTAAGCATGTATATTAAATTACACTTTTCTTAGGTGGGTCTTGTCCCTGTGAACAATAAATGCCCCTCCCTTAGTATTTATGCTAACAGTAACATTACTGTTTCAGATTTACTTAGCTGAGGTCAGGAATTAAATTCTTTTCACATTCAGCATTGCTATACTCTAATTACCTCATTTCTCAGTTCTGACCAAGACTAGCTATGGGTACTACAACAGACTGCCTGCCTGATAGAACTTACCCTTGAGCTATCTAATAATAATAGTAGAACAATTACTATTTGTTACATTGGTCTCGATCTGGATACTGTCTCTTCAGGGACTGCGTGTTAGGACTAGATGTTTTGAACATGTGTCAAACCATAAACTTTCTAAAAAGAAGTAAGGAACACTAAAAAGAAGTAAGGTATTAATAAGTACTCTAAAGAAAATTATCTTGTTCTTACCTAGTACTTTGTTGTTGGGTACCTGTATCGCACAGTATGAGTGGGAAAACAAGATTATTTTAGAAATACACAGATTAATGTGACCTGATGTATATCCTTAGAAATTTAATGTGATTTGTACTTGGAAGATGGCAGTTATAGTATTTTATGAAAAATAAGTAGGTCAGTAAAAGACACAATAATGTGGTATATTAAAAAAAGATAGCTTGATAGCATGTGTCAACCTAAATGTGGGAGCCTAGGAGAGAGTCGTCAGGGTGAGGATCAAAATAGGAAGGAAATAAAGCTCTGTTATAACAGGATAATCCTACATACTGCCTATCCAAGTGGAGAACATAGGTGACACTAATTAGAAAACTTATTCTGAGGGAACCTATAATATTGATGAATTTCAACTGTATTACTATATGGTGGCCTGCCTTTTTGAAAATTTTGTCTCTCAAAATGTAGATGGACCAATGAGTACAAGTTATAGTTGATCATTAATTTTTTAAAAATAAGGGGAAATGGCTGGTGATGTTATAATAGCAAGAGTCTTATGTGAAGTATACATGTAATTCTAGAGTTCAAAACAAAGAATTTCTGAGTAAAGTAGATGACATCTATTTTACTTTAAACAAGGCTTATAAAGGCCTAAATTAATTACTGGTAATTGCCAAGGTTCTGAAGAGACTTTTAGAAGTTCTTTCACAGCTCCAACCTCTAGTCTTGTAGAATTATTGGTGAATGAGGGTGATAAAGAAACCTAGAAAGAACCATTTCCTGGCAATGGTGTAAATTTCAAATTTTGTTAATTGTCCATTGTGGCCATGTTACATAACTTTGGTTTCAAAAGATATGATCATTTTCCTCTTTTAGGAAGAAGAAAAATCTGGCATGCTGGCTAAAGGTAAATATTATGTGTATTCTTATATTTTAGTTAGCAAAAAATTGTTCAGAATTGTATCTAAATTCTGAATAAATCACTATTCAGTGTATATATGGACTTTTCATTCATATATATATATATATATATATATATATTTATATATATACAAATTTCAACTTTAAAGAAGGAAATCCTGCCATTTGCAACAACAAATGAACATGGAGAACATTATAAGGGAAATGAGGCAGACACAGAAAGACAAATACCGTCTGATCTCACTTATATGTGGAATCTGAAAATGTCAGACTCACAGAAACAGAGTATAGTGATGGTTACCAGGGGCTGGGGGAGTGGGATATGGGAAAATGTTGGCTAGAGGGTACAAAGTTTCAGTTAATGCAGGATAAATAAGTTCTGGAGATCTAGTGTGCAATGATGTGACTACAGTCAACAGTAGTGTATTGTGTACTTCAGATTTGCTAAGGGGAGATCTTAAGTGTTCTCATCAGGCACAAAGGTAACTATGAAAGGTAATGGATGTTAATTTGCTTGATGGTGAATATTTCACAATGTATACGTATAGCAAATTATCAAGTTGTACATCTTAAACATATACAGTTTTAACTGTCAGCTATACCTTAATAAAGTTGGAGGGAAAATAAGTATTTCTTTTTTTGTTATTCTTCTCAGGCCCTTTGCCTTCCCCACATAAATGTACATTGGGCCTGTATATAAGCATAGATACATAAGCTGATATATTCCTACTGTCTTATACATAAGAAAATCATACTTGTTATAGATATATGATTATATACTCTTTATATGCAAACATTTATCTTTGTTTTTATACAGATTGAATATGATTAAAATATTTTCCTAAAGGAACCATAAAAATTCCTCTACATTCCTAATATCTTTTCCTTTATATTGTTCCAGTGGTGCTGCTTGATTCATTAGACTCTGTTGCAGAGGTCAACCTTGAACAGGATAGAGCACCAACTAAGCCAAAGGCCCTGCAGGAAACGACTGATAATGAAATGACAGGAACAGGTACAAAAGTTTGAAGAACTCACAATTCTCTAAATATGTAATATTTTATGACTAATTGACTTCATTTACATATGTGTATAACTATATTGACAATAAAATTTTATATCTCACATTTTTACCATATTTAACAACTTAAACAATCTGCAATTGCTGATGGTGACACAATGCTAGTCGACCAAGTAAAGTGTGTTTTTAAATAAATACTTATTAATAAATGAATGAATGCTATTGATAGAAAGTATAACACTGTAGGTGAATATTAACTACTTTTTTGTACCCCTGCAGAGTATTCAGTTAAAATTTGCCATGTGTAGGAAAAATGGAACTTTACTCTTATTGTGCTTTTCCATAGTTCCCTTCATGTAGGAAAAAGCTGCATCACAACCCCAAATTTTGAAATGCTTAGGACCATCTAGATTTTACTAAAAGTTGTAAAGGTCTTTAGGACAATGCCTTTTCAAACTTTTTTAAAGTAGTGGAATCCTTATCTCCAAATAAAAACTTAATGTAGTAAGCTCTATATAAATAAGAATGGCACTTTATTGGCATAAATATAAATGTAAGATTTACTTATAAAATTAGAGTGATGGTCTTTTGAAATTTTTGAAATCAGAAGTTACAGATACTTGTTATATTCTCGTATCACTATCAGACTTCCCATATGTTTGTATATTTTGTTTTTGTTATAGAATACGAAAATATTCTTGATTTACCACATAAATAGTTGCAAATGGGAACTTTTTAATCAGCTTGCTTTGCAAGTCTCAACTAAACCAAACACTAGGAAAAAAAGAGCATTAGAATTGATAAATCACTAATCAACTCTAAACATTGCTTGAATTTTATTTTTTTATTTTTACTTTTTTATTGAAGTATAATATACCCATATGAAAGTATAATATACCTATTTCATATATCATAATAGTGTAACCTGAAGAATTTTCAAATACTGAACACACCCGTGTAACTGGCAACCAGATCAAGAAAACATGCCCCAAACCACAAAAAGTCCATTCAGCTCTCTCTTTTTCTAGTCACTGCCATTCTCTAAGAGTCACCACTATCTTGATTTGTTTCATCCTTTTCCATTTTAAAATATAAAAGTAAAAAAAATACAACAGAATTTTCCCATCAACACATGTTTATTACTCATTTACTTGTTACTACCCAGCTGAGTATTCAGCCGTGATGACACTATGTGCAGAGCTCATATCCTCAGTTGAATGCTTTTATTTAAGTACATGTCACTTCTGATAGTCGATCCACTTGCACAGTTTTCAGTCAGCAGACATGCATTCTTTTAAAAGACCAGTGTGGAGCTGTAGTTTTTCTAATCAGTGATACGTTATAGGAAGTTCCTATATGTACAGTATGGCCAGAGAAACTTTATTCTAAGATATGCATGAAAACAAAGCAGAAGGGAAAGATATCACCCTGATGGTCTTCAAAATATTAGTTACACAAATGGTACATTTGAGTGTGCAGATTAACTTCTATTACAGTTTTTAAATTTTAAAGCACTATATGAAATGAAATTTCAGACAAGCATCTGTGGAACCCATGATTTTCTCTGAAACACTATGATTTTATGAAATACAGTATGAAAATCACTGCTGTAGGTTATACGAAAAACTTAGAAATAAAAAAATGTATTGCTAAAAGTAAAAATTCTTTTAAGATGATCCAAGCACTTACATAAAGCTGTAGTTTTTTGGTGTCATTTCTTAAATGTTCTGGAAGATAGTAGAGTATGAACTTAATATAATATAATATAGTACTGGGTATAATATAATATAATATAGTATAATATAATACCCTGTCTTATATTAATTTTTGCTCCAGAAGACGCATTAGAGCTGATTGCCCGGCTAGGTCTTATTTTCAGGGAAACAGGATAGAACATTGTTAAGATTCAATAAGCAATAGCAACTCTATGGTTGTTATAGTTCCTATCAACCGTCTGTTAATGGTACAAATTATAATAAAGACCTTGTGGGCATACAGTATAAATCTGATTGGCTGTCAGGCATTGAATTTACCTAATTCTTCAGAAATACACTTGAAAATCTTCAAATTTGGTTTAAGAACTGAAAAGATCAGTGATTTTTTGGTTATTTTTTGTTATTTTTTTTTAACCATGTTTCTTCCAGGATTAAGCAGACTCGGTTTAGGTGCTACATTGTCAAAGATCATCTTTTAAAAATAATATTATTTATGAAATTCTCTGTGCCTTATTGTATTAAAAAGATTGGTAATTATAAAAATTCGGTTTTCCTAACACCAGGCCAGATCTAGCCATTCACTGTTTTCATTTGTCTCCCGGGCACTTTGTGCTATGGCTGCATGCCTGGAGCGGTCACAAGGTGACAGCATTGCTCCACAACCAGACTCTGGCCTCTGCAAAATAGGGTTTGACATGTTTCAACTTTCTTAAGTAGAAAAATATAGGGAGTTTTCGCTTGTAGCTACATACAGTACTCTCTTTCTAATATGTAAGGCAGAGAAGTCGGGCCTTTACTTTTCATAAAATGCATGAAAGAAGTCGACTTATATGACTCTGGAATTATTTTAATATCACTTGGATTAATGACTCAAATTAGGAGGAAATTATCTTTTCCCTGCTCAGTTTTCCAAGCAGCCGCTAATACCTCTCTGTCTTCCAATTCTAATTTCTAACTTTCAGGTCATTTGTTTTTGTGCACATTTGCTCTGCTGTTGCTTTCAGCCTCGAATCTCTTGTTTCTGACACCGCACACCTGATAAATTAGGCATGAGCATTCAGTACTGCTGTGCTACTTAACGTTGGGGTCATTTCTTTTGTATGCACTCAGCAGATACTTAAGTATTGTGCTATTTCTGTAGAGGAGGAAGAAAACACCTGTGCCTTTTTCCTTTCTTCATAAAGATTAATTCCCTCCTTCAGTCATTGCTATTCTGAATTCTGACAGATGGGTTAGGGGAAGGGTTAGGCTTACCCTAAAGGATCTTGTTCCTCAAGACCTCTTGGAAAATCCCTGCCACTTAACTGTGAATGATTCTGCTCTAACGGTATCCCCCACTTTTTTGTTTTTAATTTAAGTAAATCTATTTATTGGGTGTGCTCCAAATAGCAGTGGTGACCTGAAACATTAGATAAGAAGATATCCCATTGTAAGGCATTCTTACACAATCGTACATGTGGCATTTTTTTTACTTCTTGCATTCAGAGTTGAAAAGATAGCCCCTGACAGTTACATACTATACAACTTACAGGTTATATAGGGAAGATGAGGTTGTATATACTGTTTTATTTTTAAGCATTAATCATGGATATCAAGAGAAAAGAAGACTGATCACTCGATTTCTCTTTCTTTTACCACTTTTCTATGACTCGTATTCTTTTTCCTAATTTTGAAAATTTTTCTTTTAGTAAAGAAAGTTGCAAAATGTGTCAGAAAATACTCATAAAAGTCTTAGATGATTGCTGTCATTAGATTCTTGGAATTCTTTTTTCTACAATTTATTTATCAGTTGGTGGGAGGAGGAGGAGCTTAATAGGGAAGGAAGAGTGAACAATGGCATCAAGTGTTCTGTTTTGGATGACTAGGTGAGTAGTGACGCCAGCAGCTAACATAGGAAACACTGGAGGTAAAACAGGTTTTGTTGGCGAAATATAAATTCACTGGGGATATGTTAGATGTGATTTACTTATAGAATAATCTAGATATCTTTAGTCAGAGAAAAATTAAGGACAAATTCAGGTTTGAGAGTCATGAACATATGGATAATAGTTGAAACTAATGGTCTTGATGAAGTTAGGCAAATATATATATATATATATGTAATATATATAATATGTTTTATATATATATATGTAACATAGATATATATATGTAACATAGATATATTATATATGGCTTAAAAAAGAGGGCTAAAAATGGACCCCTGAGATGAGGCCATTTACCAAGAGATGGAGAAGTAGCCATGAGAGTTGTGGGGAGAGCAAAGAGAAGAAGGGATGTAGAAGAAACAGTTCCCAAGAAAAGGACAGTGTCAAATTTCTCACAGTGTTGAAGAGAACCAAAAAGGACTGGATTTGGCCATGAGGAAGTTGCTTTTCATTATAGCAGCTTTAGCAGGATGTTGGGACACATATTGCATTGCAAAGTTAGAGGAGTGAATTTCAGTTGAAGAAATGCAGCCTACAACATGCTTGGTGACACAGGGAATGGGGGGGTGAGGGGAGGCGAGGCGAGGCGAGGTGACAGAAGCCTTGAAATGATTGTGTCAGTTTGGGAAACTTCGGATAGTTTATCCAGTGCAGAGGGGTTGATTAAGGGTAGTAGAAAGAGAGGGCAATAGTAGTCTAGTCACATTTTGTAGTTACCGTGTCAGGACACATCTCAACTTGCTGAAAGGAGTTTTTGAGCTTGCTATGATTTCATACTGGTGGGCTATACCTACATATTACCTACTTTTGTATTTAACTCTTATCTTTATAATGTCATCATTGTCCTATAGCCTTGTTCACCATTTTTAACAGATTAAGAGATAATATTAATGTTTTGTAGTTCTCATGTATTTGTGTGGTTATACTGGAGATTACATTTATTTCAATAGGTGTTTCTTATGGACAAAGCAATAGTGACACTGAAGCTCTACATCAGGCTTATTGTCATATAGCCCATTCTTTGGGAGATGCAGATGAACAAAGAATTGAGAGTACTACTGTGGAAAATACCGAGAGCCCAGTGAAAGGTCATCCTCAAGAAAATGAAGAGTCCTCCAGAAACATCTCTACTACAGAATCGGGTAAAAGCTTATTTTGAGATGTTCTCTGAACAGTTCAGTGTAATTTAGATACAGTTTGCTGTAATGAATTTTTCTCAATCTCTGAATTTATTTAAAAGGTTTGTTCAGATGAAATCTGGAAATCATTGGTTATCTATAAATGTAGAGCTGAACATGGGGTTAAAATTTCAATTTCTCCTCCAATATACCTTGACCAAATTAAGAAATTACTTAGTGTTTTCACATTTTTAATCTTTTACATGTACATGTACTAAAGTTATTTTTTAAATAGAGAACAGTATTTTGGGATCAACTAAATACATATTTAGCAGATAAGTGTGTGTGTGTGTGTGTGTGTGTGTGTGTGTGTGTGTGTGGATGTACCCATGCACATATACTGGAGGTGCCAAAAATATATATACACATAACTTGTATTCTTTTGTTATTGGTATATATTTAGTGTTAGAATTTTAATAGTTTTTTTCCTTTCTTAAAATATGTAGACATTTTTTGGCACCCTCTGTATTTGAGATACATATATCTATATATCAGATATATAGATATATATTTCAAGTATAAATGTCAGTGGAGGTTGTCTTGGTACAAGCAAGTTTACAGTGGGAAATTGGGTTTATTGTAAGTGCCATTTTGTTAACTCTCTCAATCAGAGAAAATGATATTTTGCTAGTATTAGACATTAAATTAAGCAATTTACATAACATTTGTTATTGCTATTTTAACTTTTGTGCCCCCTATTAGATCTGCCTACAGTAGAGGAGCTGATGAAACCTATCAGAATAGATTCCTTTGGGATCAGTGGTGGTTTGGATTTACAGCCTATCAGGTATGGATTTTGCAGGTTGTTTGTTTATTTTTGTATTGTTTTGTCACTGGAAACTTGTAGGATATGTGTAACTTGTGTTCAACTACCTGTGATTCACTGCTGTCTTCTTTTTATATTAGTTCTTACTGAAATAGTTCATCAGTATTCTTCTAGTGCTAACGTAAGGAAAAAACAAATACTACTAAAGTTACTGTCACTAAGCAGTCTTGAATCTTGTCACTGAAACGTATAATTCCTGCAGCTTCAAATTGCTCAGGAATAGTTGATTTCGAACAAAGAGGGAGCATGAATTTCATTGTGTATATGAGTCATGGATTTGTTTCTTTATAAACCAGGTAGTTGTGCACTTCGCCATAGACTGGCCATCGTCTCACAGAGTGAGTTCTTTGGGCACAAGAAAGATCAGCTTTGTGAAAATGCTCCAGCTTCAGTACAGAAGCTTGTGGGACTTCATTGTCATTCTCCAACAGACAGAGGAGCACCTCTCAGTAACCTTGTTCTGAGACAACTTTGCGTTTATGTAGCACTTAGAGTGTCACATCCATTATCTCATGTGATTTTCTTAACAACTAGGAAGGCATCCTTAATCTCCAGCATTCAAGTGAGGAAACTATAATAAACTCATGTAGTTGTAGGGCTCTCACAAGAACCAGGCGATGGTGTTGATAACAGCTAGCTGTGGGCCAATTACTATGCAAAGTTCTTTACACTGTTTTATTTAATCTTACAGCAACTCCGTGAAGCATATTCCATTACCCTCATTTCGTAGATAAGAAAACTGAGCCCAAAGAGGTTAAATAAATTGCCCAAGGTCATACAACTGTGACAAGGCAACACAGGAAGTCCCTATAATTAGCCACTTAGACTTTCAGATCTTTGATGTCCATGAAATATTTTGTGAAAAGCCTATCATCCATTCGTGTACTATTCACTTGTTCATTTATGTTTTCAACAGACACATTTTGAGCTCCTTCTTTTACTACATCCTCGTCATGTAAATCCACTTGTAGTGACTTCTTGGCCTTATGTCTACATTTGTACTAGTTGAGCAAAAATGATTTAGTGCAGCTTACACTAAACCCATCTACCTGAATGCTAAGTGTGATGTTCTCCCACTGATCTGCAGTGCAAGTTACTATTTTAAAGGGCAGACTGTGCTCACTCACCATTGATGTCTGGGGATAGGTTAGTGTTACTGAAGAGATTTTTCCATAGCATCTTGTGTCTTAGTCGGTATAAGTGAAACCATTTTAGTAATATGAATTCCAAAACGTAGATTATTACATTTGTGTTTAAAAGTTGAAAACAAGTATTGCTTACATTAAAGGCGTAACAATAATTACAGAAATGTCAATAGTATAAACTTGAGTACACATATCCAAAAATTCTGTAGCAAATAATCCTAGCTGCTATAAGAGATAATCATTGAAATCATAACCATATTTCGTATCTTAATATCATCAAAAATGTATGTCTTGCCCACATCATAATCTCGTGTATGTCATTGGGGTTAGGGTGGGACTGTGCTCTACACATTTAGGGACTCAGGCTTCCTCTGCCATGAACACATAGTTTTAAGGTTGTCATGGCTTTAACCAAGCAGCCAATGAGGAAAGAAAAAGGATGGTTTAGCGTGTTTTAACTGCCTCAACGCAAAAGTACTACATCACTTCAGCTCCCATTCTATTGGTAAGAACCAGCACATCTGGCTAACAAGATCCAAGAGGGCTGGGAAATACGGCTTGCTTGTGGCCCACAAAGCAAAATAAGTGAGTGTGGTAGGTACTTAGCCATTCTCAACCAGAATATACCCTTCTAATAGCAAATTTCCATTTTTCGCTTCTTCATACATCTCCTCCCCAAAGTCCTATTCAGGGCTGTATCCATCTGAAAAAGCAGGATTTCCAGGTGAAGTGCCACCCTCCCATCATGTTTGAATGTGGCTCCTCATGAGCTACTAAGCAGTGAATTAAAAAGGCAAGTTGTGTACTGCCTCAACCCCACCCAGTATATAATGGAACTGCAACAGATACTCCCATTCAGAAAGGGAAAGTATAAGGAAAATACAGAAATCAGTATTGCTACTTGAAATCCTCTGGGAGAGACCTTTTAAAGATGCCCCCTTCCCCCCACCTTGCAAATGGGGATTTTTATTAGTTAGGCCGTTATTCTGCTTTTAAGGAGGAACTACCTTATAAATGGGTTCTATATAGCTCCTAGTTCCATTCCCTGGAGGATTTGTCTGTTTTTTGTTTTTTGTGGTTTTTTTTTACCATTGCCCACAACTGAAGTGTGTTTTGGGGGAGGATGCCCTCTTTTCTCCATCCACTTACTGCCTTCAGGTGATTTTAAGACTCCCAGTCACTGACTTTTGTTGTTTAAATAAGGTTGTGGTTTCTTTGGCATTACATTTCCATCAGAAAGTTTAGTGGGATTCTGATCTTTTTGGTTCAGGTCAGTCCCATATTCCAGTAACTACACTTAAAGCTCTTTGCTAGATGTAAGGTTTAAATGTTGCTTTGTGTCTTTGCTTCCTTGTCTCTGTTTCTTTCTCTCTAATTAATTGCAGCTCTCGCGATGTTACTGGGAACAAGAACCATAGGTGTGAAGATGACACTGTCAATATGATCTTTGCCAAAGGACTGAGTCAGTCATTTCAACTGAGAAATCTCATCAAATCTTGCTTTTTCATAGCATTTTTCAATGCCAAATCTTATTGTTTGATTTTAGACAACGATAGTAAACCCAGGAGGCCCTGAGTTTCTCTATTCCCTTTGATTTCTTTTTACAAACCGGCCCATTCTATTTGGAGCTCATCTCTTTCTTATAATATGTTGTCAAAGTAGCCAGCACTTAAAAACTCCCTGTTTTCTCTTGGTACCCCAGACTCAATAAGCATGAGGTCTGCCTTATAAACTAGTAATTGTTTATAGTTATGGTGACAGTTTGGCAAATGTTTTTGTCACTGTAAAACATGGGTTGCCACCTCTTCAGCCTTTAGTATCAGTTTCCTTGCCTCCCAAAACCTCACCACTAAGCCAGTGACACATATTTTAGGTTCTTGTTACCATAACACTCGCATTCTAAAGGCAAGAACTAGTAAATGGCCACATCTAGATGCAAGGTGGCAAGGAAATATAATTTAGTTTGCACGCAGCAAAAATAGTTTAGTTTGCACGCAGGAAAACGGTTTTGGTGAACATCTAGCCAGGTTCTACCATGAGGAATGAAAGAACTGTTATATTTTCTGGTCATTCCATCTACTTTAGAAGCTTCTAACAATTACTGAGAAACCAGTCTACCTTATGTAAAAATGGTAGTCTCTTAAACTTTCCTTTAACCTTATTGTATACATTACAAAATTAAATGACCTAATTGACCATGATTAAGTAGTTTGAAAATAACAATATCCATATTCTTAAAACATTTCCTTCAGCGATATTTTCCGTATTTTTCAAATCTAATGGTCTGAAATGTTAGTTTGCATTTAAGTGTTTAAAACTACAGATACTTTATTTAGAAATCCTTTTGATTTTTATTTTACTTTACAATTTTTCCTATACTGTGATGAGATTTATGCTTTTTGTTATTTATATTCTATGCCTCATTAGCATAAATTATGATTACTTCTTCAGTTTCTTCTAGAAATGTATACAGTGTTGTTTCTGCCTCAAATGGATATTGACTTTATAAGATATGGATAAAAGATACACAAAGTTCATTTAGAAATTCATATTTAATTTTTTCTTTTGCAAAGCAATCTTAGTCTTGTTTGGTTTGGCCTTCCATTGAAGTAGGCCTCAAAGTCATTCATGTAATCTCTTATACCGCATTAAAATTATTATCTGAAATTCAAAAACATGATACTTTGTGAGTATACCCTGTTTACCAGAATTGTAAATAATGTATTTAACATTAATGACCTGATTTGAATAGTTACAAGTATTAAATACATAATATGTGTGTATACATGTGTTTGTAAAACTGATATTTGAGGAGTCATATGGGGTTTATTCTCTGTGTCCTGTTTTGTTTTACAGCTATAAGAAACTGACTGATAGTAAAGAAACTGAAATTTTAAGTCCTTTACCCTTTAAGATGAAGCCAAATGTCATGTCTCAAGAGCCACAAAATGTGAACCAATTTTTTGACAAAAATGAAGAAAATGTGGTTTTACAAAAGACAACAAATGAGGGTATAGAAAATAACTGTGCCAGAGTAAACACTACGGAAGAACATATAGATAAAATGTACCTTGATATTTTGAGGAAAAAACGATCTGTTGGTCATTCGTTATTACCTCCGGATGACAAAATACATAAAGTAAGTGTTTATAATCTAAATTGATTTGACATACTGATAAATGATGTTATATAAGTATTGTTGATAAGTATGTACTTCTTGAGATAGTGGGATTGCTTACATACTAACCTCCACCTAGATCCTGGATATTTGTGAGCAATATTTATTACTACACCCTGCAGTCCCCAAGTTCAAAAATACCTCTATAGAATTAGCCTTCTTTTAGAAGCCGTTCTTTATATTAAAACAATTTTTGGTTTTTTTTGTTTGTTTGTTTGTTTTTAGTAAACATAGTTGAGAATTTGAGTAGCATAAGAAAATAAAGTTTATTTATCATTCTAGTGCTTTTCGATCAGTTGTTCCAGTAGTCTGGGTTCTGTAAAAGTAGCTTAAGTTGGATTTCATATAAAAGCTATTAGCACCTGTTGAGAAACTTATGTTTCACGGTTCCTTTTTCCTGTTCTTGATCTATTCTGATTTATAGTTTCATGATCCTAATATTTTATTTTCGCTTTATAATTTTGATGATGTGTTTACCGTAAACCATCACCTGTTCTTTGTGGAATAAGGCAGGTATTAAAATTTTTTTTATCTTGAGAAACCTGGCGGAAAACGAAGATAAAATTTTACGTCATTTCAAAATATGTTCTTTCCATCCTACTCTATGTTCATCCTAATAATTATACATGTTGCTGTCTGGCAAGCTTATTTTGTTTTATTATTTTGCTTTATTTTGTTTTATTTTACTCCTGACTTTGAAAATATTCTTCAAAATACTAAAATTGCAATGAATCAGACTTAGAGAACTTGAATATAGCAGTGTGCTTTACAAACTATGTTATTTAGTAATCACTATAGTTTTGCAATCTGTTAAATCGTCACTTACAACTATAGTTGAAATTCATTTAAGTTCTAAAGAGTTTGTGCTTGTTGTACACAGACTTTTAGATCTCAGCTCAGTTCTGGAGAAGAAGGGGCTGTAATTGGTAAACAGGTACCATACAAGAAGCCCAGAAGTGCACCTTCTTTACTTAAAAGCAAACCCCAGGGTGGATTATATGCGTCAGTTAGGAGCTCAGGCTATGGAAAACCCAGTTCACCATTCCAGACATTTTCTACTCTTGCAAAGAAATCTTCAAAGGACATTATGCAAAGCAAAAACTTGAAGTCCATTTCCACCTCAAATCAAGCTAGGAAAAAAGGTAATCATGTAATCTTTTCATAATAAAATTCTGTGTATACACAGTTGACCCTTGAACAACATGGGTTTGAACTGCATGGGTCTACTAATATGCCGATTTTTTCAGTAAATGCTGTAGTAAATGTATTTCCTTATGATTATCTTAAAATTTTCTTCTCTAGTTTTATTCTAAGAATACAATACATAATACATACAAAATATGTGTTAATTAGCTGTTTATGTTATTGGTAAAGCTTCTGGTCAACAGTAGGCTATCAGTAGTTAAATTTTGGGGAGTCAAGGTATACATGGATTTTTGACAGCATGGGGGTGGTTAGTGCCTCTGAACCCCACATTGTTCAAGGGCCATCTGTAGTGTATTATTTTACTTGTTGCCTACTTTCCCTATCAACTTTACTTATTCATAGAAAGAATTAACCTTAAAGTATGCATTCCGTTTCTGAATGATTCAGTTTACAGGAGGTTTTTTTTGGTCATTATTTCCTGAATGAAACCCAAAAAGTATGGGAAGTGAATATAAGGGAGGAGAGTCAAACCCTTCCTCATCTAGTTGGCTCTGTAATATCCAAACTGTTTATGAGAGAAGAGCTATATATTCAAAATACAAATGACAACCTACAAATAAAGGTTGACAGAGAGATTTGATATTAGTTCAGTATAGACTTGGAGAGGCAGGATGTTTTATGTATCACATAACACATATTTTTAATACATCACATAAAATAGTCATTTATATTGACAATAGGAAGGGTAATTTCCAACTTAGAGCTCATGCAGTTATTAAAAGAAATGGAAATGTTCAGGTCAGACCAGCATTTCTGCTGCCTTTAGACTCCACTGGGAAGGGAGAGCAATAATAGAGCCAGAAACATTTTGTCCTTTTCTTTGTGATTAAATTGAATAGGTGACCAATTTCATCATTGTTATATGGTGATAGTTGTCAGAGGAGAACTGTCGTCGTTGGAAAATTCATTTCTAGCTTAAAGTGTCTTCCCTTGCCTTTCCCTACACCTGTCAGTTCCAGGACCACTTTATACAGGCATACCTCGTTTTATTGTGAGCTGATGTATTGCACTCCACAGGTGTTATGTTTTTTACAAGTGGAAGGCAAGACCCTCCACTAGCAAAAAGATTATGACGCAATTTATTGTATTGTCATACTCATTTTATGATTACGGTGGTCTGGAACCAAACCCACACTATCTCTGAGGAATGCCTGTACTTAAAATTCTTTAGGCATTAAAGACTCTCTCGTTCTGTCTGTGTCGGTGTGTTTTCGCTGCAGCAACCTGTGCACGTAAGGTGGAAGGGCTAGGGCTGACCTATGTCATTGTGAAGGAGAACAGCATTAGGGGTTGGTTATTCTGGAGAGGCAGGAATATGCTTCTGTTGGATTAATACAGCATCCTTTCCTCCTGCTCTTAACCCAGGGACCTCTGATCCCTTCCCCTAAGAAGTCTTTTATATGACCTTATTTTCTCTTCCTTTTCTATGGAACCTTTGTTTGTGATGTTGTCATATACTCAGTTATTCATAATTAAATCACTCATTGCATCTAGTTCTTAATGTTAAGAAAAAACACTTGGAACATTTCTCAAATTTTAGAATCAAAGAGGAGTGAAAATTTTTCATAAATAAGGAGTATTCGTTTTGTATTTTTGGGAGCAAGCAAATGAAATTTTGTTTTTAATATTTTCTCTGTATATTTATTTTAGATAAATTAACCACCAACACTTTTGAAGTTTAATTTATCCAAATTCATTCATTTTACAGATATTTTTTGAGCACCTACCTTAGTCCAGGCACTAGTAGAGGCTTCTTTAGATGCATCAGTAAACAAAATAGGCAAAGAAATCTCCCCTCCCCCATTTTGTGGAACTTTTCTTCTGATGAGGAGAGAGAGCTATTTAACTATAAGCAAAATAAATAAGTAAATTATGTTAAATGCTAAGGAAAAACAGAAAGTAGAGCAAGAGTTTCAGTGGAGGGATGTGACAGGTCACAATTTTAAACAGGATAGAATAGGCCTCCTTGAGAAAGAGTTATTTGAACAAAGACTTGTAGGAGGTGAGGGAATTGGTTGTGTGACTGTTTGGGGGTAGTGTATTCCAGAAAGATGAAACAGCCAGTGCCGAAGTCCTAAAGTGGGGGAAAAATGCCTGGCATGTTCAAGGAACAGCACAGCAGCCCCTGTGGCAAGGGCACAGTGAGCAAAGACGATGTAGGAGGTGAGATGAGAGAGTCAAAGGGACAGGTGTATGCGTATATAGGTTTTTCTAGGGCATTTTAAAGACTTGGGCTTTTACTCTGAGTGAAAAGGTGAGCCCCTGAAAAGTTTTGAACATGGGAGTGACCTCATCTGACTTACCCTTTAGATGGATTTCTCTGGCTGCTGTGTAATAGACCACATACATATAAATATTACACATACCATAGGGAACATAGGAAGACGCACAGAGACCAGTTAGAAGGGGATTTTAGGAATCCAGGCTGCAAGTAATGGGGCTTGAACCAGGGTGGTGGCAGCGGAGTTAATGAGAAGTGGTTGGATAAGAATATATTTAGAAGGCAGTACCAAAAATCTAAAAACTTGGTTTGGGGTTATGAAATAGGAATCATGGGTGATGCCACAGTTTTTGGCTTAAGAAACAGGAAGAACGGAGTTACTATCCAGCTGCAGTGGGGACGGCTGAGGTAGAGTAGATTTCGGGGTAGAGGGAAGATCAGGAATCTAGCTGTTGATCGTTTTGAGATGTCTGTTCTATATGCAAGCAGAGATGACAAGGAGGCAGTTAGATATAAACTCGGGACTTCAAGAGGGAGGGGTGAACTCTAGATACCATTTGGGAGATGTTAAAAACTAATTTTTAAGCCATGGTTTTTTAAACTATGCGACTGATGAAGACTTGTCAAGTAAGGGAGCATAGCTAGAGAAAAAAGCAAGCCAAGGCCTGAGTCTTGGGCTTGCTAACCTTAAGCGGTCAGGGCGAAGAGGAGTAACCACAAAGAAGACGGAGTGAGGCTGGAGGAAACCTGAGTGTGCGGGATATAAGTGAAGAATGTGTGTAAAGTAGAACCGATCTGCTCGCTCAGGAGCCGCCAGGAGATAAAGCAACATGAGCACTGACAGCTGCCCTGTGGGTTTAGCAAGGAGGTCATTGGTCTATTAGGCAAGCAGTTTCCGTGGCTACGTGGCTGTAAATGGAAAACTGAGTGGGAACAGGAGGGAAAAGGAGGAGTGGAATTGGATACTTCAAGTTATAGACCAGAAAAAAAAATGAGCAGGAGCTCATATGGAAGTGGAGTCACGAGAAGCCTTTAGTTTTGCTTTGTTTTGTCTTTAGTGGGAGAAATAATAGTATAAAGTGTAGTATGTTTATGCTTTTTAGAAAGATTCAGTAGACAGGAAACAATTCATGATGGAGAGGGGGAAGGATTACTGGAGCACTGTCCTTCCGTAGAGGAACTGTAATGGGGTCTAGTGTACATGGGAAGGGTTGGCTTTAGATAGGAATGTGGACAGGTCACCTGTGGAAGCAGATAGGAAGCGGGAGGTTGTGGGTACAGATACTGGTCGGTGGGTAGAAGTGAAAGAATGTGGATGATTTATTCTGCTTGCTTCCATTTTCTCAGAAATAAAACACGATGTCATTAGCTGGCAGTGAGGATGGGGCAGGGGTATTAGAGGAGAGAAGATGTGAAATAGTTATCCTAGAGGATTAGACTGCCAGCAGCAGGAAGACTCTACTTGAAGTTAGTGATCATGAATTTAAATTGAGACCAGGCAGTGTGTGTGTGTGTACACATGGTCACATTTCGCTGCATGATTGCAGGTGTTGGGTAGTTGTGTAGCTGAATTTCTTAAGGATTATTTTTTTTGCCCAATGAGTACAATGAACTGTTTGTGGATGTTAAGGTGAGTCACGAAGAAAGAAAAGACCTCAAGGGGTGTGGTACAGTTTGAAATAAGTAGGATCAGCAAACTGGGAGTCCCAGTGGGGCAGGAGGTAGGAGATAGGATTGCTAGAGAGCAAATGTCTAAGACTGAGATTTGGGAGTGATTGCATTACTGGTAATAGAAAAAGTCCTAGAGTACGCTGGGTGGGAGTAGGTAGCGGAGGTGGAGAGAAGTATAAGGAACCAAAAGCCAGGAGTTGGTGAGTGTATTGAAATAACTAAGGATGTAGACAGAAGTAATGTCACAGTAGATGGAAAAGTAATGTCACAGTAGATGGAAAAGAAATGAGGGGTGATGTAGACATTGATAGATGAAGGCAACAATATTTTTGTGAGTATTTTTTTCCTATTTCAAAATTTTATGGTATTTATGAATTACCAGAATTAAAATAAAACATCACTAAAATTTTTATTAAAGTACAATGATAAACTACAGCTGTCTATTTTTATACTGATCTGCTTTTTGTTCATTAGACTGTTATGATTTTTTTTTAATCTGTCTTTTTCTTGAAAATTGCCCAAAGCAATTTTAGTTTTATTCAGAACTGTAATTTCCTTTGGAGTGGTTGTTACAGGTTGAGTTCTCTGAGAAGCAGACTCTGAAGTGGAGATTCGTGTACAGAAAGTCTAGAGAATGCACTTGGGATCAACCTTGCTTAAGATGAAAAAGAAGCCTGATTACTGTGGCTTACCCACATAAGAGGCTTCTCTTTCTCATGTAACACAGAAGCCAGAGATAGGCAGTTCAGTGCAAGGGACCAGATCCCTTCTTTGCTGCTGCAAAATTCTTAGTCTGTGACTTTTGTCTTCATTGCCATAAGATGGTTATTCAACCTCCATCCAGGCCCTGTCGTGAGGAAAGGTAAAAGGTACATGCCAGTTAAATCATCAACTTCTTAATCAGGAAAGTAGTCACTTTCTTGAAAGCCCTGTGTAGGAAAATTTTGCTTTCAACTTATTGGCCAGATCTTGGATTGTGTGGCCACCCCCAGTTGCATGGAGTCCAGGGAGATGACTGTTTTTAACTGGGCACATTGCTACTATGGGCAAAATTAGGTTTTTGTTATTAGAGAGGAAGAGGAGATTGATAACCTGCTCTGTGGTTGTTTACCTTTTTATTCTGTATTAATTTTCTGTGGCTCTTAACTCTTGTGTGTTTATTTTGAGACTAAGAATTTTATTATGAAAGAAATAGTTGCTCATTATTTAAATTCAAAACAAAAAAAATTAAAAAAGAAGAATGCAATTTAGCCAGAAAAAACTGGTGTCATACTGCGTGAGCATCATGGATGAGTAGGCAAGATGAGAGGCAGACGTAGGGATAAATGGAGAAAACATTTTATGAGAATGGGATCACAATTTACAAGTTCTTTTTAAATAAAATATTAGATTTAGATTTAGTTTTGCTTAAACCTGTAAGAAGAAAAAGTTTATCCGATGACATGTTATATCCCAAAAGATCCCTGTAAGAAAATAGATTATGAAAACTCCTCAAAGTTTCTCAAAACAGTGTTGTTTTTAATTGCATTTTCCAATGTTAATACGTTTTCAGTTTTCCCTTCTATGAGATATAAGATAGTAAAACTCTTACATCCTACCACTCACATGCCTCCTACCCATTTTTGCTGGTTGATTTTTACTTGTTTGGGATATATTTGTTATATTCTCTCCTGCAACTGTAATTTCCCTCAGCTTTTGAATTTAGATCTTGGTTGTGATTATTAAAGAGATTGAATGCTTTTCACCAGTCCCTCAGCTATAGCTTCTTCATTCTGCAATTACTGACTGGTTTCTTATTTGCCTAAATTTTCTTAATCCATTGTTTTTTTCAAGAAGGGCTTATGGGTTCCGAATTCTGCAACGTTTCATGTTTGAATTTTATATCTAGGCAAATTTTCTTTCATGTGAAAAAGGAAAAAATGCTGTTCATGTACCATTATTGAAAATAGTTACTTAGTGAAATCAAAATTAAGCAGTTGGAAAGGGAAACTCTGGTCTCAAAGCAGTGACTGACCACAGCTTGGACAAGAGGCACCTGCCACCCTCGGCTGCTGTGTCCTGGGCAGACATAGGGATAAATGGAGAAAACATTTTATGTTTTCATAAATCACAGCACGGCAGATCCAGCCCAGTCACTGGCACGTTCATGGATCACTAGTGATGTGGGAGGATTCACACCTGCTTTTCAGGGACTCACGCTATTTCTGAATGAATACTTAAAGAAATGTCTCCAGAAAACCTACATCCAACAGTCCATTTAAGTGTGGTTATTACTCCATACAGAAAACCTCTGCATGCTTGGGAGAAAGATTCAAATCTTGGGTGAGGTACTGCTGGTGACTTGTTTCTTCTTTTGACTTTTCCTTATTTGCCAAATCTTCAATAGTCATGTATTTCACTTACAATGAAAAAGTAAACTTTACAATTTAAAAATTTAGCATCTTGACGAAATTACATTAAAAACATAAATTTCAAATTCTTCATTTACCTCTAAGGCAGTTGGATAAATGTTTACTGAGTGTTCAGCTCAGAACCTGGTCAGCTCAGAATATGGGCCTCAAGATCTCTTCTAGGTATTTCCCTTAAACATTTTTTATTAACTGGATTTATTGACTTTAAAGTTATTTCTGCTGTTTGGGGTTTACAAGGTACTTTAAAAGCTGAAAGTTTGACGAGAATATACAGTAATCACATTATTTTCTAATTTAATATGTATTATCAGGGTATTTAAAGCAGTGTTGTAATTTTATCTTACAAATCAAATTTAAACTAGCTGTTATAAAATTTCCATGCAATTTATATTATTCCACTGATACTATACTATCTTGATATACACTAATTATGAAAGTGCTTTGAAAGCATACTTCCTCTCAACTAAAATGCTTCATGTTATCAGCTGCTCTTTCATTCATCATTTAAATTTTCCTTCTTATTGCTGTGAACTTTAAAAGAATAATTTACTTAAAAATAATAAAGTTATCCCAATCCATATTCTCACATTTATTTAGCTTCATTTGACATGAATCGCCGGTCAATTAGCATTCTGTGTCTAATTGAGTGGTATGTTGATTATGGGCAAAGTTCTCAGAGTTTAGTGAAACAGCTGTATTCTAGTATTATACATCAGCCTATTTTGAAATCATTTATTTTACTATTTCTATTGTGGTCATACTGTTTCATAATTACTGAATAGACATTCAACTTTGTTTATATTTGTGGTGTTTTTATCTACTGTTTACAATATATAGAGATCTTATCTGAAACAAAGCTCATCAAGCCTGCAGTGTTGGGTAAACCAGCTCCCCAGACTGACAGTTACCTGGCTACTCCTAAGAGGTCTGAAGACCCTAGAGAAACTGATTCCTGTCTTCAGTTACAGAATGTAAGTGTTGAATTTCAAACTAATATCCGTAATATTTTTTATGTTCTAAAGTCATATGAAAGCTAAATCATAAATAAGAAATATATGAAATTTCCTTTGCTTGAAGGGTAATATTGTAATCACTCGTATTGAACACTTAGTCTTTTTTTATTTTTTTATTTAGTAGACCTTGTTAACCTTGTCATTTTTATTGTTTGTGTGTATGGCTTTTTTAAACCACCTGTGTTTGAGTCATATATAAATCTGTAATGAAGTAATGCTTTTCCTTAAAAGGATTCTTTAGGGTGCCATGGTGGGAACACGGAGACAGAATTAATGATGTTTAAAAGAGTTCAGGAAGCAGAGGAAAAATGGAGGGGTGCACAAGCCCTGATAGAGCAAATTAAAGTCACATTCTCAGAAAAAGAGAGAGAGCTGGAAAATAAGATGGAAGAACTAAAAAGACAACAGGAAAAGGAACTCTTCAAACTGAATCAAGACAATTATATTCTTCAAGTCAAGGTACTAGGCACATTGCCCCATTTTTCCTTTTATTGATTAAAAAAGAACTTGTACTCCTTGCTAAATGCATTGTCATCCTTGGTTCCTGGGGCTGTTTGGCTTGATGTATTTGCTGTATAAAACATGAACGAGGTTCCTGAGAGTGTCTCCTTACAGAAGAGCCTAAATCCAACACTCTGGGGGGAAAAAATGAAATTTAAATTGGCTCGTTTTGATCGTTTTCTTCTGTTAGCAGTCATTTTTAAAACAAATCCCTTAGTTCACTATACTCTTCAAAGACAGTTCAGAAAGAACTGCTACAGAAGGTCTAGATTCAGAGAGTGACACTATGTAGCATTTCTGAGTTACTTCCAGCATCAGTACTATCAGCACAAAACACGGTAATGGTTTAACTGTAGTTGGTATTAATTCCAGTGTGGTTATAAGACAGTTTTAGATCTATGCACCTTGGGTTTTCTGTTATTTTTCCTCACTTCGCACTTTTTCATTTCCTTCCCCAAATAAAATAATTTCTGTATTTTCTCAAAGTTAAATAGCTTTGAAGAAACAAACAAAAAACAAAGGTGGTTACAGTTTGGAGAAACAACTGATCCTGTCACTGAAGAAAAATTGAAGCAAATACAAAAGGAAATACAAGAACAAGAGACACTTCTTCAAGGATATCAACAGGTATGGTGATTCTTCAGCACATAGTGAGTTTGTTCTTGAGATCCTTCAATTATAAAAATCAGGCATATTAAAATATTAATGTGCTCATGTAACAGGTAAGGGAATTTCTCGCAAATGTGGGGAAGTAATACTTTGACTAGTTTGCATATTTCTCCTGGGCAGAATTAAAGTGGTTAAGAGCATGGGTTCTGGATTCAAAGAATCTGGTTTTAGATTTAGCTCCACAACCTGCTGTGCAGCCTTGAGCGAATCGCTTCCCCTCTCTAAGCCAATCTCCTTATCTGTGAAATGGTGGTAATAATAGTACCTGTCTCATAAAATGAGATGAAAATAACAGTGCAAAGCATCCTCTAGTGCCTGGTACAGAGTAACCAATCAATGCATGTTGCCTTTTGCTATTTTCAATGGCCATCTTCCTTAGAAGCTTTCCTGTTTGTCTTCAGCTTCCTATGTTTTTCAGTAGATAATATGGGCTAGCTTTGATATTATGTTCAAAGATATGAATCTGAAATCAATTGAGAGTGAAAAAAAATTGAATTAAATGGGAGAAAGTTTGCATGTCTTCCGAGGCAGACATTTGTGATATGTGATAGAATCTTGGTGATGTTTACTTGACAGGCAGCCAGGACAGATTTAGTGATCTTCAGCATGAGACTTCATCTTAGTTTCTTCTCCCCTCGCACCCACATTACCTTTTTTCCTTTTGACAACCACAGCCTAAACATTGAGCCTACCAATAACAAACAAATCTAGGGACAATGAAAGGATGACCACATCAGAGATTACAGCGTTTGTGATCAGTGAAGTAGTACTGATTTTGCAGGACACATTGCCCTAGTGTCAGTGAGACCCTTCCAAACCCTTTGCCTGCCATTCTGGTCATACAGGATAGAGTGTGGGTTTTAAGGAGGATCTCACAGACCTGTAAGTTTGCCAGCCCTCCCTCCCACAAAGATAACACAAAATTTATGTATCAATGTACGTTTCCCCAAAAATAAGACCTAGCCGGATCATCAGCTCTAATGCATCTTTTGGAGCAAAAATTAATATAAAACCCGGTGTTAGTTACATTATAGTAAAATAAGACCAGGTCTTATATTATTTTTTGCTCCAAAAGACGCATTAGAGCTGATGATCCGGCTAGGTCTTATTTTTGGGGAAACATGGTATATATTTATGTATTTTTCTGGGTTTCATTAATTCTGCAGATATTTAAGCACAGGCCATCTGCCGGGCACTAGGCCAGATACAGTGAGATGGTTCCTAGTTTTCATTAGATCCTCGAAGGTCCTTGGTGTTCCTCAGATTTTTAATTTTAAAGAGTACAGATTGGTACTTTCTTCTTCTGACCTCAATGTTTGAGTCACTCTTTAGCTCAAGCCTTGTGGTGAATTGGGTCTAGAATCTGCTCTGCTTTGTCCCAATCTTTCGGAAACACCCAATTGCTAACTCCCTGCTCACAGAAAGTTCCAGAAACAAGCATGGACACCGATTATGGGTACATCGCATTACCTCAGCATGGGAAGCCAAGCCAAAAACAGAAAAAAGAGAGTGCAAACAGCCCTACTGGCCTTCCCATTCTGGAGCACAGTTATGATGTGGTTATTCTGTATTCACTCAGCGGTTTACTCCTGTGAAATGCAGCACCTTAAACTGACATTAGGCCCTTTGGCTTTGGGAATTTTTGCAACTTTTTTTTTTTTTCAAGTAACCTTTTTGGAAATAATTCTTTTTAGCTAATAAGTTTTCTTCTGAGATAGTACGAGGTCTGACAGTTAAGTTCGCGAACTTAATTGTCAGAATGAATATAAAGAATTTGAAAAAGATTTTGCTTACTCAAAAACTGAAGAAATTTTAAAACCTTTTAAAATGTTTAAAGGATATATCTATTATGAGTATATATACTTATTTAAGTACTACTGACTTTTAACTAAAATGTAATTTGCTATTTATAAAAAGGAAAATGAAAGATTGTATAATCAAGTGAAAGATCTCCAAGAACAAAACAAGAAAAATGAGGAACAAATGTTCAAGGAAAACCAGAGTTTATTCAGTGAGTTAGCATCCTTAAAGTAAGTCCTTTTTACATCTTAAAATCAAACGTACTTAGACTGTTTCTAAGCATTTTATTGTTATGTTAATACATTTAATTATACTTAGAAATGACAAAATTGTCATTCAAAATTGATTTACAGTTTTGTAACCTTTATATATTTTTATATTCGGTAGATTTTTCTTTTGGTGTTGGATAACTACTACATACTGTAGTATTTTCAGCATATTCATATTTGAGTTTGAGATCAGTTTCAGAAAATTGAACATGTAGTATTCCTCTTGATCGATCGTTAAGCCTGAGATGCTTATGTTAATGCATCTTAGTAACGATGCTTTTAGTAATAATGTTTAAGAAAAGGTACCATACGGTATCACTTAGTGTCTTAGGTCAGGTTCCATACAAGTAGAGCGTGAGATGGAGATCCTCGCAGAGGTGATTTCCTGAAGGATAACTCTGAGGAGAATGGGAGCAAGAGAAGCAAGATGGGAGGGGTGGGTAGACAGAGGGAAGGTGAGTAAGAATGTGGTCTTGACTGGAGACAGGCTTCGTTCTACTCTCACCATACAGCTCAGAACAGATTGCATCACATAATTGGTCCCCAACTTGAGGCATGAGGGGCCAGTACCCCCAAGCCTTTCAGAAGACTGGTTAAGGGGTGCCCCAGGATATGGGTGGGGTATATCCTGTGTGGGGGCAGCGTTGTGTACCCCTACACCAGGCTGTGAATGGCCGAGGTGTGCCCCAGGAAGCAGCTGAGGGATGTCCTCTGGGCCAGGGATCAGGAGTTGCTCTTTGGCTGAGGCTTTCTCCACAGGAGAATCTGTGAGTTGTTACTAACCAGCACTCACCGTGGAGGGCTGATGGAGCACCAAAACCTACTTAGGAATCATATTTCAGAGTCTCAGTAAGGTCTTTCGGATGTTACACATCCAATTTTAACATTAAGTGAAAGGGTTGAACCCACAAACATGCGTATGCTAGGGTGCTGTCTTCTTTTAGGAAATGACTACTGGTTGTGCATCATTTCACATAAATACCTAATTACTCAGGACTGCTGTCAGAGGAAGTTTTTTGGCTATGACTGTCATGAATGTTATATTCACATACCTCTTCATTTGTGTATGTGTTGTTGTTGTTAGAGTTAGATAACCTAGGGTGTAAGAGGTCTGGCTGCTGTTACAGGCTACTGATCTTTCATGGAAAATAGAAAAAACTATAGTATCTTGTAGCACACAAGGCTAGAAAGTACACAGGTTGGCAAGCGAGGGCACTTTTGTATAAATTGGAAAAAAACAATCATGCTCCTTTCTCCTTGTAAGTGTGACCCCAGGCTAAGGGTAATAATCTGGGGCATGAAAGCATTTACTGCCGCTTTCTCCCTAGATGCTTCAACAACGTATTTCAAAATATCACATCTTATACTGCCTGGCTTTTAAAAGAGAAGATCTATTCCAGGATCCTAAACTGAAACTCTAAATGTCTTACACCAGGGGTGTCCACACTTTTTTCAACGTTTTTTACCAAGGACCATATGTGGTAAAATACACAAACAGCCAGGCTACTCACTCGAGGTGAAGTACGTATTGCCTCACCTGGTTTATTTAAGTAAACTAAATATATTTTTGGAATTTGCTGCGGGCCAATAAAAAATGGATCGGGCTGCAGTTTGGACGCCCCTGCCTTACACAATGAAATAAATAGTTTCTTTAGGACATTAGGGTTAGATGATCATATATGGATTCTTAAACTCCTTATATAATGTTTCTGGAAAAACAGAAAAATTGATTGTAAGGTACAAATAGTAGACCATGTTTGATTTTGTTTGTTAGTTTCCATGTGTATGATTGACAATTTGTGTTTCTCAGAAAGGAACCTAGAATAATGTGACCAGGATTACACAGCACCACATGAAAAATGCAGCCTATCTTCGTGGGACATTGATTTTTTTTTTTTCCTCTGAGAATGGGGGGAATTATTTTTATAGTTACATTATTTAACTATATATCAAATAAATCATTATAATCTTAAGGCTTTAATTCTTTTAAACATGAACATTTCCCTTAAACTATATTTTCATTTAAATGGTATTTTATTCTTCAGATTAAATAAACTTTTTATTTTCAGTTCCGCCATCCATTAGCGTTTTTAATTTTTAAAAATAGAATATTTTGTATTGAAAAGAGTATCTTGTAAAAACATGTTTTTATTTTCAAAATACATCAGAGAACAGATGCAGCAAAGTCGTTTCCTGTCTCAAGTAGTTGAAGAGCCCACCAGAAACCAGAATTTTACAGATCTGTTAGCAGAACTACGGTTGGCACAGGTAAGTCGCATAAGGATTTTAACTATTAGTGATAGTAAAGATTATTATAAAAATGCCCATATGTGTAAAAAAAAAAAAAAAAAATCTCTTTTTGTAATTTACGAATAAATAAGATCTATGTATAAATTTCATACCATTTAAAAACTAAGACATACCAAAGAGTAGTGTTTAGTATACATCTGACTTTAAAATATTGGAAACAGTATAATACTGGTTTTAGATGACATCTGCTTTATAATCCAATGTCTTTTCAGGCATTTATCACATGGAGCCATATTGGAGGCATAACCTTATTCAGGCATATATATACCTTTTTTCAAACAAATTCCTCATTGAAAATGTACATCTAAAATAGGAAAATAATTTGAAGATATTGTTCACCTTAAAAAGTTAGTTGGCTTTTTACCTGTTTTCCTAAGTGGACTGTGCACTTCTAGGGACCAGAGACTGCATCTACAAATATTTGTGTCTGACGTGCCTAACACAAAGGTAAAATGCAATAACTGCTCCCTAATTTTTCTTTATTTTTATTTATTGTATTAGAAAGAATGCCCTAGAATTTTCTAGAGCAATATTTATCAGTGGGAGACGATTTGGAATTTTGGGCAGGTTAATTCTATTTTAAGCAGAACATTTCCATGTATTGCATGATTTTTATCATCTCTGTCCCCAGGAACCATGTGCTTATAGTACTCACCAGTCATGGTAACAGTCAAAACCACTGCCACATTTCCAAACATCCCCTGTGGGAGGGCGGTTAATTCTCCCCATTCCCTCCCATTAAGATCCATAGCACTAAACTAAAAAGCCATACATTACATTTCAATGATAATGTAAATTAGAAAAATTCCAATTACATACCACTTTTTAATTAGAAAGTTTTTATAGAAAATTAGGTTACATAGAAATTTAAACATACCGTTGTTTAATAAGTGATCTTTAACAGGTTTTTGTAGTCTATAAGATGCAGCTTCAAATATGAATGCACTAGAGAACTTTCTTCAGATGCATGTTTGTACAGAATGATTAGATAGGTAGATAGGTAGAAAGAATACATGATTGAACACTGCTCCTTATCAGTAAGCCTCAAAATTAGCAAGTTAAAAGAGAAACTACTATTGCCATATTTCATGACGACTTCGAAAAACATGTTAAGATTTCAAGCATAGCATTATCTTCATTTGAAGGCAGTTATTAGTGACCTTTTAAAAGTGCTGTTTGGAACATATTTTTCTGACAAATAGTAAACTAGAACTGCCACAAAACTCACCGGAAAATGCTGGAATTAAATATAATAAACATCTTGTAAATGCATGACCAAGTTCTCCAGAAAGTAAGGGAAATCTGTAGGAGTCAGACATGAACAGGGATAAAAACACAGCAGGAAACGTCTGCTCCTAGGCTGTCAGTTCTGTAACCATGGGGCTTGAGCTTTAACAGCAAAGTGGAGTCCGGGCACAAGGAGGTCAGAGGGCCACATCCTTCAGTGAAAGAGTGAACTAGGAAAAAAACCACCCACCTTCATAAAGGGGCTAAGCTATCGAGAAAGCTTTTCTGTCTTAATCTCCAGATAAGGAGGGGGAAAAAAGTCTCATCTGCTTGGTACCCGTGCTTTATTGGTTGTTCAATATAAATGTCATCCCTTCTGTTTTTATTTGTGTTTTAGTATTTGAATTGACATTACCTGCAAGGGTTGATTGTGCTCTAAAAATTATTTAGGGTTTTGTTTATTTGTGCAAATACTGAAAGATGGAATGTAAATACACCTTTATTCACTTTGGTATTTTGAGTTTAAATAATTTTAGAGCAAAAATTATTTATACGGGGGTAAATCTACAATATAGTCTTTCTATCAAGTGTACTTATGTACAGTCTAATTTGTACCATAAAAAGGAACACAAATTGGTTTAGTCTTAAAATGTGAGTTGGTTCTTTGTAAACTATGGATGGACACATACTAAAAGCAAAGGTCCTGAGCCCTTGCCTTTTGGTGCCCCACCCCGGGTGGGGAGGAGACTGAGGCCAAGCACCGCATTCATTTGGTCAGCCTTTATCAAGCACCTGCCAGGTGCTAGGCACGCATCCTGGCATTGGAAAAACAGTAAGTAAACAAGACAGGTGTGGACCTTGCTTACTCGGAACGTACATTCTAGAGGGGAAAGACTGACAATAAGTAAACAAATTACATAATTACACACAATGGTCACTTCTTTGGAGAAAATATAGAGGATAATGGTGGGCAGGGCAGGGGTCGGGCAGCATTCAGTACTGAGATCACGGTGGCCCTCTGAGCAAGTGATGTCTTAAGTTGAGAGCTGAAGAGAAGCAGCAGCTAACTGTGCAGAAAAAATCAATTTGTCCAGACAGGGGGAAAGCACAAGCCCGGAATCAGGAATGAGCTTGCTGCTTTCCAGGAGCAGAGGCATCTGAGGCAGAAGTGGGTGAGTGAGGAGAATAGAGGTAGGAGATAAAGTCAGAGCATCAGGCAGAGACTTGCTCTGAATGTCTTCATGGTAACTTACAAGGGAGCCAAAACCCCTGTGCCCACAGGACTGATGTGGGACATCCTGGTTTTCTTAAAGGTGGGAAGTCTCCGTCCCTGGGCCCATGCAAGAATAAAGTGAACGTCCATTTAAGCAGTGATTACGTGTTTGAACTCAAGATATTTCAAATTCCTTTGAATTCTAAAATTCTGTAATTCTGTGAAGTACACACTGCTAGAGAACATTTCTAAATTGATTGAACTAATTAAACAAAAGGTATTTGCAGAATGATACCTGAGCATTCAAACACTCAGTGCTCTCCTGAAAAGACATCTACAGAAGATAAAACAAAAAAATGATACAGTTAAATCTGTGATGCAGCTAGTAACCAAGATTATACAGTAATTTATGAATGAATTGTTTTCCTAGACTGGATTTTAAATTGAAAGGCAGTATAAAAACAATTTGTAAGAATTATTATTTTGAAACTTAATTATACCAAGTGTACTGCCATGAGTTCATGGGTTTCTTCAGCAGTTACAAGTTCATTTCAATGTACGAGTACATTTATTGAATATCTCCCATGTGCTTAGTCTCAAAAACATACAGGTAATAATAAATCATTTTTGGTCCCCATAGAGCTTTCAGCCTTATAAAGAGTCATGTACACAAATCAATGTCATATGAAACAAAGTAACAAATGCTGTACTAGAGGTACAGTGAGAGTTTGTGGGGGCACAGAGGAGGGGATTATCAGGAATAGCCTCATTTGTACTAAGCTTTGAAGGACAAGTATGATTTTGCCAAGCTGCAAAATGTAGACCATTGAGAGAGTAGAGTGGAATATAGGGCATATTGTGAATTCATTCAACATGTTTTTGATGTGCCAAGCATTTTTTATGCATTTATGAAGGGTTATCAAAATAAAGTCCTGCTTTCAAGTAAATACATAATATGTGAAGTGGTGATGAGTGTTGTGAGAATAAAGCAAAGCAACATACCTGGGGGCCAGGATGGAGGTTGCTGTTTCAGAAAGTGAACAAGAAACATCTTCCTGGGGCTTTATTTGAGCAGAAATCCTGATGAAGTGAAGGAACAAGCCACCTGGCTACCTGGGGATAGAATGCTGTGCGCAGGGGAAATAAGTGCAAACATGCTGGGGTAGGAGTATGCTGGGCGTGTTCAAAGAATAGCTAGGCGATCTCTGCGTCTGGAGTGGAGTGGGAGGGCGAAGATTTGTAGTAGATGCAGCCAGAGACACGGGCAAGGCTGATTATGTGACACTGAAGGTCATGGTAAGGACTTTGGGTTTACCTTGAGAAGGATGGGAGTCACCAGAAAGTTTCAAACAAAGGAGTGATGTTAACTGACTCTTTAAAACAGTTCCTCTGACTACTGTGAGGATAGACTGACTGTAGGTGCTGAAGGTGGGGGAGACAGACCAGTTAGGAGGCTATTACAATAATCCAGGAGAAGTTAGAACAGTAAATTTGAAGGTTTTCCAGGCTATGCTCAGTTAGAGCATTAGAACTGATTCTAGTAGGCTATGAGGAGCTATTAGTAATTTGGGGGAGTAATGAAATCATAGCTAAAATTTAGGAAAAATAATTAGCAGTATTTATGATGGAATGGGTGAAAGAAAAACTATACCACAATTTATTGTGGTTAGAAATAATATTTTTTTTTTTTATTTCTATGAATATCAAGAAAGAAAAGAACAGTTTATTGGAAGACATTAAAAGACTGAAGCAAGACAAACAGGCCCTTGAAGTAGACTTGGAAAAAATGAAGAAAGAGAGAGATCAAGCCAAAGAACAGATGGCTTATGCCACAGGTAAAACACTGAGCTAAAATAGTTTATATTTATACCTCTTCTAATCTTGAATTTAAGTAATATAAGAGCAATTGGATAGTATAATCAAAATGCTGTTCCTTTAAGTGTATTGTAATTTTAGGAACATTGTTTTAAACATTTGTTACTAATAGGTATGTGCATTAGATTAATTTTAGCAGGAATAATTGCAAGATCAAAGCAAAGAAAATCAAGGATTATTTTGTATTTATGGCATTTTATATTAGTTTACATGTCTGTCGTCCCAGCTAGACTCTGACCTTCCTGAGAACATGGTCTATCTTTTTATATCTGGGTCTGAAATGTAACTCTCAAGTGTTTGCCAAATGAACAAATAACACGGCGCTCTGTAGAAAACACAGGGATCAATATGATATTTCCCACCAGGGAAAACAAAGGAGAAAAAGAGAATACAGAAAAGTTTAATATATAAAAAAATTACAAATACACATGAGACAGGATGCTGAGTAAGGATTTCAGGGAGGAATGGTGTTTGAGCTGAGTCCTGACAAACGGTGAGATTCAGAGGTGAGGGAATAGAAGGTGGCTGCCCAGGTGTGTTTCACGCGCGTTTTACTGAGTGCACTGCCCATGGACGGGAGCATAGGACAGCAGAACACAGGCCTGGAAGGTAGATCAGAGTTCTTGTTTCCCAAAGTGAAGACTCACCCTCTGTAATGTTACCATCTTCCATGTAAGATATGTTCAATAAAAATCCACTTACCTATTAGGAAGAAAATTACTTTTACTTTCCTCATCTGTAAAGTAGAACAACAATACTAGTACCCATCATATAAATTTGTTGTATTTAAATAAAATCATGCTGGTAAACACTAATGGTTGCTATTGTTACCTTTTATTATAATTCTAGGAATTCTTTATTATCTCTTGAATCCAATATTTATTTTTCCATGGAAACAAGTTTACTTTTGTAATGAAAGTCAGTGGGAAAACAATTTGAAGTATCAAAACTCCTACATAGCCAGGTTTGCTATGAGTTTGAGCATCTGGATTGCAGCATACCTTTGTTTCCCTCCTACTAAATTAAACTAGACACTACCTTGCATATATATCAATTGTTTTTTGCCTCTTATGTTTTCAATGCCTCTTATGCTTTTTGTTAGATAGGCATTGTTTTTCATTTAAAATCTTTTCTTTATTTTGAAAAATTGCAATTAACTTACTGAGTTACTTTATCTTACAGGTGAAAAATTATATGAGATAAAAATTTTAGAAGAAACACATAAACAAGAAATCAGTCGTCTGCAAAAAAGATTACAATGGTATGCTGAAAATCAGGAACTTCTGGATAAAGATGCAGTTCGGCTTAGAGAAGCAAATGAAGAAATTGAGAAGCTCAAACTTGAGGTACTAGATCATTTTAGAATGTATTTCTATAGATGAACTCTGTTCTCTTCAGCAGGCATTTCTTCTTAGCTTGAATCAGTACTAAACTCTATTAATTAAAGTACCTGGTTTTGGTTTGCTTTCAGATGTGTGGTTTATTTTAGATTAGACTGCGGATAAATCCAAGCTCCTTATCACGACCTGTCAGGCCTCCACGTGTTCTGAACCCTCGCCGCCTCATCTGACCATACTCCTGCAAGTCGCTCCCCTCCAGCCACACCACCCTCCCCCCCCACTGATTCTTGAACATGCCGAGTTCATTCTGCTTGTTGCCTTGGCCTGCGTTACTCTGGCCTTGCTGCTTCCCTTGGCTCACTCCTCATTCAAGGCTCAGCTCTAATTTCTACTCCCCAGACGAACCTTCGCTGACCTCCTTATCTAATGTAGAAGCCAGTCCCTCCCCCTTTGACTCTTTCTTCCCATTCCTTCACTTTTTTATTTTCTTCATAGCACTTGTCACTATCTGAGGTTATTTTATTTACTTACTGATTTACTTATTAGCTTATAACTGTCTCCTTCCACTAGAGCATAAGCCCTGAAAGCAGGGACCAGGCTCAGCTTGTTTGCCCTCCATAACCAGCATGGTGCCGTATCCGGGAATTAATAAATGAATGAATGAAGTACCATTATGCTTCCCTCCTGGTGTTTCTCTGGTAGGTTTTACCTATACTTCTTAACATGTTTTTATTTATCAATAGGTTGAGAAACTGAAAGCTGAATCTGGAAATCCATCTATTCAGCAGAAGATACGTTTAAAAGATAGAGCAGCTGATGCCAAAAAAATTCAGGATCTAGAGCGACAAGTACGTGTTCAGAGTAAATTTTCATTAAAATATTTTATATATAGTGCATTTGTGTTTTCAGGAGTTCCTATAAGATATAGTGTATCTGGAAATTCTTGTCTTTATTCATTTATTTTAATATAGAACTGCCCCTACTTTAAACATACTTGATATTCTGTATTTAAAGTAACATTAATAAAAATAGCACATACCACCATTTTCTATAATCTATATAGCTTAAAATGTTTAATGCATAAAAAATGTTTAGACTAATGCGTCTCATTAGATGGTAGACCTATTGATGAAAGTTTATTTTGCATCACAGCTCTATTAGACATCTAGGAAGAAGGAAGCAGAATTTTGAAACTGGCTATAGAGTTAGGATTCCTTCTCCTGATGAAAGATAAGTGAGAGAGGAGTACAGGAAAGGAGAACCTTGAGTAGGAAATACATTAGTAATGATTGGGAAGTATTGCAAAACATCCTGGAAACAACATTCAGCCTCCCAAAGAGCTGGCCATAATTTTGAGCTCTTAGAGTATTTAAGCTTAAAGATACTCATTTCATAGTCAAGGTGGCTGGGAGACCCTTTTCAAAACTCCTGTAATGACACTTATTAGGATAAAACTATTTTTACCTTGAAGTAATTTTTTTGTGGGATGGAATATTAACTTTTTCTTGCTGTTTTAAAACTTTCTATAATGTAACATTGTATTCATAACGGAATACTAAAACAAAATAAGAATTTCCAGCCCTTTTCATAAGGGAGCGTGATTCTGTAGTCAAGTTGTGACACTTTAAATGTACAGCCATTATTCCATCACAAACCCAAAACTGTGAGGTCATCACTGGGCTGAATATTATCCCAGTTTTATGAGAAGGAAAACTAAGCAAAAAGATAACTTTGTTACTTTTACAGGACCCGTTTTTATATGAAAAGGTATTTTAATTCAGTGGTCAGGAAAAGAGATTACAAAGGGGACTTGAAGAGCTGGAAATATTCTGAAGTAACTATAGTCCAGGATTGCTTGGCGTTTTTTCAGTGCTTAAGATTTAGATTAGTCAACATAGAAGAAGCCATCCATAATTGTGAGAGAAAAAAACACCAAAGGAACTACTTCTCTAACAGATTAAGAGAAATAATGTAGAACTGATGTGTGAGAATACTGTTTCCCCCAAAATAAGACCTAGCTCTAATGCGTCCATCAGCTCTAATGCGTCTTTTGGAGCAAAAATTAATATAAGACCCAGTCTTATTTTAATATAAGACTGGGTCTTATATAAGATGGGGTATAATTAATATATATAATATAATATATAATATATAATATAATATAATATAATATAATATAATATAATATAATATAATATAATATAATATAATATAATAATACCAGGTCTAATATAATATAAGACTGGATCTTACATTAATTTTTGCTCCAAAAGACGCATTAGAGCTGATGGTCCGGCGAGGTCTTATTTTCGGGGAAACATGGTAATAATATGCTTAATAGCAAAATTAAGATGTAAAATGGTGATCAATATTGACCATAAATACAACACTTTATAAAAGTAATCTTTCTTTTATGAACACTTTCATTGAAATTTTTTGGTTTATCATCTTAGATTATATCTTTCTAGAATATTATTCATTAACAGTATTTTGTGTAGTTTGCTGCATGAACATTTCAGATCTATTTAATTCTATTCCCATGAACATTTTTGAACTAATGATTTAATACATATTTTATAATCAAGGTATATTCAGAATATAATCTATAATCATAATATATTCAGAATCATTTTGGAGCCATATTCTGAAATAGATAAATAGAATAAAATACCTCCTTTTCTAAATAGCACGTAAGTAAAAATGGGGCTAATTAGATGCATATTATGAAAATTTCAGATTATATGCATTTGTTCATGCTGTTATTTAATGGAATATTCCATAGTTTGATTTCCATTGAGAATTAAAACACACACACACACACACACACACACATTTATTTGTATGACAGCCACAGTGGTATCAAAGAATAACATTAAAAATCAAAATTAAGGAAGACACAAATGAAACCTAATTTTCCCCCAAAAGATATAAATTTCAAGATACCAAAATTAGATTGAAAATATTTCTTAAAATTTTAAATGAATGCTTTAATTGGGAAAATGTTAAATCCATTTTTAAAAATTATCTGTGGTGTATATGTATATACCTTTATGTACATCTAATTCAAATAACTAGATTTTAAATACCCAGAGGAAGCAAAGCTTTGAAGATTTTGCAGATGACATAAGTTACTAATATTCGTATCTGGATATATCCCAGTTTATGGTACACCTGTGGATGTGCAAGCTGTCTTTATGAATGGAAATGTTTGCTATTAACTTTGCAAGTGATGTGACCCTTAAATACCCAATATGACCAGTGTTCAGTATAAACAGGATTTTGAGCACCAGCCACCCATCTTGTCTTAGGAAAGGTAGTTTCTGAGACCTGATCACTGTCTGCTGGGCACTCTGCTAGGCACTCTACCAAGATGAATGTCATTTGATCCTCACTTAATTGTATCAACACCATGAAATTGTTATCATCCCCATTTTACGGACGAGGAAAAAGAGATTTTGATTAAGGAGTTGACACAGGTCATAAAGCTGGTGCCACAGTCTAACTCCAAATGTGTTCTAACCACTGCACTAGACTGCCTCTCAGAGGCTAGAAAACTGTTTGACAAAGGAACTCACTGTTTTCATTTATGTTTTTCAAAGCCATCTTAACCATGATACATTTACAAAGCAGCTTTTCACACATATGCATGCATAATATCAAGCTCTAATTTCTGTGGACGCTGATACGGTTCTTTCTTACAGAAAGACCATGTAATATGTTATTGTTTTATAGACTAATGAAAATTAGTCTTTATCACCTAATCCTCTTTCCTCATTGAAAGAAGTCATTTCAAAATATATCAAACATTTGGAGGGTGACTTTTGGAGGGAGGCTGAAATAGAGTGGAGATTGTTACAGGCAGGGCAGGTGCTTAGGCAGCTGTATGTTCATTGCAATAAATTTGCACATTAATGTGCATGTAAGTAATTTTTCAGTCAGTAGATAGTACACGCACTATCTATCTAAGGGGTCTGTGGGGAAAAGGGAGGTGGAAGAGCTTTGTCCTCAGAAAGAATGGTTATTACTAGTGAAATTGTACCAAGATCTATTTAAAATGAAAGAGGATTTCTGTAAATTAAGCAGTACTTAGACATTATACTGTAGGGTTTTTTAAATTAGATAATCTAAGCATATAAAATTTGAAATTAGTTTGTACTTCTGTACATTCGATTCAGTCCTTACATATGATATAAACATCTCTTTGAAATCTAGATATAATTAATACAGCATAATCTGATGAAACTGCTTAATTTTAACATATTTGTGACCTTACATATATACAAAAATATTTTAATAGGTTAAGGAAATGGAAGGAATTCTAAAGAGAAGATATCCTAATTCTTTACCTGCTTTAATATTGGCTGCATCAGCAGCTGGTGGTGATACAGTGGATAGAAATACAGTGGAATTTATGGAAAGAAGGATAAAAAAACTCGAAGTTGAGCTGGAGGGCAAAGATGAAGAAGCAAAGAAAAGCCTCCGTACCATGGAACAACAGTTTCAGAAAATGAAAGTAAGTGCCAGGTAGCCATGGAGATGGAGCTCAGAGATGGACCATAGGGGCTGGGACTTCTTAGATCTCATTTTAAGAAATAGCTCTAACCAGCCTTTCCCACAAAACCTTTACCATGAGTATCAGATGCAAAGGGAACCTAGATTTAGCGTATCTTTTTGTCTTTCTTTAGTAACTTCTTATTTCAAACAGATTAATCAAGCACAGGATAATCTTTACATAAGCCCCTCTCAGTGACGTCAGAATTAGTGAAAATTAAGTAATGAAAAGGCAGAGTACAGCATCTCTGATATATATTCAGTATAAATTTTTTTTTTAATTACCATGGTTGAAAATATTTTCACTGAACTGTACATGTTCATAGGCCCATTATCACAGCTATCATAGGATATTGAAACTTGCCATGTTGCTCTCCTCACCAGGCTATGAACTCTTTGAAGTCAAGAACTGAGTTTCTTTATCTGTGAATCTGGCCCAGTGCCTGGCACTCAGTCGTAGCTAAATAAGTATTCATTTTTTGAATGAACAGACACTATTGGTGTCTCTTTCCACAGAGTAAAATAAACTAGGTTATTTCATTTATAATACTAAGTCTCCAGGATACAAATTCCAAGCTGACTTGCTCCCTGTGAGATCTCCAAATTGATGTTACAAAATTGAAAATGTGCTATTTCTTAAAGACTTCAGTACCCCAGTTGCTTTCCCTATTTATCCGCAAAGAGTGTATAGTTTGTCAGTTTGCATAGAGAAGGGTATACGATAATAGGTTTGATAGTGAGGCTTAAAAATAAGTTTTGGGGTGTACAAAAATGTGTAAATTAATGTTTATGAGCACCATGTTAATTATGAAATTATATAACGTATATTGAGAATATATAATGTTCTGCCCTTCAAAGGCTAGGACTTCAATATTCTGACACAGAGTTGGAGGCATCCGAATACTACATAATGAGTGCCTGAACGAAGGCATAGGTGGGACCTGGTAGAATGCAGGGCTGCGTTAACAGTGTTAGCTTTGTTAGCAGCTGTTTTGGCATTACATGGATTCTTTTCTTCAGATTCAGTACGAACAGAGACTAGAGGAGCAGGAGCAGCTACTTGCCTACAAATTGAAGGAAGCACCTCAGAACCAGCATGACAGGGTTAAAGCACTAGAGAAGGAACTCGACGACACTAAGGAAGCCCATCAAATCACTGTAAGAAAACTTGAAGCTGAAATTGACACTCTTAAACATCAGAATGCTGAACTGGAACTCAAGAAGAATGATAAAGATGATAAAGATTTCCAGTCTATCGAATTCCAGGTGGAACAGGCTCATACTAAAGCTAAACTGGTGAGACTCAATGAGGAGCTGGCTGCAAAGGGAAGAGAAATACAGGACCTTTTGAAAACTGTGGAGAGGCTTCAGAAAGAGAGAAGAACGATGCTATCTAATCAGAACTCGAAGGGTAGGGAGGAAGTGACTGCAAAAAGGGTGAAGAAAGATGCTTTGCATCCAGGTAAAGGAGATGCTGTCTCCTTCCCTGGAACCTTGGGTGGCAAGCTTTACCATCCACATACTTTTACTGATTCCCATGTTTCAGAAGTTTTACAAGAAAACTGCAGATTGAAAAACGAACTGGAAAGATTAATTGTGGAGAGGAATGAGCTGAAGATGAAATCTGAAGTAGCTATGAACCAATTTGAGAATTCCATCAAAAGGTAAAGTGTGAATCTGTAAATATGTGGGGACATAAAAAGAAAAAAGTTTAAAGGTTACAAGATGTTTTTCTTCTGTTTAATTAGTTTGACCCTGAACTGAAGTCATAACCAAATTTTAAGAAATTATATTATATTGCTGAGCATGGATCTGTTTTAGGGTTCTTTACTTGTTGGAAGCCCCGATTCTGATGAACCTCCATGTCAACCCAAGCCATGTCCTTGGTTTGACCAGTCTTGTTTTTCTGCACGTATCCAAATGGTGTTAATAAGCTGACCCAGTGGGCCTCCTTGCAAATTAGTTTCAATTGCCATAGACAGATTGCTGTCAGAAAACAGGTATTTTGAAAACTAGTTGACATTATAAGAAGGGGTCCTTTCTTCCAAAATACCTCTTCAAATTAACCTGTTAATCACATCCCTTCATACTTTGAACTTTTAAAGTCATCCTTTTCCTTCTCAGAATCTCCAAGTACTATCTACTGTCTCTTTTCCTCTGAGCCTTCTAACATGTTTTCTCACCTGATCAAACCAGTTCTGGTTCTCTTTCTCCGTCTTCCTGTACTTTTTCCACAATTAGTCTCTTCTTTTATTTCCATCTCACTTCCTCTTAATTATGGCTATCATCCTCACTATTCTTTTAAACCTGCTCTCAGTAATGACCTTTCTCAGTCCAGTGGAGTTTTCTCCATCCCCATTTTTCTTGACATCATTGATAATACTGCCTTCCTTAAGTGGTTTCCTCCCTAACGTCCATGTCTTGGCAGCTCTGACTAGTAAACTTTATTTCTGTTCCTTTTAACTGACTCCTGACTCTTCTTTCTCCCTTCTCAAAAATCGGACTTGCTGTGCCTAACTTGCCAAATTTCTTCACTGCCTTTTGCTCATTCACATTTTAAGTCCTACCACAGAATACTTCCTAGAGCTTCCCAGGAGATTTCTTGTTTCTACCTCCAACTCCTATATAATTTATGTACCAAGAAAGCACTAATCATAACACTGTCTTGTAGCTCCTTGAGAACTGATGTAAGATTATACTTCTTTTGCAACCTGCAAACAATTATAGGTTTGATTGTGAGGTTTAACATATCTTGGGGTGTATAAAAACATGTGTAAGTTAATGTTTGTGAGGCAACATATTAATTATGAAATGATATATATTGAGAATGTATAACGTTCTGCCTGTCAAAGGCTAGGACTTCAGTATATTTGACTAACTAAAGGAACACAGAGTTGGAGGCATCAGAATACTACATAATGAGTGCCTGAAGGAAGGAATAGGTAGGACCTGGTAGAGCTTCTACTAGAAGAATGAGTATAGGAAGCACCTGACAAATGCTTATTGATTGACTGGCAGCCTGTCTCATTGAGTCACCATGGGAACCATATTGCTTCCAAATTGAAACTTTGTTTCTTTAGTCCTGAATGTGATAGCAGTAAAGCTATTGGAAAGAATCACATTCACTCCTAAAAATAATTTGAAATTCAAATTTTTCCTATAAATTTTTCTGTACATAAATTTTTGATATTATTAATCTTTTTCTCTGCGTCTGAGAAGTGAGTAGTAACCTTTTCTAGTCCCAGGATTTAGGCTGTTTTTTTAATTATGGTTCAGTTAAATCATGGGTGCTTTATATCTTTATGCTTTTTTTTAGGACCCTAATCACACTATTTCCGTGAATATTCATAGTCAAATAAGCAGCTAACATATTTGTTTCTAGTTTGGGAATTGTTGTATTAATAAGTATTAACAGTGATTTACTAAATATCTGTTTTGATTAAAATTCTGTCATTTTAAAATATTCCAATAAGACAGGAAATACCTATAGCAAATGTATCAACTCTTTAGTCATAACTTTATCATTTACTAAACTGCCTTTGAATGTATAAATTTTGTCACAGAGACAAATGAATAGTCTGTCATGCCCCAAATTAATTAGGTTCAGTTACCCTGTGTCCTAAGAACTACTGGAAAGATCGTTTTATTCTCACAGCCTGCAGCTAGCCTGGAATCATAGGGACCAAAAACTGGAGAATGTTGCCTAGAGACAAAGTATTAGAGATTCTAAAGGAAACAACTTTGATTATCCAAATAAGAATCTGGGCAAGAAATCTGAGTTTATCTTAAAAGATAAAATGACAGGCCCTTTGCTTTAAATCCAAGTATTAATAGAACATTTAGAACCTTTGATTCCCTCAGGGAGTGCAGGCCCAGCCTAGAGGTCGAGTGGAAGGCCCTGCCTAGACTCAGGTTCAACTTGGCTGGGCTCAAACCCCAGCTCTGCAACTTACTGATCTGGGACCCTGATACATCACTGGTTCCTGAATTCACGTTTGCCCTTATAAAATGCAGCCAATAGTGAACTCATGGAGTGGTTATAAGAACTCACAGGCAATAATGTAAAAGCCCTAGCTCAGTGCGGTAGATAAATAATGGTCCTGTCCCTCGCTTCTTTAATCTTCAGGCTTCTTACACTATGTTTGTGCTAACTGTGAATTCAAAGTTGAAAAACCGCGTATATCTGGTTTTCTTTTGTTTGTTCTAAAGGATCAAGGAAGATACTGCAGCACACATCACATCTCTCAAAGAATCTCATCAGAGGGAAGTAGAGAAACTCCTTTGCCAAAACGCAGTAGAAAATTCTTCTTCCAAAGTAGCTGAACTAAATCGTAAAATAGCAACTCAAGAGGTAGATGGCCTTGAATGTGATTTTTTTTTTTTCAGTTACTGCTAACACAACATTTGGAAATATTTTAACTTCACTTTTTTGAAGTTGGTGATAGAAATGGTAAATTATTGTTGCCTTGATTTTGCTTTTATGAGAAGGTGCCATCATATGTTTAACTATTCTACTGTAAATTATACCTCTAAATAAGTGTTTGTACAGGTTTGTCACTACATTTCTCAAATAGATTTTCATCTAAATAGGTTGTAATGGATGGCTGAGGTATGTCTACTATGATTGGGACCTTAGTACTTGAACTTGAATGTTGAACTGTCTCCCTCCACCCCAAGTCCTAACTGCCAAGTAATTATCCTAGTCATTCTTCTTGTCTTCTTACCTCTTATTCATTAAACAAAGAATGATTCGGACCTATAGACAGTCAGGCACTGGGGATAAAATAATGACAGAGATAGAAATACACATCCCGAGCCATTATGAAGCATAATCTTTTAAGAATTATGACCGGGTATGCTGACAGCTCATCTGCATTTCCTTGTGTGTCTTTCTTGGAATATCTGTGAATATTTACTGTGTGACCCCTCTATGGTGATTGTAAGTTGAACAAACAGCATTGAAATAGAACTTGCAACTTACTTTCAAAAGGTATGTCCAAGAAAAAAGATAAAGCAAATATGGCAAAATGTTAGCAGTTGGTAATTCTAGTTGAAGAATATATGAATGTTCTTTTTGCTCTTCATCTTTTCTATAGGTTTTAATTTTACAAACAAGCTGAGGGGGAAAAACTTCAAGAAATAATTATCTCACCACCACTTCTCCAACCTATAATTATTTAATAGCATCTTAATTAAAAACAAATCCTTCAGTTGAGGTAGTTTGAATATGGACTGCATATTAGAAATTATAAACTTTCTTAGGTATAAAATGTTACTGTGGTTTTGTGAGAAAATGCCCTTATTGTTTGGGGTTACTTAAGTGTGAAATGTAATGAGGTCTGTAATTTAATCTCAGATAGCTCAGAAACAGAATTTTGACTATTTTTAATACTTCAATGAAAAAGATTTGTGCTTTTCAAAAGTAACCATTATACAGCCTTCCAGATAACCTCTCTAGATTGCTTCCCCAGTAGCAGTGGAGTGTCAGTGGGCAATGTAAACATTATATCAAGTGATTATATAGTAAGGCGCAGTCTAGGAGAGGTGGGAAAAGTGGTACCATTGTCATAGTGCCATAAATGTTATTTTTCCCAGAATTCTAAATGTCATATTGAAAATTATGAGTTAAATGGAAGTCAGTATAGTCTGATCATAAAAACAATAAAAGTAAAGTATTAGAGATAAAAGATGTGAATTTTTCCTGTTTTTGCAGTTCCTTCATGGAAATATTTATGTATTTCAGTGTCTTTGTCTAAAAATATGAGACTGACATTTCACAGATATTAGGCTTGTGTTAACTTGAGTCAATAGTCTTTAATAAAAACTATTCTACTTAATGACAAAATGTAAAAATATTGGCCACTTTCTTCAAAATGCTTTGCCTTTATAGAGGTTTATTTTAAAAGGTGATTTTTCAGGCTTTCAGAAGAAAAGTACTAAAGAAGCCAAGTAGTTACATAGTCATTAATTTGTAATATGTATGATACTTTATATTAAATGTTGAAAGAAACAAAACAGTGCATTTATTCAATAAGTTTAATTCATTTAATGAACTTAGTTCCTATGGGAATTTATGTTAGAACTTTGTGATTTTAAAATATTAGGATCCTTTTTATTTTTCAGTACAAACAAAAATGATTAGCTGGCTTTCTTATAGTTTTCAAATAATATTCAAGGAACAGATTTACTAACTCAGTACTTCTAACACAATTTCCTAGGTACTTATAAAACATTTCCAAAATCAAGTTAATGAACTGCAGAGTAAACAAGAGTCTCTTGTTGTTTCTCAAGTTCGAGAAGAAATCTTACAGAAAGAGGTAAGAAATAACGAAAACGTTGGGCTAAAATAAGCTTATCTTAGCCATTTCAATCATACTCATATTTCATCATAAATTTTTTAAGTGAAATGTACAAGTAGACATGAAAATATATCACATGTCAAGACAATATTAACTTATTTATGGAAAATCTGCTTTTCCCAGATGAAGCTCAGATATTAAATTATTTATATGTTTGTATTTGTTGTTGGTACTTTCTGGGCAGTGGGGAAATGGGATTGTTTGGTTCTTTTAATTTTTGTCAGTAAAATTGGATGGTTAAAGCTATTTCTACATTAAGTACTAAGACTTTTGGTTAAGAAATAGGTAAACCAATCATGACATTAATGCTGGATAACCAATAATAATATTTTATGAAATAGATCTTTCTGGAAACTCACCATTTTTATTACTCTTAGATCCTTTTGATTTGATCCAGGTACCAAAAGGATCTTAGAGTAATCCTTTCCACACCAGGTGTTTCAGTCCATACAAAGTCTTCCAAGCCCAAGTAATTTGACCAATTGGGGCATTGTTACCACAAGCAGTGTGCCTGGTATACAGACGTCCATCTTTATTGCGAGAACAGAGCTAGAAAGTTAACTGAATCAAACTCAGCCTCTCATGCAGAAGAAAGAATATTTACCCTTTACCCATATCCACTAACTTGCTGGTGTTTTTAAACTCTCTCAGCCTCAGGGTTTTTTTAAAGCTATTAAATGGAATATGCTCCACTTCCTAGCATTCTTCATTTATTTTTTTAAGTACTCAGTGAACAGGTGTTGGTCACTATTACAGGCTTTTGGGATGTAGTAATGAATAAAATACCTGAAGACCTTACACTCAAGGAGCTTGCTTTCTAGTAGGTGGAACAGAAAAACAATCAAATTATTCTTGTTAGTGTTACTCATTTCTATTCCTGTTGAGCATGTATTCAATATTCAGTATATTCTTTTGCATATTAACATTAATACATATTAACGTAGAAAAATTAGAAGGTATAAACTTACCTCTGATCCCACCACCTAGATGTTTACTATGCTATATATCCTTCCAGGTTTTTTCTATTTATACATATATAGAGATATAGAAATAGTGTGAGTGTGTGTGCTCATGCATGCACACATACAAAATACATGTTTATTTGTGCATGTGTGTATGCATATATGATTTTAAAGCATATTGAATGTATAAATCTTTCCATGTCCGTATTTTTTTTCATTTTTTCGTATTGAAATTTAATTGACATATAGCACTGTAAAAATTTAAGTGTACTGCATAGTGATTTGAGTTACATATACATGAAATGATTACTTCAGTAAATTTAGTTAGTATCCATTATCTCATAGATACCAAAAAAAACCCAGTAAAAGTAGTGCTATTTTCCTTGTCATGAGAACTGTTAGGATGTACTCGCTTAACAGCTTCACTTTTAACTATAGTTATCATATTGTACATTACTGATCTTATAACCAGAAGTTTGTATTTTTTGACCACCTTCATCCAGTTTCCCCTCCCTCCACCTCATCCCCAGTAACCACAGTCTGATCTCTATTTCTGAGTGGGGATGGGGGGTGTGCTGTTTGTTTTCTGTTTTTGGATTCTACATATAAGATCTTAAAGTATTTATCTCTGTCAGCTTTGTTTCACTTAGCATAATGTCCTCAAGGTCCATCTATGCTGTCACAAATGCCAGGGTTTTCTCCTTTTTTGTGGATGAATATTATTCCATTAGTCTGGTAGTGTCTTTTTCTGGCTGTTCTCAGGATAATGCTGGCCTTGTAAAAGCCAGGCTGTAGGATGGGAGCCCCATGGTGGCCTGGGTTCTTTGGTTAGGCTTACTAGTTACTCAGGACTGGATATTATACTCAGCAGTAGACAGGCCTATGAATTAGCTTCTCTGCCCTGGCAGGCCAGCAGGACAGGCCCCAGGGCCTGCTCAGCTTGTTGTTTGGGGACCCAAATCAGACAAGACTGTGCACTGAATCCTCTGGCCAGATGGGGCCATCTGTTTTACTGTGTACACAGGGAGACCCACAGGCTGTGCTCTCTGTTCAGTTGCCAGTGCTCTGGTTAGATTTCCTGGTCAGAGGGACTGAGAGCTGTTTTATTCAGCAGTGGGAGGAGCTGCGAATTAGTATACCTGCCTAGGCACAGTGGGAGAACCAGCTCCAGTGCTGCTAAAGCTTTTTGTGGTGTTGACTTAGCCAGTCAGTACACCAAGCTCCATGGCCAAACAGCCCACTGGCTTTGCTCTGTGGACCATCAGCTCTGCCTGCCAGACTGTCTGCTCTGTGGCTGGGCTACACAGGTTTCCGGGTGTTCTAGTCAGGCTTTCTGGTTAGGTGGGGCTGCGAGCTTCACCTAACGGTATGGCAGCCTAGACTCAGCTCTCCTGCCTGGGTGGGTACAGACCAGGCTCCCGGGCTGGCAAACCTCTTGATTTGAGGCTCTCCATCAAGCAGACTGGCACTCCACCGGGTTCCCTAGTCAGACCTGCTCTGCATATGAGCAGAACTGCTGGCTGGGATTCCTGCCTGGGCTGGGCAGGTAGGAACTGTATCTGCCAAGTCTGAGTGCTGGTTGTGACACGCCCCGTCCTGCTTCTTTGTCTCAATCAGATTCCCAGTGTCCAAGTCCCACACAGTCCCCTACGATTCCCATGGGGCCAGACTGGATTGGAGACTCCCAAGAAGTGACTCACCGTGCTGGGGTAGCTGGATGTCCACCCTGAGATCTCTTGTTCCACAGGAGGAACCGTAGGCTCAGTCAGGGAGTCCTTTAGGTGTGGTCCTGCGCCAGCCTGGGGGAGCGGCGGTGCCAACATGTAGCTATTCTCATACCTTCCTAATGCCATCTGTCTTGGTCACTGTGGTTGGGGGTGGAGGGTGCTTTAGCCTCACCTTGGCATTCTGCGATTTTCTCGTGGTTTCTTGTCCATGAAGAGTTGTTGGTGGTTGTTCTCAGGAGGAGGAGCAAAGTCAGGAACCACCTCTCGCTAGGTTGGTGACATCATTCTTTCTGTGTCAGTATATATCTTTATTAGCACTTTTGTTACACCATTTTATAATTAAGAAGTGAAAATAAATGATAACTTATTATTACTAAGTGTTTAGTATGTACAAGGCACTGTAATATGTGCTCTGTGTGGTTGTCATCATAACCCCAAGGGGTAGGTACTATTTTTCCCATTTTATAAATGAAAAAATTGATGCGGAGGAAAATTAAATACTTGCCTGAATTTACCAAGCCCCTATCATTGGACACTCAGGTTGTTACAATTTTTTTCTGTAGTATTCAAGAAATGGGAAGCATTATTGATCATGCATCTTTGCTTAGGTATCCAGTTGCCTTCCTAGGATAAATTCACTAAAATACAAGAATTTTTAAAAAAAATAGTTATTTAACTTTAATTATACTCTTAAAGGTGCTATTAAATAAATACAAATGAAGGGAAATTCTCTCTATTCTTTGTCTAGAACCAAATTTCTGAATTTATGTAATTTACAAATGAATGTTTAATCATTGAAAGGTGAATTCATTAATTAATTGATGAATAATTGTTAAACTCCTACTCTGTTGTGCTCAGCTCTAGGTGCTAGGAATAGTGAGTAGAACAAAGTAGACAAATCCCTGCCCTAATGGAGCTTACATTTTATTTGGGGAATCAGACAGTAAGTAAATATAATGATTGATAAATAAAATTAACTAAGACAACATCTAGAAAGTACTTAATAGTGCTTAGTACATGATAACGTCATGACTCACTACTGCTTGTACTTTAAGACTGATTCAAATACACATATCTCAGGTTAAGAATCCTGCGGCCCAGCTCTTTTTTAAGTTATGTGTCTCTCACTTATCACTGTTTCTTGGGCACCTCTCCATCGTAGCACGTAATACTGGAATTCTAATTCACTCAGCTCCTTCATTCCCTTGAACAAAACCGTCCCAGGCAGTGTACCAGAACCTGTGGATCAGAAGATAGTTATGCTGGTATGTTGTGAAACTCAAAATGATTTTTCAGTCATTAGGAAGTTGACAGAAGTTGAAGTGACATTTGACCATTACACGTATGACAATGCCTTTGGCAACTTCTGTAGTTCAGAACCATTTTTTTGTGTTTGTTTACAATGTTTAGTAATCATTGTTGTGATACAAGATTTTTATGTCTAGCACCCATCACCACAGCATTTTCTGTAAGGCTCTCCCTACCTTTCTACACATCATCCAATTAAAGTTTGCATATTTTTTTTTTTTTTTTTGTCAAGGATGGTCCACATTTAAAATATTTAAGCCTCTGACTTAAAAATACAGACAAATTATCTAATTTAGGAAGAGTGAGTGTATGTGTGTGTGTGTGTGTGTGTGTATACACATATATATTTAGTATTTTCAGTTATTATTAGGTACTGGGTGTTTCCATGTAAAACATTATTGAATTTGTTAATTTTATCCATTTTCATTTGCTTTTAAGTTAGTTTGCCTTTTGATGTTAACAGTTTGCAAATTATATGGTATAAGGAAGATACAATTAAGTGGTTCATCAAGCCCAATACAAAAATCCCTCACATCCCCTCCATTTAACTCCCTGGTGACATAAAAATATTACCATGTTCTCTGTGGGCCATGGTATGAAAAAGGAGGGACTGTACTAGATGCAACCTCAGTGAAGACAACGACTGTGTCTCTCACCTCTGCAACCTCAGGAGCTGTGTCAGCAGCAAGCACAGGAAGTGTTCATGACTTCACTGCATCTATTTTATATGCGTACATTTGTGTAATAAATTATAATGTGACAAGAGCCAGAAGATTACAAACAGAATTATAGGGAACTGACAAAATGTATTTTGAGTCCTAAAAATAATCACCCTATTAAACTATTAAATACTTTGTAGCAAAGCTGAATACACCAAAGAAAAGTACCCAGCTTAATTTTGAGGGCCATAAACCAGCCTGACGTATAAGGGAGGGAGGAGGTAATCCAATTATCTGAAATCCTTTGGAATGTGAGGTCAGTTCAGAACTAAGATGAGCCTTTACTTCCTGAACCTAGGGCATGAAAGCTATTAATTATTCTAAAAACTCAAGATATGCTTGTTAACAAGAGCCTTTTATATAGAGCCTCTTATCTAAAGAAGATGTGTTAAACGTTCTTCTTAAATGAATTAATTCCTTGTTATCATAGTTTCTCATACTTTATACCTCAATTTTAGATTACAAAACTCTTAGAAGAATTGAGAGAGGCCAAAGAAAACCATACACCAGAGATGAAACATTTCATGGGCTTAGAAAAGAAAATTAAACAGATGGAAATGAGACATAAACAAAGAGAGCAGGAACTTCAACAGGTAAGGTGGTACATCACATGTAGACATTTGTATTGTTCTTCACATTTTAAGTACCTCCAGATTGCTACAGTTTTGTCATCCCTAGTAAAACTTACTTCTTATAGTAAATATTCGTATGAAATAAATTTACATTGAAATGTGATCATTTAAATTATATGCCTAGCACTAGTACTAGTAATATGATTACTATATTTAATTTCAAACAGATAAATTAATAGAAATTTAAAATGGCAGAAGGGCATGATGTATTTTAGGCATTAGCCTTGGTGCTGATGTTTAACTGCTTGAAAATCGTATTAGTTGGCTTGGACTGGCACAACAAAATATCATAAACTTGGTGTTCTTAAAAACAGAAATTAATTTTCTCACAGTTCTGACGACTAGTATTCCAAGATCAAGGTTCCAGTTGATTCATTTTCTCGTGAGAGCTCTCTTCCTGGCTTATAGATGGCCTTTCGTGGGTATGTGCACTGTGGGGTAGGGGAGGGGAAGTAGAGCGACAGAGAGATCTCAGATGCCTCTTCTTGTAAGGACACTAATCTTACCATAATCTAATCATGTTTGGGGTTCCACCCTTGGTACCTCATTTACCTTAATTAGTTCCTTACTCCAAATACAGCCACACTACGATTAGGGCTTCAACATATGATGAGGGGCATATAAGCATTCAGTCTAAAACAATGTAAATTTATATATTCTTTGAAAACAAAAAATAATACATACAAGCAAAGCTTTATGGTAGACTTCAGTTCCACAAAGAAACCCTAGCTCAATTTAATCATACCAAGATTCTAGCTTTTTATCATTACAGGAACTACAAACTGAAATGGAGAACAAAGAGATTCATGAAATTTTTCTCATTTTTACTTATAGACCTTTATTTGTGGACTTCTCTTAAAAACACATTGTATATTGAGATACCATCATCCATAGAATTAAGACATCACAATGTATCACTATTTCACCAGAGCCTACCTTTATATGTCACTTTATAATGACTATTTTAGAAAATGCTTGTAAGTTGTTGATAAATATGCTTAATATTCACTTCCTTACTTGTTATAGGTGCATACTATATTATGCCTTATGACAAATAATTTGTGGTGTTGTTATAAATAAGTGTGATTAATAAAATGTGTGTGTATGTAAATCATGTATATATTATTTCAATTTGACTGTTTTATTTGCCAAAGCAAAAGTGTAGGACTTTTAGGGCATCCTTGATTTATAGAGAAGGTGATGGATTTCACTTTCATATACAGCATGGTAAAATGCTAAATTAGGATGTCATCAAGATGGTGACATAGGTCATTCCAGCTTCAGTTCCTTTCACAAGAAGACCAACTAGCAACCGTCCATAAACAAGACAATTGTAAAAAAAATCTCAGAACACAGAGGTGAGGCTAAAGTACCCATTTGGACCACAGAGACCAAGGACTACATTAAGAATGGTAACTTGCCCACCATTGTAGGTTGCTTAACCAGAGTCACACTCAGGTCTCACATCATGGGGATTTTAGGGTGAATGTGTAGGGCTCAACCACTGGAGATCAAATTGTGACAGAAAAAGGGTGGTGGGGCTTGCAGCAACCAGCTCTAAGATCTTGGAAAACTGAGTTTTTCCTTGAACAAGTGTGCAAGTAGAGACACCAATCAGGAGCTGTGTCCATCTGTAGAATCAAGCTATGAGGTCAGGGCGTCTCCCAAAAAGGAGACCCCCTATAGTGAGCCCTACCTGGCAAGGATGCTACCTGCTGACCTGTACAAAACCCCGAGCTTAGCTAAGAACTGTCAATGCCAAAGTAAAACTGAAGAGACCATTTACCAATGCACAGATACCAACACACACAAAAATCAAGGATCACGAAAAATCAGGTAGACATGACACCACCCACAGAAACTAATAAGGCTGTAGTAACTGACCCTAAAGAAATAGAGATCTGTGAACTCTCAGACAAAAAATTCAGAGTAATCCTCTTAAAGAAATTCAGTGAACTACAGAACACACAGAAAGGCAAACTAACAAAATAGGAAAAAAATGAATTAGCAAAACAAGAAGCTCAACAAAGAAATAGAAATCATCAAAACAAATTCTAGTTCCACATGGTCATGCCGAGCTAGTGCCCAGGTCTGGATTCGGGCCACAGCCTCAGCTGCGCCCGCCGCCTCCCGCAGCTTCTCGACCATGAACCCTTCGTGAAAATGTGTAAGATCTGAGTGTTCTGCACATCGAGGAAATGTGTTTCCTGAGGGAGTGAGTGGAGAGCAGGGGATGGGGGTGGGGTAAAAAAGCACCTGCTATTCGTAAAACTAAATAAGAAAATATCAAGGAAGAAAAAGCAGATAGTAAGAAGGCGGAGGAAAACATAAAGACAGATGAACCATCAAGTGAGGAAAGTGATGTAGAAATTGACAAAGGTGTGATTGAACCAGACATTGATGCCCCTCAAGAAATAGAGATGAAAATATAGAGATAACCGAGGAGATGATGGATCAGGCAAATGATAAAAAAGTGGCTGCCACTGATGCCCTAAATGATGGTGACCTACAGAAAGCCATTGACTTGTTCACAGATGCCATCAAGCTGAATCCTCGTTTGGCCATCCTGCATGCCAGGAGAGCTAGAGTCCTCATCAAATTACAGAAGCCAAATGCTCCTATCCGAGAGACTGTGACAGAGCTATTGAAATAAATCCTGATTCAGCGCAGCCGTACAGGTGGCGAGGGAAAGCACATAGACTTCTGGGTCATTGGGAGGAAGCAGCCCATGATTTTTCCCTTGCATGTAAATTGGATTATGATGAAGATGCCAGTGCAGTGCTGAAGTTCAACCAAGGGCCCAGAAAATTGCAGAACGTTGGAGAAAGTATGAGTGGAAACGTGAAGAGCAAGAGATCAAAGAAAGAATGGAAAGGGTTAAGAAGGCTCGGGAAGAACATGAGAGCGCCCAGAGGGAAGAAGAAGCCAGATGACAAACAGGAGCTCAGTATGGCTGTTTTCTAGGTGGCTTTCCTGGGGGAATGTCTGCTAATTTTGCTGGAGGAATACCTGGAATGGGAGGGGGCATGCCTGGAAGGGTAGGAATGCCTGGGTTCAATGAAATTCTTAGTGATCCAGAGGTACTTACAGCCATGCAGGATCCAGAAGTTATGGTGGTCTTCCAGGATGTGGCCCAGAACCCATCAAAATATCAGAGCAAACCAAAGGTCATGAATCTCATCAGTAAATTGTCAGCCAAATTTGGAGGTCAAGCATAATGGCCTTCTGACAAATAAAGCCCTTGCTGAAGGAAAAGCAACGTGGATCACCCAGTAGGTGTCACAGTAATACAAACCAGTGTACCTCTGACCCTCTCATGAAGAAAGCTGGGGTGCTTTGAAGAGAATTCTTACCCCTCTGCTCCAAATGCAGCTGTAACGTTTTACAGTGGTTTGCCACAGGGTATTTGTTCAGATAATGTTTTCCTACTAGGAATTACAAACTTTAAACACTTTTAAACCTTAAAAATATTTAAAAACAGAAGGGCATGCAAAACCCTACATTTTTCTTTACTAAAAAAAAAAAAAAAAATCCACACCTGAAGAATACAAGGACAGAACTGAAGAATTCAATAGAGAGGTTCAACAGGAGGCTTGACCTAGCAGGAGAATGAATCAGTGAGCTAGAAAATAGGTCATTTGAAATTATCTAGCCAGAAGAGAAAAAAGAATGAAAAAGAAGAAATTCTACCGAACTACGGGACAGCATCAGAAGAAACATTATCTCCATTATGGAAATCCCAGAAGAAAAAGAAAAATGGAAAGTATATTTAAAGCAATGGCTGAAACTTTCAAAACCTGGGGAAAGATATGGACATCCAGATTCGTGAGACCCAAAGGACCCCAAATAGATAGAACCCAAAAAGGGCTACACCAAGACACACTGTAATTAAATCATCAAAAGTCAAGACAGGTTCCATTTCAAGGGTGCAACATAGGAAATTTCTGAAATCACCTCCTCCCATGGGCACACCATATCAAATCGACAGCCACATATGGAACAATTTCCTCGGGGGGAAATAAAACTAGCTGAACAACTCCTACATATCAGGTAAACAAGGAAAAACCCTCATCAAAGTGGGTAAGAGAGGCTGAGAAATAATCTTACCATAATTCCCCACCTCTAGTGCACTGGACCCACAATCAATAGGGAGCTCAAATCCCCGAGCTTTTCCCTGAGCAGAATTTAAATCCCACATTGGGTACTTTAACTTTTAAGACCTGCAGCTGAGAGATTAGCACCCCCAAAACATCTAGCTTTGAAAAGCAATGGGGCTGGTATCCACAAGACCCTCAAGGCTACAGTGAACTGAGAAACAGTTCTTAAAAGGCTAGTTTATACACCTACCCCAGGGTTCAGTGCAGAGGCCAGTGACTAGAAAGTGCCTACATTTTCTGTGAAAGAGGTTTATTTGCTTATCTTAAAGCATTTGCCTGACGGGCAGGCATTTAATATAACACACATCTAGGGGCCTACTGAAAATTTCTCTGGGGATGGAGGCTAGCAGGAGCCATCTTTGCACTCTCCCTCTTACCTTCACTACAGCTTGCCAGTATCTCTCAGAAAGGAGCTTGTACCCTCATTTGGCACCTCAATTTTTGTGTCTGACACCCAAGAGACACCTCTATGTCACTTGGCTTTGGTGGCCAGTGGGGCTTACATTTGAGGTCCCACAGGACAATATATATTTGCATCCTTTAAAATCTGCTACCTGAGGGTCTGGCTTCCAATAAACCTAAATCTAGGTTCTGACTGAGATCCTCCCCTTTGAGACTCAGACAGGTCTTGCTTGACAAACCCCCAGAGCCACTAAAAATAAAATAGGCTGCTCAGACTATTACAAAGTTTAAGATAGAACCAAGAACTAGAGAAGATAGGACAGGGTTCATCTACTACACAACACTTTCTTTCAAGACTGGGAGAGGTGGCTGTTTTATCTAATGCATAGAAATTAACACAGAGAGTCAAGAAAAATGAAGAAACAATGAAATATATTTCAAAAGAAAAAACAAGATGAAACCTCAGGAAAAGATCTTCATAAAATAGTGTCTTAAGGGGCTTACATATGGACTTGCTGGCTCACAAACTCACTCACTCTGGTCTCCAGCACAGACAGAGCAGTTCAAAAAATGTTGGACATACAGCCAGGAACTGAATTGACTAGCTTCAGGGCAAGGACTGCAGGGGGAGGGGCTAGGGAAGCTCTAGCTGGAGACAGAAGTTCTGGCAAACACTATTGCTCCTTCGTTGAGCCCTCATCGCACCCAGCTGGCAGGCTTAAGTGGGCACCAAATTTAACTCTCCGTCAACCTGGCTAACACTGTTCACCCACCCTAGTGATTCCCTGAGGCCCCACCCCACCCAACTGTTGCACCCAGCCTGAGACACTTCCAGCAGCTTTTCCACCCAAGCAACGTGCATCAGCTCATGCTTGAAGTCTTTTCTAAAATCTCTCAAAGGTCCACAAATCCTAAACAAGCAGCAGCTGGCTGCAGCATACCCTATACCTCTTGCTGAGCAGTCCCAAGCCCAGCACAAGCATCAACCAGCCTCAGCTTGCATTCTAACTCCCGTCAGGGGATCCCAAGCCTGGCATAAGCTGTGGCCAGTGTTGGCTTGGAACACACCTTCAACTAAGCAGTCACAAGCCCAGCACAATTGGTGGCTGGCCTCAGCTCACATCGTGGTGCCCACTAAAGGGTTCCAAGTCTGGCACTAGGGGCAACTGGCTTTGATTCACAGCATAGCTTCTCCCAAGCACCTCTAAGACCAAAGCAGCACAGATCACTTTGTAGGTCCTACCAGGTGGCCTCAAGCCGGGCACAAATGGCAGCTGACCTTGGCCTACACCACAGTCTCTCCTAAGAGGCTCCAGAATGAACTGAAGACATACCGTGTTTCCCCGAAAATAAGACCTAGCTGGAGCATCAGCTCTAATGCATTTTTTGGAGCAAAAATTAATATAAGACCCAGTATTATATATATTACAATTATATTACATATTATTATATATTACATATTATATATTATATATTATAAATATATATTATATATAAGGTGTTGTATATAATATATATTATATTAATTATGTTATTATATTATACCTGGTCTTATATTACAGTGATACCTCGGTTTTCAAACATGATCCATTCCAGAAGACAGTTCAAGTTCTGAAACGTTAAAAAACCAAGGCATGGTTTCCCCATAAAGTAATGCAAAATGGATTAATCCGTTCCAGACCTTTAAAACCAACCCCTAAAACTGCAAATGTAGCATGAATTTTACTATCTAATGATACCATACATCCATAAAATTTACGGTGCTCGTAAACCGAAATGTTCATCAACGGAAACATTCAAAAACCGAGGTACCACTGTATATTACAATAAGACCAGGTCCTATATTAATTTTTGCTCCAAAAGATACATTTGGGCTGATGGTCCAGTTAGGTCTTATTTTCAGGAAACACGGTAGATGTACCCAACACATAGAAACAAACACAGGGAGTCAGCCATAATGAGATAAAGAAACATGTCCCAAAAGAAAGAACAGGACAAAGCTCCAAAAAAAGAACTAAATGAAATGGAGACAAGCAATCTACTGGATACAGAGTTCAAAACACTGGTTAATATTGATGCTCAATGAACTTAAGGGAAGAATAGATTAACTCAGTGAGAACCTCAACAGAGTAATACAACCATAAAAAAGAACCAGTCAGAAATGAAAAATACTGTTAACTGAAATGAATACTACTTTAGAGGGAATCGATAGCAGATTAGATGAAGCTGAAGACTAAATGAATCAGCAATGTGGAAGACAAGGTAGCAGAAAACGTTCAATCAGAACAGCAAAAAGGGAAAAGAATTTTTAAAAATGAAGATAGTTTAAGGGGCCTCTGGGACAACATTAAGCCATACCAACATTCACATCACACTGGTACTAGAAGGAGAAGACAGAGAACAAGGGATTGAAAACCTATTTTAAGAAATAATGACTGAAATCTTACCTAACCTTATGAAGGAAGTAGTGCAGAAAGCACCAAAAGTCCCAAACAAGATGATCCAAAGAGGCCGACAACAAGATACACCATAGTTAAAATGCCAATGGTTAACGATAAAGAAAGAATCTTAAAAGCATGACAAAGAAGTTAGTCATGTACAAGGGAAGTCCCATGAGACTGTCAGCTGGCTTCTCAACAGAAACTTTGCAAGCCAGAAGGAATTGGCACAAAATATTCAAAGTGATGAAAAGCAAGGACCTACAAACAAGATGACTCTGCCCATCAAGGTTATCATTTAGAATTGAAGGGTAGATGAAGAGTTTCCCAGACAAGAAAAAGCTAAAGGAGTTCACTACTAAATCAATATTTCAGGATATGTTAAAGAGACTTCTTTAAATAGAAAAGATTAAAAATATGAGTAAGGAAATAAAAGAAAAACATTCTCACTAACAAAGAGGCAAAACAGTAAAAGCAATGGGTCAACTATCTATATAAAACAGTACAAAGGTCAAAAAGCAAAAGTAGGAAGATCATGTGTAGTTGCAATAAATTATGGGATACAAACAAACACAAAAACAAATAAATAATGACAAAAACATAAATGTGGACAGGGGATTTAGAATGTGTTTGAACTTAAACCGCCATCCACTTAAAATAGACTGCTGTAAACATAGCTTGGTATATATGAAGCACATGGCAACCACAAACCAAGAATCTCCAAGAGGTATGCAAGAAATAGAATGGATCCAAGCACACTATAGAAATGTCATGAACATAGAAGAAAATAAGAGAAACAGAGAACTATAAAAACAATTAGAAAACAATAAAATGGCAATAACTACATACCTATTAATAATTACTTTAAATGTAAATGGACTAAATGCTCCAAACAAAAGACTTATACAGTGACTGGATTTAAAAACAAACAAACATACATATGCTGCCCACAGGAGACCGGACTTCAGATCAAAAGACATACAGAAAGTAATGGAAAAATATTTCAGGCAAATGGAAATGAAAAAAAGAGCTGCGATAGCAATATTATGTCAGACAAAATAAAAATAGACTCTAAAACAAAGGCTGTAACAAGAGACAGAGGAGGGCATTTCATAACGATAAAGGGATCAGTCCAACAAGAAGATAAAACTCATTTCTAGTGCTGTAATGTAGTAACATGGGTTGTATATTAAACCTGTCTTGATTGCATTTCAAGTGCTGTTCTTAAAAGGAACAGCATTTTGAGGATGTTTGGATTCATACCAAGGTGTTAGAAATGTCTGATGCTTTAAATGGTACTCTTATTAGTCACACCTTTTGAAAAAAATGAAAAAGACTGTAAAAGTCCCTAACTCCCTATCAGAATTAGATACCAAATTTCCCACTTTTTACCCTCTTCACCTGCAGGCATGTTCATTGACACAATGGAGATGGTTAGGTAGGGTTCCGCCTTCCCCTCTCTCCCCATTGATATGTATAGGTCACTCGTTTACCATAGTCGGCATTGTCCCACTTTAGCTCTTTGAGATTGTTAAATGTTCTTCACCCCCACTATGAACTGTAACAATAATAATGCAATTATTATATTTACAGATAATACAGCAAACACACCAAGTAGTAGAAACTGAGCAAAACAAAGAAATTGAGAAATGGAAAAGACTAGCACAGTTGAAGAATCATGAGCTGGACAAGTTCCGCACGGAATTAGACTCAATACTAGATGTTCTCCGAGAGCTGCACCGGCAGGGGGTGGTTGTACCTGTTGCTTTAGCAGATGAAATGCATGCACCAGAGTCTTACTAGAACTCACGTTTCATGCGACCTCCGGGAAAGGCCTGAAGGTGGATGATGGCTGGGATTGTGCCACTGTCAGAAGGAGGCTTTTGAAAACAAGTGTTCCAGTATGTCTCCAGAAAGCAAACAACACAAAGCAACATTTCAAAATAAATGGCCTTTAGCCAATAAGAAAAGAAAGAAACCAAAAACATTATGGTGTATTTTACTGAACAGCATTAATCAGTCACATTTTAAATAACTTATGGACAAGTCCCTTTATGTCAGGTGATTAGAATTAGTGAGATTTACTGTAAAATTCTCACTTATATGCTAGATACGCAAAGAAAAGAGAATTGTGCATAGTCTGCCATTGGTGACTAAGTGTATTCTTCATTCTTGGTGCCAGAAAAACAGCTCCTCTTACAGAGACACAGAAAGGAATTCGAGCCCAGAGGCTTGGAAAATCACATTGAGTCACATTGACACCCGAGTAGGAGAGCTTTCACAATAATTTCAGTGAGAATTTGTACCTTCTGGACAGGTAGATGGGGAACTCTTGTTTCCCAGATTTCTATTCCTACCTCTAGGTGCCTCATTTTTGCACCTGATGAAGGTGCAAAATATATTTCATAAGTAGTAGGGGAATTTGATTTATTCATTGTTTTAATCTTTTATGCTACATGTCTTAAATGCCAGTTTTTTGGCATATAACTAAGATTATAAACAATATAACATTTTTACTTTCTCTATTTAAAAAGTAACATGTTCATTAGGAAAAACTAAAAGCGTGCATAAAAGTAGCCTGGTTGTTATTTCATTTTACAATTCCCATTTCCAAAAGCAGAGAGTGAGTATATAAGATGCTGGTAAGTTAAAGCTGTAGCCACTTTTTTTCCAAATGTTCTAGCCCAATGCTATCCAATAGAAGTATAATATGAGCCACATTAATTTTTAATTTTATTGTAGCCACATTTTAAAAGATTTAAAAAAGCAAAGTAAATTAATTTTGGTAATTTATGTAATCTCATACATCCAAAATATAAAAATTGAGCTTTTACATTCCTTTTTTCATATTAAGTCTCCAAATTCTGATGTATTTTACATTTATAGCACATTTCAATTTGGACTAACCACATTGCAAGTGCTCAATAACCACATGCTAATAGGTGCAATTCTAGAATAATATTAAGTGAAATACTTTATAAAGGACAGGTGACAGAGCTCAGTGAAATTATGGGTGGCAAATGTGAACTGTAGAAATTAAATATAAGAAATGCAATGTCTTAATGTCCAGCATTTTATGATGTCTTTTTCTTAAGAGGGTAGAAAAAGTACTAGTTAATTATAGTTTGCTATTTTTTTATGTGAAAAATCTTATTTAAGTTATAAACTATTTTGGTTATTTTGAGTGTGCTTTGTGTATTTTTAATCTGCAAGCCTATTAATTTATAGCTACACCCATCCGTCCCTTTGTCCTTTTGATTATTCCTGTGCTGTTCTCTCCACGCACAAACTTGGCAGTGCAAGCATCAGATAGACGATTATTTATAGCAAAAGTGCATTCTGTTTTGATGAGGATTCTATATTGTTTTGGAATAAGCTGTGCACATGGCAGCTCTTCAATTCTATTCACAGATTAAAGATGCATAAGTGCTATCAAAACTATCAGTTACAACTGAAAACCATACTTCATTCATTAGTCATCACACTAAGGGTCCAGGATGAGGACACAGACGTTAGACACATTTAGACTATCTTGAATAGGAATGCTTTTAGGAAGATTTAAACTCCAGAAAATATCAGTCTGTTCCTACCAGTTCCATCCCCTCAGTGTTATATGACACCTGTATCCACAGGCCTTCCTGACAGGAACCTTATCAGAATATATGGTTTGCAGCCAACACCACTGCCTTTGTGCAGAGAGATTTCTGATCAGATCTACTACCAGTAAGCCTATCGCATTCTATAGCTAGTAACTACCTGTCAACCCTTGGAAATCCATGCTTTAGCATTAAGGTCCCATTCCATATTGAAACATCCTAACTTTCTGACTAAAGGCCTGGAAGGTGAGAACATTCCACTTTCCCACCCATACCTACTAAGGACTAATTAGGCACGTCCAAGATCGGCAGGCACATTAAATAACAGGTAATCTTACTCAGAGTAAGACACTTGGTAGTTACATAGCTATTCAGTGGCCATCCTGCTTTGAAGAGCTCATTAGTGAATGGGGAACAGTGAAGTTCCGAGTATTTTCTAATCCTTCCAAGTTACTGATAATTCTGTTTTAGTATTTGAACCATTATAGCCTTCCAGTTCAGTTTCGATAGAAGTCTTTTTTTTTCCCCAAAATACTTTTATTTAAAAAATAATTACAATAATTAAAAAAAAACACCACAAAACCCACCTTTCTTTTAAATAATGCGGCATGGAGCAGTTTGGTTTCCACCCTATTGCACATGTTCTGGCCTGGTTATGAATCAGGAGGCTGCTGTGACTGGTCCTGCCAAGGAGGTGGGTGGGGTTCAGCTGGGAGGAGGCAGCTCCTCCTACCGTGGAGAAAAATTTATTTATTTTACTGTAAGACCGGGTCTTATAGAACGTAAGACCGGGTCTTATATTAATTGTTGCTCCAAAAGACACATTAGAGCTGGTGGTACGGCTAGTCTTATTTTTGGGGAAACAGGGTACACCCTAGAGGTAGAAGAGGCAGAGCCTGGGTTTCCATAGCAACCAGGCAGCCTATCCCTGTCATCCTTTGACAGGCCCAGCTTATCTTCCCTGAGGCCCCAGTGGAGTAGGAACTGAGGCGCAAAGCAGAAGAACCGTGGCAGGGGGAAATCAGACTCCCAGAAACAGTCTCATTAAGGCATTTGGAACAGATAAATTAGTTCAGGAAGACCCACCTTCACAGAAGTCTGCCGTAACACAGGCGCACGCGCACAAGACAGTTTGGGGAACCCTGAAATGGGGAAAAAAGGAGGCCATAGTCACTTCTTAGAGCACCCCCCAAAACGCGCGTGCACGCCCGCACATACACACGGTTGTATTCAGGGACCCAGCCCACTGACGCTGAGATGTGGAGGAAGCATCACCATCACCACCCCCATCAAAGTTTTAGGATCCCAGAGTGGTTTCCAGGATGGGATCTACTGGGTAGTGCATTCCACTTCCAGCACCCTGGGACATACAGGAGGTGATGAGAAGCCTCCAGTGGGGCCAGTGCAGATTCCTTCTCCACTGCGGATGTGTCCATGTCCAGAAAAAAGTCATCCAGACACGAGTCCCCCAGGTATCGGGAGCTCAGAGGTTCTAGGAAGACTGGATCGCCTAGGGCAGCCCTTCATTCTGGGGATGAGGGGAGCCACTGGATTCTGAGGGGGCTCGGTCTTGTCCATGGAATTCCTGCTCCCTGAGAACAGAGCTGATGGGGGGCGACAGGGAGAAATCCTCATCCAGGAAAAGGAGCACAGGCAGCAGGAAAGTTGCTGGAGCTAGGCAAAGCGCGGCCTGGAGCTGCTGGAGGGTGTTGTGGATGAGCACAGGCCTGCGGAGGCTGGGTGATCCGGGGATCCAGGCTTCGCTGGACTTTGTCTAGGGAGATGCGGGGCAGGGCTTGCTGGTAGCTTCGCAGGCCTGCCGGACCCCACTCCCACTTCTCATCCTCTTCCTCCCCCAAGTCTGGGTGTTTTCTCTTCAAGCCTCCTACCACGATCCCCTCAGCTGGGAGGCTCGCAAGGAGTACCTGCTGGAACCTCAGCTGCTTTGCCACCCTCCAGTGCTGGGCAGGCGCCTTGCCAGCCGCCCCCTGCTTCTCCTTCTGGCCTCTGACTCACCCAGCTCCGCCCCCAAGCTCCACGGGATGAGGATTCTCTATAAAGAAGTCTAATCAAAAGCTTATACATTCCTAATCCATCAATGTGATACATCACATAAACAAAATAAAGGACAAAAATCATATGATTATATCAATTGATGCAGAAAAAGCATTTGACAAGATACAACATCCATTTATGATTAAAACACTTAATAAAATAGGTATGGAAGGAAAATACCTTAACATAATAAAGGCCATATATGACAAGCCCTCTGCTAATCTCATAATTAATGGTGAAAAACTGAAGCCCTTTGCTCTACATTCAGGAACACAACAGGGCTGTCCCCTATCACCTCTGCTTTTCAACATAGTGTTGGAAGTCCTTGCCAGAGCAATCAGGCAAGAGAAAGAAATAAAAGGCATCCAAATTAGGAATGAAGAAGTTAAATTGTCACTCTTTGCAGATGACATGATGCTATATATAGAAAACCCTAAAGACTCCACCAAAAAGCTATTAGAAACAATCAACGAATACAGAAAAGTTGCTGGCTACAAAATCAACGTACAAAAGTCCATTGCTTTCCTATATACTAACAATGAAATCTCAGAAAAAGAAATACAAAAAACAATTCCTTTTGCAATTGCAGCAAAAAGAATAAAATACCTAGGAATAAACTTAACCAAAGGTGTGAAAGACCTATATGCTGAAAACTATAAGACATTTTTTAAAGAAATTGAAGAAGACACAAAGAAATGGAAAGACATTCCGTGCTCATGGATTGGAAGAATCAACATAGTTAAAATGGCCATATTACCCAAAGCAATATACAGATTCAATGCAATCCCCATCAAAATCCCAATGGCATTTTTTAAAGAAATAGAACAAAAAATCATCAGATTTGTTTGGAACCACAAAAGACCCCGAATAGCCAAAGCAATCTTAAGAAAAAAGAACAATAATGGAGGTATCACACTTCCTGACTTTGGCTTGTACTACAGGGCTACAATAATCAAAACAGCATGGTATTGACAGAAAAACAGACACATAGACCAATGGAATAGAATTGAGAACCCAGAAATAAAACCACATAAATATGGACAGATAATTTTTGACAAAGAAACTAAAAACATGCAATGGAAGAAAGACAGCCTCTTCAATAAATGGTGCTGGGAGAATTGGATAGCCACGTGCAAAAGAATGAAACTGGACTGCTATCTGTCACCATGTACCAAAGTTAATTCAAAATGGATCAAAGACTTAAGCATAAGACCTGACACAATAAACTGCATAGAAGAAAACAGGTACTAAACTTATGGACCTTGGGTTCAAAGAGCATTTTATGAATTTGACTCCAAAGGCAATGGAAGTAAAAGCTAAAATAAACAAATTGGACTATATGAAACTTAAAAGCTTCTGCACAGCAAAAGAAACCATCGACAAAATAAAGAGGCCACCAACTGAATGGGAGAAGATTTTTGCAAACAGTGCCTCTGATAAGGAGCTAATATCCAGAATATACAAGGAACTCATGCAACTCAACAATAAAAAAACAAACAACCCAACTGAAAAATGGGCAGAGGACCTGAAGAGACATTTCTCCAATGAGGACATACAAATGGCAAATAGACATATGAAAAAATGCTCAACATCACTAATCATCAGAGAAATGCAAATAAAAACCACAATGAGATATCACCTCACCCCAGTCAGAATGGCTATCATCAACAAGACAAATAGTAACAAGTGTTGGAGAGGCTGTGGAGAAAAAGGAACCCTCATACACTGTTGGTGGGAATGCAGACTGGTGCAGCCATTATGGAAGGCAGTGTGGAGGTTCCTCAAAAAATTACAAATAGAATTACCATATGACCCAGCAATCCCTCTCCTGGGTATCTACCCAAAGAATCTGAAAACATTTATACATAAAGACACGTGTGCTCCAATGTTCACTGCAGCTTTGTTTATGGTGTCCAAGACATGGAAACAACCAAAATGTCCTTTGATAGATGAATGGATAAAGAAGTTGTGGTATATATACACAATGGAATACTATTCGGCGATAAGAAAAGATGATATAGGAACATTTGTGACAACATGGATGGATCTTTAGAGTATGATGCTAAGCGAAATAAGTTAGACAGAAAAAGCAGAGAACCATATGATTTCACTGATATGTGGTATATAAACCAAAAACAACAAAAACAAGACAAACAAATGAGAAACAGAAACTCATAGACAGACAATAGTTTAGTGGTTACCAGAGGGTAAGGGGGGTGGGGGGTGGGAGATGAGGGTAAGGGGGATCAAATATATGGCGATGGAAGGAGAACTGACTCTGGGTGGTGAACACACAATGGGATTTATAGATGATGTAATACAGAATTGTACACCTGAAACCTATGTAATTTTACTAACAATTGTCACCCCAATAAATTTTTTAAAAAAATAAAAAATAAATAAAAGCTTATACATTCCTTCTCAGCACCACTTGCACCTTGGTGAGGGTAGGTCCTAGCCCTAATTAACCTATTTCCTCCTCTCTAGTTTAAACCATAGTAGCTTCATTTATGTCTCCAGGTTTGCTGAAAGCTTCAATCACAGCCACCTAACTAGTACAAATAGGAAACATTCTTTCCCACCTACACCTTGTTCTAAGAAATAGGCTGGAAGGGCAGTATTAATCAGAGAGGAACTCTATTCTGTAGCAGGAAGAAAGGCATAGGGCTTCATTACTAGAATAAAATGAGTTGTTAGTAAATTTAAGAACAAGAGAAATGGACTAGACTTTGTGGAGAAGCAGACAAAAAAAAAAGGCAATTGCATCCTTGGAGCACAGAAGTGAACACAGCAGGAGTCTGACCCAGTGGAGCTGGTGTCAGTAAGCCTGCCCTGCACTTGAACCCCTCCTCCTCGCCTGCCAATGGGGCTCCACCTTAGGGTATTTATATTACAGTGAAAAAGTTATAATGCAGAGGACAGATTAGAAGTGGAACTTCACATGGTCTGTGTAACTCCCTGGAGAAAAGTCTGGAAGGGATTTGGGGGAATGATTTGTGAGGAAGGCAAAAGAAGTCATGGGAGAAAGAATATTTCTAAAAGAGTTAAATTGAGCACTGAGTGAAATGACGCATCTTTTTTTTTTTTTTACTCCCACCAGCTGCAGGCACTGTAAATAATCACACATCTGCATGCCCTTGTCTTAGCTGTTTTGCTCATTATCATGGCCATATGCAAGGAACCCTAATAGAAAGCCAGGTGCTCACTCTCCTGCTTGGGGTTGGAGCCTTCACAGCTGACCAGTCCCTCCCACAGAGGAGGGGTTTAGTAAACCTTCTTTTGTCCCTTGACCTCCATCTACAAAAACAACTCTCTCCTCCCTCCAATCCCCAGAGATCATATCTACTCTCATACTCGGCACAACTACCACTACCAGCAGGATAACAGGATAACATTGGATTTGTATCTCTAGCTGTAATTCAGGGTCTCTGGTCCCGCTCCCACTCTCAGCGGGTGGACACAGAGTATGGTGAGGCCAAAACGGAACACCCACGGAGCCATAGACAGGGGAGTCACACCACTATTGTCTCGCTGGCGGCTGGCTTGGAGACACAGGAAACAGGAGCCACACGATCTGCAATGTAATCCACTTGCTAGCAGCAATCCGTCGTCTGCTTTTCTGCCAATCAACCAACCAACCAACCAACCAACCAACCAACCAACGCAGCCATAGCAGTTATATCAGTGGCTACTTAGCTAACTGGTTACAGCTGATGGCCATCTACTACCCGAGCCAGCACCTTTCTATGTGAGGCTGAGAGCCTGGAAACTGCTCTCTAGGACTCTGTCCCCACTTCCCCCACCCCTCCCAGGGTCTCACCTCACAATCTTCGTGACAAGCATCTTCTGTGAGGGGCCCTGTGTCATATTAGCCTATAGGCACCTATGGACGGAAAAAAATAGTAGTCATAGGAACCAACAAGGGCAAATCCCTTCCATCTGGGATGATACACGCTAGTTTTTGTCCTGGGAAAGGAGGGTGCTGCCACTGGCACCTTTCCCGATTTGTGGTACCAGACCTTTATGGCAGTGCTTGGGGTCCCTTTCAACATGTTACAGTGCTTGGGGTCCCATAATAGGCCACAGCGAGAGCACATAGGTTCCCCGCAAAATCATCCCGGCATTGGGAGTGTCATGCAGGGGTCTCTAGTCCCACTCCCCACACAAGGACGCAGGACATGGTGAGGCCATAAAGGAACACCCACGGAACCATAGATAGGGGAGTCATACCATTATAGTCTCACTGGCGGCTGGGTTGGAGACACAGGAAGCAGGAGCCACACGATCTGCAGCCTGCGGTCCGCTTCTCTGACAACCAAACAACGCCTAGCGTAGCCGTGGAAGTTATATCAGTGGCTAATTGGCTAACTGGTTACAGCTGATGGCCAACTAGTCACAGCTGATGGCCATCTACTACCCGAGCCAGCATCTTAGGCCAAGAGCCTGGAAATTGCTCTCTGGGACTCTGGCCCCCAATCCACCTCCCAGGGTCTAGTCTCACAATCTACATGAGAAGCGTCTTCCACGAGGGGCCCTGTGCTGTATTAGCCTATAGATAACTACGGGCGGAAAGAAATAATCTTAGGAACCAACAATGGCAAATCCCTTCCATCTGGAAGGATGCACGCCAGCTTTTTGTTCTGGGAGAGGAAGGTTGTTGCCACTGGCACCTTTCCCGGTGTGTGGTACCAGACCTTCATGGCAGTGCTTGGGGTCCCTTGCGTAGTCTCAACATGTAGCAAAACAGGGGGACCCTATAATAGGCCATAGCAAGAGCACATAGGTTCCCCGCAAAATCATCCTGGTGTCAGGACCTCCGTATACCACAGTCACTTGTGGTGGCCACTCGGCCACTACCTCTGGCGTCACTTGTAAATCACGGGTCAAACCAGCCCGCCATGGGACTATCAGGCCCAACCACCGACAGTGGGGCTTTTGACCCACCAGGGCGTAGTCCATTGCTGCCGTTCCCCTGCTTTCAAGCATGTAGGTGCTGGCAGCAAAATGTTTCCATTTCTGCCGGCTTTAACAGAGTCTCACTTGTGGTAACCTGTAACTAAATGGGAGCAGCTGTTCAACGTAGCACAGCTTCTACTGGTGTGGACCCTCCCTTCCGTGGTCTCTCATTCAGGATTCTCAAGACGTCCCACAGACGTGAGGCCCAGTCACGCATCGTGGGAGGGTGTTTCGACACCCAAAGGCCTTGCTTCAAATGGCTGTTGTAGCGTTCAATCATGCCAGCAGCTTGTGGATTGTACGGGGTGTGAAACAACCATTGTACGTCCATCCTGGCAGCCCAGCGCTGCACTTCTTGCCCCATAAAATGAGTACCCCTGTCACTTTCAATGACTTGGGGGCACATAGTCATGTAAGCGTGACCACTGTATGCCACTGATCGACAGCCGAACACGGCCAAGCAAACAATAACCATGTAGTGGCGTCTACTGCTGTGAATGCATATGTGGCATTCTGAGCTTTGGGCAAGGGTCCTATATAATCTACTTGCCAGCGAGTGAGGGGTACCCTCCCTCAGGCGAGCTGCTGTGTTTCCCAGGGAATTTTCGCCGTTGAGGTCTGTCCTGGGCACAGACAGCACAGTCATAGCAGGCATCAGCTATCTCCTGCCATTTCAAGGGCAGCCCCCAGCGTCTGCTCACCTGCCTCATGGTTCAGTTTCCAGTGTGCTGCAACTTCCTTTGCAGCCAATGGGCCACATCAGTGGCAGGAGACCGTTCTAACCACCGGACCATGCCAGGGCATCTGCTTCATCATTACCTGGGGACGTTAAGGGGGAGTGACTGTGACATGCATCAGGGTCACTTCCTTTCCTTGCTCTTGATCCCAGAGATCTTGCCACATGGCCTGGCCCCACAGCGGACGGTGTCCTACCAACCAGTTTTGGTGTTACCATATGGGGAGCCACAATGTCAGGCCCTGAAACACTGCCCAGTTGTCTTTGCAAATAACCAAGGGCCCAGGCTCATGGCTGATTATCATCCACACAGCCCGCAGCTCAGCCCACTAGCTACTCTGACCAACCCCAGTATCAAACCAATGGTGTCTGTTTTGGGCTGAACTCCAATAGCCGTCCAAACGGCAGCGGCCCCCCGTCTAGAGCCATCAGTAAACCAGGCATCTTCAGGTACGGGGGGCTGTCCTCTGTAGGGCGAGGGCTCCAAGTCCTCCCCAGTGGGTGGAGTGTTTGGCTCAGCCTGGGCTACGAGCTCAATAGGCCCCAGGACTTGTGCTCAGAGGGCTTGAATTGAAGATGCCATGTTGCTTCAAGTAGGCCCCCCACTTGGCGAGGGTGATGGTCTGTGCTACCCCTGTTTTGGGTCCCTGGGTCCACGTACAGACCCACCTTGGACAGGATATGTTGTGTGAAATAACACCCGTGCCATTCCTGTGACAGCTTCTGTGGCCACCAAAACTATGTACACAGCAGCCAACTGTTTTTCTATCAGGGAGTAGCAGACTTCCACTCTTTTCCACAATCGGGACCAGGACCCCACTGGTGACAGTAGACTCTCCTGCCATTGCCAGAGGCCCCAGCCATACTCCTCTTGGGTTACGTGAACATCAAGGTCAAACAGGCGACCAGGGTCTACTACTTGTAGAGCCTGTGCCTGCTGCACTGCCTGTTTTGTGGCAACAAAGCCTTGCTCTATAGCCTCAGTCTAATCCCATGGGTCACCCTTCTTCACCATGGAATATAAGGGTCTTGCCCTCTGTGCTAAATGGGGTATAAACACCTGCCAATACCCAAGCAGACCCAAATACGTTTGTAGTTGGGAGACCTTGGTCGGTGGGGAAAATGCCTGTATTTTATCAATAACAGCATCTGGTATAACCTTTGTCTTACCCGACCACACAACACCCAAAAACTTGATGGATAAGCCAGGGCCCTGGACCTTTTCCTGGTTCACCACCCAGCCACGTGACTTCAGGTGGCAGAGGAGAGAGGGAGTTGCTTGCTCGAAATCTGAAAGAGACTCAGATGTTAGTAATACATCATCAACATAGTGAAATAGGGCCACAGAGAATGGGTGGTCCCATTGTGACAAGTCCTGGGCTACAAGCCCATGGCAAACAGTGGAGTTATGCAAATATCCTTGCAAGAGGATTTGAAAAGTACATTGCCACCCGTCCCAGGTGAAGGCAAACTGCTTTTGACTCTCAGGTGCAATGTCAAAGAAAAGACGGCATTTGCCAGATCCACTACATAGTGGTATATTCCCAAGCAAACAGTCAAGTGGTCCATCAAATCACTGCAGCGTGCAAAGGTGGTGTCACCTTGTTTAACTCCCTGTAGTCCACAGTCATTCGCCAGGTCCCATCTGGCTTCTTCACTGGCTATACTGGGGAGTTAAAGGGACTGTGCGTTGGTCTCACACTGTGTGCTTTCCCCAGTTCTAATATTGTGCAGCCAATCTCCTCATGTCCTCCTGGCAGGTGGTACTGTCACACTGTGACCACACGCCAGGGCTGAGGCAACACTTGAGGGAAGTGGTGAACATGTCTGCGAATCACCTCCTATACCACCTGAACCCGGAGGCGGGACTATCCAACCAAATCTGCAACCTGAGGCCATGCAGCATGTCCTCTCCTAGAATATATTTCGGATGGGGGAGACATACACTGTGTGAGTATGGCGGGGGGAGGGGGGGTTGTGGGGGGAGCCTTCCTATACCCAGTGGTAAGGAAACAGCTTTCACCTTCACAGTCTTTTCCCCCGTAGCTGTCAATGCAGATTGCTGGTCTAGGGAACAGTTCTGGGTTCCCATAAATAAGACTTCAGTCTGAGCCAATGTCAACAAGGGCCAAAACCCTCTGCACATTAGAAGAAGAACAATGTATGGACAGTTCCACATGGGGCCTCCCATCCCCGCTCATCCCCTCTGACCGGGTACCTTGGCCCCTCTGCTCATAGAACTGGAAGGAATTGACCTCGGCGGCCACATAAAATCTTGGAGAGCCATGGGTTGTGCCTTCCTGGACTTCCCCTTGGGGTTTTGCCGGAATTGCTATTCCGGATGTAACTGTTACCAAAGTTCCAACAAGACCGCATTGGGTTGTCAGTCTATTTTCCTGATCAAGCCCGGCTGCTACGAGATCCCTCCACATCTGCATGCGTGTCACCTTTTGGGGCCCTTGGGCTCGTCCTGTACTTCTACTTTCGATTTCCTTGTCTTGATTTCTTGGACCTCATACCCTAAATTCCCCCACCGCAGGCCTTCCACATCTCCCAGGGTGGCCATGGCAGTTGCAACTTCGTGGATCCGCCACCCCACATAGGGCGCAAAGATAACAACCAAGGACCCAAAGGCATTTACAGGGGTGGTACCAAAACCAAGCCTCTCATGCTAGCCGTAAAACACTCATCATCCGGCCCCCATGTATTAGGGTCAAACATAGCATATCTCATACCCATTTCACGGATGATTTGCACAAGTTTGGCATATGATTGCCATTTGTTTACAGTTTCAGGCAGCTCGCCTGCATTTTCCCACACTGTGCGAACCGTAGCAGTGAGCCACCCCACCAGGGAGTGGTTGCCCTGGCCTTGTGCCAACCTGTGGCAGTTCTGCAGCCGCTGCCGTAGAGACAGATGCACCTTCTCAGAGGCTAGTTTTTCCCTTTCACCTGGAGAGCAGAAAATGCTCTCTGCTCCCTCGTCCCACAAGCACAGCAACCAAGCCGGGAGTGGTTCTCCGGGGCATTGCTGGCACTGCTTCCCCAAGTCTCACAACTCCGTGGGAGTATAGGGAGTGTACGTTTTGAACTCAGTCACTGCTGGGTTGTTGGCAGCAACACCCCCAGGCCACAAAGGTTGTTCATTTTTTATCTTCTGCTGCACAATGGGCTGAACGTGGGGGTGTGGGACGTCTTTGGCCTCCCCAATATCCTCTGTCGGGAACTCTGGGGTGTCATCTGCTTTAGACCCCCCACTGTGGAGGTCCTCCTCAAGCTGGCGGACTCGGGTCTCCAGTGCTTCCTCCTGGGACTACAGGTCCCACACTTGGGCCACTTGGGGAGGGAGAATCAGGCACTCAGGTGACTTCAGCGTGCACTTCCTCTTTGGTGCAACGCAGCACGGTGAGGAACAGCCAGCCCACACAGCCGGCAGCAACATTTGCTTGTTCCGGCAACTGCTCAGTTAAATGGGCAAGGCCTTTTCTACGCTGGCCAGAGAACCATCTACGTCTTCCCACCTCTCCACGGAGCCCAGCTTATGAGAACAGTGGACACCAGGTACCACACACTGGGTAGGAGCCACATGTTCTCCTGCCCAGGGATGGACAGCTGTCTTACCTGGCCGGGACTCTGCTCACTGCGCCAGGTGTCTGAGTGGGTGGAGGTCCCGGGGTAAGGTGTCTGTGACTCAGGGAGCTGGAAGAAGATGCGTGCAGCCAAAGGCAGAGTAGATATACTTTATTCACAGGCTTATGGGGCACAATCAGCCGGCAGCCTCCTTCTCAGCAGCCCCCCATGTCTCAGCAGCCTGCCTCGTAAAATGGCTGGACCCCTTTAAACCGTACAGAGATAATAGTGGCGCACAGCCAGGGTGCCTCCATAAGGGTATTTATAGTATATCTTCAGGATGAATGGGGCCTGCGCTACATTCCATCTTATCAGGTCGGCAGGTCACCGGGTCAGGGCCAGGAGATGGCCAGGGAGGGAAGCTGACCAATTCTATTTTCCCTATACCTACTCATCTCTTTTTTTTCTGTAAGATCTTCTAGAGGAATCAATTCCATTATGATGACACAGGCATGTCAAGCATTCTGATAAAGAACGAATCATTGCAAAGCTGTCACAGAAACAGGCTTAAAGGTAAATAACTGCTATAGTGTTTATACAATTAACTAATAGTTAATCATTTTTTTTTAATTTTGTCACTGTATTTAAGATTTGAATGTGAATTATCTTTAACCACTAATCAAGATTCTACTTTAGGACAAAAATCTAACAGGATATCGAACTTCCAACAAACTGTTTACTAGCCTTTTAAACACACGATGCTTTAATACAAATTAGTGTTGTTCTACACAAACAGGATTCGTACAATCTCATCAGATATAATGAGTGTGGAAAGACTAAGGCAGGAAAACAAAAAACTATTCATAAGCGTCTTGAACCTTAAATTGCTCACAGGAGAAACCATTACCCAAGGTGAGTGTCACATGACATAATGCCTGAGTGTAATGAGAAAGCTGATTTTCCTACTCATATATTTAGGCTGCTAATTTGTTGGGTGCTAAAACAATTTCCTCGTTGTATTTGTTCCTAATAAGTCTGGAACTGTTTAGGCTCTACAAAAGCCACCTAAACACATTCATTCCCATCCTGCCAGAACACTGGGCTGAATTTCTCTCGTAGGAAGGAAGTGATTATACTCTATACAAAAATCCTTCTTCAGAATATAGGCTTTTAGAGGGCAAGAGCATAACTGCAACCCCCCACCTCCCAGTGGAGGGCTAAAGTAGGGCTGGAAGCAACCAGCAGAAAGGAAATATACTAGGTCTGACTGTAGGTCCCTATGTCCTGGTAGCCAAAGATATCATTGATATGTTAAAAGATATGACATTCGCCCAAGAGTTCAATGATGAGGGAGTATGTAAACAATAAATAAACTAAGACACAGCTGCATATAATTATCATCACAAGCAATTAGAGCATATTTTGATATTTGGAAAATAATTACCCCATTATTCTTTGAAAGTGAAGTAATAGTAATAATACAGGCTGAGAGATCTTGGAGATAACAGAAAAACAGAATAAACCATTCTAAATCTCTTTATTCTTTGACAATATGCATTAAAAAAACAGCTAGATGTCTTTTGCAGACCTTTCTTAATTCAGGACTAAATCCTTCAAAATACAAAGTAAGTTTTTTCAGCACACAGAGGGAACAAGTCAAGTTTCCTGATCTGGAGAGGTTTACTGTATGGTAGAAAAGATCAGACAAGTAGATATAGCCGAATATGAATAAATACAATAAGAATGTTATGATGTATGAACGGAGCACAGAAGAAAAAGAAATTCCTTTCGCCTGGGATCTGAAGAGATTTTTTTAGAAAATGTGGTTTTGGAGATGAATCTTAAGAAATGGGCAGAATTGGGGCAAAATAAGAAAGGGAATTTAAAAACTGATTCTAAAGTTCCTATAGAAATGGAAAAAATACAAATAGCCAAAACACCTTCAAACAAGAAGAACAAAGTTAGAGGACTTACATACACTACCTGATTTCAACACTTACTATAAAGCCAGTCATCAGGAACTATGACATTGGCATAAAATCGACAAATACAACATTGGAATAGAATAGAATATCAGAAATAAACCAACACATATATGGACAACTGATTTTCAATAAAGGCACAAAGGCAATTCAGTGGAGAAGGGATCTTTTCAACAGATAGTGCTAGACCAATTAGATATCCATAAGCAAAGAGATGAATTTTGATCCACATCTCACAACACACATAAAAATTAACTCAAAATGGATCATAGAACTTCATAGGAAACAAAAGTATAAAAATTCTAGAAAAAAAACCTTTATGATCTGGAGTTTGGCAAAGATTTCTTTAACACCAAAAGTATAATCTATTTCTTTTTAAATTGGTAAATTGGACTTTATTGTAATGAAGAACTTCCACTCTTCAGAGACAATTAAGCAAATGAAAAGACAAGCCATGGACTGAAATACACTACTTGCATATCATATATCTGATGTTTTTATATCCAGAACAAAGAACTCTCAAAACTCGATAGTAATACAAACACCCCCAGTAAAAAAATGAGCGAGACTAGAAAAGACACTTCACCAAAGATATCCAGATGGAAAGTAAGGATATGAGAAGATGCTGAATAGCATTAGTCTTTAATGAAATGCAACTGAAATCCACAATGAGATACTACTACACACACATATTAGAATTGATAAAATTAAAAAGACTGACTTTACAAAGTGTTGACGAGGAAGCAGAGCAACCAGAATTCATATACACTGTGAGGAATTTAAAATGATACAACAACCATTTGGGGAAAATGTTAAGCAATTTTTTAAAAAGGTAAACACTACAGCACCATGTGCTCAGACATTCCTCTTCTAGGCGCTTAAGAAAATTAAAAGGATTATGTCCATGCAAAGACTTCTAAACAAATATTTGCACCAGTTCTATTTTTAATAGCCAAATTGCGAATAACCTAAATGTCCACCAACAAGTAAATGGATCAACAAAGTATAGTATGTTGATAAAAAGAAACATTACTCCGCAATAAAATGGTATGAACTATTGATACAATAACCTGATGAATCTCAAAATAATTATGCTGAATGAAAAAAGCCCATCAAAACAGAGTAGATACTGCATGATTGCATTCATACAATCATCTTGCAAATGCAGAACAATATATAGTGACAGAAAGCAGATCAATAGTTTCCAGGGGAAGGGATGGAGAGGGAGGAATTACAAAAGGGCATGATCAAAATTTTGTGGTTGATGGATGTGTTCATTATCTTGATTATGATGATTTCTTGGGTGTATAAAAATGTCAAAATATATTAAATTGTACACTTTAAGTACAGAAAAATTATTTTGTCAAGTATACCTCAAGGCTGTTTAAAAAAAATACAGTTAAATTCTGACTTACCTCAAAGCCGGACTGGAATGAGATCAGCTCCTCACCCTATCTGCTTAACAAGAAGAGGACAAACTTCTCTCATGGAAGTTGACACCATATGTAGTGTCAATAGATTTTTCATTCACAATGTCTGCTAAATAATAAAAAATTTCTAGACATGCAAAGTGTCAAGACTGTATGATTGATCGTACGAGAATAAGAAACATTAGACAAATGCAAACCCAGAGATGATCCAGGTATTAGGATTAGCAAATAAAGATTATAAGTAATTACTTTTAATATGTTCAATAAAATAGAGGAAATAATGGACAAAATAAATGAAAGTATAAAGATTTTCACCAGAGAAATATATTGGGATGTATTTTTAAGAAGAATCTAACAAATACTCTAGAACTGAAGTTTTCAGTCTGTAAACATGGTGAACTGAGCTAATTTGGGTCCCTTCTAAAAGTAAAACTTTTAGTAATACTGGATAAAATACAACAACAGCAAAAATAATATAGAGCTAATCATGAAGAAAATAGAAGTTCCCAGGTGACAAAAATAAACAAGAAATTTAAAGCCAGAATGGGAAGTTTGTGGGCCGAGGGGTTTTCATCTTCATGGTGAATGGCGTCATACTATCCACTCAGAAAAAAATGTGTTCATTTCTGATATAGAGATTCTCTTGCTTTACTGAGACCTCCTGCATCAAAGTTATTGGGAGGGCTGCCTCTTCAATGAAAGGGAGACTCAACGAACTCCATACACTGACACAGGAAAGGGGTGAGGAAAAGTGGTGTATCAGTGTTTCTAGGAAAATAATAGTTTCCCTTAGGAAATCTAAACTCCAAGCATGTTCTTCATGTGGATGTGGGATCCAAATTTATACTCCACTTATGATACAGAATTCCTCAAGCAAAAAACAAACAACAACAACAAAAAACAACTCATATAATTCCAGGCCCCACATAATTCACTTGGAGCCTAAGGATAAGAGCACAAATTTGTTCTCTAGGGAAACTTTATAAACCAGGGTGCATAGGACAATCATAGGGAAAAAATAGTTGCTGAAGAGAAGCTCACACAATACACACACACACACACACACACACACACACACTTAGGAGACTAAGAACAATGGGAAATAATTAGCTGGGAGTAGAAGTAGCAAACCCCAAAACTCCAGGATGATTAGTATTCCAGAACCGAAAATTATGAGACAATTAAAAGAGAATATAAAGCAAATACAGATGAATCATTTGAAAAATAAAATAAATCATAGAAAATGTAACTGAAAAACTAGGACATCAAGATAAAAGTACAGATCAATGTTTTTTTAACAGAACCAAACGGAACTTATGGGGGGGGAAATATATATATATATATATATATATATATATATATATATATATATATATATATCTACCTATTGATATATAAAATGCAATGGTGTGTTAAACAATAGACTTTAACTTTCAATATCTATTACGTTCATTAAAATTCAAGAATACTCTCTAAAAAAACTTGTTTAAAAAGAGAATAAAAATAAAGGCACTAAAATGGAGCATGTAGAATAAGCCAGTCCCTATTCTAAATGCTTTATTTATTTTATCACTTAATGCTCACAAACTGTAAGGTGGATATTATCCCTTTTTGTATATAAGGAAGCTGAATCTCAAAGAGATTAGATATTCTGGTTAAGACTGCATGGTTAGCAAGTGATGGATCCAAGCCCAGATAGACTATCTCTAGATCCCACGCTCTTGACCATGACTGCATGGTATAAAACAGGAAAAAAAAGAGCAAAGTAAATTTAAAAAAAAAAAAATCACAAAATAAAATGCTAGAAATGACACATCAGTAATCACAATATGATAAGATGGAATAAACTAGCAGGTTGAAAGATAGATTTACAGATTTCATTTGTTTACCTGAAACAAAGCAAAATTAAAACTTAAAATAGATTGAAAGTTCAAAAGAATGACATACACAGGTCAAAAGTTCCAGATAGAAAAAAGATATACCAGATAAATACTAACCAACAGAAGGAATTTTTCAAGCCTTCCACGAGTTCCCTATTTACTTGAAACCCAGCTTGGTCTGACACTTACTACCTCTGTGTTGAGCAAAATACTGAATGTCCCAGAGCTTTAGTTCTCTCACCTGTGCAATATGATTAGATATAGTGGGTCCTCGAATAATGTCATTTTGTTCAACATTGTTTAGTTCAAAGATTGACGAAAATAAAAAAATCAATTCCTGGCCAGGGCCACTGAGTGTAGTTTGCATGTTCTCCCCTTGTCTGTGTGAGTTTTCTCTGAGTGCTTCACATATTTGGGGACACTTTGTTTTCTAGTTTTACAGGTCCAAAAATGGAAAATTTTTCTCCAAGGTGGATCATACCCAGGGTCTTATGCATATCTGACTCAGATGATTAAGATGATGAGATTTGGGACTTTTGAGCTGATATGATTTAGACTATATATTGGACATTGAGTTGATACTGTAATAATTGAGACTTTGGAAGATGTTAGAATGGGATAAATGTATTTTGCATGTGGAATGGATGTGAATCTTTGGGACCAAAGGAAAGACTGTGAAAGCGAATGGTTTCTGAAACATGTACATGTCCTTCTCCCCAGGATCTGTGAATGTTATGTTACATGGCCAAAGACACTTTGGGAAATATGATTAAGTTAACGATCTTGAGATGGGAAATGATTCTGTGCAGCCCAATGTAATCACAGCAGTCCTTATAAGGAGGCAGGATGGTCAGAGATGGAGATGTGAAGTAGAAGTAGAGGTTGCAGTGACACGAGGCCATAATCCAAGGAGTGTGAGCAGCTTCTAGATTGGAAAAGGCAAAGGAATGGATTCTTCCCTATGCTCTCCTGATGGAAAGCAGTGCGGACGACAGTTTGATTTTAGCTCACTACGACTGATTTTGGACTTCTGCACTCTCAAATTCTAAGAGAATAAATTTGCTTTGCTTTAAGCCACAAAGTTTGTGGTATTTTTTTTACAACAGCAATAGGAAATAAATTCAGGAGCCAATATGAACATGAAGCACATACTGCCTGTTGTGCTCTAATGAAGTTCTTTGTCTCTGACCCAGGAGTCTGGTGTCTTCTGCCAGCACCCATGAAACTGTGCCAGGCTCACTTATTAGCTTGCCAACAGGGGTAAAATCCTAGGCCCTTCAGGTTTGGATATTTAGTTCATAAAAATGATAATAATGGGTATTTTCCCAACATTTAAATATCCTTCAGTCTCCTAATAAATCTACTTCTAAATAAAATACCATTTAAATCGCTTTAAATCTTAATAAGAAATTTTGTTTATGTTTGGTTAAGTAAATTATGAACAGTATTCATGTTAGAAGTTAATACAATCAGCATTCTTCACTACTCTTGCTCTTTCCTGAAAATATCCATAAAAATAGCAAGTATCTATTTGCAAGAATGAGTTAAAGCAGCTTTAATTACAAGAAATATTCCACTCCTTGTTCTGGTTAGTGTTAGAGTCTCAAAAGAATAATATTTTCCTCAAAAGACATTATAGGAAAGGGATTTATTTTGGTGGAATAATACCTCAATGAAATCTGGTACATGACTTGGACCACTGGGACCCTAGAGATGACAGAAGTTAGGAGGCATTATAAATAAGGAATCATTTTAAGAAGGCAATGAAAAAACTGGATGTGTGAAAACAAAGAACCAGAGAAAATTCCTGTGCAATCAAATGCATTTATTTTTTAGCTTTAGCAAGACAGGTGGTGAACAAATTCATAATGAAAATGCCAGCAAGAGATTAGCAGCTGGCCATGCATACAGCTGACTGGGTGTACAAAGCCAAACTGTTTCCAATGCCAGTGTGCAGGTTTAACTCTGTGTTTCACCAGGCCACTCTGAATATCTGTTGGGAGGGTATTTACAACATTCACCAACTCAGCTCAAAGCCACATACTAGTCAGATGACAATCACTTACACATCTACCAAGTAAATAGACAGCATGGGAAATGCCACTTTGTAGTTCAGTAGCCATTGGCACAGCAGTGTGACTAGACACAGACACACCAACACAGAGACACACAAAAGTCACCTCTCTCAGCTGATCACCTTTCCTACATTTCTTGGGGACAGGAGTGCCATGGGATGTGCCATGAATTGGTACTCACTTTAGTGTGTGTGGGGGGAGGTCTGTCCCCAGGTTTGAGCATAGGTGGCCAGGGGTTCTGAGAAGAGCTGTTTTAGCACACCCAACAGAAATCTTGGCCACAGCGACTGTGTGAGACGAATCTCTTAGCATCCTGGCAGACACTCAGGCCCGTGACAAAGCTGGGATAAGAAGGGTTGAGTGGAATGTGCAAACAGTTGGGGGATCCTACAATAAAAAATAGGAGGCAGTGCCCTGGTGGATAATGCTTCATGTATGCTCCAGCGTCATCTGGATGCAAACTCATAAATTCACAAAATATTAGAGGTGGGATGGATTAGCTACTCCAGACTCCTCACCTTACAGTTCAAAATGTGGCAGCCCAGAGAGGTAAAACAACTTGCTAAAGGTAGAGCGTGGTAGTGGCAGGGCCAGATTGGAACACAGTATGATAACCCCCATTCAAGAACACTGACACTGAGTACGTGGCCAAATTTTTCAACAACAAGAACATGTAAACACTTTATCCCAAAAAACACCTAAATGTGTTTAAAGGCATAAAAACTCAGTGAAATCATCTCTCTTCTGAGGGGCCTCTCTTCTTTGTCTTTCTCTCTGTCTCTCTGTGTCTCAGTCTCTGTCTCTCTCTGTCACACACACACACACACACACACACACACACACACACAATTTTGGTGAATGGAGACTTCTCGTTCCAAACACAGACGCAACATCTTCAGGAAGACACTTTACAGAGCATGTTTCTCAATCCATGTCTTTGTGTGAGGTCTGGGAAACTGGCTTATTTTCTAGAACAATAGGTGGTTCCGAAATCAGAAGATCATCGTCCCCAAAGGAGTTCTGGTCTGTGTTCACAAAGTTGGGGATGTCAAACTTCATGAGCCTGTTCAGCTCCTCCTCTGGTCGCCCGCCGCTTCTGATGGCTTCCTGGAGTTGAACATCGCTGTCGAGGGCTGTGGTCTGGTGACAAGCTTTGGCCTTGTCCGAGTGTTCTCCTTCATTGATGTAGCAGTGAAAGAGCGACCTGGATTCCTCATTGCCCTGTCGAGAAAACACCTTATCTGGCTCCAGCGGTCTTCCAAAGTCTGACACAAAGCTGTTCATTCGGAATCTCTTCTCCAAAGATTCTGAATTGCTGTAAAGAAAAGGGAAATAAAAGGTTGCTTACACTCGAGCTCATTCTCCTGCAGAACGGTGGTTTGCAGCAATTTCCACTGAGCACATACTGAGTGCAAGTCCCTGTACAGAATGTGTGAACATCGGAACCGAGAGACATCACTTCTGAACATGTACAAATAAACCCCAGGCAAGCGCCTCAAGATGAGAGCCCCTGGACCTTCCTGGAAAGAGACATCTTGCTGAAGAATCTCCTGATATTCTACACCATACACTAGTTTTTCTCAGGGGGACTCTTGGATCATCTGCATCAGAATTACTTGAAGTGTTTCTTAAAATGCAGAATCCTCAGTTGCAGATCCCCAGACTCTCCAGAGGTAGAGACCAGTAACTTGTATTTTTATAGGATCTCCCAGGGGCACTACTCATGTTCAAGTTTAGAACCACTGACCTACATCAGGCCAGCCTGAACAACGACGGTCTTATCTCACAGAGGTGAGTTACATATTTGTCAAAGCACGGTCATGTCCATTTATCTCACTCAATTCTCAAAACTGACAAGTACGGTCACTTCGGGCAAGGATCACTAAACCAAATTTACAAATGCAGAAGCTAAAGTAAGGGGCAGTCAGAACGCCCACTTGAGTCACACAACCAGTTAGTGGTAGGAGTGGGACTAAAACCCAGGTTCCTAATTCCTTGTTTCATTTAGTGTGGGACAAGTTAGCAATTCAATGGTAATAAATCAATGAATGAATGAATAAAATAACTCAATTAGTCCCTCAAATGCATGAAAGAAAGAGCATGGTCCTAAACTTTTAATATTAGTTAAATATATTGCTTTGAAGTAGTTTTCTGACCGTCAGTAGGAATATATGGAATAATTATGACATGCTAAGTAATTATTTAAAAAAGAACAGAAAATTAACACAGTTAATGCCATAGGAAAATTTAAATTACATAGCTATCTTTACAACCTTCTAAAGTTACAGGGCTATTAAATACACCCTTTTCCCAATGAAAGAAATAGAGATAACTGAGAACTTTCCACACCTTCTCCCTTCCCCCCCCCCAAAAAAAAATAAAGAAAAAATAAAGAAAGGGCATAGGTAAATTGAATAACCTTATATCCCATGTACTTTAATACCCATCCTTCCCAGATTTATATAAAGGTTGCTCACACACAGGCAGTGATTCCTTAAGGGCACAAATCATGTCTGAACATGTTTGCAAATCCGTAACAGAACCGAACAAAAACTAGGCTCGAGTCTGTGTTCAAAGATTGTAAATCTTCTCAATGATTTTAGTTCTTAAATCTCTTCCTTCCCATCCTATCATTTAGGTTAAAGTGCTGATGACCAAATTCCCATAGTGTGGGCGGAGTACAGATTCAATTTACAGGTCTGGAAAATCTGATCATGTATACAAACCTCCAAATTATCAAGAATCACCTGGATTTCAGGGATCAGAAACTTTGCAATCCAGCCAATTGAGGGACCTTTGTATCAAATCCATCTCCTACCGTGATTACCTGGGTGATACCAGACAAGGAATTCCTCTCAGAAGCCTGAGTTTTTCCTTTTCAGTAGTTTTAAGTCTGGTGAAAAAAATCTCATTGGCTCTGAGCAAAAGTGATGTGAAGATCATTGATTTACATAAGAGTACAACATTCAGTAGGGCATGTATTCAGAATTGAGAGAAAAATCGCTTTAGAGCAACTTAATGACTTCTACTCTAACGCAACTTTGAGTGGTCTTGTCTTTTAGTAGGTCATTTTCTTTCCTTCATTGTCACTTCACTCAGGTTTAAAACATTTGAGAACAGAGGTGTGTCAGCAACTTGTGACCTAAAATGTTACCTGGCAACAGGAAGGGCTTAACACATTTGGGGGGGGGGGAAGCATAATTAAGATTGTTGGGGCCCCCAACATTCCCCAACGGTCAGGCTGAGGAGCTCTGAGTAACAGCTTTTCTGCCTGTCTGGAGCATCAGTTGGGTGAAAACAGACCCAAAACCCATCTGTGTGCAGCAGCTCTTCTGTAACACAGGCTGCATTTTCTCAGGATTAAGAATTGGGTTCACTGACCACCCTTGCCGAAGAACGGAGGCACAGGAACCCAGTTTGTTCCTCCTGGGGCAGAGCCATGGCAGTGGGCATTCAGGCCCCACTGACATGCCTCCCCTGCCCCACCTCCTCCCACTGACCTTATCTCCCAGTCGTCTCTGAAGTGTGATAACAGTTCCATTTGCCTGATTCTCCCTCCCCAAGAACAAGGGAAACGTTAATCTGTGTACTCTTAGATGCTGGTAAACATGAAATATTGTATTCTTCTTTTCTTTCCTTGACTGGGATGTGAATACCTGTGATCACAGACACAGCTTGCTCCAGAGAAGTTCCTAGTCGTCCTATCATTTGGGTAAGAATTAAATACTGAAATCCATAGATCTTAAGTATAAAAATCAATGTCTTTTTATTAATCTATACACCTATGTAACCACCACCCGCAATCAAGATACACTGACTATTTCTTTTATCCTTCCATTCAATTTCCACCCCCTTTAGGTAACACTGCTCTGATCTCTATTTCCATTGATTAGCTTTGCCAGTTCTTATTAACTTCCAGTCCAATTTCACTTTCAATAGGCAATCTGTTTTGATTTTTGTCACCACAGGTTAGTTTAGCCTGTTCTTAAAATTCATGCAAATAGAATCACACAATGTACAGCCTTGATTCTTTTGCTCACCAAAATGTTTTTGACATTCATCTGTTGCACGTAACAAGTGTGTCCTTGTACTTGTTCAGTGTAATTCCATTGTATAAATACAGTATAATTTGTTCATTCATTTTCTTGTTAAAGACATTTGGGTTGTTTCCAGTTTAGGGCTGTTGTGAGCAAAAAACTGCTATGAACATTCTTGAAAAGTCTCTTCGTACATATATGTTTTTATTGCTCTTGAGTACAGGCCTTAGAAGTACTGGGTCACATAGTAGATGTGTGTTTAACTTTTTAAGAAGCCACAAAGAGTTTTACAAAGTGGCTGTGCCGTTTTACACCCTCACCACAGTGTGTGAGAATCAGAGTTGTTCCACAACCTCGCCAGCGTTAGGTGTGGTCAGTCCTTTTAATGTTAGCCATTCTCATGGGAGTGAAATGGAATCTCATTGTGATTTTAATGAGCATTTCTCTGATGTCTAATAATATCAAGCATCTTTTCATTTCCTTATTGGCTATTGGCTTATCTTCTTATATGAAGTGTCTGTATCAATCTTTTACCCATGTTTAAAATGGAGTTGTTTGTTTTTGGTTACTGGTTTGTAGAAGTTTGGTAACATATTCTGAATACAGGTCCTTTGTCAGATATATGTATTCCAAACATTTTCTCCTGAGTTGTGTAATATATGCTGAATACAAGTCTTTTGTTAGATACATGCTTTGCAAACATATTCTCTTCACCTGTGACTTATACTTGCATTTTCTTAAAGATGTCTTTTGATGAGTGGAAGCTTTAAGTTTCAGTTAAGTTCAATTTATTAACTTTTTCCTTTTATGTTTATTGCATTTTTATCCTCTTTAAGAAATAACTGCCAACCCTAAATATCACAAAGATATTCTATGCTTTCTTCTAGAACCATACTGTCCAATACAGTAGCCAATTGTCACAGGTGGCTATTTAAATTTAAATTAAGTAAAATTTAAAACTTGATTTCTCAGTTTTATTACTCACATTTGAAGTGCTCAATATAGCCCCATGTGGCTAGCAGATACCTAATTAGACAACACAGAGAACATTTTTATCATCACAGAAAGTTCTATCGGACAGAGCTCTTCTAGGAGCTTTTACTTTGGGTGTATGACCTATGTTGACACAGAGGTCAAGGTTCATTCTCTTCCTTATGTTTATCCCATTGTCCCAGCACTATTATTTTTTTAAAAAAAGAGTTTCTTTTCATTGTAGTATTTCTATAAACTATTAACGAACGATAAGAAAGTGAAAAATAATTTCATTCACAATAGCATCAAAAATTGGAATACTTAGGAATAAATTTAACAAAGAATGTGCTTTGATTACACCTGTGAAAATTAAAAATTACAAGGGCCAAACATCTTAAATTCCATTTTGATTAAAATTATAGTTAAAACCAGAAGCCAGAAACTTCAACAACTGCAACATTAAAAGGATGAGAAAATGTGAAATGTTGACTAAGCTAGCAATGAAAACCATGTTAGAAGTATCACAAAGAAAAGAAAGAAGACTGAAGAATTATCTGTGCTATAGATGAATGCTTGTGTCCCTGCAAAACTCATATGTTAAAAACTAATCCCCCATGTGACGGTATTAGAAGATGGGTCTTTGGGAGGTGATTAGATCATGATGCTGAAGCCCTCATAAATGGGATGAGAGCCCTGAGACCAGAGGCCCCAGAGAGATCACTCACTCCTTCCTCCATATGAAGACACAGTGGAAAGATGGCCATCTATGAACCGGGAAACAGTTCCTCACCAGACATTGAATCTGCTGGCACCTTGATCTTGGACTTCTCAGCCTCCAAATTGTGAGAATTAAATTTCCGTTACTTATAAGCTACCTAGTCTATAGGATTCTGCTATAGCAGTCTAAACAGACTAAGATAATTTTTCAGAAAAGGTAGACTCACCAAGAATATTAGCGCCTTTAATTATTTTTGTCACAGTCCTACCCGTTCTATATCTTGCCATCATGAAACTGAAATCCAGCTAGTGTGTTCACAAGTTCTCCTGTGTCACCCTAACTTTTCATAAGTTACAATTGTTTCTTTGGATAGAACCTTGAAACTTGAAAGTATTTGTTTCACTCATTTGTTTTAAGAATTTGTACTTCTCATTTTCAGCTTGTTATAAGAAATGCAATTTGAACGTAACCTATTGACTACAACAGCACGAAACTCCACAAGCCAGAATAAAAAGACTGTTCAGTCTGTTCTGATTCTTGGTCTTTCTCCTCACCATGGATCATGTCATGTATTCTCTCTACCTGTGGAATGATCTGTACCTGAACAGAGAGCCTCTAATGTGAGGATCCATCCAGTTCTCTGGCATCTGCAGGGACTGTCATTCACTTCCGTGATACTTTCCTGCTCACAAACCTTCTTTGACTCCCCCAACTCTTCTGCCTGATATTTCAGACCCTCCACCCTCACATCAGCTGGGCTTTCCAGTGTCCTGTCCCACCAGTCCTCTCCTAAAGTGCAGCCACATGGGGCCTGACTGTCCCCCAATGCACTCAGGACTATCCTTTTCTGTGCCTTTGCTTGTGCAGTTACTTCTACTCCTCTTTGTCTATAAAAATCAAATGTTTTCTTCACTGTCGAATTCAAATGTCACTGCCTCATGGAGACTCTCTGATCTCCCACCAGCTAGGAATCTGTCCCTCCTCTGTGCCCTGCTGGATATTACTGACCTTCTCTTACAGGATGTATCCCTTCCTGCCTCCTGTCCAAGCTATTTTTGTGTACAGTCTCTTCTCTCCTATATCCTGCTAGTCTATATTTTGTTCATCTTTGCATCTCTCAAAGGGCCTTGCAGCCATTAGACCCTCAATCAGTGGACTGAATGGCTGTATCTGGAGGGAGGTCTGAAGCTTTGATTCCTGAGAGAGGCACAGCCTCCTCCAGTGCTTAACAAAATACTCCTTCCTCTGTGACCCAAAGACAAATCAGGTCAGGAGGAAAGACTTCTTCCACCTCCATTTGCAGAGAAAAACTACCCACAATGTTCTGGGTTATTCCCCTAATGATTTTCCAGATTCAAATAAAGTGTCTGCTGCTGTGTGAGTCTTAGCATGGCCACAACTGCCCTCAGGTTTGTCCCACTCATGAAAATCGGTGGGCAGACCAGCTGCGGGCACCTGGTATTTCCAGCAGTCACTTCCAGTGGATTTTTAAAGAGGCCTAATAAGAGTGAAAGCTTCTATATCTAATAACCTGAGATAACCACTAACATAGCCTGTGCTCAGAGCTTTACCTCATGGAACAAACCCAAGCAGAGGCACCAACAAAACACTTCTCTGTGTGTGGAAGCACCTTTGGTTGTGTTATTTGGTAGCACTAACTCATCAGGAAGATGTTAGTCTCTCTAGGGCAAAGATGACTCCACTTCCTTAGAACAACCCTCAGCACAGTCCTGGGCAAGCCTGTTGCTGTGTACTCAGCAAACACCTCATAACTGATGGCTAATTAAAAGTAACTCCTCAACAAAGGTGTATAAATTGAATCAGATATATAAAATAGTCAGATTTTCTACCTGTTGATAGTGGTAGAGCCCTCAGAATGACAGTACTCCTTGGGAACCATTTACTGCACCTGCATTGTGTTAGCTAGTTCTCACGGTCTGGGTCATAATGAAACACCTTGAGTACTGATGTTGACCTACTATTATTTTTTAGTTGCACTATATCCTTTAGTAAGTGCCACAGTCAGGTAAACCACAACTCAAGGTAAAACGTAATTTCCATGTTTACAAGCTCATGAGCAACCCTGCACTCACCCCTCAAGGGAAAACATCCCCACCTGGACCAAGTACACTTAGCAAAAGCTACAAAGGAGGGTGTCTGAGGTATATGATGTCTGGGGTTGGATACTTTTTAAAAAGAATTCCAACATATTCAACATAAAAATGTGATCCAAGCCTTTCCTGTTACTCTATCTCTCTGGCTGATTGATGATAATGGGGCTATCATGCTTTAATAAGACAGCCAAGAGAATAAAGTGCTCCTTCACTGAGCAAGCAGGGGAAATGGTTCTTTTATCTGCACTGTCCATAAAGGACCCAGGTAAGAGGTTCCCCCTGTCCCCGGCACACATAACAGCAAATATTCCATGAGGAAAATAATTCCTATTAAAGTTATGTCTTGGGCCTAAAAGCTTTTAAGAAAGGTGATGTCAGCTTTATAAGAGTACTTCTCCCTCTGCAGTATACTTCACTAGTGCACACCAATATCTGGTTCACTTTTTCTGGGCACACAGATTATTCTTCCCAGCCTGGGCAGTCAGGTGGGTATGAGAGGAGGGGAAGTGACAGGAGGAGAAGTGTTTTACCCAGATGAAGAGCGGAAGGGCAGGGGTGATATCTCCAGGCATTTTCTTCCAGTCACAGAGCAGCTGTGGAGACAGCGCAGCTGTAAGTGAAGAAGCTTGTGTCCACCCCTTGCCAACCCTTGGCAGACATGTAACTTGAGCAAAAATAAACCTGTGTTGTATTATACTTAAGATTTGAGAGTTGTTGGTTCCTGTCTCATAACCTAGTCTGATTATTGCATGTTCCCTCCTTCAGAAGCCACTGAGTAGTCAGTGATTCCAGAATTGAAGTTTTTATCTTAATATGATCTCAAGTTGAAAACTTTAGTGAAAAAAAACTTGTCCGTTTTACTGTGATGTCATTGGCTCTGTACAGTTCAATGGATCTCAACTCCTGCCATCCAAAGTTGTTACATGAAGGTCCAGCCAGGGATGGCAAATATATGTTCTCTCTCTGGTAAATAGTGATTGATTCCTGAAGGCTGCCTGGAGTGGTGTTTTGAAAATGATTCTGAGGCAAAGTCTTGGCTACGCAGAGAAAAGAACACAATCAATTAGTGATGTCTATCATGGACAGGGCCCAGGGAGTGGGGGCAGGGATGGTAGTCTCTGCCATCCTTAGGTCTCACTCCTGTCAAAGGGATGCACATACCTTTCCCGTGTGTCAGCAGTGATGAGATCCTAGTGAGCCGTTCAGCCCTGCCCTGAGATGCCTCCATGGGGAAAAAGACAGAATTAAGTAGTAGATTCAGTACTAGTCCATTTTGAGCTTGAAGACTTGATCAGGTATCTTAACCAGAAGATGGGAGTCATATTCTAAAAGGATGCTACCTGATATCCTACTTGAGGAAGTAACTGCTCTTTGTGACAAACTACCCAGAGAACCTGATATACAAAGCAGTCAGAATTCCAACATTTCAGTCCCTTCCAACCCATCGCCAAGGTCCTCTACTTAGCCTCCTTTCTAAATTCATCTTACTGTTTTACTGAGGGAGACACTCAAGCTGAAGCTGGGGTAGAATGAGGCAACATTTTGACAAGTGTAGATGCTACATACGTAAATGCTTACGGCCTGGCTGTGACACGGGAGGATAGGTTTCTTCTTCTTCTCCCTCCTATTCTTTCCCTAGACACTTCAGCTCTCACCAGACTTCCACAAGCATCAAAGGGGTGGACTAATTTTTACTGAGTGCCACTGAGAGGCCAGCATATGCCAGCAGCAACACAGGCATTAGTTCACATAGACTTACTTGCTCACAGGCATTCACCCTGGGTTCCAACAGAGGGATGGTGACTAAAGAGGTGCCAGAAACATACAGGGAAAGGCTGAGTTGTGTGGCTCAAGGTGAGGGCTAGGGACAGCTGCCATTATCTCTAAGTGGAGCCTGCTTCACATGTAACCTACAGGAGGGTGCCATCTTTCCTGTGTTGAAGGGCCAAATCTGAGATCGCATTGGTCTGATAAAATCCACTGTGTGTGCACTATGTTGGTGACTCCCTTGGCCCCAGCCCAGGCAGTGTGGCACTGCCCGAGTCACCCTCAGCTCTTGGGCAACCAGCTTTGCCCTGCAATCTATGGGAGACTTGTACAGCAGTGGAAGGTTCACAGGAGCCTGGGAAACTCTTGGTGGTGGGCAGTCAGTGCCAGCTGACACTGCAGCTTTTCTCGGGCAGCTCTCCGGGATCTGTGGGCCTGAGGTGAATGGCAGCTGGTCATGGTGTTCTCGGGTGTTTTGCAGAGTGGTCACAGGCTCAGTACTGGTGCAAGAATTGAGTTTGCATTAATTTTGTGAAAACCACTGGCCACACCCTGTGATTCCTTGGGAACCTATGCCACCCAACTCAGGTGGCATCACCAGGGGCACAGTCAACACCAGGTCAACCAGCCCAGCTCACACACCTAAGGAGTCTCTGTCAGTCACTGAGTCCTATGGGCAGCTGGAAGGTGGCAACAGGCCTAGGGAGGCTCTGGATCTTTTGTTAAGCTGCCCCAGGCCCGATACTGGGGGCAGTCAACCTTGATCCATAGTAAAGCAACCCCCACATGCCTCCAGGTACAACACAGGCAGCAACTAATAGCATATACCTTTGTAGTTTCTACCAAGTAGAACCAGGCCAGTCACAGGCAAGGCTGAAATTGGCGTTGTGGAAGCACAAAAACAACACATGCAGAGGCCAGCTTCAGACCATAACAGAGCACAACCCAATTAGCCCCACAAGCAGCACACCCAAAGGTACAAGAGCCTACTCAGGCGAATCCCCCTTAGAGGGCAGCCCCCACACAGCAGCTCATACACTGTGGGCATAGCCAATCTTCACACCAGTCACCCTGAGAATCAATGCCACCTACTGATGTGCCAAAAGAATTAAGGCTCAACTACAACAGGTGAATACACACAACACACACAAGGGACACTCCTGGAACCCATGCAGAGGTGATTAAGGACACTGCACTATGGACCACAGAACACGTACTACATAAGGCCTCCTGGCAAAGAGAGATAGAGGAGATCTACTTAATACACAGAAGCAAACACAGAGAGGCAGCCAGAATGAGGAAATAAAGAAAGATGTTCCAAATAAAATAACAAGAAAAATCTCCATAAAAAGAACTAAGTGAAATGGAGGCAACTAACCTACTAGAGACAGAATTTAAAACAATGGTTATAAGAATGCTTAAGGAACTTATAATTTCAACAAAGAGATAGTAAGCATAAAGAAGGACATAGGAACCATAAAAAAGAACCAGTTGGAAATAAAGAATACAGTAACTGAAATAAATAATACACTAGAAGGAATCAACAACAGATTAGATGAAGGAGAGGACTGAATCAGTGATTTAGAAGACAAGGTAGCAGAAAACACCCAGTTGGAGCTACAAAAGAAAAAAGAATGTAAAAAACCCACGAAGATAGTTTAAGAGACCTCTGGGACAACATCAAGCATAACAACACTCACATCATAGGAGTACCAGAAGTAGAAGAAAAGGAAGAAATTGAGAACCTATTTGAAGAAATAATGACTGAAAACTTCCCAAATCCGGTGAAGAAAATAGACACACAAGCCCAGGAAGTACAGAGAGTCCCAAACAAGATAAGCCCAAACAGGCCCACACCAAGACACATTATATTTAAAATGGCAAAGGTTAAATACAAGAGAGAATCGTAAAAGCATCAAGAGAAAGACAACTAGTTACTTACAAGGGAGCTCCCATCAGACTCAGCTTATTTCTCAACATAAGCTTTGCAGGCCAGAAGGGAGGGGCTGCACATATCCAAAGTGATGGAAAGCAAGGGCGTACAACCAAGACTACTCTACCCAACAAGACTATCATTTAAAAATTAAAATCCCAGACAAAATAAAGCTAAAGAAATTCATTACTACCAAGCCAGTATTACAAGAAATGTTAAAGGGACTGCTTTAAGAAGAAGAAGGGGGAAAGCAAACAAACAAATGAAGATCAATAATATGAATAATAAAATGGCAATAATTATGTACCTATCAATCATCACTTTAAATGTAAATTGATTAAATGCTCCAATCAAAAGACATAGGTAGCTGAATGGATAAGAAAACAAGAAACATACATATGTTGTCTACAAGAGACCTGCTTTAGATCGAAAGAAATATATAGACTGAAAGTAAAAAGATGGAAAATGATACTACACACAAATCGAAACCAACAAACAAAAAATGCTGGGGTAGCAACATTTATATTAGAAAAAATAGATTTTAAAATAAAGACCATAATAAGAGACAAAGAAGGACATTACATAATGATAATGGGATCAATCCAACAAGAGGACATAACCCTAGTAAACATCTATGCACCCAACATAGGAGCACCTAAATACATAAAACAAATATTGATCAACATAAAGGGAAAGACTGACAATAACACAATCATAGTAGGGGACTTTAACACCTCATTGACACCAATGGACAGGTCTTCCAGACAGAAAATCAACAGCAGCCTTAAATGACACACAAGACCAGATTAATTTAATTGGTATGTTTAGAACATTTTACCCCAAAGCAGCAGAATATACATTCTTTTCAAGTACACATTTTCCAAGACGGACCACATGTTACACCACAAAACAAGTCTCAATAAATTTAAGATGATTGTAATTATATTAAGTCTCTTCCCTGACCACAATGGTATGAAACTAGAAATCAATTACAAAAAAATTGAAAAATACACAAATACATGGAGGCTAAATAACAGGCTACAAAACAATGAATGGGTTAACAATCAGATCAAGGAAGAAATCAAAAGATACTTGAGACAAATGAAAATGAAAACACAATGACCCCAAATCAATGGGACACAGTGAAAGCAGTCCTAAGAGAAAATTCATAGCAATGCAGGCCTACCACAAGAAACAAGAAAAATCCAAATTAAAAAATCTAACTTTATACCTAAGGGAACTGGAAAAAGAACACCAAATAAAGCCCAAAGTGAGTACAAGGAAGGAAATAAAGATCAGAGTGGAAGTAAGTAGAATAGACACTAAAAAAAATACAAAAGATCAATGAAACCAAAAGCTCATTCTTTGAAAAGATAAACAAAATTGATAAACATTTAATCAGACTCATCAAGAAAAAAAAGAAAGAGGACCCAAATAAATAAAATCAGAAATGACAGCGAAGAAGTGATAACTGATACCACAGAAATACAAAGAATTTTAAGAAAATACTATGAGCAATTATATGCAACAAATTGGACAATCTGGACAAAATGAAAAAATTCCCAGAAGCATACAATCTCCAAGCCTGGGTCAAGAAGAAACAGAAAATCTGAACTGACCGATTACTGCTAATGAAATCAGATCAGCAATCAACAAGCTCCCAACAAACAAACAGAATTTTACCAAACACTCAAAGAAAAATTAACACTTAGTCTTCTCAAACTATTCCAAAAAAACTCAAGAAAAAGGGAGGCTCCCAAGCTCATTCTACGAGGCAATCATTACCTTGATTCCAAAACAAGACAAAGACATTCCAGAAAAAGAAAACTATAGACCAATATCCCTGATGAACATAGATGCAAAAATCCTCAACAAAATATTAGCAAACCAAATTCAGCAATACATTCAGAAGATCATACAACATGACCAAGTGGGATTTATTCCTGGGATGTAAATTTGGTTCAATATCTGCTAATCAATTAAGGTGAGACACCACATAAATAACATGAAAGATAAAAATCATGTGATCATATCAATAGATGCAGAAAAAGCATTTGACAAAATCCAGCATCGATTTATGATAAAAACTTTCAGCAAACTGGGAATAGAAGGAACATTTCTCAACATAATAAAGTTCATATATAAGTATGACAAACCCACAGCTAACATCATATCCAATGGGGTAAAGCTTAAAGCATTTCCTTTAAGATCAGGAACAAAACAAGGATGTTCACTTTCACCACTTTTATTCAAAATAATACTGGAAGTCCTAGCCACAGCTATCAGACAAGAAAAAGAAATAAAAGGCATCTAAACTGGAAAGGAAGAAGAAAAACTGCCATTATTTGCAGATGGCATGATACTGTACATAAGGAACCAGAAAGATTCACCAAAAATCTATTACAACTGATAAATGAACTTAGTAAAGAAGCAGGATACAAAATTAATACTCAGAAATTGGTTGCATTTTTATAAACCAATGATGAACAATCAGAAACAGAAATTAAGAAAAGAATCCCATTTACAATTGCATTAAAAATAATACCCAGAAATAAATTTAACCAAGGGAGCAAAACACCTATACTCAGAAAATTATAAGACATCGATGAGAGAAATTTAAAAAGATATAAATAAATGGAAACATATACCATGCTCGTGTATTGGAAGAATTAATATAGTTAAATGTCCATTATTACCCAAAGCAACCTATGGATTCAATGCAATCCCTATTAAAATATCAATGACATTTTTCACAGAACTAGAACAAATAATCCTAAAATTTAAATGGAACCATAAAAGACCCTAAATAGCCATGACAATCTTGAGAAAGAAGAACAAAGCTGGAGGTATCAAGCTTCCTGATATCAAACTATATTATAAGGCCATAGTAATTATAACAGTATGGTATTTGTATAAAAACAGACACACAGACCAATGAAACAGAATAGAGAGCCCAGAAATTAATCCATGCCTATATGGTCACTTAATCTATGACAAAGGAACCAAGAATATACACTGGGGTAAAGACAGTGTATTCGATAAATGGTGTAGAGAAAACTGGACGAATACATACATACAAAAAACAAAACAAAACAAAATTGGACCATCTTCTTACTCCATATAAAAGAATAAACTCAAAATGGATTAAAGAGTTAAATGTAAGACCTGAAACCATAAAAATCCTAGAAGAAAACAAGGGCAGTAAACGCTCAGACATTACCCTTAGTAACATTTTTACTATCCGGGCAAGGGAATAAAAAATAAATAATTAAATAAATAAACAAATGGGAATACATTAAACTAAAAAGTTTTTGCACAGCAAAAGAAACCTCAACAAAACAAAAAGACATCCTATTGAATGGGAGAAGATATTCACCAGTGATACATCTGATAAGGGGTTAATATCCAAAATTTATAAAAAACTCATATAGCTCAACACCAAAAAAAACAAACAATCCAATTAAAAAATGGGCAGAGGACCTGATAGACACTTCTCCAAAGAAGATGTACAGATGGCCAATAGACATATAAAAAAATGCTCAACATTACTAATCATCAGAGAAATACAAATAAAAATCACCATGATCACCATGAGATATTACCTCACACATGTCAGAATGGCCATCATCAATAAATCAACACACAAGTGTTGGTGAAGATGTGGAGAAAAGGCTACTTTATGCATGGTTGATTGGATTGTAAATTGGTGCAGCCACTATGGAAAACAGTATGGAGTTTCCTCAAAAAATTAAAAATAGAGCTACTTTATGACTCAGCGAATTCCACTCCTGGGTGTTTATTGAAATACATCCAAAACACTAATTTGAAAAGATATATACACCCCAATGTTCACTGCAACACTATTTACAATAGCCAACACATGGAAGCAACCTACATGCGCATCAATAAATGACTGGATAAAGAAATTGTGGTACATACATACAATGGAATATTACTCTGCCATTACAAAGAATGAAATATTACCATTTACAACATGGATAAACCTAGAGGGTATTATGCTTAGTGAAATAAGTCAGACTGAGAAAGACAAACACCATATGATCTCACTTATATGTGGAATCTACAGAACAAAATAAATGAACAAACAAAACAGAAGTAGATCCATATATACAGAGAATAAACTGATGGTTACTAGATGGGAGGGGGGCTGGGTGAGAAAGGTGAAGGAATTAAGAAGTACAAATTGATAATTACAGGGCAGTCACGGGGATGTAAAGTATAGTATGGGGAATATAGAGAGTAGTATTGTAAAAACTATGTATAATGTCAGATAGGTAGTAGACTTACTGGGGGAATCACTCATAAATTATACAAATGTCTAACCACTATGCTGTACACGTGAAACTAATATAAAATAATATTGGATATCAACTACAATTAAAAAAATAGTCAGCGATGCGTAGTGCAGCATGGGGAATATAGTCAATAATGTTCTAATAACTATGTACAGTGTTGGGTGGGTAGCAGACTTGTTAGGGTTATCACTTTGTGTGTTATGTAAATTTCTGATCAATATGTTGTGGTCAGAAATGTGAGATAATTTAATGTAGTGATTAATAACCGGAGCTTCAGAGTCAAAGAGGCTTTAGTCTGAGGCCTCACTCTACAGTTTTTCACCTGTGAGACCTGAGAAAAGTGATTCAGCCTCATTTTTCTAGTCTGTAAAGGGGGAACACTTAAAAGCTTTACTTTATCCTCCTGTGCGGACTTAGTGAGATTATTCATATAAAGTTATTAGTAGACCCTGGCATATGGTAAATGTCAAAAAAAAGATTCATATTATTTTTCTCAATGATTTATCATTCTTTCCTTCATGCCTAATCATCACAGGCAAACTTAAAATTGGTTTTTATATTAAAGTTGGCTGAATGGAAAAAATGTCTATTTTAGAGAATATTCCTGCCAGATGAATGTCATTTACTAAGATTTAAAAGCCTTTTGTAACTGATCCCTCCGGAGATTTTTCCACATGTCTGTTTCTTTCAGTTTTCTATTATGATACACTACAACCAAATGCCATCTTACACTGCCTCGGACTCAAAAAGGCATTTAAGGTGTGGCCCTGAGGGCTTATTCCTTATTTTATTGAAAGTAAAAAAAGGTTAGACTTTCTATTTAACCTCACTGAAAGCATGTAGAGTTTCAATGACCCCTGTGTTCTGATTGAGATCATTCAGAAATGCCATCAAAAGCAGTAGGACTGAACTACCAATTGAAAGACTAGAAATGCAAGTCTCAGCTATCCAGGGTCACCATGACACATAGTAGTCAGGATTCTCCAGAGAAACACAACAAACAGGATATGTGTGTGTGTGTCTATCTATCTATCTATCTATCTATCTATCTATCTATCTATCTATCTATCTATCTATCCATTCATCCATCTCCCTTCCTTCTTTCCTTCCTTCTTTCCTTCCTTCCTTCCTTCCTTCCTTCCTTCCTTCCTTCCTTCCTTCCTTCCTTCCTTCCTTCCTTCCTTCCTTCCTTCCTTCCTTCCTTCCTTCCTTCCTTCCTTCCTTCCTTCCTTCCTTCCTTCTTTCCTTCCTGTCTACAGAGAGAGAGGGAGACATTTATTTTAAGGAATTGGTCCATGAGATTGCAGAGGCTGGCAAATCCAAAATCTGCAGGTGGGCTGGCAGGCTGGAGGCCCAGGGCAGAGTTGCAGTCTAAGCCTGAAGGGTCTTCTGTCAGAATTCCTTTTTGTGTTGAGGTAGGTCAGTCTATTTCTAGGAAGGCCTTCTACTGATTGGATGAGGACAACCCACATTGTGGAGGACGATCTACTTTACCCAAAGAATACTGATTTAAATGTTAATCTCATCTAAAAAAAAAGAAAACAAAACACCTTCACAGAAACATCTGGGGAAATGTTTGACCAAATATATGGGTACCATGGCCTGGCCAAGTTGACACATAAAATTAACCATCACTGGAAGTCATGTTCTATTTTGGACTAGGGTGTTTCCATCCAGTAAAATTACTGGCATCCTACATCAAACAAATCCATCTCAATAATCCTGCCAAAATCCATCTGTTCCTTTGAGGAAAAAGGAGATAATAGGGTGTTATTAAAACCTGACCACTCTATGAGATGTGCCCTAATCTGAGTTTTGTGCTCAGCTTTTCTCACTACTGTTGCAATCCACACCAAAGTTCCAAATCCCATGGACCAATATAAGAGAAGCAAAGGCACGTGCAGATGTTTATGAGGACATGGAGAGAGAAAGGGGAAAGTTCATGTCTTTTTAATGGCTGTTAAAGAGATTCTCAACCATGTATCTCCATATGCTTCAATAAAATCGTATTTTCCTTTCATTTAAAATGTGTTTAATTTTTTCCCCCCAGACCCTGATGTCTGGAAATAGCTGAGTTATGGGCAGAACTATTCCCTTTATCCAGGCGTTTGTTAAATAGTTCAAGTGCAGGCTGAACACTGAACAGACTCTGGAGACTGTATGATGAAGTACCACAATAAGAATATCGCTTGCTGCAAGGCTGTAAGAATTAAGAGACAGTGAATGCAAAATGCTAAGACGTGCGCCAAATTTCTTCTGTTCACTCAGCAGGTCCCTTCTTCTTTCCCCATTGTGCTCTGTGTCCTGGGAAAGACTTTTGATCAGAGCTCTGGCTGCTGGTTGTGGTGTTGCATTCAGCCAATGAGAGCAATGGAGAGAGAAGGGAAGGAGGGAGTCAAGGAAGGTCTGGGTATTTATTTTACAGCTCCCTCCCTGAAGGAGCTAGCTGTGTCCCTCAACCCGAAGTCACAGATCCTCTCAGCTGCTCACTCTGCAGGACGCTGAGCTCCAGTCAGGCCGCCTTCAGATTGGGGTGGTAGCTACTCCTCAGTGTTGATAGCCCTGGGGTGCTGCCTATCCTGTGGGGTTGTCCTCCCTAGCCACAATTTGCGAATAGCCCCTCCGTCAAGAGCTCTTCTAATGACTTAAATTGAGTGTGCTACCTGTGCCTGCTGGGACTGACTAAAAAAGTATTCAACATGTTATTATTCCCTTTTCAAAAAGAGTTGGGATAAAAAAAAAAAATCCTCTAAAATATTTCCGAGATTTTTGCAAACCATAACTGAACAAATATGTTTTGATGTTATTCAACATTCCTGAAGGACCCAAATAATAATTTCCTCCTTAATTCCAAAGCCCAACACACATATTCTTTATCCTGCTGTAAGAATGACATAATTTGGGGTGGCCAGATGGCTCAGTTGGTTAGAGCACACGCTCTTAACAGCAGGGTTGCCAGTTCGATTCCCACATGGGTCGGTGAGCTGTGCCCTCCAAAACTAGATTGAAGACAACGAGCTACCGCTGAGCTACCAGTGGGGCTGCTGGATGGCTCAGTTGATTAGAGCAGGAGCTCTTAACAAGATTGCCGGTTCAATTCCCGCATGGGATGGTGGGCTAAGCAGTGACTGGACAATGACTTGACTTGGAGCTGATGGGCCCTAGGAAAACACACTGTTCTCCAATATTCCCCAATTAAAAAAAAAAAGAAAGAAAGGAAAAAAAAAGAATCACATTATCTTTAGTGTTTCCCTTTTTATAGTAGTTTCAAGGAAACTCAGTGTTGAACTCAGTGTTTTTGCCAATGATTAATTCAGTTGAATATCCAGCAATGACTACTTCTTTGTTCCTTGAAATGCTTTTAAAAACTTAGTTTTCATCCTGTTTTGCTGTTGTCTTTTTCACTGTTTTTAGTCTGCCGAGTCATCTAAATTCTTTGGAGATGAAAGAGAAATCCATCCTAACTAATAAATATCTCAATATGAAAATCAAGCCTGGATCAGCTTAAGACTATACAAAAGGACTGAAAAACCCAGGTTCATGAGGGTCCACTTCAAAACAAGCCCCCGAGACAAAAAGCAAAATGCCAGGAGAATATGGATCCCACCACAGGAACCTGGGTCCAGGCAACAAATCCATAAGCAGGCCCTTCTCTCAACCCACTAAAAGTAACACCAGCCCTGGATGCTATTTTTGTTTCTTCAGTTTGCAATGGGGCTTAACAGCCATTAAGGAAGAGCCCAGACTTACTCTTGGTGTGGGGCTCCCGTCTTAGTCAGCAAGGTCAGCACAAAAAACATGAAAATCACGAAGACTGCAAGACCAACCCAAAATCCAATCACAATGGAATCTGTAAGACAGTTAATACTGGGATTAGTATTTCATAGCAGCTGAAAACTTGAACATTCAAGGAATTTGCGCTTTTTGGTACATGAAATGAGAGAGGACATCAACAATCTTATGAGACAAGTTTTTTTTGTAGAAGAATGTTTATAGAAACTTTATTCATCATAGCTCCCTCCCCCCACAAAACAAACAAACAAATAAACTGGAAACAATGTAAGTCAGTAGGTGAAGGGATGAACAAATTGTGTTCTATTCACACAGTGAAATACTACAGTAAAATACTGTAGTATAAATGGGTGAACTGCTGATATATGCAACAACATTCGTGATTTTATGACACAATCTTGAACCATCATCAACTGGGGTCAGATAAGATAATAGGGAATGAGCGAGAGGGAAATGTCTGGGTCACTTTTGGGTTTCTGTCTCAAATAATACGGAGAGACTTTGGCCTTACTGACTCTTGTTTCCATATCCCAATGAGGAACTTAGGACAGGACATAGGCCATCTAGGTCTTCAAGATTCCATTGCATTGGCTTGATTTAGAGAATACAGTTTTCAGCAGAGACTGCAATATAAAGTTTTAAATGAATTCTGATTCAAACCAACCCAATTTTGTATTTTCAATTCCGTTCATGCTGGAATAGTTCAGATCCTCAGTACTTCTTGCTGAGGACATATGAACAGCCTCCTGCGTGCGTCTTCTAGTTTTCTGTGTGCTTCATCTCTGTATGAGCCTGCTTTATCACAGGTCTGATAATATTGCTGTTTTATGAAAAACTCTTCAACAAAGATGGAACTGACCTTTTCCAGATTAAAAAAGATTCCATACGTAAATCACTTTATACAACATCTGGCATCTAACACGAAGGCACCCCACATTTTCCATTATTGTTAAAATTATCATCATTTTCTCCCAGATCAGCCCTACTTTAAAACCTAGGTTTCCAATCAGACTAGGGGATATCGTGTCCCTGTATTTACTTTGACTCTTAGCCACAGCTTCCTAAGACCTAAGCCTTTTCAGGGGCTGTTACCTTTATCTGGCTGAAAAAGCTTTCTCCAAGCATGGCTGATTACAGTCCATCCATCCTTCAAAGCCCATTCCTTACACCATCTCCTTCACCAATCCTAGACTAATTCCCCAATTGATGTGCTCTTTCCTTCCTTTCAGCCCCATGACATTTTTTGTCTGTGCTTCTTTACATGGGCCCTTACTTGGTTAAGAGTCTCTGGGACTCTGTGACCCAGTATATGTCTCTGAGACAGGATGAGACTGAACTATCTGCAAAACCTGGCACATACATAATAGGGTCTCAAATCTGGGGGAGTCAACAGAGTTGAATTATTTTACATTTTCTGGCCTATTCTAAGAAGTTGACCTATGTGGGTGTACAGTGAGGACGTCTAGCATTTAAAAAAAAAATACAGCATATACACTAAAGGTGATTAAATGCAAAGCCTTATTCTAATTAAATTATGAATACATAGCATTTTTTCTAAAGTGAAGAAATCAGATACTTTCACTCTACATATACTATTGCCTAGAGGTTAACAACTTTTATTTAACAACATTTATTCAGTACTCTTGATGCAAAACTAATATATCTTTCCTGGGATTAAGAGTGCCAAAGAAATAGATATCGTAGACCTTGTTTTATAATCTAATGGAAATGAGGCCTAAAGAAGACATAAGGACAAATACCAAAAACACACGTATGCAAGCGCAGCTATTCATGTCAATGAATATGTCAATTATGGGGGCACAGACGGTAAAGCATCATTGGGCAGATAAATGACAGCACACTGTATTTCAATTGCCTGCATAGTAAAAGCAAATTCTAAAATGACACACCAGCATTACACTTAAATCCTCAACTGAGAATTTAATCTGGTCGTACTGGCTCATTTTTCAAATCTGTTTACTAGGAAGGACAGCTTTCACGCTGCAAATGATGGCAGCATCCCCGTCAGTCCTCCACTTCCCAAACCTAGGGTGGGCAGAGGTGGAGGATGGGTGCCATTGCAGCCCAGTCCCTTCCCTGTACCCTTCTGGTGCCCCAGGATACTGATCAGAAAGCAACAACAGTGTGGGCCCTGGGAGGGTCATAGCCCTCAGAGGAGTCATGGGGGAGCAGAGTTTGGATTGGAGGGCGTAGGTTAGAATTTGAGAATCCCCATGATCCAACAGCATTTCCAAATGTTGCCTCGATAATGTGGCATCTGTGTTTCTCATCACTATGTTTCATTTAACTTTGCTTATTTATGTAGCTTTGCTTATTCACATTCCCCTTCAAACAAAATTCTGCTTCCTCAAATTATTTCCATTAATTCTCCTCTGCCATGTAGCCCAACCCCAGGGCACTTTCTCACCATGAGTCTCTTTCAGGAAAATCCAAACTCTCATGAAATTTTATTTATATGCCAGGTTTCATGGGCATGGGCACATGAAATGGTGACCATGCAGCCGCTCATCTTCCTCAAAACAGCCTTTCTTGGCAGGAAGTAAGAATATAGCTTTACCTGAAGTGAACCTCCAATGAGGCCAGTGCTTAAGGAAGCCAAGAGAATCTTCCAAAGGGGTTTCTAACAGAGCCAATCAGCCACTTCTGTCCCACCTAGAAACCGAGCTACTTAGAGAGCCTTATACTAAGGGAGGAGAGCACAGTGCCCAGGGAATTCCCAATGGAATGTGTCATAATAAAATAACTTCCCCTTCACCCAACCTCTAATGAATGTTCCTTACAGGTTCCATTCCACTCTTGCCATGGAGTATTTTCTGCAATGTTCTTCCCCAAATGTACTATAGCTCAATCTCTCACTTCCTTCAAATCTTCTCCCAAATTTTCCCTTCTCAGTAAGGCTTTCCATGGCCACTCTATCTATACTTTCACTCCACACTCCACTTGTTCTTCCCCCACTTTATTTTTCTTTTTTTTTAAATCACCATCTGGCATAGTTTATTTGTTTAATTTATTTATTGTCTGTCTCTCCCACTAGAAAGCAAGATCTTTAAAAGGAAATATTTTTGTCTTTTAGTTCACTGTTGTATCTCCAGTGCTTAAAATAATACTATACATACATGTGCTCAATAAATATGTGCTGAATGAATGTCCATTCTGCTGGTACCAAATGTATGTCATATCCATGCCCACTTTTGATACATTATAAGGTTTAACACCAGATTAAAAACTGAGGGCAACAGGAATTTTCAAATACCATCAGAGGTTGTCACATGAAAGACACTTTGAAGATAGGAATCTTAATTTCAGCAGGTAGAAGAACTTAGATGTAGCTGTTGCCAAGTGTGATCTGTTACAGGTAAAGCAAATGAAGATAACTGGTATGGTCATCCTTATCCTGACCTTGAAAAGTCTTACTTCTATTCTTTTGAACTTGTACCTAACTGGCTTGGAATTTTGCTCGGCAAAACAAGGTGACACACTTGAAGGTCAGAGTCATATCATTTGAAGGAAGAGACTATACCAATGTACACATTGCAATAGTTGACTTCATCTTTTTTTGTTTTCCTGTATGTATGGGGGATTTTTTTAATTTGTTTTTTTATTCTTTTCTATGTCTCTCATATATTGTCAGGTTCCTAAAGCTAAGGACCTCTACTTTAACCAGATCTTCTAGATCAGAACAGTAAGGACTCACCCAGGTATTTTTGTTTTTTTCCTGGTGTGAATGCTAAAACTAACCAAAGCACTCCTTATTAATGGTATAGTAGGTAAATATGTGATATGTTACACTTTTGCCTATATTTTGCAGGAATTTTTTCTAGCTTTAATCATTTCTAGAATGTAAATATACTTAAATATTTTCATCTCTGGAAATATACCTACCAAAATTACAGCATCAGGTCTGTCTTCTTTGTCACTTAAACTAAGGAAAAGAGCCCAGAGCAAACTGACACAAAAATAAAATTTGAGTCACCAAAATGTAAAAACCCATATTACAGGGAAATATGGCAATTTGCCCAGTCATTTTCATTTCCACTAAAATCTTAACAAGCAAGTGTTCTTACTTAAAGATTGTTCCAGAAAAACTACAGAGTAAAGAATTGAAGTAAATTAAGGAGGGTGATTGCACACCCTGACAGCAACAGCAGTCCGTCAGATAATCAGTGACAGCATATCCTAATGGACTCCACATGCTTTCTTAAATTTCCACAAAGAACTACTGAGCAGACAGACATCAATAAAGGAATGAGTGAAAACATTTAATTATTACTATTCACTTCAGAGGTAAAGGCTATGTAGTTAATGATTTTTTTAAAGAACAAAAATAGAAACCCTCTATCCAGGAAATGAGTAGCTCTGAAACCCTTTACAGAGTCATTGATGGAGACCAGAAAGTGGGAACCAGCAGGAGTATTGCTGCCTCTATCCCTCTAATTGCCCCATCAGATGCTCTGTCACAGCCACCAGCAGTGGCATCTGAGCCCTCAGGACCTGCACATGAAGCCTGGGCTGTGATGGTCCTTCCAGCAACAGGGCAGCGGGGACAACGGCTAAACCACTCAATTAGCTGAAATGGGGAGTTGACTGAGATAGAAACTCAGGAGGCTCCTGCCCTCCCCCTCTCCCAAGGGACACACTAAATATATGGCTACATATGGAGTAATTCCCTCTGAAAAAGATCCAGAAACCAGCTGAGCAGCTAACTCCTACATATCTGGCAAATGAGAAAATACCCACAGCTAAATGGATAGGAAAGGGAGACACACATTCTTGCCATAAACCACACCCCTAGCCCAGCAACATACATTGGGAGGGAACCCCCAACTCCCACCTTCTGCCTGAGGAAGGAAGGGTTTGGACTGTACATCTAGAGCTCTGACTTTTAAGACTCCCACAGAGAGATCAGCCCCCAAAACATCTAGCTCTGAAGAGCCATGAGAACCCAAAGATTATAGCAAACAAAGAAGCAGTTCTCAAAGGGCACATGAGTCTTCCCATGGCTACGCCCTCAGGGCTCAGTGCAGAGGGAGCAGGCAAAAACACCCATCTCCAGTGTTTCTTTGAAAGGGTGTAAATGCTTAACTTAAAAAATGCTGCCTGAGGGCCAGGCTTCTAATTTAGCAGGCTTTTGGGGCCTGACTGGTCCTTTCCAGAGACCAGCTCTGTTGAACACCTCTCCAGTCTTCTCCCTTCACCCCACTCCCTTCACCCCATAATAAAACCAGTATCTCCCTAGAAGGATGTTGTACACAGGTCTGGCACCCCAGCTTTAGCAGCGGCTACCCAACGGACAGGCCACCAATCTCCTGGCTCTGATAGGCCATGGGGCTTGCATTTATGAGTCTCATAGGACTATAGTAAACAAAGAAGCAGTTCCCAGCAAGCACAGCAGCACCCCTCCACGGCTCCACAACAGGCCCAGCACAGAGGGCACAGACAAAATGCCCATCCCTCAGTTTCTCCCTGGAAAGGGTTTAACTACATACTTTTCCAGCTGCTGCCGGGGATCTGGCTTCTACTCAGACGGCATCTAGGTGCTGCTCCTGATCCATCCCTTTGGGACACAGACAGGTCTTAACACACCGTCAGCCACTGAGAGCCACTAGGAACAAACACGGTTGCTTGGACAATCATAAAAGGGTGAAAGAGAACAAGGAGCTCAGCCCTAGCTGAGTGACAAGGCTCATCTCCTACACAAGCCCTCCCCACCAAGACTAGGAGCGGTGGCTGTTGTATCTAATGCACAGAAACCAACACAGAAAGTCAAGGAAAATGAAGAAATGGAGGAATATGTTCCAAACAAAAGAACAAGATAAATCTCCAGAAACATATCTTAATGAAATAGAGAAAAGTTATTTAACTGACAGAGTTCAAAATAATGGTCATAAACATAGGGAATAAGCTCCTTGACATAGGTCTTAGAAATGACTTCTTGGATTTGATACCAAAAGCAAAGGCAACAAAAGCAAAAATAAACAAGTGGGACAACATCAAACTAAAAAGCTTCTGAACAGCAAAGGAAACCATCAATAACATGAAAAGTCAACCTATGGAATGGGAGAAAACATTTGCAAATCATATATCTGATAAGGGGTTAATATCCAAAATGTACAAGGAACTCATACAATTCAATAGCAATCAATCAATCAATCAATCAATCAATCAATCAATCAATCAATCAATACAAATTTAAAAAACCCAACCCAGTTAAAAAATGGGCAAAGGACCTGAGTAGACATTTTTCCAAAGAAGACATCCAAGTGGCCAACAAGTACTTGAGAAGGTATTCAGCATCACTAGTTATCAAGGAAATGCAAATCAAAACCACAATGAGGTATCACTTCTCACATGTCAGGATGTTTATTACCAAAAACACAAGAGAAAACAAATGCTGGTGAGGATGTGGAGAAAAGAGAACTCTTATACGCTGTTGGTGAGAACATAAACTGGTACAGGCACTATGGAGGTTACTGAAAAAATGAAAACTAGAACTACCATGTGATCCAGCAATCCCACGTCTGGGTATACAGCCAAAGGAAACTAAACCACTATCTTGAAAAGGATATTTATACTTCCATGTTCATCGCAGCATTATTCACACACACACACACACACACACACACACACACACACACACTATGGAATATTATTCAGCCTTTAAGAAGAATAAAATTCTGTCATTTATGACAACATGGAAGAAACTGGAGGGCATTATGCTGAGTGAAATAAGCCAGACAGAGAAAGACAAATAAATACTGCATGGTATCACTTATATGTGAAATCTAACAACAAAAAATTGAACTCATAGTAACAGAGACTAGAAAAGTGGTTGCCAGGGGCTGAGGGGTGGGGGAAATAGGGATATATTGGTAAAAGGGTATAAACTTTCAGTTATAAAATGAATAAGTTCTGAGGATCTACCATATAACATGGTGAGTATAGTATAATACTGTATTGCATAACTGAAATTTGCAAGAGTGAACTTAAATGTTCTCACAAATAAATAGATAGGCAGAAACACCTGAGGTGATTCATATGTTAATTAATTCAATGGGGGGAAATCCTTTCACCATGTATACATATATCAACCCCTCACTTTGTATACTTTGAATATATTACAATTTTATTTGTCAATTATACCTCAGTAAAGCTGAAAAAAATATAGAAAGTCCTCCTTGCAAGGGAGCAGCAAATCGGTGTCAGGGATCATGAATGCCAAGCCATTCATCAGCGCAGTGGCAGCCAGGAAATACTAAAGGTTCAAAAGCATTTCCTCTGCCACATTTTCATCCCTATTCTAGTCTCCCTTATAGCCCCTAATCTGAACCCTTAATCTGAACGAGCTACGAACCTAAAATTTTGGTGGTGCTGCAGATAATTCATTCTGAAACAACCAAACATCTCTGGAATATTTATGGGGTAGCCACAACAGGACCTGGAGTGGACAGCAGTCCCTGCTTGTTATGCCAACTGTACTTAAGAAAACGAAGATGCTTTGTGCTGGCTACTCAGCATTCAGTATGACTGGAGACGCACATGAACCTTTCACAGAATTATATCCCCTTGCTCTGTGTTGCATCATTAATCACTCCAATAACATGAAACACAATTCATGCCTATACATCAGCGTTAGGAATGATCTCAGGCTCTTCTCGTCCATCACTATGAACACACTGTTCTCCACAGCTCCAGAAAACCAATGGCGCTGAAAGAGTGCTGTTGACTATGTGTTACAAAAGAAGGTTCTTCAATCAATAATTCCAGATTCTACTTTTGTGACATGTTTGATAGTCCAAATGTTCACACAGTTTAGCACAGCAGGAATTGTTAATGCTTTAACAAAATATCTCAATTTGAGAAAGACATTGATTCACGTTCCCCCACTAAGGGAAGCTTTCAAGTCCTTTGTCACTCAGAATCACCAAAGCCCTCATGTACGTAATACCATCACTGAGCAATCAGCCTGTTTGGAGAGGTGTTTTTTGGGGTTTGGGGAGTAGAGAACAGAGTTATGTAAAAATATAGAATGTTCAGAAAAAGTGATTACTGCGGATTTCACCGGTTAAGACAAATGCATATTATGCTTACACTGGAGAATTGTATAAAACTTACATTTATGAGCCTTCAGTCCTTCAAAGGAAACTGGTCCAATCTCATAATACTCATATTCCCAGGTGTAATCGGAATTAGATGTAGATTGCTGAGACGTTCTGTTAGAAATTAACCTCGGTGCAGACATCTCCACCCTGCACAAATGGAGAAAGGCAAGTGTAGAACCTGTTAATTCATCCATAAGTGCACAGATACTCTACTTGCTCTTGACCACGTTCAGGAGTTCGGCTGGCAAAGGCCTCAGGGAGGTCCTATCTACGAGGCCCTCACCAGCTGCCCATACCTCAGACCAAGTGCCCATTATTTCCTTTAATCTCTCCCTAAACTGGAATGTATTTGAAATCAGACACCACAGTTTCCTTCTTTGTTGTCCCCCAGAACCTAATCCAGGGCCTGGCACACAATCAACTTTTAATAAGTGATGAAGAAAGAAAGGGAAGGAGGGAGAGAGTATATCAAAATGTGAGTGTATAACTTCAGCCTCACCACCTATACCTGCATGAGTATGTAAAGAGCCTACAGAGAACAAATAAAATCAGTATCAGAAGCGAAATAGCTCAGTAATGTCTACTGAGCACCTACTATGCAACAATAGAGATATGTAACCGAAATCTAATGAAATGGGGTAAAGAGGCATGGACAACACAAGTCGCATAATGGGAGAAGATCGTCAGTGGAAGTCCATTTCTCACCCACTGCTTACTCCTGAAATTTGTCCTATTTTCAGGATGTCCCAAGTATCTTCTTTATAATGATTTTAGATTAGAAAATTGTTGACTTGCGAGAAGAGGGTGCAGTGTGCAGCATGGGTGCCAAAGGTGACAACTCAACAGAGCCAGTATCCAAAACTGAGCACCTACTGTGTACAAAACACTACATTGTGAGATAGGAGGAGATGCTTGTGACACAGACTAGGACCCCACAGACCTTCTCTTATAATGTGGAAGGAATATAAAGTGAAATTTAACAGTAATATTAGGGGAAATCTGCATGAAATACCAGCTGAAACCAAGATTCACTGAGAAGTTACCATCACTGAGTCCCATCCACCAAAATCTTTCTGAAGTTCCCCTTCTCCCAACCCCACCACAGGTCAGTATCACCCACCACCACCTCTAGAACACCCAGACAAGCTGAGACAAAATTATCAGCACCCCTCTGCCCCAAGGCGTGAGTCTTACCTTTGCCTCTTCCTTTCTTCCCCATTCCCAGTCCTGGACCCCATTGAAACAGACTCCAAACAAGCCCTCAGTATCATATTACTCAAAAGATGGAGTGCTCTGATCCAGAGATGTGTGCCAGTGTCAGAAATGGAGCATGACTCTGAGTGCCCAGTAAGATGATTCATTCCTCCAAAGGTAAAAGAGAATATACCAATTCTCATTTGGGACAGAGAACTACATGGATTTTAAGAAAAGCTGACCTTTAAGTAAGTATTCAACTAATGATCTTTCTGATGCCAGCACAAAAATAAAACTATTACCACAGTATCGTCTTTGGCCTTTCTATTTATTTCTTGGACAAGGGGTTATTTCCCTCAAGAACAAAATTAATTTCCTCAGGAAATGAAAATTAACAACTCCTACGAAGAAGCACTACCTTCATTTATGAGCTTTTATGAGCCAGAGGGGAGTAACTTTTCATTTGTAGGGCTTAGAGGTAAATGGCCGGTTAAAACAACCATAATTACCATTTCAGAAAGTTAAGAATTTACAGGGAAAGGCACTGGATTTAAAGTCAGGAGACCAGGGTCTTCATCTTTTGCTCTGCCTTCGTTTGCTGTGTAGCCAGGGAAGACATTTCTCTCTCCCAGATACATTTTCCTCATCTGCAAAACTGACCATCTAGGCTACCCAGAGATGCTGTGGTCAGGCAACGGTTCTAGCTAAGATCACTAACAGCCACCATCATCCCTCACCTGGCCCACTTCTTGAAACTGTTTTTTCTGCTTCTACTCTACTAAGCAACTGCAATCCAATCTCTACAGGGCAGCCAATGATCTTCTAAAAAGACAAGTTGCCCCTGTCATTCCTTTACTTAATATTTTTAATGCCTTCTATGGACAAAGTACAAAATCCTTAAAATGTCCTACAAGGTCATGACATGGGTCCCCCGTCTCCTCTTGTTTTTCAATATACCCTATCAAACTGCACTTACATTGATTGCCTTTCCTCACATAGTTCATGCTCTCTGCTATCTGTACACATGCTATTCTCTCTGGCAGGAGTGTCCTTCCTACCACACCATCCTGACCCATTCCTCCTCCCCTGTATATTCTCCTCATCTACATCAGGGGTTGGCAAATCCGGCCCACCACCTGTTTTTGTACAGACTGCAAGTGTAGGATGATTTTTATATTTTGTAGTGGTTGAAAAAATGAAAATAATAGTAATATTTCATGACATGAGAAAATTATATGACATTCAAATATCAGTGTCCATAAATAAAGTTTTATTGGAACACAACCACCTTCATTTGTTTTTGTATTTTTTATGACTTCTCTAGCATAACAACAACAGAGCGGAGTAGTTGTGCCAGAGATAGTGTAGCCCAAAGGCTAAAATATTTACTTTCTGGTCTTCTACAGACAGAGTTTGCCAACCCTACCTATAGAGTCATGGTGGGGTTGGTGGTGTGGGGGAGGGGGCAGATCTGAGCTTCAGTTTTCCCATCAGTAAAATGAATACGATTTTAGCACCTACTTCATGGAATTGCTTTAATGTTACATGAAATATAAGTAGATTAACTATGAAGTTGCAGGAAATATAAGTAGCCAGGCCCCAGGTTAAGATCAACAACTAGTAGCCAGCAGTATGCTTACTAGCTAAGAAAAGGGTGGCCTGAGATGGAAAAGCCTGGCTTTGTTTTTAGACATCACCAACTCCCCTGTCAGCCAGCTCCTATCTTATTCACCATGTAGTTAATTCATCTCTGTGCGCTAGACAAATGAATAAAATTATAATAAAAAACAACTCAAAGGCATTCATTTAGATGGTTTAAAAGTTACAATGAAAAACTTATACACCATGGGATTCATGGATCTATCAAGTCAAAAATATGGTAATAATCTCTCTCTCGCTCTCTCTCTCTTTGTTTAAGGGAAATAAGATGAAATCTGGTTTCATCATTTCATTTTTATTGGAAATCAACATTACACACAATGTAATAAGCAGAGCAGAGGGAAGCACCAGGCTTCATCTAGTGTCAAAACAGTTAACAGAAAAATAGCAAAAAGTGCATAAAACAATGAAGAAAATGAAGCTGGGCCGTGTTTTCCGTGTCCTGTCTAAGCAGGTCTCCCCACACCTCTGATGCTCTCCACATCTGTGCACAGTGCTGACCCCCGTCTGTGGCAGCCCAGGCCCATGGGACCATCAGGTTTCCCTGCTACTCTCTCAGGTCAGCAAGAAGCATTAACATCACCTCACAGGGCTGGCCAGGATCTAGCAAATAAAATATATCTGTGAAAGTGTCAGCTATCAAGAAATATCAACCACTTACCTCCCATACAGAACGTGTTTCTTCAGTCCTTCTTTTTCCCCCTTATCCCATTCCTATTCATGAACCATTTAAGGATCAAAGGGCAATGAAAGTCACATGTGCAAAGGTCCTGAGAGTGGAAAGCCTGTCCTTTAAGAGAGGAGCAAAGACTTGACAAATGAATACCTGCAAACAAGAGTGAGTGAATAACAGGCTGCCAGAGGTTCTCCAAGGGAGCAGACGGAAGTGCTAGACAACCTCTCCTGGAGCAGCCACCATTCTGGTAGCCTTCCAGGGCTTTTGTTTCCACCACTATTTCCTCTCAGTCCTTTAATTCTAAAGATAGGTTTGGAGGACAAAGCCTCTGGCCTCTCCTTTAAAGCAGTCACCTAAAACCCTTGAAAAAGTCCACGAGGCAATCTTTTTTTCATCCAAGTTTCAAATTAATCAAACTAGGCCGTCAAATACATAATGACAAACAAGCAGAAGGCTGTAGTAAGGTGGTATTTTGTATAACGTCCATTACAGAAGACCGAGGTTGCCTTTCTGAATTTTGCAGAAACATCTAACCTGTCACTGTTTCACCATTTGGAAACAGCCAGCATGTCTGGGTAGCAGCCCCCACAGTCTCATATCCTCACCACACTGAGGAACGTCTGGGTCATAACAGGGAAGGAGAGAGAGGCGCCCAGCACAGGCTTACTCACGGGGGTGCTGAAGAGCAGGCAGCTGCTCTCTCCTGAAAACAGCAAACAGGAAATGCAGCGCTTGGAGGAGCAGCTGCTTTCTGCACCTCTGCTGCTCCTGAGCATCCCCTCCCCAGGTTTTCTTAATGTTGGACTTCTTCATGATATCAGCATCATTAAAAATAACTCCATCCTGAGGAAACATCCTAACCAAGACGACTGGAGCAGCATTAAGAGAATAACTGACTCTGGGTGGTGAACACGTAATGTGATATACAGATGATGTGTTACAGAATTGTACACCTGACACCTATGTAACTTTACTAACTTTACTAACCCCAATAAACTTTAATTAGAGAGTGAGAGAGAGAGAGAGAGAGAGAGAGAGAGAGAGAGACTAATTGCTCTTTTGAGCAGCTGAAAGCACCCTTGGCAACAACAACAATGAAAATTTATGACCACACCCCAAAGTCACACCTGAAAACGAGGTTTACCAGTACATGGAACAGTTTAGGCGAGCCTATAGCGGGAGAGGGGGCAAAGGTATCTCAAACCCCAAAAGAGAAAGCTTGATTAGCAGGCACCAGACACTTTTCACAGCTATCTAAACATCACCCCTTCTCCTATCCACGTTCCCAACACTTTCATCCCTTCTTCCAACTTGTCTAATCTTTCTTCTTCCAACCCAGGCTTCCACACCACTCTCTTTTCTTCTTAAAGGCAGTTGGAGGAATTCTCTCCATCTCCAGAATTTAGGGAGATGTCCTGAGACATGTAACCTTCTATGGAGTAAATAAAGGCTCTTCATCAGTATCATTGGTGGGTTATGATGGGTACACACATCAAGGAGTACATTTCCTTGGAATTGGATGAGCTTTATTTCCATGTTAAGGGGTAAATAACAGCAGATGAGTTTTCCAAGTGACTGCCAACTCAGTCACAGAATTAGCACATTAAGGAAAGATCCAAAAGATGCCCATAAACTCTGAATAATGAGCACACACGAATATATACATACAGGCACACACACACACACACACACACACACACACACACACACACACACACCTGCACAGCTATAAAGAGCAGCCAGAAAGACACTCCAGAAGCTATGAGCCAATGTCACAGGTCCCAAGACCCACAGTCACCAGCTTGTACAGAGGAAGACTTAATGATCCATTCAGATTTGAGATAAAAATTCCCAATTGCAGTGTTTTGATCTCCCTTCTCTTCAATCTGCAAACTCCAAAGGTGGGTATGCCACCCAGAACACCAACCTCTGTTCTGGCTTAGGCCATAACGGCGGCCTCCTTACCTGTTCGTATGTCTTTCTTTCTCCTATTCCTTATTCCCAGGAACAACTGTCCCTAGCACAACACAGAGAAGTCACTTAGATGATCTGTCACCCAGTTTCTCTCTAGCAAAGGCTTCTGAGAAACCAAAGGCAAAGTCCCACCAGGCCACACTCTGGTGAATGAGAAGCCAAGTTCAGAACTCCAGAATCACAGCTTTAGAAGCTTAATTCCTTTGTTGCATGAAAACGTGACATGGTACCCGAATCAGAACTGATGGAGTACCTAGCTTACCTACATCTAGGTGGGTAGGACCACACAGAGATGAAATGAGAGACTGCAAGGTTATGAGTCAGGCTTATGATTTGGCCAGAGTCAATTGGATTTTTCTAAAGCATTATACAGCAACATATCCCAGCAAAGAACCACACTTGATACTCTAAAATCAGAGTCTCTACAGTGTCCTCCTAGGGCTGTGCTTAAAAAGCACTGACATGGTCTCTTCCCCAACTTACTTCTTCTTTTTATAAATTCTGTGCGAACCACCACCATGTACTTGCACTTGTCACTTTAATCCTCAGGTTTGCAGATTCCTTTTCTGTGACTCCATTTTAAGTCAGCAACTCCTTTCACAGGGTGTAGACTTCTTGTTTCCTCCAAACAAAGAGATCGCGTTTCCAGGACCCTAGAGGCTTCTCCTCCTCTTTTGACTTGAGTACGCATCTTACTTTTGAAGTCTGACACTCTGGCCATACACACACTGGGTTCTTTCTCCCTTCTCAAATGGACGAACTTCCCAAATTTCTCTACACTACCAAGTTTTATGCAATTCCTTGATATTTCCTAGAAGGTACTTATTTATTCAAATGTCAATAAATAAGATCTTATTTATTCAGATCTCAATAAATAAGCCAGCTGTCAGACTTGACAGCTGTCTGAGAAATTCTGGGTACATTTTCCTGTCTATTGCCACCTCACTGTACACCAGCAATTTGTTTCTAGATACAAAAAAATGTGACAGGAAGTGTTCCCAAGCCTGAAGATTTCCTCTGTCTTAAAATCTGAATTCATGCCAATAGAAGGACAACTTCCAAAACCAGAAAAAGGACTTAATATTTTGCAGAGCTAGATATTTAGCCAACACCTGAAATGGAGAGAGGCTGAATTAATGAGTGGGTGTTCTTCTCCTCCACTTTGAACTTGTGTCACAATGAGAATGAGTTTAGACGCCTAAATCCACTTCCTCCAGTTATGCTCTGGGCACCGACATAGTAACAAATAGGTAGAAAGTAATTTTTACTTAGCGCTTCCTGGCTCTGTGTACACCCTGGTTCAGTGCAGTAAATGCTTCCTGCATTAACTAAGTGCTGGAACACAATGTCCTTGAGCCTTTGGACATATTTGCAGACAGTAACGGATCTTTGCAATACACCATAGTAAAGGCTATTCATAGGACTACACAGACCAGTCCTCTAGTGGTCATCTCTCTCCTCCTGCCCCTCTTCTGTAAGCACCATCTACACTCGGCCTCCCCTGCTTGTTCATTGGTGTATTTCCAGCAACCCAGACAAGGCCTGGCTCATAGCAGACATGCAATAAATACTTGTTTGTTGAATCAATTTCTCATGATGTGGAGAAACCACAAAAGTAACTTCTTTCACTCTTTTTCAACCTTGAACCTGCGAGCAGAGTTCTCCCATTCTAACAGAGGCTTTAGTTGGACATCGTGAAGAACGTCATGCCCACACAGGGAAAAAAACCAAAAACCCTGAAAGAAACTGTCAAACCTCATCTGGAAAGAATTTCTCGAGAAGCGATGAAGCACGGCTCTGAGATATATGTGAGGATGGCAGGCACACTGCCCCCAGCCAGCACATCTCATCCGCAGCTGTGCAGATTTAGGAAACTGGGTTTCCACAGTCCTCCAGGGTTGAGAAAGTCTTTACGAGCTGAGTCACACTGACCAAACATAGGAGAATGATTTACAACCAGAGCATCAATTTGTTGAATTACAGAAAGGAATAAAATGGCCAGGAAGACCAGACCACGTGTCTTACAAGGTCTGGAAAACAATATTTAAGATCAGAGGAGCAGCTGGTTAATGTGGAATCAGGGCAAAGGAGTTATGGAATACAATAAAACAGGGCTCTATTCTGCTACCCCACTACACTTGTCAAGCTGCTGCGCTGTTTGTCTTGTATCCCAACACGTCTGTCCTGCTGCGGCCACAAAGCGAGGCCATGCCCATGGTGGGGTTGGGCTTTCCACCACAGAAATGTCATAGGGCTCACTCCTGTCTTCTTCTGGACCTTGCTTTTCTTGATCTGGACTTCAAAAAATTCTAGGCATGTTGAGGACACCAGCGGAATCCCAAGTCGACCACTCTATTATAGTTTCATTTTCTGGATTCCCAACACTGTCTATTTATTTTTGCTCTATTTCTGAGCCTTCAGGTAAAAGTATCTTTAAAAATGGTAGAGTCAAGTCAAGAACAAACTATCAAAAAGCAGTGCTTCAGTGAGGTATCATTTCACACCCATGAGGATGGCTATTATAAAAAGTAAAACAGAATAATAAGTGGTAGCAAGGATGTAGACAAACTGGAACCCTTGTGTGTTGCTGGTGAGAACGTAAAATGGTGCAGCTGCTATGAAAGACAGTACAGCAGTTCCTCAAAAATGTAAACATGGAATACCTCATGTTCCAGCAATTCCACCTCTGGATGTATGCCCCAAAGAATTGAAAGCAGAGTCTCCAATAGACATTTGTACAATAGTGTCTACGGCAGCACTATTGACAGCAGCCAAAAGGTGGAAGGAATCCAAAGGTACATTGGCAGATGAATGGATAAACAAACTGTGGTATGTATGTGCAATGGAATATTATTCAGCCTTAAAAAAGGAGAAAATTCTAATATATGTTCCAACATGGATGAACCTTCAAAACATTATGCTAAGTGAAATAAGTCAGGCATGCAAGGACAAATATTACATGATTCCACTTATATGAGATACCTGGACTATTCAAATTCATAGAGACAGAAAGTAAAATGGTGGTTGCCAAGGGCTGGGAGAAGGAGGGAATGGAGAATTACTGTTTAATGGATACAGAGTTTCAGTTGGTATGATGAAAAAGTTCTGGAGATGGATAGTGGTAATGGTTACACAACAAGGTGAATGTACTTAATGCCACTGAGTCGTACACTTAAAAAAATGATACATTTTATATTATGGATATTTTACCAAAATTGACAAAAGCTCTAAATTTTTTTTAAATAAGAAAATAATAAAAATCAGTACTTCCTGACCAACGTACTTGTGGGGAGGGTAATTGAGAGCTCCCCAAAGCAAAAGATGGTGCTGGCACATCCTGGCACCCCTCCCCATGTGGGTCCTTCTTCCATGGCCAACCTTCAAGGATCCAGCTTTGCTCTTTTCAAGAGCTCGTGGTGGTTCCTGTCCATGTAAAAGGAATACTCACTCTGTCTGGGCGGTAAGGAATCACCTTTTAGAAACCAGGGAGAGCCCTGGACGGCTGGGAGAACATCTGTGCTGAGCCAGCCAGGGTCCTCACACCCTGACTAGTCCTGAAAATACACTGCCTCCCAAACTCTCCTTTTGATAAGCTTCACTTTCTGTTGTCCCTGTCATTAGCTCACTTCCTTGCAGCAGAAATTCATTACAAGTAATCATTCCAAAACGTCCAGAGCCTTCTTGTCGGTTACATTTAGTTAGGTGCTTCCTGATGACAGAGAGGAAGCATCTTAATCTTACAAAACTGGCTCCAGTCTCTGGGGAATGTCTTCTGGAGACCAGCTAGAATCCATAGACCTAGAAAACAAACAGCATTGCTGATATTTTTATTTTGCCAAATAAGGACATTTTTCTAAAACGACTGTCATTAGCAATTATCATTTTGTAGACAAAATGTCATTTGAAGCACCCTCCCAAGTTGGGGAGATAGAATCTCGCAATGCAGGCAGTTGTCTGGAAGAAAAGAGAGTGGCAGTCTGACGTCAATATCGTCATTGTAGGCCGATACTTCCATGTGGGTCTGCATTATCTTGCCTCTGTCCACTGCATTCACACGACAGCTGCCAGAAACGGCATACACATCACTCTCTCTGATAGCAAAGGGAAAGGACTGAAAGGGATGTAGTGAAATTCCCTTCCAGATCTACGACTCTGTAACTTAATAAAATACCAAGTTGCTTTCCACTTCCATCACAGACTCAGTGGTGTGAGTCTATTTGTAAAAATTGTGTGTGTGTGTGTGTTTGTGTGTGTGTGGTGCAATATGGGTAGTGTGTCCCCCAAAAGTCATATGTTGAGGCCTAATCCCCAGTACCTCAGAATATGACTGTATTTGGAAACAGGTCTTTAAAGATGTGATTAAATTAAAATGAGGTCGTTAGGGTGCGCCCTGATCCAATCGGACTGGTGTCGTTATAGGAAGAGGCGATGAGGAACTAGAGAGAGACACCAGGGTCACTTGTGCACAGCAGGACAACCAGGTAAAGAGACAGCAAGAGGACGGTCATATGCAAGCCAAAGAGAGAGCCCTGGAACAGATCTTCACCTTGACCCTCAGAGGAAACCAACTCTGCTCACACCTTGATCTCGGACTTCCAGTCTCCAGAACAATGAGAAAATAAGTTTCTGTTGCTTAAGCCACTTATTCTTTGGTATTTTATTATGACAGCCCTGGGAAACTAATACAGCTGCTGAAATTAATTTTTAAACAACAATGTTCTCTTTAATAAATTAGTTATATAAACTGTCCAAGAAAGTCCATTAAAAATGACTTACTTTATACCAATGACTCTTACTGTAACTAAACAATATATATATATATATATATTTTTTTGAAGGAAAACTTGCTTTCAAAATGCCACTAATCTATTCCAGTATATGCCCCCTTCAGCAAATACATTTATTATAGTCTCATCAACATGTCCTTCAAGGAGAAAGAACACTAGTTTTGAACATGCTAAAATTAGGAAGAGTCAATTCAGCCCCACCAAATATTCTGAACACGATGAGCTTGACTATGAAAGATTTAGTAGAGGTTGAAAAGTCAAAGCCTGTACCCTCAAAGAATTCAGGCTTTTATTTGGAACCATCCTCTCCTCACCTTGAACTTGACACTCTCAAATACACAGACACACACACACACACACACACACACACACACACACACTAAGGAGCAACACAAAAGCCTGATGACATGAAAGGGAGGGCTCATTATGGCATAGGAACCTGGAAGGGGCCCTCCAAGATGGTCCTCTGAGCCCTTCCCACTCTGTTCCACCTGCCAGCCTGGAATGCCCTCTCCCTCTTCGCCAGGTTCCTGCCTACCTGTGAGGGTAGGGCGCAGTCACCATACGGAGACCCGCCCAACTATTCAGCCCACAAGGATTCTGTCCCTTCTTTCAAACTGTGGCACATGGATTACTTGAAACTCTCATTTTAATAAGGAGAGAGTATAAATCAGACTCCCTTAAGGCTCAGACTTTGCTTCTCACTGAACCTTCTCAGAAGTTTACATAGCTGCTATTATAAAACATCACAGCCCGGTGAATTAGTGTTTTAATGATACTAGGGAAACATCCACCCTTTCCATTTTAATTAGTGGAGTTTTTTTGAAACGCTTGGCACAATAAGACTCAGGAGAGTGAGACTGGCAGCCTTTTGGATCACTCAGAGGATGAGTTGGCAAACCAGCCGACTTTGTAGTTACTGCTTATGGTCTCTGTCTCCAAGCAGCACACACTGTTCTTTATAGCCCTGAGTGCAATCATTCTTTTGACAACCAAAAAAAAGGAGAAAAACTGGGAATTTCCACTCCTGTTCTACAGAAAGGGAAATTTAAACCAATGCAGTGATTTATTTGAGAGCCGGAAACAGAGCAGGAAAGCTACACTTTCTAATGATTAGCTTATCCTCCTAGGTCTGGGTTTCTTAAACTAGGGAGTGTGTCTGTTCTAGTTTCGCCACCTCCCCCACCCACTGGCACCTTAGTAGGAGTCCTGCAAACCAGAGCTAGGTAGAGCAAAGGCGGCCAGGCTCCAGGCACCCGGGAGCCTCCTCAGCGTGCATGGAGGAGTCTGCCAGAAGAGAGCCAGACAGGGCCTTGTAAAGCAAGGGGCACAAAGCAGGTTCCCCTGTCTGCTTGCCTGAGACGGAGGACGCCAAACAAACCTCACAGCCTCGAGCATACCTGATACGTCCTCCTGGAGCACCACTTTTAAGAGAAGACTCAGAGGATTAGTTTTATATTAAGTAAGGACAGATATGTTACAGAATAAACTGCAAATATCAAATGAATGTTTAAGATAGTCATACACCTTTTTCTGAAAGCCTTGGCCTCTGCTTCAGACTCCCAGAAATAGACATTAACTCTCTTCTCCTGTGGAGGTAATTTAGTGGAAATTTTAAAGACTTTCTAGTAGGAATATAGGTAGGTTGACATGACAGTTACCAGATCTCCATCTTAAATTTGTTTCTCTCTCTCTCTCTCTCTCTCTCTCTCTCTCTCTCTCTCTCTCTCTTCCACAAGATAGAATTATATTTTCTGGGAAAATCCACACATAGGTTTATAGAAAAACCGGTGACATTTACAACCACACATCCTCACCCATCTCCTAATTTTTCTTGCTACTTTAACAACCAGTCAGTTTTATCACCCAGAGCCAACCTACCAGCAGCCGCTCCCTCAGCCTGTCCCACCTTTGTCTTTAACTGTCGCTTTTACTGTTACCAAGGATATACATCAGGAAAACAAGTGCACCTTTGAAGAGAATCATTATTTGAAGCTTATAAATCATTTTCACTTGAAGGGCTATGAAACTTAATAATGTTCTCTAATCAGGCAAAAATTGCATAGATTTTGGTAACACAAATACAAGTAGTAATTAAACCCAGACATTAACATCCTGAATTTCAGCATTTCATAGATTCGGAATTTGTACTTTTTTACTTCACATTTCAGCAGCACCATAACGGATTGAAGAATGACATTTGCAAAAAAAAAAAAAAAGAAAAGAAAAAAAAGGAAAAGCAAAAAAGCATACTTTCCCTTCTTTCCGATAAGACTAAGCACTTTTCATAGTCCAGTCAAGGAAAAAAATCAGTTTGTACCCTGAAAGAAGCCAAAAATAATATGACAATCCTGTCTAAAAGTTGGTCTCCAAAATAATAAAACCTTGAATAAGTCCCATCAGCCTGGATTCCCTAAGAAAACAAAACAATTTTTCCCCCTGATTGTATGCTATGGGAATGTCTGAAGATAAGTCATGACCTTAGGGAATATGATAATCGTGTGAGAAAGTTTTCAACTAGGAACAACAGACTAACATACACTTGATTTTATGGGGTATTTTCTTTCAAGGAGTGATTGTGTTTTTATCTGATGAGCCTGGCTTCTGAAGCCTGACTCCCTTGCATTCTCATCAAGTCAACGCTTCCTTTCCTTTTCTGAATGTTCCTACCTCTAACTCTTCCTCTGTCTCAAGTACATGTAATATCAAGCAAACGGACTGCTACTCTTTACTATTTCAATCGAATCATATCTAACCCATATACTGAACTAGCACAACTTGTGGGATTTAACCAAATTTTACTTTTCTCTTCTACTGCCCCTTAAAATGCATTCAGTAGATTCATCCTCCCTGTCCTCAGATAAACATTTGAGCAGGTCCCATGATTTTTCTGCTCAAGCATCCCCTTCAAAGTCCCAGAATGAAAATGTGCAGTTTGGAAATAAAAGAACTCCAACCTGGATATAACACTAAACCTCCTGCCCTATGCCAGCTTGTTCCCGCTGCACACTTGTCTCCTGCAGGGGTTGGGAGACAGTTGACTTCTTTTCTCTTTCTCCACCTGATGCCCAACTGCTAAACAGTCTGTCACCCCACCAAGATGAAAGCAAGAGGATGGGTCTGCGTTAATTGTCTTCACAGACTCTATTTATGGGTGCTTTACTGATATTCCTTTTCTTTCAATTGACTGCTCACTCCTAACTTAGCCTTCGGATTTCTGGAAACTATAGCTGCTGGAGTGTCCTCACCGTGGGCCAGCCCTCTCTCCCACATGGTTCTACCTGGTCCTTAGGATATCTGCAGGCATCCTTTTTCCTGACAAACTCTGGGAAAGTGGGGGGCCCTGCTGCCCAGGCCACATGAGTCCCCAATGCAGGAAACACATATACAGCTCAACTTGTGGTCTCACAAAAGACCCCCACCCACACTAGACTTGGGACAAAAGATGTGACAATACATCCCTTAGAAGAAATCTCATTAACAAAGTCTCTGCTCTCAGATGCTTTGTTCTTTATTCTTGAAGTGACCAATGGTTTGGGAGTTATGGAAAAGTTCTCAAATATCTACATTGAAATTTCTTCTCCGTGGTCTGGCACTTTTCTTTGGAATTTCACATAATTTGGATGTGTATCTCAGTCAAAACTTTGACTTAGTACCCTATTTTTTTTATACACACACATAAAATTTCCAATTATTGTTAAAATTCATTTTGCTCTTATGTATCTAATAAAATTGAGGAATTTGAGCATTGAAAGGGGCACTCAGACACAAAAAATTCAACACCTCCTCCTGCAGCACAGAATCCTCACCTCAGTCCTGAAAGAAGGTCACCCCCCTTCAGCTTGATCTGCCTCTAGGAACAAACTTACTTCCTCTTCCTCAGATGTCTGAAGACTGGCCTTATAACTGGCCAAGGTTCCTGTTTGCCAGGTTAAATGCTTCCTGTTCCTCATATGGCCTGGTATTCAGACTCACATCACTCAGATCACCTTCCTCTGGATACCCTGAAGTTGGTCCCTATCCTCTATAAACGGGCCACCCAGAATCAGTCACTGAGTGGACCAAGGCTCCTTTGATCCAAAAGCCACAGGTTGAGGGTAGATAATAGTGATTAAGTGCTCAGGTTCTAATCTTAACTCTACTGCTTATTGGTGACGTAATCTTGGGAAAATTACTTAATCCCTCTGTGCCTCAACCTTTTCATCTGATAAATGGGAATGGTGATAATTGTATTCCCTACTCATGGGGTTGTTACAGGGATTGAGATAAAGTTGTGAAACATGCATAACCATGTCTGGCACATAATGAGCTCCATATAAGTGTCGATGTAAAAAGTCCTGTCCTTATCAGTACCACCCAAGTCTGCTATGGAGAAGCTACTTCACACTATGGTTCATTCAGAACTTGGTGGGCTACCGAAATCCCCAGATTTCTTCTCTCACGTGAAGTGAAGTACTGCTCAGAGAGGCCACTCCATCTTTTACTTTTTAAATTGACTCTTGGAACATAAATGCGGAACTAGACCGTCAAGCCTACTGTGAGCTCAGCATTCCACTATTAGCATTTCTTGTCCAATTAAAATGGGTCTTGTAGAGTATCCTCCCAAATTTTTAGTTGCTATAACTCTGATAAATTGCCCCTCTGTCTTTTTGCTGATGAGGGATACCAAGGAAGACCAGGGACAGAGCCTTGTTGTCTGTCTACTCTTCCCCTGCCTTAGGGACAGTATAAGACTTCATCAGATGCCTCTGCAAAGGAAGGACAGGCTTTAGATTGCCCACGATGGGGAGGGGGTCAGTGACTGAATTCTTTGTAGGTCCCTAACTGTGGAAACTCCGTTTGTAAAATATAAATAACAACAGCCACTAGCTGTGAGGACTCAAAGTACCTAGTCAAGTTGCTATCACACCAAGACATTAAAAGGTCAAAAATAAAGGATTGAGAGATGAATTCTGATTGGCAAACTACCTCAACATCTGGGGGCCTAGAGGAATGGGGAGGAGGAAGGCTACATTTCCCAGAATGTGGTGATGAAATAATTTGCAAGGTAAAAGAAGGTGACCCCCATTGTGAGCAAAGTGGGGTTAGCCTGGAAGGATCAAAGGGGGCAGCCAGGGAGAGGTATGCACGCCCAAGCAGAGGCAGCAGGATTAACAATGCAAAACAACACAGGCACACACACCACAAAACAATACGTAGCCTTGCACATACAATACACTCTGATATTTTCTCTTCCCCTCTATTGATTTAATGTTTTGAAAATGCTGATGCCACTCACTACACGGATATCATTACCCTAATGAGTCATAAACCACATTTGAAAAACAATGGATATGGCATGACCCAATGTACAGACCAGTAGGTCGCTAGCAAAGAGATAAAAAGTTAGTTTGTCACAAATTGTCTTCATAAATTCTTTCTGAGGTGATCCTGAGCTATCTTCTTTAAGAATTTATTTTGGAATGCTGCCTGGATTTAATGTTTCCTTCCTTTGAAGTCTCCTGGCTCTGCTTTCATCTCTCAAGCCTGCTCAAAGGTTATTGTGCACGTGTTCACGCTCCAGGATGCCTGTTACATGGGTCTTGAACAAGACAGCTCAGTGCCAGGCTTCAAGACTCTCTTAAAGGGGTTTGGGCTGGCCTTTCCCTTTTGAAAAGAAAGAAACAGACTAGGAGCAACTCTGTCTTCTGTCACCTGTTAATGTCTTCTGTAAACACTGAATTATGTTGCTGATGAGAACAAAACTCCCTGCTGTGGGCACCCAGCTCCTGGTGGCCTCTTGCCTTCTGCACCTTATCTTTTCAGGCCCGGGCCACTGTCCTTCTGTGTTCTTGATAATGCACCCTATGTGATGCATCTAAGGGACACAAGCCGCACAGTCCTAGTTTCTAGACCACTACTCCCCACTATTAACTGGGGGATTCAGCTGGAAAACTTATTAGCTCAACCTAATTTTCTTCAAGAGTAAACTAGAAATACTACCACTTACCTTTGAGGTTTTCTTAAGAATTAAGTTATATTCGGGAGTTCCCTTCTCTTCCCTGGAGTAGCACGGAAGCTTTTCCCCAAGCTTCCTTTGCTTTCAGAACACCATTGAGTGTTAACGTTGCGGTCAGATTAAATCCAGGGTAATATCAGATTCATCACGTCACCTAAACCGCTGTGGAAACCACAGAGCCTCAAAACAAGTTTCTAATGAGGTGACTCTCTTTGTCTTCCTTAATTAATTGCCCAGAAAGGATGGAGAAGGGAGAAAAGCAAACCCAGTATTTCCCTCTAATCAGTAAAATGACCTGTGGGCAGGCTCCCCAGTGCAAACAAAATGAATTCATTGTCAAGCAGGGTTCATTTTGAGAACCCTGCCACTGCAGGGGCACGAACCCCAGGCCAGAGGACAGTGCATTTCGCCTGGACTGGCAGTGACCCCGCACCTAGGTCTCCCAGGTGCAGGATACAAAGGTGGCAAGCAGGCAGGGAGTGGAAAGTTTCTCACCTTCGGGAGAAGGTGTGACTCGGCCCCTTCTAAGCAGAGAGAAAGAAATACACTTAAACCCCCAAGCGCCGCTGCTTCCAGCCTTTCCCAACGCCCGCCAGCGGGAAACTCACATTACCCGGCTGCTGCGAAGGTTTTAAACTTGGGTGCTTTCCATGGATCCCCCACTCTTACCCTGGGCACCCTCAAACCCCAGTCCTCCCCTCCTCCCACCAAAAACCCCAAACTGAAAACCACCCCAAACCCAATCGAACCCAACTGCCTTCTCCGGAGCCTCACGCACCCCCACACCTCGCACCCCAGCTTTGCGCATCCCTGGGCACCACCTCCCGCCCCTGGTTACCGAATGGTGCGCCCCAGTCCTCCGGCGCCGCTGCTCTGAGGTGCGTGAGCACTGCCGGCGCTGCCTCCTCCAGCCGCCCGGGGCGGACCAGTCGCTCCCGGCGTTGCGGTGCGCTGGGCGGAGACGCGCGCTCCCGACCGGAGGCGGTGCGGGGTGCAGGGGCCGCCTCCCCAGCTCAAGGGCGCCAAGACCAAGAGGAGGTGAGCTTTGTAGAACACTCTTCTGTTAAAGCCGCCCCTCTCTTGTAGTCTGGATAAGCCTCTGTGGCGAGGAAAGGTAACAGGAATCTGAGGATATTCTTTACACTCTTCCACCCTAAACTCTGCAGTGGGCCCCTCAGGCCAACTTTAATTCAGGAGCGAGTGGGGCAGTATGAATGAGATTTATGAAAAATCCTTAGCTTTGGGTTCAAGTTCAGTAAAGTCGGAGCCTCCATCATGAGCTACTTAAGTTACTACCTACATGTCAGTACCTCCTCCTGCTGCCTGGTACATACAGTTATCAACAACAATCAAATGCCCCCCCTAAACAGGACCTCCAAAGGATACGATGGGCCAGGAGTACTTTCAAGGTAGCAGACGTGGCTCACTCCGCGACTCCCAGGAAATATTTATTGAGGCCATAGTCCATGCCAGGCATATCTGGGTGCTAGGGATATGGCCTCCTGGAGCTTATATTCTAGTGAAGAGACAGGCAATAAACATAGGTGAAATATATAGTGAGCGCAATAGCAGTAAGTGCTGTAGAGAAAAATAACTCAGGCAGCGGGTAGAGAATGTGGATGGTGGGGTGAAATTTTAAATCAGGTGGTCAGAGATGGCCTCCCAGTGATGATGGCTTTTGAGTAAAGCACTGAGGATACCCGAGCAAGTCATACCGGTATCTGGGGAGAAAGTGTCCCCTGCCCTGATGTTCTTTATTGGATGGGTCATTTCTTTTACAACTCACAGGCAGTATGATTACCATTTCCATTTCACAGATGAGGAAACTGTAATTTAAAGATGTTGAATGAACTGCCCGAGGTCACATGTTAGTAAATGGAGAACACTAGGTTAGTCAGACCATACTGCAGTGGGAGAAATGCAGCATAAACAGCACGTTGGCTGGCAGTGGTGTGATTAACTCAAACTCCTGATGCCAGAAAAGGATTCCTGGAAGTGACATTGGATTCATTGATTTAAAATAATAATAATTAAAAAAAATATTTTAAAAGCTTGTTTTATTATTACACATAAAATATTTTGCAAACCATCTTTACAGCTGTGTGTATATATCTCAGCCTCACCAGTTGAATGCTAAATGACATAATTTCACAATCTGTTATTGGACTCATTAATCCTTCCCTAATTCTCCACATTGATTTAAGTTGTGCATTCCTGTTCATGGGAATGTAATCATCACCCATGCAGTAGAGCCTATACCATGTGGGCAGGGCATGGGGAAGCTGGTGAGAGAGCAGTCACAGAATGACTGAAAAGATTGAAATCTTGCCATTTCAGACAACACAGATGGATCTAAATATGCTGAGAGAAATAATCAGACAGAGAAAGACAAATACCATAGGATTTCACTTATATATGGAGTCTAAAAAGAAAAAACAAACCAAAATAAATGAATAAACAACACAAAATAGAAACAGACCCATAGATAGAGAGAACAAGTTGATGGTTACCAAAGGGGAGGGGGTGGGGCATGGGAATTAGAGCAGAGCAACAGACCTGCTGCTGTTCAAAGTCAGCAGCGCAAACAGGCCAGTCTTTGCCTTAGCTGTCAGAATCAGATGGCCCTTTGGGGGCACAGGGCCAATAGCTCTTGAGGCAAAGAACAAGAGCATCTTATACTATGTGGAAAAGGCCACTATCAGTTTCAGAGGCTGAAACTGCAGCACCAAGGGGGAGCAACATCATCAATAGGATGGCAGAGCTCCCATTTCTCTCCTGGGTATCTCAGCCTCCTTATGGCTGCGTCCATTTCCTTCATCCTTTCACCAGTGCCAGAAACATCTTTCTATCTTCCAGCATGGACCACAAGGTAATCCCCAAGGGACTGCAATATCAGTCAGGATGCATTGGAAACTTGGATGTGGGTACAAGGCTTGCCCCTGCCAAATCACCTCCAAATGTGCAGCCATGCTGCCACTGCTGGGCAAGGATGGCTGCATCCTGACCTTTCCAGCATCTGCACCTAGGTTACCTCTAAGGGCAGAAGGAAGGGGTAGCTGGACAGCCGGCAGGCCAGGAGTCAGGGAGCTGGCAACTGAGACCATGTCCCAGGGAGGCAGCAGAAAACAGAACCACAGTAAACCAAGACTCTAAACCCTCAGTGCATGCTCCATTGTCCCACCAGGCTTCACTTACTGTTGTGGGCTGAGCTGTGGCCCCCAAATTCTTATGTTGAACTTCTAACCCCTAGGACCTCACAATGTGACTATATTTAGAGACAGGGCCTTTAAAGAGGTAATTAAGATTAAATGAGGTCATATGGGTGAGTCCTAATCCAATCTGACTGGTATCCTTATAAGAAGAGATCAGGACACAGACACCAGGGGCTCTCATGCACAGAAGGAAAACCATGTGAGGAGGCAGCAATAAGATGGTCATCTGCAAACCAAGGAGAGAGCGCTGGAACAGATACGTCTTGTACGACCCTCAGAGGAAATCAACACTGCTGGGACTTTGAGCTTGGACTTCCAGTCTCCAGAACTGCAAGAAAATAAATTTCTGTTGTTTAAGTTACCTACTCCTTGGTATTTTGTTATGGCAGCACTAGCAAACTAATAGATTCACAAAACACAAATTCAAAATTCAAAAATAACGTTTTAAAGAATTTCAATATGGTGACCACAGAGCATTCTATCTCAAATGAGGGCCCTCCTAAGCATGGAATCTTGTGCCACTGCACTGGTCACATGCCCATGAAGCCAGGTCTTGAGAATATGGGAATGGTGGTCTGAAAACAACTTGGAATCCATCAGTGGAGAGATGTGGTTGAAGCTGAGGGAATGGGTAAGAACATGAAGTGAAAAGAGAATAGAAGGGAAGGGAAGGGAAGGGAAGGGAAGGGAAGGGAAGGGAAGGGAAGGGAAGGGAAGGGAAGGGAAGAGGGCTGATATTAGAAGCTTAGAACATGAACATGGAAGGAAGACACTAGAGAAATAGAAGGTGAACAAGAGAAGGTGGAACCTGATGGTGAAATGGGCAATAATGTCTAAGGCCCAAGGTCATGCTTAAGAACCAAAGCCCCTTGGCCTTTGCATGGAGGTCATGTAGTGGGTACTGATGCCAGATTGCTGCTGGTTAATGAGTAAGGTTCTTATAGTCTATTCGTCTAAGGAGGCTGGGGTGGGGGCATGTAGAGGGACTGCTGACATTTGTGCAAGACTGTGAAGGTCCAGGGGATCAGGAGACTGAAATCTAGCCCATACTCTGTTGCCAAGGCCATATTAGCCTACAGGAAGGGCCAATGGCAGGTCTTCTAACAAAGGCACTGAATGTCCTAACCTTGAATAATAGAGCTGTTGTTTGTATATTTATTATCTGAGTCCCCTCACTAGCTCCATGAGAGCAGCAACTGTTCTGTCTTATTCGTTACCAGCTGTAGTACCTGGCACATAGTAGGCATAGTAACATGTTGAATAAATGATTGGGCTGCAGAATTAAGGGAAAGGTTGTGTTTGTTTTGTTTTGTCTTTATTCATTTGTTTGTTTCAGATGAGAGAGAGTTAAATGTGTTTATAGGTTGAGAGCAAGGACACAGAAGGAAGAGAGAAGTTGAAGACAGAGTTGAGAGCAGAAATAATTGATGAAATAAGATACTAGCAAATACATAAGAAAGTAAATCAAGATAAATGCTGGAGGCAAAAATAAATTATCTGAATGATCCTTTGGGAAACTCAGTCATTTATTCATTCTATGGTAAGTACGTTGCTTTATTCTGGACCCCACCCAGGATGGGGAACTTTGGGGAAGGGGAGGATGGTTACATAAGAAAACATAAGAGAGATGACCTTCCAGTTGTACAAGGTGGCACCATCTAGTTAAGAAATTTCTCATGGAAAAATTTAAGCAACAGTGAAACACAGCAAGGGTGTTACCAAGAGTGTGAGTAATAAAGAAAGATTTGGAAACAGAATCGACTGGCAAAAAACCTAGAAATATTAGAAAAATCTAATGCAGAGATAGAGAGGAGATAGGTTAAGGAAGTAGAGGGTAAATCAGGGACTGTTAGTTCTGGCATGGCTTGCAGGCCGTGGGCTAGTTGGCAGCTTTCAGGATCTCGAAGGCAGGGGCTCAGTGCTGGCCCAAGATCTGGAACAGCTCTTTTTATTTTCCAGTTGACTAGGACCCATGCCAATGGGCCCAGCAGAAAGCAATAAAATATAGGCCTATCTCAGAGAAGGACATATCCCTAATAGCTAATGTGTCTGGGTGAGAAAAACTTGGCACTGTTTCAGTGAGTCCAAAAATGAGGCAAGAACCAATTGAAGACAGTGATGAGAAAGAAAAATTGACATTGTCTTCACATGTTAAAATATATAATATGACACTGTTGCCTCTCTAACGTGATTGTTTTCTTCAAAGAATATGGTAATCTATCATCCATCCAAATGTAAGGCAATCTCTCTCTCTCTCTCTCTCTCTCTCTCTCTCTCTCTCTCTCTCACACACACACACACACACACACATACACACACACACACACACACACATACACACACACACACACCCCGCACCATGCAAATTTATCCAAAGGAGCAGCCTAACTTGATACAATGATTCAGTTGCTCAATTAAGTTTCAGAAAACAAATAGGAGGTGAGTGTTCAGAAATCTGCTCTTCTAAGATGTGAGACGAACAGGCTGCCGGCCACGTTCTAATTGGGAATCTCTCCCAAGTCATCAACGATAGAAACTCTCCATCTATTTTCTTCGGTGATTTCAGGGTTGTCATCCTTTTCTATCTTACTCTTTGCATAAATTGGATATCATTGCCTTGTCTTGGCTTTATAGAATTGCTCTTTTCAAATTAGCACAGTTACTCCTGAATAAATGGAGACTGCTTTCCCTTGCCAACTGCTCCCGTTTGTTCCATGGAGCAAGCCCACACCGGGGAATGCCATATTTGTCCACACACAGCACCCCTCCTCGTGGTATCCATTCCATTCCCTCCCTTCCAATGCTCGAGTATTTGCTTAGAGCTTCCCTCTTGCGGTTAATTCTATTGTTCCTCTGGCAGAACTGCACAGACTTCCGCCCACAGAATATGGCACCCAGCAGACAAAACATCAAATGTATTTTAGTGCATGTTTGCCATTCAGTCAGGAATATGGAGATGCCAGTCACTCTAAAATGTCAACAAGATTTCATTTTACACCGAGAGAGAGAGAGAGAGAGAGAGAGAGAGAGAGAGAGAGAGAGAGAGAGAGAGAGAGAGAGAGAGAGAGAGAGAGAGAGACGCACAGTGTACCAGGGAGAAACCAGTCTCATGGTGGTAACTTATAGCCTGGAGCGCTAATACACAAATATTTCTTTTCCTCAAAATCAAATTGTGCATTTGGGAGTGAATTTCTGGTGGCTTCTTATTTATTTACTATCACACAATAATGGGGGAGCGTCAGTGTGTTGGCTCTGGGCTCAATGACTCTGACAGCAAATGGAAAAGAGAGACTGGCTTGTCCTGGCTCCTCGCATCCTGGCACTCCTTAAATTGTATCACAACCACTATAAAGCATGCAGGAATTATGCCAGAATTGAAAAACCTATTGACTCCAGCTCTGACATTGGAGGTTACAGCCACTTGGGTGTCCCGTGCATATTCAAGCCTCTCTCCGTCTGCATGCCTACCTACCAGGGTGGACAAGATGAGGTCTTGCATCCCTGAGTCATTTTCCCATGGAGTCTACCTTCCTTCTACTTTTCTCTTCTGGTCCCTTTGCCTCAGGGGAGTTTTCTGCTCATCATCTTTACATGAAAGATTTAATTCTCTGGTTTCAGTTTACAACCAAGATAGTGAACACAAGCTGACCCAGATGCAGTCCCCAAAATGTCACTGCTTACATAGGAGCCCACCATCACCTGCCTTTACTGAATTCCTGCAGGCTCCTCAGCACGGCTCATCCAAACCTGTCCAGTACATTCCATATGCTCCTTGTTTCTCCCTCATCTCCCAGGAGCATCAGGCAGTCAGGCCCCTGGTGAACTTACCTGGGGAAGGCTGCCTCTACCTACCAGTCATAGCCCTGTCTCCTTTGGCCCCCTTTCCCTCCAGCCTTCCTGGACAACTCACATTTACACACACACACACACACACACACACACACACACACACCATGCACACTTTCAATGCATTGCAATCTTACAGTTATCTCAGAGTAGAAGCCAACAATCCTCAGAGCACATACTCCACGTCATGCCAAGGATTTTGTAGACATCACATTTAACCCTCACAGCAATCCTATGAATAGCTGTTGTAATTATTTCCCCCATTTTACAGACGAGGAAACGAATGCTTAACAAGGGTAGGAATATACCCCTATGTGCCGAAGGCATTGAGAATACTTCTGCCTTTCTTCAAATTCTCACTAATACTATTCCTAATATTTCTGACTCCACCCAGAGGCGTGTGTTTATTTTGTAGAAACTTGAGTCAATGTGAAGATGAAGAATGAGGAGGAAGAGAAGGAATAGGAGGAGGAAAAGGAAAACTGTATATGTGTATGTGTGTGTGTTTATCTGGGTATGTGTGTTTGTGTATAAAAGCACAGAAAGAAATGTTGAAATAAATTTTTATTATTTAAATTTTTAGTATTTTAAAAGTAGCATCAGCACTTTATAGAAAGCTGAAAAGAAGAAAAGAAAATGATCTATAACTTCACTGCCATAAAACTACCAATGATAGCATTTTGCATTTACTTTTAGACTATCACAAAACACCGCTATTTACAAGTATATTTACCTAGTTATCATATGGTACCTATAAATTTGTATTTTTTTCCCACTTAATCCCATTATATTATAGGCATTTTCTGTTTTATTATATAATCTTTATAAGCATCCACTGTTAATATCTGCAATATTTCATTGAATAGGTGCCACAATTTATTCAACTATCTCATTGTTGATAGACAGGTAGATGCCAGGTTTTTTTCTACTATAAGTTTTGCTGCAACGATATTTGCATTTATTTTATATAATGGTAGATGTGAAAAAATACACAGTGGTTATTCTCTTTGCGCTTGAATATTCATTTTATATTTGCAGACATTTTTCAGATGTTTACCAATGGCTGGTGCAAGCAATGTCCACCTTCGCAAGAGTCTGCATAAATAATAGCAGTTACACACTAGTAAAAGTTTTTGTTTAAAAATTCTAAATTTCTACTTATCTTACTAACAAAAAATGTAGTTATTAAGTGCCCTAAGTTTATAAATGAGAAATCATTCAATTTAGCCTGGACACAAGAAATCTGAGGGCAGGGAGAGGTGATAACTGTCTTTAAATATTTGAAGGTGGAGAAGCTGGGGGATAATTGTTCTGTGGCCTCAGGTGGGGGCAGGTTTCAGCTGAACGAGGGGGACTTCTGCCAAGTGGCCTGGAGTGAGCTCCCTCAGTGACTGATGTGGAACAGGCTGGACAATTCCCTAGTAAGGACCAAGTCAGGGAAATCAAGCTACCCTGCAAGGCTGGACTGGGTGCTCAGTACGAACACTTCCAGCCCTGAGAGGTGGTGACTCTGAAAGTTATATATAAAATGAGTATTATTCTCTTTTGTAAAAAAGAAAAGACTCAATTACCAAAGTTTTGAACTGTTTAAAGTGAAAAAGCAAGATTTTTTTTATTATGGTGTGCATTCCTTTAATAAATATGTATTGCACATATATTATGATTCAGTCATTGTTTTAGATGGAAGGGATGCAAAAGTTAGGAAAACAGACAAAAATCCGTGCCTTCAGGGAACTTACAAATATGTGACAGTTTTCAAAATGTTTTTGTGTGTATTTTCTTATTTGACCTCAGGGTGATGGCATGAGGTGAGCAGGGGAGGAATTCTCTCTGCTATGTATGTGGAAGTCAAGGCTGAGAGAGATCCAATGGCTTACCCAGGAGCACACGCTGAACCGTGGGAGGAGAATGAAACCCCAGCCACACTCACTGCTGCCCCAGTGCTCTGTGTACTGCCATGTTGCCTGACCTGTGCCCCTGCGTGCCGGGAGGACCCTGTACACCTACAGTCCCACTTCAGACTTTGGGAGTCGGCAACATGTCCTGAGTTCCGTACAAGTTACTGTGTTTTTAATATAGCAAAGAGATTAAACCTCAGAAGCAAAGCTCTTTATAAACCTAATATATTTTAATTTTTTAAGTTATGAGGTTCTCAAAGACTGATGTATTTGTTAACTTTTTAAAACTTTATGCCTGGCACATAGCACAAGCTTTATCAGTGTGTGTTAATGGAGAACCACAACTCATAAAAATCAAATGCTATTCTTATGCTGTGTTTTTAAAATATGCTGTTCTTGTGAAATTACAGTACCTAGGAAATGAAAATTTATAAAATTTCCTATGACTTCAAAGAAACTAGAAGAGAAAGATAAGGGTCTATGTATCAGTAACTGAAGTACTTGGTGAAATGTGTATAGGACCAATACTTTGACAAAACAGGGGTCTGACTTAATCTTCATTTTAAACCATTATTTTGAGAGTTACATGACTTTCTTTCAGTGCATCTCAGTATGTTCTGTTTAATTACATTCTGGCCTTTAGCTTTCCGGTTCTTTACCTAAGTTCTTTGATATTATCACTGTATCGTGTTTACCCAGAAATAGAGTCTTCTTGTGACATCATAGGCATTCCCTGCATTTTGAAATTAACATATCTTTCCATGGCAGATTTCTAGCAGGTCTCTATTTAGAGGGAGAAATTAATGAAAAGATGGCAGCATGCTCCCTCAAGTTCTCATTAATTGAGGACAAAGCCATATTAGACCTAAAGTAGAATTTTATATATATATATATATATATATATATACACATAGTATATATAAGTATATATATACACTATATATTATATAGAATTAAATATTATATATAAATATATATATTTATATAAATATATATAATTATATTATATATAATATATATACATATATAATATATACACACATATACATATGCATACATACATATACATATACTATAAATGTCATATATATGTTTATAAATATATGTAATACATTTATATATTACATGTAATCCTCGTATATGATAGAATATTGGAAGTGGAAGGATAAGGACAGCAGATGAAAATAATTTAAAACTCACATCTATGTAGATAGACATGAAAACTGCAAAAGTTCAATCCTGAAGAGAGCTCCAAACTCATGGGTGTCTGTGCCCTGGCGAAACAATTAGCCACCCTTGTTCATTTGTGAAAGAAAAAAAACTGAAAACCAGTTAATGAAACAAAATTGTTTGGTGGGATCCAAGTGATTAAGGAGAAGCAATGTAACCGGTGATGAGAACGCAGGGTCAGAGTTAAAGAGACCTAGGTTCCAATCTTGATTCTGCCACTAACTTCTTCTGTGCCTCAGCCTCCAGGATTTTTGCAACTAGAATGAGCTCCGTTATGTGAAGAGCTTTGGATGGGGTCTGTCGCATAGTAAATACTCATCATAGGACAGCAGCTGTCGTTCTTGGTTATGCGTGATGTTAATAGCAACCACATGGCCACAGTGTTGGCCTTATGGAGCAAAGATGACATTTTGAGTCTGGACTTTTGAATTTGAGCCCCAAAGTAAATAATGTTGTACTCTGGGCATATCAGTCAATCTGTTTATGTTCTTTTTGGTGACAAATCATCAGTCATCCAATCCTCATAAGTAACAACTAATTTTGTTTCCATTCCAGAGTCACGTAAAGAGTGTAATGAAGGATGAGCTACTTCAAAACGAACATCACTGCAAGATCTGAATGGATTTTACCTCAAAGAGGCTGTCCACGAAACTGGAACATCTCCCAGAGAGACAATGCAGCTGCCTTCTGTGGTTCATGTTGTGGTTTTGTTCTGTGCCTGAGAACATTTTCTAGAGCTGGGTTGCTTCCTTTTTTCAAGAAATGGTGACAGCTAGGGGAGCTCAAGCAAAACATAATGGGGGCAGTGGATCACCCGGCAGAAGTATTCCCAGCTCAAATAGAAAAAAAATTTTTCACTACCTGCTGTTTTGGGAGGTCTCATAACATGGCTCTTTCTTATGGGAAGAGCAGACTCTGTGATATTTGCTTTCAATGTAGATTCCCTAGACTGTGCTCCCACAGGCTTTCCAAGGGAGCAGCCATTTTATTACTAGAGGACAAGATTACTAGCAATGTAGACACACGTATAGAATCCATCCTCCCTGTTGTTAGGCGGGCAGGGAGAATGCATTACAGGAAATAAAGAAGGTGACTTGGTCTATTCTCCTTGTAAAGATACTAATGACAGGTCTCCTGCTAAGTAAAGTAATTGAATTGCTAGTGGGAGAGTCCTTCTCTGAGGGAAGGTTTAGCCATGTGTACAAATTTGCCTAGGATTGCTTCTGATAAACAAAACTGGGATTCATAAATTTATGGGGCTGGGAGCTCTGAAAGGTCATGTAAGCTGAGTATAAAATGGAGCAGTTTTCAAGACTAAAATGACCCCCTTCTATGTAAGTGATTTAACCAGCACACATCGCTTAGGGACCTCACATAGTCACCTGGGCCAGAAATGATTCCCTACTTTGAGAAAGGGCCTGGGGATCTGAGTTGACAGTCCTACACCAGTTCCTGCTTACTCTATGCCTCTTGATTACTTGTCTCCTTGAAATTATTACCCTGTTTCCCCGAAAATAAGACCTAGCCAGACAATCAGCTCTAATGTATCTTTTGGAGCAAAAATTAATATAAGACCCGCTATTATATTATATTATATTATATTATATTATATTATATTATATTATATTATATTATATTATATAAGACCCGGTCTTATATCATAGTAAAATAAGACCCAGTGTTATATTAATTTTTGCTCCATAAGATGAATTAGAGCTGATTGTCCAACTAGGTCTTATTTTCGGGGAAACATGGTAGTAAAGCTTGAGCCTGGGTAAGATCTCCGATTTGGCAGTCCCATCCTTGTGATCCATCAAGATTCTGGTAAATGAAGAGGAAAGGGTTCGTTCAAGTTTTCAGTAGCAGGCATCAGGCTATGGGCTAAACTTCATGCCTTATTGGGAGGATCGTAAACTGAAGACTGGTACCCATTTTGGAATTGTCTTTGAGATCTGCCATATGTAAGGACCTGGGACTTGGTCCTTGAAGAAGAGATAGTCTAGATGAATATTCAGATGATAAAAGAATGGCTTTAGAAGCCCAAATATAGATGTCATTCCCATCCCACAGATTTCTTTCAAATTCAAACTAAAGGGCTTTCGTTATAAACTGTTCTTTGACTCTGAATTCAGCTAAGCCCATAATGTCAGAGCGGGGATGGTGATACCAAACATTGCCAAATCTTGCCAGATGGATGGAATGTTTGAATAAAAGTAGTCAATCAAACAAGACAATCGTGTCAAGCAGGAATGCAGATGTTTTCCCGACAGCATGCCAATCAGTGTTCCTAGGCACAGATCTTGCCTCCAACTCTGCCTCTTACCAACCCCACCACTTGAGTCTAAATAGTCCACCTTTGTCCCCAAACTTCCCAATCATTTTAATTTTCTACCCACTTCCTCTTACTTTTATTTTCATCCCTCTGGACTCAGCTTTGGTAAGATACCTGCCTAATAAGAAAAAAGCCAAAATTCACAGGTACTTCTTTCTCATGATGGAGGGAGTATTAGTTTCCTTTAGTTCCCTGGAAAGCATTCTGGTGTACAACTCAGATGAATCAGTAAGCAGCATGTCACCTGATTAAATTCAGAATATGAATGTGCATGTGGTTTCTTTATTCACGGGGGACAGTCACCAGTAGAGGAGGGATGAAAAAATGAGCTGTCAGTTTCCTCCAGGACCAGGGGTGAAATAATTTAACTCAAAAATCAGACAAACTCAGCAAGGTATGTATTTAGAGGGCAATTAAATTATTTGAAAACCGGTTCCTCCCTCCAGCTTCTGACAAAAACTTTGGGCTTGCAGGGTCTATTAGAGAGCAGAATTTCTGCCAAATTTTAATGGATGTTCCCCCAGATTTGGGAAGCAGAATGAAAACCGAGTCATCAAAGAGCAATCAACTGTGACTCCATCTCTCTGGGCAGGAGAGGTTTAACTCTACACCAGATGCAAGGTTTAAATCAGTAACTCATTCTCTTTAAGTCTTATGCAGACATCATGGATCTCTGCATCCTCTAAAGAATACATGCAATATAGAATATTTGCAACAGAGTCAGAGACCAGAGGCTGACATATATGGCAACATCCTTATCTTCCTTTCTCCAAAGGCAATTGTTTATATTTAACATATGTTTATATGTCATTTACTATAGGTCATGCATTGTGATAAGTACTTTATGAAAACTTACTCATTTCATCCCCACAACAACCATATACATTTGGTAGGCATTATTATTGTCCTCATTCCCATTTTACAGTTGAGGAAACTGAGGCAGCACTGAGAGTTTAAATAACTTGGTCACACAGCCTGCCTAATTCAAATCTAATCTGCTCCAGAATCTATACTCTTACCCACTCTGCTATGCTGCCTGACTAAATAGTATAATTAAAATATTTAAAGCATTTAATTTATTCTTTACCTTAAAATCTTCCTTTCCTATCTACAAAGATATAAGCATGGAAAGCTCAGCATGTGGGTTGGGGAACCTCCAACAGCAAATGGGCAGAGATCACTCACAAAATGATGGACAAAGTGGGCAACTGCTCTTTTGATTCAACCACCTTGCCAAAGCCTGGAAAACTCCCTCCTGTCCAAGTTCTGCCTCTATTAATTGGCCCTGAGTGGAGGGTCCCACCTGTTTCCTGTACTCTGCCCAGACTTCCAAATTATCCAAATTATTGTTGCTTACTGTGGATGCCAGATGATCACTTTTCATTCATTCATTCATTCATTCATTCATTCCATAAACTCCTTCCGTGTGTACTTGGCATGAGGAATAATTGACAGTATCTTCCAGGTGAGTAAAAATATGAGACTGCTACCAAAAATATTATAAAAATAGGACTGGGAAACCCTGAAGTTAATGCAAGTTAAATCAGCATATACCAGACACACCAAAGGACATCAATTCATCCCACTTTTATTGTACATATGATAGTGTGAATCAAAACAAACACTATTAACTGCCTTTACGTTCCTGGCTGTGTACTAGGTTCTGGGGAGATATTAATGAACCTGATAAACTCTGCCCCTGCTTCATAAAACATACTGGATTTGGAGAATTCATTTATTCAGAAAGCAATTACAAGTGCAAATATAAATTATTTTAAAATTCTAAATTATGTTTCTAGGTTTGACTTTGTCAAATGCTGAGATTCCCCGACCTGGCAGTTATATTTTCAGGAGCATTGTATCCAGTCAGACAATTCCTCATCTTAGAACTTTTCGGGTGTACGTGATATTGGGCAGTAAGTGATTGAATCGTAATTCCCGAAGTTAGTATTGCTGGGGGGAAAGATTCATTAGTTACACAGGCCGTGTGTCACGCTGGTGAGCATGGGATGCTCACTGGGGAGGGATTCTTCCTGCCAAACATCCTAGACAGACAAAACGTCAGCCACAGCCAGAGCATATAGGAGGGGAGCAAACCCTTTCTTAGAAGTCAACTGACAAAGATGCAGCCTACAAATTCTATAACTAGAGCATATTAGAACAAATTTTAAGACAAAGACTTAGAAATAAAGGGCCTTGAGCAAAAGGCAGAAATTAATCTGTACAGATGGTAAGGACACACACATGGATCCAGATTGTTCTGCCACCAAGACCACCTCCTTTGTTACGTTATTCTCATTCTCTTAAAAATGAGAGGTGGCACTTGGTGGTAGGATCCACTTTGCAGTCTTTGCACATTGTTACTTAAGTATAATGAACCTACATCGTCTTCTTAGAAAGAACGGGCTATTATTTCGTTCTGTAATCTTCATAAATTTCTATATACGTTCCTGGAAAAGGTGGGTCTGTTCTAACCAGAATGAGCCAAACTAGGGAGGCAAAGATCCCAAGAGATATTTATAATTTTTTTTTTTTTTTTTTTTTTTTTTTTAACCAGAGCTGTGTTCTCTGTTCTTAGCTTCATTCAGCTGCAAGTAGCAAGTAAGTGTTTTGGAGAGGGATAATCTCATCAAACAAACATCTTTCAGTTTACTCTGAGCAAAATGATCAATGCTGTAGCCTGAAGCACTACAGATGGTTAACATTTCATTTTCATACTTTCTAGGCAAAGCCCCAACACCTTTTGGAAAATTTCATTCATTTCATAGATATCTACCGAAATGTATCTAAGTATGACAGTAAGTGATAAAGGTGACGACCAGTGTAATAGAGCACATCTAACTGAAGGATCTCTCCTATGGAGAGAAGCTCAATGCCCTAAGTGGTGTGGAGAGAAGCCCTTGGCACAGCTACAGACTGATGACTGCACAAGTCTGTTCAGGGAAATCTTTAGGGGCCTCTGTGCTCAGTGACCCTGGCAGGCTTTCAGAATTTGGTTAAACACATTCCAGGGCAGTGTGAGCCATTAGCTATGCTTCTCTAGGACAATAGTAGGAGTTGGAAAGGGAGGTAGGAAGAGAGATCTGAGCAGGGCTCTGCAGTCACCACGAAGCACTTGCCAGAGCTGTGTGCCAAGAACAAGGTTCTGAGATGCTGCCTCAGGCAGGTAAAGTAAGGCTGGTCAACTCCAGCACTAAAGGGCAATGAAGCATACAAAAAGCAAAAAACCCCAGGCTTCAGACTGAGGGAGCTGGCAGATTTACTTTCTAAATAGGCCAACTTTACCCCGCCCCCAGAAAAAATTAGTTGCCCATTACGATATCTGGTTAAATTATTGCTGTTGTGTGACTGGCCTGGGAATTCAGACTTACACATAGGCAATGTGTCGGTAAATGCGATGTGTTAAGGGACCACAGGATCTGAAAGAAAAAGCAATTATGGGCTCAGACATTGTTTTTATGTCATTTCCATTTGAGAAGTGAGACCTGAAGAAGAGATATTTAAAAGAAACAAAAAAACAAACAAACAAAAAGCCTCTCCATTTTAATGGACACATAAGGGCTTCGATTTATAGGGTATAAGCAAGAAATATAGGTAAGAAAAAGATGCTCAATCAATACTTGCTTTCCAACCCCAATGGACATACAGATAAGGATTTGGGAGGCAAAGTCTAAAACCTTGCAATCAATTATATAGCCTTTGACTAGTTTAAGGTTTGGGATTCAGAAGACCACTTGGTTTATAGACCTCAAACTAAAGAGTGTCCATAGTTCTCCCAATATCTAACCCAATATAATGGTTCCATCAAATTTTCCTTCAGCTGTAACACTGGTACTTTTACATCCTATCAGAAAAGCACATGTACGAGCCTACTCTAGTTTTCACTAGCCTAACTAGTCCTAAGCAGCAAGCACATCACCCTAGGGCCTCATGTGTTTCTGTACTGAACTGAATCTGAGTCCCTTAGAACAAAGAAAAAGGGGAAAATTCAATCATGATTTTTGATGCTGTGGTTCAGAGTGCTAGTACCTCCTTTGAGAGAGCTACAATGACAGCAGAAAGTAGAGATTCACAAGGTTATGTCAAATAGCAAACGAGGGAAGCCATTTTATAGCAATTACAAAAGCCTGTGAAAACATGTGCCAGGTGGGAACTAGATAGTCAGGGGGCTCATCTCATAAATTATATAAATGTCTAACCACTGCACTGTACACCTGAAACTAATATAAAATAATATTAACTCTCAACTATAATTGGGGGTGGGGGGAAGCTCTTCATTGGGCAATTTCTGGCTCCTATCACTGCTCAGGATGAACTTGCTTGTCCTAAGCCACACACCTCACAATGCCACACATCTCACAATGCCACACACCTCACAATGCCACACACCTCGCAATGCCCAGGTAACACGAATTATTTCCTTCTAGCCAATTAGTTATTGTGTAGAACCCAATTAACAGCAAGTGACCCTAAAGCTTGGAATATTCAAAGTCCACTGCCGCATTTCCTGGTGCCCAGAAATACAAGTTCCCAGCAAGGTGGCTCTGAATAAATAAAGGAAAAGAATAATTTCAATAGAAGTTTCACTTTTTCACTTTCATCCTTTTGCCAAAGTTTAAGGACTTTATCATGAAAATCACAACAAATGAAGAAAAGTCTGCTCCTAGTTTTAAATGGTTAAAAAATCAATTTCATTTTTTTGTTTCAAAAGAGTAAAATGATATCAAAGCTTTTTTGTGTGTGTTTGTTTTCTCTTTCTAAGTCCAAGACCAGGAAAACATGAATTTAGTAAAGAAAATCAGGACAAAAAGTAGGAAAAAAGGGTATTTAAAATAACCCAGAAGCTGTCTTAAGTTTTGTTTGGCTTTTTAGAAAATTATTTTCCCCATGACCTCTTTCTCTTGGGGAAAGAAAGCCTCTTAGTAGGGATAGTATTAATTTTACCAAGGGAGTTATAAGCTTCCTTCTCTGAGCAAACCCAAAATCTGACCCAGAATGTCTTGCCAGAGTCACCAGCTAAATGTGACTCACACATTATTAGTTCCTGCTTCTACGGGTGAGTCTTCACTTGCATTTTTATTTTAGTCTTTTCTAGCTGAAGTTGAAAGTATCACTGATGGCATGGTGTGGCTCTAAGAAATGAAGATATGAATGGTGAGACTGTAGAAAACAGGAAGAGATTATTTATGATCATATTTATCCATATTTATATCTATGGGACTCCTTAATTTTGGTCAGTGTGTTAGTTTCCTATGACTTCCATAACTAAGTTCCATGAACTTGATGTCTTAAAACAACAGAAATTTATTTCTCACAGTTCTGGAAGCTAGAAGTTCAAAAACCAAGGTATGGGCAAGTTTGGTTCCTTCTGGAGGGCCCTTAGGAAGAGTCTATTCTGTGCCTTTGTCTTAGCCTCTGGTAGTTGCCAGTATTCTTGGCAATCCTTGGCTTGTATACCCATCATTCTGCCTTTGTCATCACAAGGTATTCCTCCCTACATATCTGTGTCTGTGTTTTCTTCTAATATTGCCAGTCATATTGAATAAGGAGCCCACCCTATTCCAGTGTGACTTCAACTTAACTTATATCTTAACTATACCTGCAAATATCCTATTTTGAAATAAGGTCACACTCACATGTACTAGGGGTTAGGACTTGGATACATCTTTTTGTGGGACACACTGAAACTCACAAGAGTCAGACTTTTTTTGATGTTAATAAGAGTGATTAAAGGGCAAGAAACCATTTTGTGCAAACCATTTTGTGAATCCATTCACTCTAAAAATGTAAACCTTAGGCTTACCCTATGAGATTTGGATGTCAGCAAGTTACGTGTTATACAGAAGGTCAAAACTGACAAGTGACTTTTAAAAGAGACCCATCAGGTCAGTGCCCTTTGGCCTCACAAAAATAATCCATTTTAGTTGCTACAGTAGGGAAGTCTGTAGCAAGAGCTTATTTGAAGCTGACTTCTAGCATCCAGACTTATATATGACAAGAGACCAAAATTTAAGGTGTTGGAGTTTATGTGACACATATTGGATGCCTAAGTAGGGGACACAAAACTTTGGAAGTTTCCTACATGACCCACTATATTTGGACTGCTTGCAATGGAATTCCAGGACAAGTTTGCTTGGAAAGTAGGTTTTCTGATTTCAGAATAGTACTAGGAGAATTGCCTTAGTAGTAGCTCCACTGAAATTGGCTCTATTTAATGTTGTTCCCATCCTGGTCAGGAAAACTTTACCTTAGACATTCAAGTTAAGACAACCCAACCTCTAAACAAACCAGTCAGGCACCTTCGAGAAAAAGGCAGAGTAGAAAAAAAATCATTATGCTGCTGTGACTGACTCCTCAATTGTTACCTGTTGGAATTAAATGCATTAAGCCCTTGATTTGGGAGCATGATAAAAGCCATGAAATCAGCAACTACATAATAATTATTTTCACTTCCACAACCTTTCCCAATGTTTTACAATGAAAAATTTGAAGCATACAGCAAAGTTGAAAGCATTTTACAGGGAACATCACCTAGAGTCTACCAATATTTCACTACACTTGTTTTCTCATATATCTATTTGTCCAACCCTCTAGCCACTTATCAATCTATCATAGTTTCATACATTTCAAAGTAAATTACAGACAACAGTACATATCCTCCTAAATACTTCAGTATGCATATCATTAACTGGATATTTGTTTTTAAGCTGTGGAATAGGCTATGTAAACTATGAGATATTTATAGAGGAATGAATAACACCTCCATGGGGATATTTCACTTCACGGTAAGTGTCCAGGTAGCATGTACCTTTTCATGAGTATTTCAGTGACTATCTAAAATGCAAGACAATCATGGTTATAAAGTTCATATTAAGATATTTTATTAACAAAATATAAAAAAATGTATTCAGTCATCTTATTCACAAATAATTACACTACATCCCTCCCTGGGCATATATATAAGAACTTCAGGTGGTATTGCTTCAGAATTTAGGCCTCACAAGTTCCCAACTATCTTATAACTACATTAATGTCCTGGTAAGTTCTCTCCAAAGACCACAATCATTACATCTCTACTAGGACATCTCTCACACTGCTTTTCTATATACCAATCCTCTTTCAAATACAAGTTTAAACTCTAGGTCTTGACAATAAAAATTCCATAAAGCATAACCTTATACTTTACTTATGTTTGTCAAACACAATCTTTCCATTAAAATAAAAGCATTCTTGCCTCATCTATTTTCCTGGGCTGCTGTGCATTTCCTGGATAACATAGCCCTATTCTGACAGAAAAAGGTTCAAGTAAAACAGAATTTAATTGTTTAAGTGGAGAAAGATAACAAGGAAAGGAAGCCATTCATAAACTTAAAAATTGAATGAAGCAATTAACTCTCTATAAGAAGACTAGAAAACAGAAACGCACAAACTCAGGGAAGAGATGGTAAAGCACTGGGATGAGATGAAACATGAACTGGAAACCAGGAGAGAATTGGAAAGGAAAAATCAGAAATAAGTCAAAATTGGAGGGAGCACAAAACAAATAAAATATAGACTGTAAAGTAATCAAAACAAAAAAGAAATTTATGTATTTAAAAGTTATAAAGAATTAGGAAACAGGGAAACAGTCAAAGAAAACCCAATACATAGTTGGAATTACCAAATAAGGAAAGGAAAAAACAACTTCAATAGTATGGGGATTAGATGGACAGAAACAAACTGGTAAACATTATACACCCCACTCACAGAGAAATTGTATATGTTATATGTCTGTCAGTATAAAAGTGATTTAACTACCACAGATTGAAATGGGAAAATGGAAAAAACATGGGAGGAAGAGTAAGTAAAATGACCTATAATATATCTGAGGGGAAGATATCATTTAGGGCTATAAAATGAAGTAATATAAGTATGAGCATATATACAAAACAATGCAATAGTTAGACATTTCACCTCTCACAAAGTGATAACCCCTCTCCCCCAATCTATTGCCCCTCTGACATTGTATATAGCTGTTACATTTCCATCGATGCTATTCCCTGAAACTAATTTAAATAAATAAATAAATAAATAAATATGAGCATATGTAAATGGCAGACATATAAATTTAAAAAATATGTTGTTGACCAAAGTTAGGAGATGAGGGGGAGGAAGTTGGGGGAAGAATATGAAAATAGTTTTTTTTTATCATTTGCACGTTAGGGAAAAATAAATACTGTTTCTAAAGTAATAAATAGCTAAGGGTATTATACAGCATTATTACACAACTAACCACGAAACAAAACACTAAGCTTCCTAAATACAGTTGAATCATCCACAATGTAATAAAAAAAAACACAACAGATTACAGAGTTAAATACTTTTTTAAAACTATAAAGACAGCAATATAAATAATAGAATTAAAATCAAATGTCTTTCAAATTAATAAACATAAATAAACTTATCTATTAAAAGAAAAAGAATTGCAGACTAGATCAAAAAGTAACACACAATTTCAAGCTGTGTATAAAACTCGCTTAAAACAAAGTGATGCAGAAAAATTGAAAATAAAATTGTGGGGAAAGTTATACTAAGTAACTACAAACTAAAAGAAAGTAGGGGACTGGACTCTGTAATATCAGAATAGATGAAATACCAGAAAAAGGACATTAAATGAGACAGTTATAAAGAATTTTGTTATTCCCAAACTTGCAGTTAATGATGAATATATAACAACTATAAATATTTACTTAGGCACAAAATAACAGCATAAATTTTTATAATTTAGAAATTGTAGGAAATACCAGAAAGGTTGACAAAACCATGTTTTCAGTAGGAGACTTTAATTCGTCTCTCAGTTCGTGAGTGAAAAATTGGCAAAAAAAATAAGTAAATATACAGAAGACCTAAGTAAAATTAGTGACAGATAAATTAATAAATACACAATACCCAGAAAACAGAGAATACATCTTCTTTTCAAGCATAATAATAAAATCACCAAAATTGACCAGACAAGGCCATAAAGGAACTCCCAATAAATTTTTTATGATAATTAGCTTCGCCATTCAAGAAAATGAACATCTTTCCATTTGTCCAAGTCTTGTTTTTCCTTCAGGAGTGTTTTATCGTTTACTTCACACAAGTTTTTGCTTAATTATTGCTACACTTATTTCTTGATATTTTATCTTATTTGTCACTGCTGTTAATAGGCTTTTCCATTCCATTATATTGTTATACTGACTACATACATATATAGAGAAAATTATATATGTATTTATATATATAACATTCCTGAGTATTAGTTTTATACTATGCTCCTTTACTATAGAAAGTTTTTCAGCTGGTTTTTGTTGTTGTTGTACACCAGGAAACTTCAGTCAACTTCACAGCATCCCAATAATCCAGAGGAAGGTAGCCAGAAAGGGGACCTGGAGGTCCATGCAAAGACTCATACGTAGCACTGAAACCCACTTATTTGCCTTCACTCATGGAAGAGAACATGGTTTCTGCTTTCTTTTCACCTTCTAAAATCTTACAGGCATGCATTTTATTCATACAATGTAAATTGCATCCAGAGGGAGGAAGGGAGTCTAGTAAATTGTAATTTCCAGCTTCCAACCCCCACGATATAGGAGAGGGTAAAACAGGGAGTAGAAAAAAAATATCCAGCATGAATATAAAATACATGAAATATTCATAATAGATACAGAAAAATGGCCAAATGATATAAACAGTTCACAGAAAAATAGGCAAAGGTATGAATAAATAGTTCATACAAAAGAATGCTTATTTAATGCCTCATAAATATATGAAAGAATGTTCATGCCACTTAAGAGAAATGTAAATTGAAAGTACCCCTAGATATCAGTTTTCATTGTTTTATTGGAAACATCATAAAGTTGGCAACACACTGTATTGGTGAGTGTGTGAGAAAACAGGAACACTTAACGTATTATAGAGGGAGAGTGCAATTTGGCATTATCTATCAAAAATTATAATTGCATATGTAATTTCATTTTACATAGAAATTCCACTTCTAAGAATTTATCATCCAGATATAATATATATACACATGTGAAATTCTAATAGCAAGCATATACACAAAATCTAAGTGTCCATCAATAGGGTATTGGTTAAACAAATTATGGTATAGTCATACAATGGATTTTTATGCATCTTAAAAAAGAAGGAAGAAAAACTTTGTGAATAGTTTTGGAAATATTTTCAAGACATTATAGGTGATTAAAAAACAAGGTGCAGAACTTTATGAAGAGAACTCTAACATTTGTTTTAAAAAAGAGGGAAATCATATATATTACATCAAATTTTATACGCTAAAAACTGTGGAAAGGCAAATAGGAAACTAACAATAGTGGTTATTTTGGAGAGAGGACAGTAAGAAATGGGCAGATGGAGGACAGGTTGGGAAAGATACTAGGTATTGCCTAGTCAAAAATAAATACATGATTTTTTTAAATGAAGAAGATTGGCAGAGGAAAATAACTTGGCAGAAGTTCAGGGGAATGCTACAAAGACAATATCAAAAGACTTGAAAATAAGGAGTGAGTCTGTGCTATTCCGCATACAAAAGGGAAAGCTGAGAGGTAATGGAATAGAACTCCTACAGAAAAGATGGCTGCCAGCCATTTGCTATCCTCCCTGAAAACAGGAGACAGCGGGGTTAAAACATGAACAGTTTAGATTGAATATCCAAAGTAGACTATGAATACAGGACTAAGTTATCAAAAGACTATATAAACTTGCCTTCTCTGAAGCCAACCACTCCTTGAAATACAGAAGTCTCAGTTCACTTGCTTAAATACCCTGCACTGGTTTTTGGTCCAATTGCTTTAGAATAGTGCGAAGCCCTTCGTGATCTGCACTAGCCTATCTTCTAACATAGGGCTATTGTGAGGTGCTTTCTGCTTCCCTCCTCCCACATAATACATTCTCACACTCCCACATCCAGAGTGGTTATAACTTCCTGTTTTTAAAATTTACTGTGCATTTTCATGCCTCCATGCCTTTGCTGACACTGGTCTCACATTTTCGAATATCCTTCTATGTAGCTTCCTAACAAGTTTCTACTCACTCACGAGACCCAGCAAGTAACACCTTTTGTGAATGATTTTTGGAGCTCTCCTGAATTTTGGAAAAATTTGTTGTCCCTGTTATATCTTCCCATGCCAAATACCCATGTCTCTATTTTATTGTTCAGTAGGCTATGTGATGATTAGTGGAATAGAGGTTTGGTGTCCCATTAAGACTGGCAGATGTCAGATGTTCTCTTTTAATCCTTTGAAACCAATATGGTGACCCATAGCTAGCACAGTACCTGGCCTCAAATTATGCTGACTGCCTGGAGAGTGAGGTATAAAAAACATAATTTGGAATGATAAAATCCAGGCACTCATTCTGTGCTTATATATTTCAAACACTTTGAGGAAGTGGAATTATTATGAGTCTGATCTACTATCTTTACAAAACCAGGGACAGAATTCAAGGCAATCCTTGAGGTATACTAAAAAGACCCTGCATACTATGGAATATATTACATTTCAAAAGATGCATGATGGGCTTGTCATTGATACAATTGCACAATGGAGAATATAAATGTGCAAAAGCATGCTCTGAAAGCAAAGCCCCGTCACTTGAAGACAATAACTGGATGTGTATCTTCTGAAAACTCTTGGATTTAAAACTTCAAAATGCTACTATTTTATTTTAGCATTTTATTTCCTTAAGGAGAAAAAGATGAAAAATTCCACAAATGGTTCTGCTTTGAGCTCACCAACACCAACCTCCACATCTCCAATTATAAAATAAACAGAAATAGGACTTCTTTATGGAGGCTTGGTTTTGGAAATGGGTTTCTTACATGCCAGAAAAATAAATTTCATTTATGTTTCACCAAAAGTTTCCAATCCTGAAATTCAATCTCAGGTTCATATTTTACATCCAAAGGCTTATTCAAACACGTGAGTCCCTATACAATCATTTCATTTTTCACAATTGAATAAACTATCCGTAATTTATTCAAATCATCATATCATTTATCAGGAAGTTGAATCCACCATAAATATGTATGCCTTTTTTCAGCCCAATTTCTTATTAAATTTACAGAGAAGTAGAATCAAACTCCCTTGAAATTTGAACTGGGCTGCACTTCAATTCAATCACTACTGTTGGACCTTGAGCAAGTACCCATCCTTGCTAAACCTTTGTTTCCTTACCTATAAAAGAGGAGTAATAACAACAACATGCCCTAGAGAGCGTTGAATTATAAATAACAAAAAAAATTAAAAATTAAAAAAAAATGGTAGCATATAGCGCCTGGAGCACACAGGTTCCCAATAAGCTGTGTTTTTTTGTGTTTTTTTATTTTTCAGCAAGTTTGCATCTGCCAATCAATATTTTCTCTGCTTTATTACAGTTTCCTCAGTGTGGAGCACACTTGCCCATCTCTACGTTACCCTAATCAGGCAAATTGATCCTTATATACCTGTGAACTCCCCTGAGAAAACTTCTTGACTCCCTCCCACTTCTGCAGGCCAGGCTAGTCCCCTTGAATGTTCTGCTTACCTCTATCATTGCCCTTATTACACTGGAATATAATATTTATTTACTCGTCTACTTCCCCTACTTCAGTGTAAGCTTTTTGAGAAGAGAGATTGTGTCTTGACTGTGTTATTTCATCTTTATTTCTAACACCATGTTTGCATTTAGAAGGGAAATAAAAATAAGGGCTCTTAAAATGCTTTAATTCAGACATCTAAAATTAAAAGAAACTATAGGTGTTAACAGTATTTTGATTAAGAATTCAAGAATTCAGATGGAAATTTCGTATTATGCCAAAAATTTAAAATAGTCCAAGTCCTGAATTAGTAATTTCTCTTCTCAAAACATGAAATGATGTTACCTTTCAGTTAATCTAAAGAACCTCAGATTCTGGAGCTAGCCATATAGTTTTCTTTGGCTGCCATATAAGTAAAATAAAGTGGCAGCTCTGCCAGAGGTCAATTCAAGCATAACATGAACAACGTCCAGAATATATGTCCAAAATATCCAAAGTCCATAACAGCGTCTTAACAAATCTATAGATGAATAAAGAGTGACTGAGAAACCATCTATTTCTGGTAAAGTTTAAGAAAATTTGGGAGAAAAGTTAAGAAGTTTCAATGATGAGTATTTGCAAGTTGATTGTATGTATTTAATTCTCTGATGAACTATGGTTGAGAGTAGAGTAATGCTGGTTGCAGAATGGGACTGGAAACATGCAAGAACCCTCAATATTTCCCCATTCCAATCCCTATTCACAACACAAATGCTTCATCAATTAAGATTGATTTAATTAAGAACGTTTATCAAAATGGAAAACACCACTCACTATAGGATGGGTAGAGCAGTAAGTGCAGCAATCATTTTTCTGTCATCAAGCACTCAGTTAGAATTAGAACCACGCCTTGCTAACCAATGTGAGAGGCAACCTTACACTAGAAGAAAAGGAAACAAATCTGCATCTGAAAGGCTCAGACTCTTACTTTCACTCTTCATACTTTTGGTGCAGAGCAGTATATCTGGATCTTGTTATTATAGGAATCTGGACCGGCACTCTTACTTCAATAGCCAAGAAACATGGTTTTCAAACCAAACACATGCAGAAACCTCACATAACTCATAGTTTTTAACACAAATAATTAAACAGAGAAATAAAGTTTTGTTTTATTTATAAGTACCCCCCTATTACCTAAGAAAGAGAATCTGCCAAATGAAGGATTTTGTTTGTGGAGCATAAACAAAGCTACCCAGGTGACATCTGGCTTCCTTAAAAGATAGTTTTAAGAGATGGGTATGAGAAGGCCCAGATGGAGGAGTTTGCACCAGACCCTGTCGATATGCCTAAGAATGGAGAGGTAGAGGAAGGAAGGGCTGGAGGAAGGCAGGTGAGAGATGAGAAGAAGGGAGACTATGGCAGGCTACAACAAAAGACAAGAGAAAAAAAGGTCCACAATGGGAGCAAATGACAGGCTCTGAGCTCTCTGATATAAACCAGCTTCCCCAGCAAGCCTTCACTGAAATGTCTATTTCTCATCAATGCTTGAGGGAGAGGCTTTTTACTTGGAGAATGAGGAGACTTTCTGAGTTCTGCTTCCACACAGCCATGGGGTGAGGACCAAAGCTGCCCAGGCACATCTGTTTCACTCAATTATTTTAATCTTTTGGTTTGGTTTAAACCCCAAAGTCGATCAACTAATTTCATCGTGGACTGAGTTGAGAGAAAAGGATAAACTAACCCCAGCCAACAGAGGCTATACATCCTGTAGGGATTTGCTCCTGGTAACTGGCCCAAAACAGTGATGTTCCTTGGAGTCGGTAATGGATAAACTGGCATTATGCTAAGTGAAACAAGCCAGGCAGTGAAAGACAAATACTGTATAGTTTCACTTATATGTGGAATGTGAAATAAAAAACAAAACAAAACAAAAAGACTCATAGAAACAGAGACCAAAGAGATGGTTACCTGAAGGGATGAGGTAAGAAATGGGTAAAAAGAAGGGGAATACAGTCAAGACCATGTTTCTCTGAAAATAAGACCTAACCGGAAAATAAGCCCTAGCATGACTGTTCTGGAGGACATTCCCTGAACGTAAGCCCTAATGCGTCTTTTGGAGGAAAAATTAATGTAAGACCCGGTCTTATTTTCGGGGAAACACGGTAATATTGTGTAAGTTTACATGGTGACAGGTGATTACTAGAATTAGAGGGGTGATCACATTGTAAGGTATAAAAATGTCGAATCACTATATTGTACACCTGAAACTAATATAACCAATGTAAGATTGTATACAAACTATACTTAAATTAAAAATAATTGAAATCAAGTTGAATAGGCCATACTGTCACAGTCTGAACTGGAACAGCTATACTGACAGAGCTGTAAATATTTCCCTTTAAAATCACAGCAGTCCAATCAATATAGGGTGTCTCTGCAGTAAATTCCTCCCTCCTGACTGATAAAATCAGTTGCTATGGTAACAGTTAAAGCAGCAAGTGGCAAAAATCGTTTTTTCATCCCCAGCATGATGCTTTTCCCTTTCACAAAATAACACCAACACTCAGACAGGCAAAATAACAGAAAAGACCTAAAATTGTGGACACTCTAGAATTCATGGATACAATCTCACTTGCTCCACTAATCCATCTCCCTACACCACTCCATTACTTTATCCTTACCAAAAATCTTTTTTTGATTCATCCCACCCCTTACAACAAATCTCCCTTCTCTTTGGGCTGATTTGCTAGTGACAGTGTCATTCAATAGTTCTTCACTGGCAGCCAGGGCAGCCCCAGTAACACCCTCAGAGCCCTGGTCATCCACACTCCATTTACAAACACATCCAGCTGGATCCTTACCTGTGAAAGTAAATGCATCGCCTTCCCCTCCAAAGTGACCCACTTTTCCACATTTTTCATTTCATCTCAAGGTGGGGCCACTTTCCTTAGTCCCAGGTTCATAATTCTGGTGTCACTTTTCCCTTCTCCACCTCTTCTGTTCTCCAGGTTTCACCAGCTAGAAGTTATTCGGATACTTCTTTGTCATGTTGCTTGACTTCAGCCCTACCTCTGCCCTCCCTAGCAACTTTGAACATGCAGAAACTTCAGGACATACAGTTCATTAGCAAACCTCTCTCCTGGCATCACAGACTTTCTACTCTCATTTTCCTTCTGACCTATTTCCTCACTCTCTCATTTTAAGGTAGAAGTTCAAAACCATTTTTCTTTTCTCAGCCTTGAAAAATGGAGAACACCTTGTAGGGCAAGACCTGCCCTGCTTGAGGAAATCATCTGAATTAGAATAGGCTGCTTTAGGGTAGAAGCTCAGCCTGTCGGGCCTGAAAGTGATGAAACTCAGCCTGAAGGGCCTGAAAGTGGTGAAACTGTCTTGCATGAGGTGAGGGAGTTTGTTGCTTGGGCAGAAGAGAAAGGCTGCAGAAACCATCAAGATAGCAGAAAGCTTCGCACCCCGGGGCACCCAGAACTTCGGTGAAATGGATGAAGTCACAAACGTCTGGTAAACGCAGATTTTGGTTTTGTTTTGTGGGTTTTTCTGTGTGTATGTGGCAACTGATAAAAGTGCTGTGCTTATCACCCAGATTGACATGGTAGGACTTAGGCAGCCAGGGAGCTGGGGGGAAAATTATGAATGAGTGAGTAGTCAGAAATTCTCAAAACCTTAGAAGGGCTCTGGATTCTCATTTGCCCGGTGTTTCAGTGTTAGATGTATATTTACATAAATATCTGAAGAACAGGAAGCCCTAGCTGATGTCTAGCTTATATTTTACTAAATTTATATAATTTTATAACCTGCCTTTAATTCTTTCTGGCCCAAGGGATAGCATAAGGATAAATAAATAAGCAAATAAATAAATAAAATTTAAAGAATATGAAAAAAGGACACCATACGTTGTGATTATAATCTTTTAAAAACTATTTATATGGAAAAAATTAAGGAAATATACCAAAATCTGAATTGATTATGTTTGATAGTGGACTTATCCCTTTTTCAAAGATTCTGTAATATAGTTATATTACTTTAGTTTTACATTTTTGAATAAGTAATTATGAAAGCTACATAATAATGTGAGGAACTGTTCATGATAAAATGCTGAGTTTAAAAATTAGAATAAAGGTAGAAGTTTGGTATGTCTGCAATAATGTAAAATAAAAATATAATACGTGTAGACAAGCGGTGGAAGGGATATTAAACAGTGTCGCAGTTTGATTTTTCTGGGAAGCAGAGTCTGAGACTGAGTTGGATTCAAGATGTTCCTCAGAGCGCCCTGTGGAAAGGAGGAAGCAGAAACAAGGTGGGCAGAAGTCTAGCAGAATTGGCCCGTTAGAGCTGTCCCCCACTGGGCCAGAATACCTGCTCTACCTACTCCTACCCAACTCAGTCATTGGATGTGGGCCCTTCCAGGGAGAGGTGACCTTGCCGAGGCAGTTCTCTGCCTTCAGGGGCCTCCTTCCGAAGGCTTTCTGCTGACAACACTCCTAGTAGCTGGACCAACAACTCCTTCCTTGAAGGGGAAGCTAAGCCACACATGTCCATATCTGGAACAAAAATAAACACTTGTATACGATGGTAGGATACAATGTCATTTGAAAACATTTTTTTTTTTTTTTTTTGTAAAAACCATTTTTAATTTTATACATCAAATTCTTATTTCTCTAAAGTGGGGGTTTTAATAGTCCCCCTCTCACCGCATTGTTGTGAGAATTAAATAACAATTGTAAAGCACAATGCCTGGCACCAAGTGCTCAATATTAATGTTCTTTGTTTTTAACGTTTCCTAACATACACCATGCTAAGGAGCTAGTCCCCTTCTTTTCATTCCTGGTGTAACCACCTTTTGTTGCACCGGTCCTCTTATCTTTCTGCTTTCTGGCATTGAAAATGTAAAGCTTGTGAGGCTGGATTCACACCAACCATCTTATAAGCATTTGATGATAAGCAAGAGGACAGCAGGGCAATACTTTAAGGATGGTGAAGCAATAGAATAAAGAGTCTGGTTCTTAATGTCATTGTTGAAATGCCAAACAATCCTGAGACCATTTATTTCTGGCCTTCTCATTAAGTAAACAATAACTATCCTCATGATTTAAGCTACTCTTAGTTGGACTTTGTTACTTGCAGCTAAAAACATTTCTAACTAATATTTAGAGACATAAATAAATGGAAGATTGGAAGGAAAGAAACACACAAAGCTTATAAACTGACTTGAGTTATGAAATTTGGGAGAGTTGTGTAAATATGGGAACTTAATAAATATAACTAAATGATGAGATCACTTTTGACTGTGGCTATTTCAAATTATCTATAGTTTAATTTTCTGAATACCTCTCCCTGCTCTTGATACAAAATAAATTAATCCCTCCTTTGCCTCTAAGCTCTATGGGGCAGGTATGTGGGGGGGGGGGAAGATACTAATGAGATTTTCCATTTATTGGTGTATTCCAGGGTGGCCACTAAAAAAAGCAAACAAAAAACCATTCAGTATGCTGAGATTCCTGGAATTTTTGTAAGAAGACTTGCATCCTAACTACTTTCAATATGACCTATAATTCTAAATGGAAGCTATTTATAATATTTATTATTCAGCAGGTATGAGCCCTGTGGAGCTGTGGACACTTAATTCTTAATTCTTGGGGGAGCTATGTGAACATGACTTGTACCAGTGACTGGCTGTGGACCATGAGGGAAGAAATTCAGGGATGAAGAGTTAAAATCACTTGCCAGAATTCTCTCAGCAAATGAAGAATGGAGATAGGAATAGACTCTAATCCTTCCCAAATTTTTACTCTTCATCCTATGTCCCTAAATGATGCTGCTTATCAGAGGTAAATTTCAAGCTTTTATACTGTCATGTGTAAGAAGAGGCAGCTACAGAAATAAAAGCTCCCTGATTACTATTTTAGACGAGTTTCAAGAACTGTAGAGTTTTGAATTGGAACATTATGAAAAATGACACTGAGTGCCTTGGTTGACTCTTAAGAATAGAGTGCACTCATGTTCTAAAGACAAGCATGAAATGCTGCAGCCCCGTGTACTGACCACACACACCAATACGCATTCCCAAGTTGGTGACACGTTTTTAGTTATACCCTAATTCTGTGTTTGTTTTTTTGTTTTTCCTGCTGGAGTTGTGCTTCTCTTCCAGGTCTCAACACTTTCCAGCTCAAACAACCTGGCACATCTTTCCAGACCTGTCTTTTGGCTGCTTACATGACTGTACATGTTGACCCATCAAATGTCATGCAACCAAGTCCACACATGTCATGTCCATGTAGCCTGACTCTAAGGTTCTGTCTGCTGCTTTAGGTCCGTACATTAGGTCAATGCAGAGCCATGAGAAGGGGCTGGTAAATCCAGCACTGCAAAGCCTCACTATGATCTGAGGGCTTCTATGCCCAGGTAGGTCAGCCCTCACCTCTTTTGTTCATGCTTCCCTTGAGCCCTCTGCCCCTTAGAGGTGCCTCAGAAGTGCCCAGCATCACACCCTTACCTACAGGGTACCTACAGGCACCAAATCAGATGAGGTGATCAGAGTAGATAAAAAGGCCTACTTAAGCACAAACTGAACAGGCACACAGTAGATTGTGAGTTTCTTTTTAACCCCAAGCCAAAGAATTTAGCATAGAAGGGACCACTTTTAATCTGGTATGAGAAAGAATAATAGTTGGCAGAGAGATAGTGATTGCCTCTAATTCATAGATTCCATGCATTGGTAGCAGAAGCAAGGCTACAGGACACTTCCCCCCAGATTACAGACTGTTCTTAGAGTTCTCTTTTCAATCTAAATGGGGGTATGACAACACTGTGCAGTGTTTTCCAAAGCCCTTTTCCCCAGAATCAGAGGGTGGGGGTGCTTATTTAAAATGTAATTTCATGGACTCTATCCCAGAGCTCAATCTGAATATCAGGTGTGTGGTAGGGATGCTGCTAGTGTGTACTTTAACCACATCCCCAAATTTGAGACCCACGGATGGAGGAGATATGGATTTTATTAACTTTACCTGTGTTTCCCAAATGTGCCTGGAACCCTGAACCTCTTGTTAAACAGGCTCCCAGGTCCCTCCTCTGGAGAAGCAAGTTCAGTAAATCTGAGGCATGGCCCTGGAATCGGTGACACCTTCATTGTGTCCCAGGTGATTGTTGTGATGGGGCAAGTTTGGGGAAATCTGACAGGAAGTAATTGCTTAATGCACATCCCCGTTAGACTCTATAATAATAAAGCTGACAGTTATTGAGTCCTTACCACTGAACACTCTGCTGAATGAATCTTATGAGATGGGTGGTATTCTGATCCCTTTATGGAGGAGACAATGAGACTTAGCAAAAGGAACTTGGGGTCTCACAGCTAGTGAGTACTGGAGACAGAATTTCAGATCAATCTTAGCAGTCCAAGATCCCTGCTCTTTCCCATCGGATTAGCCTGTCTTTCTTTATGGACCAGACGACCATCAGAACTGAGTGAGTTTTCTACTGTATGATAACTGAGAAATTTTCCTCTACGTGTTTTTGCAATGTTTTGAACCAGGACTTAATACTCAATGGCATGCCATCCTTTTCTCCTTATTTTGCAGAGTTTTTTTCTGAACAAAGCCTTATTTTTAAGTTTTCATTTTAAAAATTGGTTTTCTCATGTTCATATTATACACAAATTCACTTCTTAATCAGAGCACCTGAAGTTTCTACACTGTTAACTTCTTCTCCAACGACATCGTTGACTTTGCCTCGATGTCATGGCCCAAAATTCAGAATTATTACTGCCAAGAGGCTAGAATGGATGTTCCAAAATCTCCCCCTGAGCAGCTGCAATAAAGATGCTTTGGTCTTAGGATACCTTGATTTTTTTTTTTTTAACTCTGTCTTATTGATCACACACAAATTTTGAGTCACGCTAATCTCTTGCACTCACGAACTAATTTTGAAGTGTGTTGAAGAAAGTTCATAAAAGCAATCTTTAGAAAACTACTTCCTGTGCATGCGTATTACCCGGGGCTGTGGTACATCAAAGACAGCTTGTGTCAGGGTTAGAGAAGGACAGGGCAAGGTCACTGGGAGGTTAGGTTAAGGGGAGGGGGAAGGAGATGAAGTTGATCTTCTCCAAATTAATGGACATTGTATGTCATTTTTTTCTTACTGAAATTCAAAGGTGGGAAAAGGAACTTGATGGTGGACACGCTAAGTCAAAATTGGCAACTCTAAATTGACAATAGAGAGTGACAACTGAATTGGTACTCTCTATGTTATTTGAAAAGTTTCTGTTGCATAAGACCCAAACGGCAAATTGTTAGCAAAGCTTTTGTCATTTATGTCATTTATAGTTTTGCACAGTCTCTTTGGAGAATCAGAGAATTCTCTGTTATTTCAGTTTTTATGTTTTTCAGCATCGTCAGACATGGATGGTACAAATGTGGGTTGAGAAAGAAATCTAATCTTTTCATGCCAATAACTCTTCTTTAAATATAAGATAAATATGTTTTTATTTTACAATAAAATTATTGAAATCTAAAATGTCTTAAATAAAAATTTAAATGTTTCAATAAAATTTTTAAAGTATTACAAAATTGCATAATGTGATCTCATTTATACAAAATTACATATGTGTGTGTATCTAATTACAGAAAATACATGCTAGAATGGTCACTGGCATGGTAACGGTGCTCATCTCTGAGTGGTGGGATTTTAGCCATTTTTCTCATTTCTTTATACTTTTGGGTATCACCTAAACTTTTACCATGCATTATTTATAGCATTTAAAAGCTATTTTCCTTATTTATTTTGGGGAGGGAACCCCATTCCCAGTGGTCATTGAGCAAATGCCTTGGATGCTGTTTTGTGGTGTGCTATAGAAAGGATGAGTGGGACTAGTCAGATGCTTTGATAATAAGTATGCCTGGAAGTAATTTGGGAGCGAGAACTTGTCCACACTAATCAGAGTGCACAAAGGTGGATTGGAATACCAAAACATGACTATTTTAATTGAATTTACTAAATAACTGTTCAAGTCCACTGGAATATCACCTCATGCTCTTCCAAATCATAGAGCTGATTTGAGAAAACCAATTATAGAGTCACAGAAGGCCAGACCTGGGAAGGAATTTAGAGAACATCTGGCCCAACCCTGTCACATTATGGATGAAAACACTAGGCTCCATGAGGAGGAATCAGGTTTCCCAGGTCTTGGAGAAACCTCAGTGTGCGTGCGGTGAGGACCAGCAGACGTGGGGGGCCTGGCATTAAGTCCTTATGAGAGCTCCGATTTGTCAGCCCCAGAGAGATAGTGCCCAATCTCTTACTCTCCATCTCGCCCTTATCGACATCACCCAAACTTTCTGTAAGCTTCTTCTCACAGCTTCCAAGACCTCTGCTTATCCTGGTTTAATTGCACTTTACAAACTTCCTGTTTCTTTCAGAGAAGCCACCTCATTCTTACACACATATGATACGATAGCTAAGTCTTAAGGCAGAGTGAGAAGCAGTGTAGGCAGTGTCGATGTTTATTAGCATCAACTACAGACCAGTCTTATTTCCATCTTCCAGAGGTCAGTCTCTGCTGAACCCTTTTAAGGCATTTGCTGTAAGAATCATTAGACTGGGGGAGGGGATGGGGCAGAGAGTGACCTGGGACAGTAAGCAATGGATTGGGAGGAAGTAAGGGAGATACTAAAAAAACCTATTGAAGGTACATTCATCGCCCTAAAAAAAGTTGCTTAAATCTACAAATGTAAAGCCTGTTTTTACTGAATGTGGCGGCTTAGCCATCTCAAAATACTTTTGGAAACAGTTGGAGTATGTAATAATGTTCTTCAGAGAAACAGAACCAATCGGAGATATATAGATAGGTGGGTAGGTAGATCTATAGATAGATGCATAGATGAATATGAATATATATGTAGAATAGTTATTTAACGTCAAAGTGAGTACTGTGTATCACTTACCATTCCCAGGAAAGGACTCCAAACACTTCTGCCTGTTGCATCATGGTATTGGAGTAACCAAGGAAAACACAATGCAATCAAGCACTGGATGGAACAAGTTTTTACTCACACAGAGAAGAGACAGAGCAGGTTTCACTCCAATAATATGTATTGGTCCCTCATGGAGAGGGGATCCTCCCCACCACAACTGATGCAGGGCAACTGGCCTCCACGAACCTGCTTCCTGCCTCAGTAGAAGGACCTGGCCCCCTCACCTGTGGAATCTGAAATGCTGAAAGCAGGGTGTTTGCCTGAGGGCCACTGACACACAAGCTTAAGCATAACGAGGCACACTCACTGAGCCTGAAACAGGGGAACTGTCCCACACGAGGTGCTACACCAGGCATGGGCTGTGTGGCCTCTTTCTCTCTTGGTAAGGAAGGTTAATGCACAAGACTCCTTCTTAAGCAGCCAAGTTGGGGTAGGAAGATGGTGCAATGAGATTGCCTTTGCCCACGTTTATTTTAAGCAACTGGCTCACACGACTGTGAGGACGGGCAAGTCCAGAGTTTGTGGGGCGGGCGGCAGGCTGGCCATGCAGGAAGGTTTCTGTGTTGCAGTCTTGAGTCAGAAGGCCTTCTTTTTTGGGAAACCTCTTTACTCTTAAGGCCTTCAGCTGACTGAAGGAGGCCCACCACGTGATGGAGGGCAATCTGCTTTACTAAAAGTCTACGGATTGGAAATGTTAATCACATCTTAAACATAACTTCCTGGCAACATGTAGACGAATGTTTGACCAAACAACTGGACACAATAGCTTAGCAAAGTTGACACATAAAATTAACCAACCTCAATTATAAATGATCTGAGTGCATTGATTACCTGCCTTACGTCTTAAATCATTGGATCTTCTCTGGAAGAGGATCACTGAGCATGAATTATCCTCTCCTCATGCCATTTTCCTATTGGAAAACATTCCAAGGCTCTCCACTGCCATTAGTCACATACAAACTCCCTATCCTGACACATAAGACCCTCCGTGACCTGGCCATAGACCTCACCTGCCATCATTCCCCCTCACACAGGCAGCCAGACTGCACAGCTGGGCTTTCCAGGCTCTTTTGTGTGTTTGCTGTCAGCCTGCCCCCAGCCCCGTCCATCAAAATCTTACTGCCTGACAAAGGTCCGCTGAAATACCAAATCCATTTAAAAATCTTCAATGTTCATAATCTAAATTATTTCCCTCTTCTCTGTCCCCCCCCCAAAAAAAAAATAGGTATCTTAAAAAACATTTTTTAAAACATTCTGCCTTATCCAGACACATTTTCAATTCTTTAATTCCCTTCTAAATACAAGTGCCTTCAGGACAAGGAGTACCTCTGCGTCCTCCCAGGGCAGGTGCTCACGTATCTAATCAATTTCAGAGCTAGAGAAAGAGCAAAGTAGAACAATTTTCTCAAGGCCCCTGAGCAGCATGAGAATAAACTTTACTTCAAGGTACAAGACGCAAAGTCCTGCTGGAACTAACTCCTCCTCCCTATTTCTGTATCGGCCATCTGATGTCCCTTCATCCCCACCTGTGCATCCCAGCTACCTCGACTCTACCTTGGATAAAGGAATATAAGGGCTGCAAGTTCAGTTTCTCGGCTCAGCCTGTGCTCTTCTGACCACTCACTGGTTCTGCCTGTTCTCTGGACTCGCACTGTGCTTCCCGCCACTGAGGCGCCCCTGGTATGACTGACTTGAAAGGACTGGACTTCCTGTCCTACCTCCAGCCTCTCAGCTGAGGTGAAGAGAGGTTTACGAGTGTTATCCACAGTTTGGGATAAGAAGCATAGGCTCAGGAGTCAAAAAATCTGACTCGTACACTCACCTGTTGAGGAATTTGGCTAGGTATGCAACTTCCGCTACCATCTTTTCCTCATCTGCAAAGTAAAGATTATTCACATAATGTAGCTCATAGGGTTTGGTGAGGAATAAAGGAGGGAGATGCAGCTTTGAAAGTGCTTTGCAACATGTGTCACAGCTCTGGGTTATTCCTGTATTGGGTTGCCACGGGTTGCTCTTGGCAGCCTCTCTGCCCCAGAAACACTTTGGATCAGGGACTTAGTCACAATTTATGAACCTTTCATCTAGGGCCAGATTAAAGTCTTTATATAAACTGATTTAAATGTAAGAAATTCTAATACAATGTTCTTATATTTCTTATGGCAATAGCTTTGAAGTTATTTCTAAAATAGAACATTCTCTCAACAGAGTGTTTAGGTCCCCTGCTTTGCTGACCCTAAGCACCTGGGGGGGGGGGGTCAGCCTGCTGTCAAACCAATGTGGCTTTCATCCTATTTTCATGTCCTAAGACCTGGCTTTTACAGACCAGATCAGCTTTGACCCCAATCCCCAACCACCCTGGTCTGACTCAGCTGATACGCTCTTCTAGAAATGACAGGGTAGGATACAATGTCAGCAAATGGCATGGTCCATTCCAGATAAAGAGATCTTACGTCCAAATCTTACATCCACGCATTTGAGAGCACATGCAGGTGACAAACCAGTCAGATGAGATGGGAGCAGATGGCTCATTCTTGGAGTGACCCTGGCTGTGTCAGTGGCACTGTTCTCCCTTTGGCTGAGAGCTGAGAGTTGGTACACATCCTCTGTGCTGGAGGGCACTACCAGCCATTGCAGTTAAGAAAGATATGCTTCACCACTCACCCCTCCTATCCTCTCCTGTCTCCTTTATCATTACTAGAGTGTTTTAGAGGATGGGTCCACTGGCTCCTTTGTGGGTCTGACTTCACCGCCTTTCTACAGCCCACCAATCCCTTCATCCCCTGGCCTTAACTCCTCTCACCCATCCATGCCCATTTTGAAAGTGATTCCATCCACTTGATAACCTGAACCTCAATTCTTCCTCCAGGAATCCCGTTACGATTCCTGAAGGCTGAGTGAGGCAGTCTGTCTCTATCTCTCATCTCACAGCAACCTTTACATATTTCTAATGTACCATTTATTTTAATGCACCATAATTGTTGGTCTAATTATGTGGACATATGAAACTAGGAGTTTTTTTACTTAAAACTAAATCCCATTATTTTGAGGGATGGAAGAATCAGCCTAAAGTGGGCTCAGAGGACATCAGATTTTCTGAGTTACCAAATTGCTGAATGACAATAGACACATATATGAACAAGCTCTTCCTAATGCTTCCATAGCACTTGGGTGCTTGCAGATGCTGGAGGCAGGGACAATCCTGCCATTTGTGTGGGCCTTGGCTTCACATGGGGAGGGGCTCACAGCTAGGCCAATACCAGATACTAAAAGCTCAGCCCCTGGACAGTGACTTAGAAATAAGGCATACAGATAGTCGGTGCTTTCTTAGTTTCTTTTCCCTTGCGTGCCATGCTGTAATCTAGTGTTTATGAAATCTGCAATGAATCACTGCCTATAAAGAAAATAGACTATCCTTTTCTTTTTGCCTCTAAGATTGTGTAGAAATTTCTCAACCAAAACATTAATATTCTTGGAAAACATTCCCCTAGAACATACCTTCTAGGGCTTTCCAAACAGCCCATGAGAAGGATTTCAAAACTTTTCCTTTAAAGAAAAACTTGAGTCTAGCACTTCTTAGAGGAAATGCCGGTCTCAATATTTCTAGGCTTAATTTCATTTCAAGAATAGTACATTTTCTTCTTTGTCCTCTCAAGCTCTGCCCCCCAGTCCCAGGAAGAAAAAGCGGCATAGCAAAGCATCCACAGTTAGCAGATAATAAAGGTCAGAGCAAAAGTAATGAGATTGAAAACAAAAATACATTACAGAGGATGGACAAACCAGAAATTCATTCTTTAAAAACACTAATACAATAACTAAAGCCTTGATAATATTGATGAGAAAGAACTTGCAAATATAGGAATGAAAAAAAAGGGCTTAATGTAGTTAGTACAGATATAGAAGCAATACTAAAAATAAGAAAATATTTTGAACAAACATTTTCCAGTAAATTAGAAAAGTTAGATGAAACAAACCCTATTCTGGGTAAATACGTTACTAAAACGGACTCAAAGGAAAAAACCTCACAGAATCCTTGTTATGGTTTAGATATTTGTGTCCCCATCCCCTCATCCCAAATTCATACAGTATATTGATATCCTAACTCACAAACATAATGGTATTAGTAGGTAGGGCCTTTGGCAGTTGCTTGAGCCATGAGAATGGAGTCCACATGAGTGGAACCAGTGCTTTCATAAAAAAAGGCCCCAGCGAGATCTCTAACCCCTTCCACCACTTGAGGACACAGCAAAAGGGACTAGTTTGAACCAAGATGAAGACCCTCACCAGAATGTCATCATGCTAGTGCCTTGATCTTGGACTTCCAGCCTCCAGAACTGTAGAAATTCATTTCTGTTGTTCATAAACTATCCAGTCTGTGATATTTTGTTATTGCAGTCCAAATGAGCTAAGACAACCCCAAATAGACTTTAAAATATTACAGACAATCAATGAGGAACATTAAAAAAAAAATCTGTCCATGGAATCAAGTTAAGGGTGATGAAATAGTTTTACAAATGATATCTACCAACTGCTGAAGAAACAGATTCCTGCCATGTAGAAATTTTACCTTAAAATAGAAAAAAAATGAAGAATTGCCTATTCCAAAACACATGCTGGTATTAATTTTGATTAAAACTAGGTTAGAATTATTTAAAAAATGAAAATAACACACTAATCTCACTTATGAACATTGACAAAAGCCTCCTAAATATTAGCAAAAAAATTCAATGATTAAAAAAGAATAATAATTTTGACCCAAGTGGGTTTATCCCAAGATTATAAGTATGAGTTAGTAATCTATTATATATATGTACATGTAATCTATTATATATATATTTTATATTACATATATGTTATTTTATCTATTATCACATTAGCTGATTAAAAGAGAAAAACAATAAGGTCATCTCAGTAGATGCAGAAAAAACATTTTTAAGAATTTGATGATTTGAAAAACAGCACATTTCCTTGAAGTTGAATAGAACGAAATTTCTCAACATAATAAAATTTTAGCAGAACAGTAAAATCATACTTAATGTAGAAAGTAGAATTTAAAAAGAACATTCGATACAAACAACACCATTAAAATTTAAAAACAAAATGATTTGCAAACTATGGGAAAAAAAGAACTTCCCAAACCTGATAAAATTTGCAAAACGAAAGCAAATGTCATCTTTAACGGCGAAACATTAGAAGCATTCCTTTAAAATTAAGAAAAGGTAAAGACTTTTCGCTATTACTCTTTTGGGAGTGGTGTGGGGGTGAGGGTCAACTTCCAGTATAGGAAGAAAGAAAAGGGAAATTATAGGTATAAGAATTGTAAAGGAAGAAACAAAACCATCATTGTTCACGGACAGTATTCTTATCTAAATAAAAAATTCAATAGAAAAATAGATTAATTTTTGAAATTAGTAATTGAGGTCAGAATGTATACTAGACATAAGATAATAAATATGTAAAAATCATTTGCATTCCAAAATACCAAATATATATATATGTATAATTTTAAACCATATCACATATAATCACAATAAAATATAAAGTACTAGAAATATATGTAACGAAAATGTCCATATTTTTATGAAGGAAATTTTAAAACTTTATTGAAAGACATTAAAGAAGTTCTATGTAAGTGGAGATACAGTATGTCCTCATTTAACACCTTGACAGTTTCTGTGACTTTAAGCAAAACGATGTACAGTAAAACACAACCAATTTTACCATAGGCTAATTGATATACAAAGAGTTAAATTCCTCCAGCATCTCATTAACATTATAATGAAAGGACATTGAACCAAACAGTATTATTTAAGGACCTGCTCTGTATACTATGTTCAAAGATCAGAAGAATAAATATTGTAAGGATATTAATTCCCCCTAAATAGCTATAAAGTTAATATAATTCAGTCACAAACCTTACAGTATTGTTCATGGAATTTGACAACTTTGTCTTAAAATTTATATCAAAGAGCCAAGAACAGACATGACAATTTTGAAGGACTTTAGGGTATTTAGCAGCTATGAAGACTTTCCTAAAGCTGGAAGAATGAAGCAGTGTGGTACAGGGGCAGGGCTGGACACGGACACCTATGAGGATGGAGAACTCATGCGTCAATGCATTCATATAGGAAAATCTGTCATATGGCAGAAGTGGCTTTGCAAACTGCAAAGGACAAAGTAATCCAAAATGTTTTTCACATTTTGTTTTACCAACTACCCACAGTCAGAAATGTATTTTATATTGCAACCCAAACCACACAGTCATGTGTACATGGGTAAATAAATATGTACAAATAACTAAAACCAAAGATTTAAGGACTAGAGCTATCATTACTGTGTGAGATGCATTCTGGCATTTTCTACTCAGCTCCATTTTGTAAAAAAGTAAAATCCACAAAATTCTTGCGACCCACAAAATTCATTTCATAACCACTACAGAGTTGTGACCTTTAATCTGAAAAATCTACAGTGTACAGTAAGGTTCTTGGCAAACAGTTCTGTGCAGTGGTATGCTAGTATGTTAAACAACTGTTCCTTGGGGTCGGAGAGGAAGTTTATTTGCAGCATTTTCCCACTTCTGTGGAATAAATATTCCCCCTGCCCCCCTATGGCTGATAAAAGCTAGCAATGTGTTTAACTACCAACTAACAAAAATCCTGATAATTTAACAATGGACTTCCATGAGCTGGTATGACGCAGCTCCAGAATACCACTGATTGTAGATTACTGGTTACCCACATGAAAGAAAGAAAAGATCGAACCTCTACAGCACATCATATGTGAAAATTAATTTCAGGTGAACTAAATACCTGACATGTGAAAAACAAAGTTAGATGTGACTGTGAAAAGCAAAAGTTAGAAAAGTTAAAAAACAAAACAACAGTAGCATATCTTTTTGACTCCCGGGTAGAAAAGGGTTCTTAAGTAACAGGAAAAAACACAAGTCACAAAGGGAAAGCTTGATACATGGGATTACATTTAAAATAAACATTTTCCAGCATTAAAATACATCACTTAAAAAATGTAAAGGCAAGCCACAGGCCAGGATAAAAACATTAACAAATCATATATATTCAGAATTTTTAAAGAATTCCTACAACTCAATGAGGAAAAGATAACCCAATAGAAAAACAAACAAAAACATATGCAGTTAATTTACAGCAGAGAAGATTAAAAAATGGCAAAAGAAGACAGGAAGGAAGAGACAGAGGAAGAAAAAGAAAATAAGCTCAATCACATTTGTGTTAGATTACCTAGGGTTCGGACTGAAAAGCAACATTGACACCCATTCAGCACAAGAAATTTAATACATAGGCTTTGGAAACCCAAAAGGTAAGGCAACCAAGAGATATCCAGGAACATCTCGGCTGGAAAGGAAAGAGAAGAGATGCTGTTTTCAGAATTCAGGGTGTGGGACCATCCAAAGGGCACTGTGTAAAGAAGGGGCCATCCAGCAGAGCTGCAGCCATGACGGGCTGGACAGTGGGAGCTGGGACTGTGGAGGAGATAGAGTACTGCTGAGACCCCTGACAGTTGTGGGACCTTGGGCAAGTGAATCAGACCAACTGGCGACTCCACCAGAAACAAAGTGGATTGGGAGAAAGACCCTGGCCTCACCCCTTCAATTTCCTACCAGGGCTTCCCATTAGCTAACTGTAAATGGACACCAGTGGTCAAGGGACCCCGGAAACTATTCTTTCAGAGATAGGCTCCCTCCAGGATAGAAGAGGGGAAAGATCTGAGAGCAAACAGGTAAATGCCCAACTTATCAGGAGAACGCAAATTAAAGTTACATTGAGAGCCTTTCCTATCCATTAGACCTGGGCTATTTCTAAAGTTAAACATCAAAAAGAGCATTTTAAGGATGTGTATTGATAAGAACTTGAATATACTGGTAGTAAGCAGGTAAATTGACACAATCAATTTTGAAAATAGTTTGTTTGTTTGTTTTGTTTTTCTCTCTAGTAAGATTAAAGGTGCACACATCTGTGACCTAGAATTTCTACTCCTAGGTATAAATTCCAGAGAAAATTCTCACACATATGCACAAGGTGACATATACAAGAATATTAACTATTCAGGGATGGTAAAAAATTGGAAACAATTTAAATATCCATCACTAAGAGAACTGATTTTTTAAAAATCTATACGTTCATACAACAATGAAATACTATATCACAGTTAAAATAAATGAACTAGTACTACATGTATCAACATGGATTGTAATACCCCCCAAACCGTGCCATGAAGAGCAGAAGGCCATATGCAATATTATACAGTTTAAAAACATTAAAGACAATCCTGTATTTTGCATGGGGATATTGTTTAGGACTATATATATAAATAAAGTGTAAAGACAAGCATGGGGATAATAAACAGAGAATTCAGGGTAACAGTAACCCTGGCAGTGGTACAGAGGAAAATGGGATCATGAAAACGTGCCCAGGAGTCTTCAGCAGCATTTAAATGCTTTGTTTCTCAAGGTAGGGAATACCTGCTTGTTCATTACATTATTCTCTTTACCTTTTTGTATGTCTGAAATATTTGACTTTTATTAAAAGGATAAGGAAGCCCTGACATCAAATTATTTTATTACTCAACTAGAAATATTAATTCTAATGTTTCTCAAAACTCTGAAATGTGTTGGTAAGAACCCGTAACACACAGCTGGTGCAAGAGAGAGCAATGGTCCATAAATTGTCCATTAATTATTCGGTATGTTTCTGAATTTGCAAAGAACATGTAAGCTTTCCCTGTAAAGCTCAGCTTGTTTCATCAAATATACACAAAGCCAGAACATTTTGAGATAGTATGAGTAGCTAACATTTACTAAGCACCTACTCTGTACCAGGCACCCGTTATCCCCACTGTATGTACCAGAAAACCAGGCATTAAGAGAGTAAATCCATTTCCCACAGCCACCCAGCTAATCAGGGACAGAGCAGGGTCCAGAGCCTTCCCTCTTCTCTCTCTTCTGCCCCTCCCAGAGCAGCCATTATGTTTCTGCCTCACTTCTGAGTAATTTTTTTAATAAGTTGTTCAGACTGAGTCCGAGGTGTTTCCAGATTTGTGCTTCAGATGCTGCAAGCCCAAAGAACACAGCAGGCAGCTGAGTGGGAGACACAGGTTTATCGAGGCTTACAGACAAGGGAGAATCTCTGGTGGCAGCCGGCCAGAGGGTAGTGATCTGCCCGCAGGCAGAGAGGAAGCAAGGTTAGATAGGCACAGCGAAACAAAGCATTCCACAGGAGAAATCATCTGGCAGGCCCTGCAGGCCGCTCTCAGGTACACAGCGTCCCAAGAAACCAGGAGACCTTGAGTGCAGCCAGCTGATCTGCCTGTGGGCCAGGTCCCTACACAAGCATAAATAAAATAAAGGTGCTTCTGACAGTTTATAAACCTGACCATAATGTGGAGCTTTCTAATTTCACAGACTAGAAAACAAAAATCAGTAGGAGCTCCCTTGGGAGAAGGGAAGCCTCCCAACAGAATGTCTGGCCCTGAGGTCCTGCAACAGCTCCTGCCAGGTATGTGACCTTGGGCAAGTGAATCAGACGAGCGGAATATTAGTCCCAGCTCCAACACTTTCTGACTCGGTATTTAAGTTTCTTTAAGCCTTCATCCCAAAAGAGCATTGAATACCTACCTCATTGAGTTTGTCTGAGGGAATTAAATGAAGACATGCACAGTGGGCGGCCCATGCCCTCTCTGCGACTGCTACCCACTGGGCATCTCTTCCCCAGCTCCTCCTTCAGTCACCTCGCGTGGAAATTGGCCACAGTGGAAGCTGGTTGTAAAACATTTAGCAGTCACCACTTCGGGGTTGTTGGTAGTTGCTTTGTCAGTTGAAAATCACTGTACAAATATTAGCTGTTATCACTTAGGATTTCATGGCCAAGAGAAAAGGAGAAACCGTAGGGGTGAAAACATCTCCCACAAGAATGCTGTTCTCCATCTCACACACTTCATACAGGACACACATATAAGGCCTTCCTCAGCAGCCCAGGCTAGCGGGGTGGGCTCCAGGCAACCAGCAGTGCTCCCAGAGTGGGTCCAGCGCCATGGGGCAGAGCTCCAGTTCTCTGTCACTGAGTGAGCAGGTGGGATCTTCACACGTTACGTTTGACTCTGTGTTGGGCTCCTCCTAAAACTCCACGGAGTACGGGGAACCCCGCCTTTGGTTTCCTTTGCCACATCCTGACTGGATGAGGGAGCGTGTCCCCCCTCTAAGGGTTTATTGTGCAAAATTCCCACCTCACTGAAGGTTTACAATAATACATTCAAGATTTAAAAATATAAGTGTTTATATTAAAAAGCACCACACTTCACGTATGAAAGGTAACAATGAAAAATCTACATGTTGGATAACGTTTCTGTGATTTCTTTTTCTAAACAGCACAAGAATGTGAGTATTCTGGGCCTTGCCTTGTAACAATTCCTCTATAAATAAAATATTAACTTGATCAGAAAGTGAGAAATCCTCAGCATAACAAACACCTGAAATGTATTTCACCAAAAATGTCAGCAGCTTTTTCCCTCAGACATGCTCAAAGAGCAATTACAGAGCACACATAACTGCTTTTCTCAGCGTGTTCTAAATGAGAGGAAATAGAATTGTAATGAGGTCTACACAGGCTGTCTCAGCAAACACTACAATGAAAACACTCCCCTCGCTATTCTAATCACCACGGGCAGAAATGGCTAATTAGAAAATCCTAAATCAGAGCATAAGCTCTTTGACTTGGAGAAAGAAAGTTGCCAGCTCATTTTTCAGATTTACCTCCAAGTCTCCAGTTGTTACAAAGCAGCGGACAGTATGTGCTACCAGATGTAACTGGCGTGTTCCTCTGATTTGCCTTCATAGCTACAGAGTTATGACTTTCACTATTTATGTGTTTTCCATTGATGCAGAATGGAAGGGGTCTCTTCATGCTCCTGCTTCTCATTAGCTGCCTTCCTCTCAGGCCTGTCCCCGCTAGACTGTCCTCTCCTAAAATTTAAAAGATTAATAATTCGAAGTTGTAGAGATATGAAATAACAAAGTCTCATGCAATGCTGGCAGGACTGTAATGTGGTACAAGCCGTTTTTTAAAAATAACCCGGCATTTCCTCAAAGGTTTGAAACAGTATATTCGAAAGCATCATTATCTATACTAACTAGTATACATCTCTACATTAGACCTGGAAATACGCACAAAATAAAATAGGATTAAAAATAAAGTTAAATATACTTACCATAGGATGCAGCAATTTCACCTCTAGTTATTCATTTAAGGGAAATGAAAAAATATGCTCCTGGAAGGCTTGGGCATGAGTGTTCTGGGGATGGGGACAGTAGCAAGCTTCTCCCAGTGACACCTATTCTAAGAGCCGAGCACTTGGTGGGGGGTGGGGACAGCCGAAGGGCCTCTCTGCTTGCTTCTCCTGGTGTGCAACCACTGCCTCCTTCTAGGGCCCAGCACCCAAGGGGGGCCTCCATCCGATGAGGGGGGATCAGGCAGCAGGAAGAGTACTTTGACTAGGAAAGAAAATCTGTTTTTGCATGTAGATACATCACTCTGGCATTGTTTTGAGGTCTGGCAACCCAGCAACCGTGGGTGAGGATAATTCACAATAAAACCAAAGCAGAAAGATACTGAGAGTGGGACAGGTTGAGGTTTTTTAACCTCTTGGGAGATTATCCCAGATGGCCTGGATGGGCCCAATCTAATCACGTGAGCCCTTAAAGGGCAGTGAACTTTCTCCAGCTGGGGCAAGAAAGATGTAGCGGAACGGAAGCTCACAGAAATTTGAAGCAGGAGAGGGACTGATTGGGTGTACCGATGCCGGAGGGGGCTACGTACGTAGATAGCGTGCGAAGGAACATGGGCTGCTTTTACAAGCAAAGACTGGTCCCCAGCAGACAGCCAGCAAGGAAATGGGAAACTCAGTCCTACAGCCACAAGGAACTGAATTCTGCCAACACCTGAATGAGCATGGAAGCAGTCTTCCCGGGAGCCTCCAGAGAAACGCCTGGCCCAGCTGACAACCGGATTTCAGCCTTGCGAGGCCTTCAGCAAAGGACCCAGCTGAGCCCGGTTGTGCTCAGTCTTCTAAGCCACATAACTGAGATAATAAGGTGCTGTGTTAAGCCACTAAGTTTGTGGTGATTTGTCCTGGCAGCAATAGAAAGCTAATACATTAACACTTTTTTTTTTTTTTTTTTAAAGAAAGCAAGCAGAATTCTTAAGCAGAAGTGACTTTGAATATAATTCCCTTTCCTCATTGCAATTATGTGATGTAGGAGTTTTTTATTTTGTTGTTCAAGCATAAGTTACAATCTATACTCCCATGGGTGCCCCTCTGTACACGGCTGCACTCAGTGGGAGACTGAGCCTCTATGTAGGGGATTTTCTCTCTAATGCATGCTAGAACACACTGGAATGGAGAATGGATTTCAGTGAGATCAAGACTTGTGGGGACAGAGGCCCAGAGAGCAGTTTCCAGGCTCTCGGCCTCACATGGAAAGGTGCTGGCTCGGGTAGTAGATGGCCGTCAGCTGTGGCTAGTTGGCTGTCGGCTGTAACCATTGAGCCATTGGCCACTAATATAACTGCCACAGCTACATTGGGGAGTCGAGGAGAGTTGAGGGAAGTCAGAGAGTCGGTTGGTTGGCAGAAAAGCAGACAGCAGGTCGCACATCGTGTGAACCCAGCCTCCAGTGAGATGATAGTGGTGTGACTCCCCTGCCTATGGCTCCGTGGGTGTTCCTTTTTGGCCTCACCATATCCTGCGTTCTTATGTGGGGAGCGGGAGCTGAGGCCCTGCATGACACCCCGCATGACAAGACTGCAGTAGGGAGACCAATTATCAGGCAATGCACTAATGCAGTTGAGGGATGCAAAGGCAGGGTTATCTGGATGGAGGAAATCAGATTGGAGAGGGAGACACTGATACCTGAGGATGCTAGAAAGGCTGGCCAGGTGGGAGTGGTACCAGCGAATTAGAGAGAATTCAAGAGGAGGCGTGATCCTCCTTGGGGAGAGATGATCACGGTGAAAGCTTAGTTTGGAACATGTTGAGTTTGAGGAGCTTGTGAAACACCCAGGTGATATCCAGAAGGCAAGTGGATATTAGAAACTGAAACTCAGCTGCGTCTCAATTAGAGACCCAATTTGGGAATTAACAAATACATTGATAAAATCATGAGTGGATGAGATAATCCAGAAGATGCTTATGGCTTTTGGGGTTTGCTTTAAAATACAATAAGAAGGGGGATGAATAAAAGATACATGTAGAGAGTAGCAGAGACATTTTGTTTGCTTGAGGTAATTAGAAAAGAACTGGAGAAAGAAGAAGGGTTAGAAAAAATGAGAAAGCTGTTGGCAAAAGTAGAATTGATCTACGAATTCAGACAATTCAGTTGGCAAACTTGTTGCAATGATGTTGCTAACCTTCTTTGATATCAGAGGGATTATTTATTATGAATTTGTACCAACTGGACAAATAGTTAACCAAGTTTACTATTTGGAAGTGCTGAAAAGGCTGCGTGAAAAAGTTAGACAACCTGAACTTTTCTCCAACAATTCATGGCTCTTGCATCACCACAATGCACCAGCTCACATAGCACTGTCCGTGAGGGAGTTTTTAGCCAGTAAACAAATAACTATTGGAACATCCTTCCTACTCACCAGATCTGGCCTCCAATGACTTCTTTACCTGAAGATAAAGGAAATATTGAAAGCAAGACATTTTGATGACATTCAGGACATCAAGGGTAATACAACGACAGCTCTGATGGCCATTCCAGAAAAAGTTCCAAAATTGCTTTGAAGGGCGGACTAGGCACTGACATCAGTGCATAGCTTCCCAAGGGGAGTACTTCTAAGGTGACTGTAGTGATATTCAGCAATGAGGCATGTAGCACTTTTTCTAGGATGAGTTCGCGAACTTAATTGTCAGACCTTGTATTACTAATAAACTACAAACAAACAAACAAAAAAAACAAAAAACTGTGTCCAGAAAGTATACAACCCCTTTTAGAGGAGAAAAAGGAGGTGGTAGGGAGGTATGAAGGTAGAGAATGTTCCTGTTAGCCACCCAAAAGCCCTGCCAGCCCAGGATGGCTGCATCCTGCCTGCTTGATGACGTGGGCAGAACTGGCTACAGAAGAGGGAGGCACAGGAAAAGATGACAATGTTCAACCAGCCACTTATACACAGGGAGCTTCATAAGCTGGGTGTTTGTAATGTGAGGACTGTTAATACTGTGTTCCTTGTGGGTGCTGTAGGGACCTGGCCCACAGGCAGATGAGCTGGCAGCAGTCAAGGTCTCCTGGCTTCTTGGGAGGGACGCTGTGTACATATGAGCAGGGCCTGCCAGAGGGTTTCTCCCGTGGAATGCACTTCGTTTTGCTGTGCCTGTATGACCTTGCTTTACCTGCAGGTGAATCACTACCCCTGGGACCAGCCGCCACCAGAGACTCTCCCTGGTCTGTAAGTCTCAATAAACTTATGTCTCCCACTCAGCTGTCTGGTACATTCTTTGGGCTGCGGCTGCTCAAGCACAAATCTGGGAACACCTCAGACTCACTCCGAACAGATGCATCATTCAGTGAAGATTTAGCTATTACAGAATCATTTACAGGGAAACAGGAGACTCTTCCCACCCCCCATTTCTGTGAAAACATTGCTGCTGTCTTGAATAAGACCAAAAAACAAATCTATTAGCTTATGCAACAGTGATCTATGCATGTAACACAGTTTCCTTATGAAAAGCTCACAAGAGACTTTTCTTGATACCCTTTGCTGAATCCCAATCTGGGAAAGCATTTGAAGGTTGCACACAGCAGCAGGGAGAGAGAGTAAGTGACCCCCACCCACACCAGAGCTTAGGAGGGCTCCCTGCTGAACTGCCAGCTGTGGGGAAAGCAGCCAGCCAGCGAAAGTAACCATTTAGGACAGAGTGTTCTTCATTTTCCCAGCTGGTCTAGATGGGCTCAAAAATAATTAAAATTTAACCCATTCCAAAGCACCAAATGATTATTTTAAGCCATGGGACCAGATGCTACACTTTCATTATCTTTCCCAATGCCTCTGGTTTGGGCTAAGAATAAAAACAAACAAACAAACAAACAAACAAACAAAAAAGTTGTCAAGGTTCTCTTAACTCTCTTACCACACCTTATCCACGCTGCATGTATGAAGCATCTTCAGTATCTTTTATTGTTGCGTTTTTAAATTTTCCTTAGACACAGACCCAATATTGTTACATTCAAACACGTTTTTAGGACAAGGATTTAAAAGTACTTAAGTATACTTTTATGCTACACTGTATCAATGCCACACACACACACACACACACACACACACACACACACACATTTGGATCACTTAATAAGTTGTAACATTCCGTGTTTTAATAGTAATAACAATGACATACATGATCATTTCCTGAGTTAACAGTGCAATGTAAAATTTAATCTGTATTGCTAAAACATTTTATAGAATAGAAACGTGACCAAAATGATCATTTATTTTATACTGTCATAAAACAGAACAGCTCATCATAGATACAGATTACATGGTAAGGAACTTTGTGATTCTTAACAAACAATCCTGGATGTATTTGTTGCCATGACTAAATTTCCAGGTCAAGTATCAGTAGTAAAATAAGTTATGGTATAAAATAAAGTCAACAAGTTATCTATACTGAAGGAACATTTGATTTTATTTAAGAAACTGAAGCCTGGATTCTAGTTTACCTTTTAGTATATACAAAAATGTTGTCTTAAAAAACCCTAAGCAGTCACAAATTTAGATAAAACAGTTGAATAAAGGACAATGAAGGCTCTTCATTATGCTGTGAAACTATGGATCTCATCTTTGGAAAAGTTAAGATCATGCAGCAACCTGAAAAATAAATACAAAGCACATGTCTCCGAAGGAAAATTTTTTAAAATAAAAAAGATCAAAGTCTATCATCATAAACATAGTACTTTTTCATTTTTCCCATTTACCATGTACTTAGAAAAACCCCACAATTATCACTTCTAAAAAATTAACAATTCCTTAATATCATCAAATATCTAGTCAGTGTTCAAATTTTTAATTGTCTCATAAATACCATAATTTTTTAAAGTTTGTTTGAATCAAGATCCAATTAAAGTCTACTCATTGTGATTGCCTGCTAAGTCTCTTAGGTATCTTTTGATCTGTAAGATTTCCCTCCATCTCTCTGTACTGAAATTTATTTGACAAAATCAGAATTTATGTGCTGAGTCTTCCACAGTCCTCATTTTGCTGCATCCCTGTGGTTTACTTTAATAATATGTTTATATCCTCTTATTGCTCATAATTTAATAATTGGACCTACAGGCTGGATCAGATACAGGTTAAATTCTTTTTGACAAGACTATGTCAGAGGTAGTGTTTTTCTATCAGGAGGCACATAATACCCGGCTGCCTCTCTTTTTGTATTCTAACAACCGTGATGATATACCTAAAGATCCATTAATTCATTAGGGACTGAAACTGGTGATATTCTACTTCTATCATTCTTTTTTCATTTATCAGCCGAGGAACTCTATAAAGGAAAACTTTTGCTTATTTATTACGTGGTTATGCTGTAACATAGCTCATGTAGAAAAGGCAGAATAAATACTTGATTTTTTTCCTCCCTTTATACTCCAGTTTTCAAAGTACGGAGCTTATTCCCATAGCATTCTATCTTTACTCTCTCCACTAAACAGAAAAAAGCAGAAATACTGTTTAAGGATAATTCAACTTGAAAAACACTATTGATGGAGACTGAAATCTTAGAAATGGCTCTGTTTAAAATGCTCCTGAACATAAACATTTATTTAGCTTTTACTATATGCAGTCACTGTGCTAAGTACTTCACATGGATAAGTTTTATCACTGATTTCCTTTTAGAGGTGAGGAAAGGTTAAGTAGCTGGCCCTTGGACACCCGGCTAATGATTGTAAGATGCTTCTAAGTGGTAGAGCTGGGATTCACACTCAGCCTGGCAGCTTTCAGAGCACACACACGTTCAGGAGAAAGGAGAGTGTGGTGCAGCAGTTACGGGGGCCCACCGGTAGAGCAGGCAGGCCTCCCCATGCCCGCACACTTCCCGCCACACCGCCTGACTCGCCCTGTGGCTTCGTGCTAGACACACAGTCCAGTCTTTTGAACACCTGCCCGTCCTCCCGCTGCCTGTACTACTCTGCTGTACCTCCTCCGACTGGCAGTGCTTTGCTCATCATTCAAAGCACAGGTCTTTCTGACCGTGCAGCTCCCCCTCTCCGATATACACAACTCTAGGTACAAGTCACTCGTCTGTCCCTGAATTTCCATCACACCTTCTTTTTATCTCTAGTAAGAGTATTTATGATATTCTGAGTGATATTTAGTTATGTCTGTGCATTTGTTTCCATCACCAGACAGTGTGGGCCTTGAAAGCAGACTGTTTCATTAATCTCTGTAATAAACAAAGTGGGTATTTAATAGATGAAAGAACCTTTACTGGCCAACTAATTATAAGCTTTTATTTATATTAAAAAAAAGGTTTGTGAGTTATCGCGTCATACAAATTTGACAGATTTTTCACCAAAAATGGAGAATATGTTTAGAACGGTAATACTTATAACCTATGTAGCAGACATGAGATTAACTTTGAAGGGCATGAGGTGTGGGTAATCCCAAACAGTCATCTTTTAGGACAGCACAAACTATGATATAATAAGAGACTCATGTCACTGCCAAGTATGAGAGACATACCACATCCATGAAGAGGGTGAGGACAAGGAAACCAAATAAATAAGAGTCCCAGACTGAAATTCACAGGGCCATGAATTGAAGTACTGATCTGAATCAAGCGACATCTCACCAGGCAACTCTACGCAGCACGGTTAAGGGTGAGTAAGAGCAGGGGCCTGTGGATGAGGACTGATAATACTTTTGAGCAATTCTGGGCAAGCCAGCCAGTACAGCATAGAAAGATTAGCTCTGCGGTAATGCTGAGAAAATAAAGCTGTAGAGATTACAGTCAATTTTACCAATGTAAAAATACTAGATTCTTGGCTACTTTCCATTCAGTTATGCACGTACTAAGGCTCCAGTACGTAAGAAAGTGGGCTAAACGCATGGCACCAAAATGAAGAGCCCTCAAGAAGCCTATAATCCACAGAACACAACCACTTCTATCAGGAGGCTGTACAAGGGACTCCCTTCCCCAGCCAGTGGAAACTGGACTAAGTGGTCTTAAAGTCAGGCTCTTGATGCTGAGTTTGATTCCCATCATTTAAAAATTCCCATTATTTTATCGCAATCTATAAAGTGCGCATTGAGATACCTCTAAAATAGCAGTGTCAATACAGTAGAATAATATAGCCCTTAGTCTTTTTGTTCTGAAAAATTATTTTACTTCAAACCAATTTGTTAAGTGATCTTCACTATAATTTTAAAAGTTTTGTTTGAGCTTTAAAAAAGTAAAAGTTAAATAGTAATTAATTTTTTTTTTTTTAAGTTGAGAGAGCTTAAACAGAAGAACATTCCCCTGAAGGTAATAAAATCCAGAAATACACTTAAATTTAATTAAAATACCTTTATAACACGGAAACACTTTTTAACATCTATTTTTGTAGTCAATCTTTTTCATAATTAATATTGAAAATATGCCTAACCACTGCGCTGTCCACCTGAAACTAATATAAAATACTGAATGTTAACTATAATTAAAAACTATATATACACACATATATCCTCACAGGATGTAAAGTGCAGCATAGAGAATATAGTCAATGGTATTGTAATAGCTATGTACAGTGTTACAGGGGTAGTGGACTTGTTGGGGTTATCACTTTGTGAGGGGTGTAAATGTCTAATCATTATGTTGTTTTGTACACCTGAAACTAAAAAAGAAAAACACAAAAATTAAAAAAAAAATAAAAATAAAATAGCAAGAGAGAAAATTATATAGAAAATATTAGGTTTAGTCATATGCAAAACAAGGAAAAACAGGGCATTTAAGGCAGTCTCATTTCAAAATCACCTGGAAACCCAACGGTGGCTATATTTAACCAAGTATTTTAAAGTGTCATTTTAGAGTCCAATCATATCAAGGTATATTTCAAATAACATGGCCACTGCTTTGATTTTTCATTTGCCAGAGTTCAACTCTTAGTCTTGGCTTATTATGTTCTAGTCTTTTCTTTTTGTCTTGCTACCTGGCTTTCGACAACTGTGTTACTTATTAACTTTCACCCAGTTTTAAAGAATGAAGAAAGATGGAAAGCTACAACGAGACAAACACTGCTTATCAATTACTATATATTACAAAGCTCTGGTAGAAGAGGTTGACTCTAGTATGCCAAATAAGATGGCGGCACCAATCTTGGGAACGTCTCCACACTGCCTGTGATTAGCAGAGATACTGAGAGCTGGCTGCTGCTTACTTTTGTGTTCACATCTAACTCTGCATATTCTTAGCCTTCAATCCTTCACCTGCATGAAGATTAAACACTTTGTCATTTTCTAGGCTGTAACAGACTACTAAAGTGCAGGTTCGCATGAATAGGAAGAACTGAGAACTAAGTCAGCTGCTTCTTATGGAAGGAAGAGCTTCATTTCTCTGCCTTGAGGATTCTTTTTCCTACCGCATTGCTCCTCACCTTATTCCTTGCTCTGTAAATGGCGTTGGTCCACAAATGCAGATGAGGACTTTGGATTTGTCTAAACTTCTTTTCAAAAATTCAGAAAGAAGAGCTGGTGAAATGTGTCCCTGTTTGCCATTCCATCCAGACGTAGGTGCTGACAGAACAAATTCAATGTCATATCTAGAGAAAAGAAACATTTTTTTTGAAAATCTATTACCTTAACATATTATTAACATGTTTCAAGTTTACTGAAACTTCTTTTTTCCCTTTTGAAAACAATACATAAAAATGGATACATTTGCTAGAAAAGCACTGGAATAGTTATAGGCAAAGATTCAAAGAAAACATACAAGGTAAATCCATATTTACTAAGGATTAGCTTTTGCTCCAGATGAGAAGAGTAATCTGGCATTTTTTATTGAACTCATTAGGAGAGCTCCAAGAGATCTCAGAGAACTCCACACGTCTATTGATAACCTGCTCACAGATAAGTCACAGTAAACAGCAATTACCAGAGATGTGCATTTTAATCTGACTCAAACTTCTTATGAGTTCTAGACCCTTATAACCAACAGCCTATTGGACTTCTTACTGTTGCTGTCTCGAAGGCCTCAACCTCACCTCACAATCGCCCTACCCCACACCTGACGGTCTCTTTGTGAATGGTGCCACAGTCCACTTGGTGGCACAGGCCCCACACCTGGGATTTATCCTGGGGACCTCTCTGTCCCTCACTCCTCATACCCACTCCCTCGCCACATCCCAGCTCCTAACGATGTGTCTGCTTCTCTCAGTTTCACTGCCACCACACTGTGCATTCTCCCTCTTGTTTCGGTACCGCCTGATCACACCCACTCCTCAGTTCTCCACGAAGCACCACTTCCACAGGGAAGCACTAAGGCCCCACCAGTCTGGGGTCCTTTGTTATATGTGATGTAGAAATGGTTTCCTTTTTCTTTTCTTCACAGACCTTACTTCGGGTTGTAAATATGTGGTCACCAAGATGGTTAATCTTATGAATATCAACCTTCCCCACTAGGCCATAACCTCCAGGAGAGCAGGGACCATGATTGCTATGGCTACCACTCTGTCCCTAGTGGCCAACACACAGGAGGCACTCAAACATTAAGGAAAGAAACATGAAAGAAAGAGAAAGGGTAAAACGAGAAAGAACATCAAACCAAGTTTCACAATGCAACTACAGAGCATTCCTTCCCACAGTTGTATAATCTGTTAAGTGAGTGGCTGGTGAAGAGCCACAGCAAATGTTCAAAATTCTGTGTTGTACCTGTTCCCTTTGCTCCATTGTAGCAAAACAATTACTTCTTATCATTTTCAATAGCATCAGATCAAATGCATTTCTACACTTTCCAGTGAGTAAATGACATATTTCCTCAAGAGTAGAAGGAATTATACATTAATTTCAATCTTAAGAAAAAGTTGAAAGGAACAGTTTCTCTTGTGAGGGGGGTCTGGGGAGCCAATGACAAACAGAAACAGGATGTGGCTGGTGCAGCTGCCCTCACGTCCCTGCCGTCCCTGCCGTGATGCAGTGGGGTCAGGTTTCTAAGAGCTGACAAGCCTGGCAGGAGCACACAGACGACGTCAGAGCGCCAGGAGGGGCTAGAGAAGCAGCCCCAGCTCTTTGACACCCCAGCCTCTAGGTCTTATTTGTCCATTTGTGGAACAAGGTGGGAAAACTACATCATATCTTATAACTCTAAAATTCTGATTTTACATTAAAAAACCCTATAGAATTATGTTTTACTTCTGACCTTCAAGTATCCATTTAGTTTTAGCAACAATACTAACCCACCCTATACTACAAAGCCTCCCCAAATACTTTCTTTCACTAACTTATTTTTCCTTTCTAGCACTTAAAATTAAGCTAGTTTTAGGTAAATCCGAAATGTATTTGTTTACTGCTCCATGAGGGTGGGATCCTTGTCTGACTTCTTCAATGTCGTGTCCAGACCCAGCTTAAGGTAAATGTATAAAAAAAACTTGTTGAATAAATAAAGTAATATATTTACAAAGAAGCCATACTGACTAAAAAACAAAAATTATAAATAGAAGTAAATAGAAGGAAAAAGCCATATGCCGGCATCTATGAAATTACATATAAAAGTGTATGAATTCCTAAGTGCATTTTTCTAGGAAGAATGTCCACAACTTTCATCAGATTATCAAAGGGGGCCCAAAAGGAGCTGCAGAACCACTATCTTAAGAAATTTCTAATTATACATAGACAATTGGATAAAAGATAGCAATTGCCTTGTTAAATTAAAAAATAACAGTCTCCTCTGGCTCTGTTTCCAACAAGTCTGTTACTGGAATAAAACTGCTGAGGTACGTAAATCAACACTGGCATCCCTGTCATCTGAAAAAATGCATAATTTTCCTTAACTGAGATGCTTAAAAAAAAAAAAGCCTCACCAATGGCATACCTTCTGCAGGTTATCTACAAAAGAGTGATGAGTAACTGAGATCCCTACATACATGGTGTAAACTTCTCATGCATTTTGTATTTATTCACATAACGGTCCGTTGGCTTTAACATTTGCATGCTCAACAGAAAAAGTTAAGAGGGGCATGAATGCAATTTTTAAAGATATTGCAAAGAGCCTGCTATCCTGCTTGTATCCGTCTTCACAGGACTAGCGAAGAGCTTAACTGGAGCAGGAGCAATCCCGAGTTAAGACTCAAGAACACCTTAACGACGGATTTCTTATACCACATCAAGACACAGATGGTTACTGTGGAATCAGCCACCTCTTCTGCAGGTTTCTGAATGAAGGCCAACTTCCTGTGTGAAACAATTAGAGCCTTGAAGCAGGAGAGGGCACATGGGTCAATGTCCTGAAATGCCTTTTTGCCCAGTGATTTCAAAAGTGCCAGAAAGGACTGGGACTCTTGAAAAGGTTACCTGACAATAAATTTACATAATCTATAAAGTGCAAAGCAACATTTAAAAGAGAGAGAGAGAGAGAGAGAGAGAATATACCTGCTTCTGATGAATACCTATGCAGTCTACATGTCAATGGAAGAAAATAACGCTTGTCAAAAAATATTTTGAAGTGGACTGATAATGATCTGAGAAGAAAAATCTTGAAATATATATTCATTCAGTCTAAATCGTATGCAGAGCCTGCAGTCATCCAACGACCTGTTCCCTCCTTCTCCAGCCCATCAACTTCCAAAACCGACCTCCTTCATATTTCCTACACGTGTGCCCCACCCTCCCATTGTCACTGCCACAACTCCAAACGAGGCCCTTGTATCTCCTGTCTACAATACAGCAATATCTAATAGTCTTAGTCCTAATCTATCCGACACACCATTTCCATATTAGTTCTTCTAAAAACCCAATTCGAAGCTTACAATTTCTTTGCTTAGGCTTCAGTGGTTTGTCACTGCCCACAGAAGAGTATTTGAGTATTTGGGGTCCCAGCTTTTCCTAGTTTCTCTAGCTGAAGAAAAATACTAGAAATAGCAGGAAAACTTGCAACTTGCTCATGGGAAAAATAGGTCACAGAATAAACACCTAGGTGTTAAAATTAGATAAAATATGCACATTATGGAAGCATTTCTCAAAATGAATCTGATGAATCACTAGTGTTCTTCCAGATGTTAGTGGTATTCCATTAAAAAAGGCTAACTGTCTTTAAGTTTGGGACTCCTGGGTTAAAAAAAAAGTTAAGTAGATTTGTTTACAATTTCTCAAAGCCTTGACTGCATTAGGTTCAGAGTAAATCTTCAAGAAGATAATACAGTGCACTACTGAAATTTTGGGTTGGATATTTCTTTGTGTTGGGAGGCTGTCCTGTGCATTATAGGATGTTAGCAGCACTCCTGACCTCTACCAATTAGGTATCAGTCGAACCCCCTCCACCAGTTGTTATGATAAAAAATGTCTCCAGGCATAAACATCCCCTGGGGTATGGTGGGGGAGGGACAAAAATCACCCTAGGTTGAGAAGCCCTGATTTAAAGTATTCTATACACAGAAAACACACAATACACTAAGTAGAAAATATAGTTATAAAAAGTATAGTCAGTATGACTATTTTATTTAAAAAATGCAAAACAAAACAAAAAGGTATGTGTATATAAGTGTGTCAGTATATGTGCATGCATGTGTGTGTGTGTGTGTGTGTGTGTGTGTGTGTGTGAGAAGGGGAGGGGGAGAGGGAGGGGAGCGGGAGGGGAGCGGGAGGGGGAGGGGAGGGGAGGGGGAGGGGAGGGGGAGGGGGAGGGGGAGAGGGAGAGGGAGGGAGAGAATGGAAAGATAAAGACCATAAATGTTAATAATTGTTCTTTGCATGTCAGGATTATGGGCGATATTTTTCCTTATTTTTTTTTCTATATAAATAGGTATTAATTTTATAAACAGAGGGAGAAAATCAGCAAATCAACAAATTCTACTATTATGCAAAAGTATATGCTAGTAGCTTTACTAAAATAAGGTTATTGTCTCCAAAAAATGCTTTAAAAGGGAAGGAAAATACTTGTTATATTTATGTATTACAAATGCTGTCTGGTATTCAACCCCATTGTCACACTGTCCCGTCCCTTGAAACGAATTCTGCAAAGGCCAAGACCTCAGAGACAGTGCATTCTACTGTGGGGTGGGGTGGGGGGGGCAATATGTAAGACTGCATCAACTAGGCCTCATAACACTGCTCAGCAGTTAGAAAGATGAGTGAAATTTAATTTGGATTCCAGTTTGCACAGTAATGGCTACATTTGCTACTGCACATATTTGCTTTCTGTTTTCTCTCATTTTTTTTTTTTTAAGAAAAATTAATGTGTGAGATTTTGCTCTACTTGGAATGTTGTGAATCGAGTTCCAATACTGGAGTTAACAGTCAAGTGTAATAACATATTTGGACAAAGTTCAGGTAACTTAACTTTTTTCATTTCAAATTTTATACTTAATGACATGAAAACTGACTGAAATAGAAATATCCTAAATGAATACTTACAGTATACCTATTTTTTGCAATTCTATTAAGTTGAGCAATATGGGAACATGAAGGCACATATTTTCCCTGGATTGCATGAGAAAATAAGCCAGCACAGTATCTTGTGCACTGCTGTACCCCTGTGTATTGGCACACAGTAGATGCTCACATGTATTTCATGGATTGCATGAGAAAATAAGCCAGCACAGTATCTTGTGCACTGCTGTACCCCTGTGTATTGGCACACAGTAGATGCTCACATGTATTTCATGAATGAATGAATGTTACAAATATGCTCACTCTGGGTTAGGTACCTCGTATGCTATCTCATTGCCCCCCATACCCAAGTAATTCTATGATGCAGGTATTGATGTCCCCCTGTTCTACAGATGGAAAGACTGAGGCCCAGTCAGGTCAAGTAACTTGCCCAAGGTCACAAGGTTAGTAAGTTTCCATTATACAATGATATTTCTAAGAATTACATTTGCTAATGATATTATCTAGATAATCTTTGAGGACAAACATAGCACGCTTGCTGAAAAAGAAAATATAACATCACATACCAGCCTTATTATCCATCTTTCCTATCCCTCCCTCCTTGTTCCACAAAGGATTGATCGGAAGGCTGAGACCTAAGCCTACAGACAGTAAAGTATATCACTTGTTTTAACTATAAAATGCAAGAAAAAATTTTTTTAATTTAAATCCAATAATAATTTAACCAAGGAGATGTGTTCAGGTGTAATATTATGTCATAAGAAACTTTATTACTAAAACCAGAAATGACATAGGAGAGTCAAGATGTAGGAAAGGGTGATTTAATACATATAAAAAATCTTTATTAACTAAAATACAGATGTGACTAATTAAAATTACCTTATATTAAATCCGAACTTTTACTTTCCTTTTACGTATGGGACTCAACAATTCTGGTTTTGAATGAACAGTACTATAAAACCCATCAATAAGCCTTTAAGGCAAGGTTTCTCCTCTATCTGCACAAAGCCTCAGAATATGGTAGAATTCCTGATAAATGTTCCAAAGCCATCTACGCAAGCATGGCTTTTTCATTTTCCAGTGACAGCCTGACCACGAGTCTCCAGGGAGCGTAAATGATACAGTGCTAGATCTCAAGCAAGTACCTCAAGCAAGGACAGCTGTATCTCCAGAAAGAGGAAGGAGGTTAGGGAGTAGAGAGACAGCGAGAGCACACAGGAGCACGCAGGTGAGAGGAGGAGGAGAAGGAGTAGACGGGGGAGGAGGATAAAGGCAGGCCGGAAGTTGGAACACTATTACTTCTCTCAGCAAGCTGGAGAGTGTCACTCACCTGGTGAGTGCTGTTAGAGCCAGTCATCCAGAAGTGGGAAAAAAAGGGGCCTTTCCTCATCCTCAATACTGCAGCCTACGCAATTCCACCAACCCAAATTATGTAGGCCAGAACAGAACAGAACAAAACACACAGTGGACTTTGTTAAAAGACACTTTATGTTCAGAGGCTGTCAACACATTCCTTTTTACCAATTACTTCTTAACTCCTATTAATAGACTGAAAGTACAATGTTCAGTAAAACACTGGTAAATGGACTTTTATAAGGGTACTATCTTAATGAATATTAAAAAATAATTCCAGAAATACTTAAAAAAATTAGCTAAAAATTAGCCTACCTATGTCTGTTTAAATTATTTTAAATGTTTGTTTAGGAAAACAGAAACTCTAACAGTTAATACCTACAGATACGAAACACACGCATGTAGAGGTGCTCTATAACTGTAAGTCAAATATTTGAGGTAGGGCTTCAGTTTCCAAATCACTTACATTATTTTCTCTAATCCTCACAATAGCCTTATGATGTAAGTAGGAAAGATGTCACTGTTTTATTTTGAAGATGAAGAGACAGGCCCACAGAGTTAAATAATTTTTGGATAAAGTTTCAAGCTAGTGGATAGAATGAAAACTAGAATTTAGGTCTTTAGGCTTTTCAATAAGTGCCACTTCCAATTTTTCAGTTTGAAAATTAGTGTAAAAGACACTTGAAAACGTAGGAATTTGCATTTCTTTAAATCATGCTCTAAGTTGCCATACAACTGTCTAAACATGGTAAATATTCTTAGGCTTGTATTTTAAGTATGTAAGAAGGGAAAACACTTCAAGGATACATAAGTTCAGGCCATCCTTAACTTGTGCAAGTCATTTACTAAAAGGGAAGAAAGAACAGGATGGGAGACAACAGGAAGGAAAAAACTAGAAAATACCACAGAATTACCTTGTTAAGAATATTCAGAAAATATTCAGAAGAACCTGGAGCCCCTAGAGAAATAGCTGAGTTTCTGAGGTCTTTAACTTTCGGAAGGCCTAGAACTATCTATACCATACTATCATCAACATAAATATTTGCTTCAGATACTATGTGTGACTTATGGAGTCCTGAATTTATTTAGAAATAGCTTTCGATGGTTACAAAATGTATGTCAGCTTATCCACCTCACTCTTCTGAAAAATTTGTTTAGAATTTCCTACTGCTTTCAAATCTCTTTAGGGGAGATGAGGCATATGTACCCATGCAAGTTATCTTATTTTAATTGACTGTGCTAGGGCTTTTTTTTCAATGAAACAAATTTTCACTTTGCTCTCCTAGCTGCCTCATGCTACCACTGAGTTCAGTCTGAAAGATTCAAACTTTTTCTATTGCCTCTACCTGCATTTCCCAGTGTATACTGAGGACCACTAGCGATATACCTATTACAAAGTGTTAATGTAAACAAACAGAAATGAAGATAGTCTTGCTAAACAATGCATGGGAACCCCCCTCCTGGAAAGTCACAAAGGACATTAGCATATTAAATGCTGTAAGAAATCCTGCAGTAAAAAAAAATGTTTATTTTTGCTTAATCCATCTTACCAAATTTATTTGATCTGTCTCCGCTATAACAAGAAAATCCTGAATCACCATATCGGCTACACTGGATCATTTTTAATGAAACTCTACTTAGTATAAATAACATAAATGTAAAACCCAGTATATATTGATACATATATGATGTCACATGGATATTATCAAACAGTATTTCTTTAGGGAAGGGGTACTGACATTATTTACATTTGCATAATGATTTATAAGTTTATTTTTTCTTTGAAGAAGCTTCCTAGTCAATTAAAAACTCCAACCAAAGGAGATAAAGCCAAGAATGACTACACATGTATGAATATTTAAACACAGAGCTAACACCAGTTTAATACCTTTTATCTTTAAATGCTAAGTTCTCCAATTGGCTTCTCCAAATTATATCATCCTCTGTTTTATTGAAGAACATCAGCTTCACTTTCCTTAAAAGAAAAAAACAACAACTCAAAAATAACTATTTCGATTACATTTAAAATATGCATGAATGGAAAGTCTAAAAGTAAACTAGCATGAATGTTTTTTAGTGCCAATTAGGTAACCAAAGTATCAAAGCAAAAAGAATCAAGTTAATATTAAAAACAGCTAGGACTTGAGGAAGCAGAGTAAGAAATGATTGAGGGAATGAGAACATGTTTATTAAGGTCCACTGAGTAATTAAATTTAGAATACCTTATACTAATCTGCCTCACAAAGGATAGTAATTAAGATAAAATTACATACCTGAGACTGGGTATATTAGTCAAAGCATAATTCAGTATTTTAACCATTGGTGTGAAGCCTGTTCCCGCTGCCAATAAAAAGAGATCTTCTAATTCTTGGAACTGGGATATTTTAAAATTGCCCTCAGGACTGCTTACGGAAACAAAATCTCCTAAACAATGAAATATAAACTAAATCAGAAAAAAAAAAAAATCAGGGGAACTAAGAAGGCTAAACCTAGCTAAATTTAGAACACTGATGAGTAACAGAACGAATGCTTAACTTTTAGAGTACATCTTAGTCTTTAAGGTATGGAAGGAGTTTTAGGCCCCCAACTATGTCTGGATTATATCACTATTATCCAATTAATAATGAGGTTTCTATTACACTCATTTCCCAACATTATTTTCCCAAACCATCTTGAGTCTCTAATTTACCAAGTACTGCCAAGTATTTAAGTTTAAATTACCGGTAAAGGATTGATTGCTAAATTAAATTACAAGCACCTCAAAAGCAGAGTCCATGTCTACCTGTCTTGCACAATACACGGTAGAGAACAGACATTCACTACTTACAAATTGATTCTTAACCACAGTAATGAGACTAGTAAGAGAAAAAACTGAAATGGAAATGTATTCTAAAATCTTGTTAGTAAATGGGCTAACTTCCCCTCCATCAGATCTGTGAAAAGACTTGTAGATTAAAACAAAAGCTGTTCTGAATTCAATTCCTATAAAAACAAAGCAAGATCAGAAACTGTACTTGGAGCATGCTACTTCCCAATATAAAATCAAAACAGTTGAGAAAAACGTTATCTGCTGTGAAGTTGATATAACCCCAAAGTACCACGCATATACGAGAATTTACCTTTAGGGCATTTCAGAAATTTCCAATATTAAAAAAATAAAGCTGTTTATATTTTAAAAACAATTTTAAGTACTCTGGTTCATTTTTAAATGCTTGGATGTTCATAATTTTTCCTTTCTTGTCCATAAAAGGATAGTAAGAATCTTGTAGTAAGTGATGAATTGTTAGACAGGAACAGAAGCCCCCTTGTGATAGTTTGAACAGGACCATAAAATAAGACTACCCTCAGGAAAAAGTCAGATGACTGTTTACTAAAGAAGCATCACAGAATGATGTTACTGTGCTAACTTTTGTTCACAGTGTAGCTCTTCCAATGTCATAAAATTGATAAGACTCAGACAAGGTGCTTGATGCTAATCAAATTCTCAAGAGATTAAAATATACATGCCAGAATGGTCACTGATTTATAGCCATCTAGTCACCTGACTTTACACAACCCTTCTAAGGCATCTTACTCATTTGACATCTATAACACCAAAGTAATCATATAAAAATTGCTTGGTGAACATGGGATTGAAACAAAAAAGTCAGTAATTTTAGAGGGTAGTCCATTTAGGGCATGATGAGGCTGCATGAGTTACCATTACCACGCCAGTGTACATCTCCTTAAGTGAAATAAGTATCTGTGGCATGTCTAGCTCCCCTGGATGAAGCTGAAGAAACGCTGATCTCATTCTTTAGGCTTTCCTTTTCCATGTTCTAGGCTACCTTTCCACGTTGCTTTGTTCATGCAATCTCTATAAACAGGCTGTAATACCATTGGTTAAGTTTCCACTTGCTATCTTACAAACATGTTTCAGTCATTCACAAGATGAGTCACCTTCACTAGGTTTGTGAGTATTCCAAAATTCATTAGGTTCACATTTGTATTCAACATTTTGGTTTATGTAACCAAGACAACTAATCACATCATTACATATAGATTTCTAAGCTTAACTTCCAGAAAGCATCAGTTTTCTTTATTTCTAAATTTTAGTGACTTAGTTCACTCTTACTCCAGTGCACTGCTAATACCACCTTAGAAAGGGGAAGAACACTTTTACTGTTAGACAAAAACAGTGAGAAGTTGAAGACATAGAAGAAAAGAGTAGAAGCAGAAAGAAGACCCTCTAAACCTTAATAGATTTCACTGTAGTCCTTTCAGTCCTTCATTCAGAGCACATTTATTGAGAGCCTATTATGTGCCAAGTGCTATGCTAGGTGCGGGAAATATAAAGATATGTAAGACACTCTTATCTTTAAACTCTAAGTCTTATATAGAAGAATATTATTTGTTCTTATCCTAACACTTAACAAAGTGTTAGTTATGGGGGGTGGGGGTTCAGAGGAGGAGGGAAGATTCATAAAAGAATTAATATTTTGTTTGGTTCTTTAAAAAAAAGGCACTTGAGAGAAAGGGTTGATGGGCATCCTAGGTGAGGCAACTGCATGTATCTATGAATGAGGATGATAGGCTTGTGGAAGTCCGAGAAGCACCAGGATTTTGTAAAACGACAGATGAAGCTGGAGAGCTCGTGGAGTCTGTGCAGGCCAGGCAGAGGGCCTCGTCAGTTAGGCAACGGAGACCATCAGAGGTCAGCGCTGCAGAGCAACATGATTAAATCTATCCTCAGGGCAGTTTGGAAAAAGAACTGGAAAATGCAGATAAATAGAAGGACCCCAGTTTAAGGCAACTGGGAGAGATCACTTAGAGGCTAAGAGAGAAATGATGACGGCTTGCCCTAAGAAGGGATAGAGAAGAAAGATTAGAAAGTCGCTGAAAGGCAGACTCAATAAAACGCAGTGGCTGGCTGGACTGAGAAGGCGAAAACGAGAAGACTCAAGGATGACTCCAGTTTCGAGACTGGGTTAAAGACGAACAGTGATGCTGCATATCAGAGATAAGTATGGGAGTAATGACAGGTGGGGTGGGACAAAGAGAACATGACTTTGAGTTTAAGATATTGGATAGATTCCCAGATGGAGATAACTAGAGGGCAGTATAACATGTGATCCAATCTAGAACACAAATGAGTTTAAAAAAAAAAACAAAACAAATGAACAAAAAACCCCAAAATACTAACCAATCTGAAGATGATCAAGCTCTGGTGTGAAGAGTCCAGCAGGATAGATTTTGATGAGAAAGTAGATGTACTTATCATTAGGAAGAACTGGTTCCATTAACTTGGAGAGTAAGGAAGGAGATACAGGTGTGTATGGCTTCACTATTTCTGTACCTAGAAAGAGTCATGACAAAGAAATTCAATTCTAAAAATCTAAAAAGCTCTGAATGAAGATGAAACATACAAATTCTATGATGCTGTCAGTATATATTTAAAATTGTACATCTAATGTTTATATAATTCTAACTATATATTCTACATGTATATTATATATGTATGTATACATATACATCCCAAACCTGTATGTGTTGAAATAATGTTAACAAATCAATACTTTATTTATAATATAAACAATCTGTTTTTATTAAGTGTGGCATTAGATAGGGATCTATGTTAAAAAATTCAGATCACCATCTAGTCCACCAGCATATAAACTTTGTAACGGGTTACAACAAAAATGGCATCAAAAGTTTCCACAAAGATGTAAGAAGATACTTTACATAATAATTTTAATCATACACCAAATTTTTAACAATGATTATCGATCATTTATTTGGGTGTGAGAAAGGGAAGAATTTCACATTTTACTTTATATATTTTAAATTGTTTTAACATTTTAATATACTATATATTACTTTGGTAACTGAATGAAAAGAGTATTAATCCAACTACTTCTTAAAATATACTATTAAAAAACAGGGCAAAATTAATAAGAATTCATGTTATACTTTAGCTAGCCAAATTCCAAAAAGAGAGAATTCATCACACCTATGAAAGACCACAATTTTATACATGGCTTCCTGACATGTACAAAATTAATCTATTATAATACATTGATAGTAACTGCACTGGGGAAGATACCAGCTATTGAATGATAGCCATTAGTGGTAATGAAGAGAAAAACTTCACAGGGCCATCATACACCACCATATCTACCAGATCCTGCCTGGGAGTCTATTAGACTGATTGCTGGAAACACTATGACTGACATGGGAATGTTACCTTTTGTAGCTTCAAAAGGCCAAGAAAATGTTAGACACCAGTAAGATGGGTATCTAAAACAATAAGATAACTTTAGGATGAAATGGAGGAAAATATAATTCACACAGTAAGGAATCTGATCTCCTTATCCCTTCCAGACCCTTCTGCGATCCAGATTAAGAATACAATCAGAGACACATATACTACATGTCTAAACATTTAAGTTATAAACTGGATGAATAACTGTTAAATTAAATATGCCCTATGCTGTATCACAGAATACACCTTCATACATGTCCTGGAAGGCTAGGTTCAAATTCTAGATTCTTGAGCTCCTCAGAGTTCCATGTAGGAAAATGGCAGAGGGATGAGAGCTACACGCCCCCCGACTGTGTATGGCCTTCCCCTCTTCTCTTCTCACCCCCAGCTCTCTCTAATACTGAGTGAGGCCTTATGCGGTGTGGACACACCAGCCCGTATGTTCATGCTCATCCATTAGCTCTCCCCATAAACAGCCTTGGCCACTCCTTGGATAGAAGTGGATCTGGGGCCATTTGGGCAGGGAATTCTGGGGTTCCGATACCTGGCATGCGACATTAGAGTGTGAACTCTTGGTGCACACTCATCCTGTGGGAGGGGTATGGCTGCAGGAGAGCCACTGTGGAGTTTTCCACATGTGGAGTCTGGGGCCCCTCTTGCCCAGGTCTAAGGGCTCTAGTGCTTTCCTCTAATCAAGTCTACTGAATGCCCTTCTGATAACTTTACTGCTGGATGTAAAGGTTCACCTTCTGACTTGACAACTTCTTGTCAACACCAGAGTTTGCAGGAGAGGATTTGCTACAGTAAATACGCATCTCTTCAACTATACTTGGGATACAAGGACACTCTCGGTGTCACAGTGATTTACTGACTTTCCTTGTTAGACAGTTTACACAGTGTGCTTGCTATGTAACACCACTAAGATAACTTCAACATCTTTCCTATAAAAGGCTGCCACAATTTCAGAAGAACATCCTAACAATAGGTTCTAAAAGTTTGAAGAAAAATTTAAGGAAGTTTTCATTTTCAATTGGACTGAGGAGAGAGACAGCACAGAATACCATCAGAGACCCACATACTACATCTCTAAACATTTAAGTTATAAACTGGATGACTGAGCACACGAGGAAAAAAGGAGTATAAATAAAACAGATGTGCTGGCTATTTCAGCCTAGACAGTGCCATTAGGTAAGTTTAGGTGTTCAGTTTTTGGCTTTATAAGCACAGATAATTCTACAAGAAAATGATGAGAAACTGAAATAAACATAAGATGGTGAAACAAAGCCTCCATAAAATCCCAGTAGTGTGGGGTTCGCAGAGCGTCCAGATGGGTGAACACATCCACACCAAGAGGGTGATGCCCCCAAACTACTCGGGACCCTTCTAGACCTTGCCAGATATGTATCTTCATCTGGCTGTTCATCTATAGTCTTTATCATATCCTTTAATAAACTGGTAAATGTAAGTAAGTGTTTCCCTGAGTTCTATGAGCTGCTCTAGCAAATAAACCGAAGCCTAGAAGGGGGTCTTTGAAATATCCAATCTACAGCCAGTCAGTCAGAAGCACAGGTGATACCTGAGTTTTGTGACTGGCATTTGAAGTGTGTGTGTGTGGAGGGGGGTGGGGGGTGACGGCAGGGAAGGATATCTTGGGGGACTGAGCCCTTAACCTATGAGATCTGATGCTATCTCCAGGTAGATAATGTCAGAATTGAGTTAAAATGTAAGACACCCAGATAGTATTGCACAGAATTGCTTGTTATGAAGAAAAAATTCGACACATTTGGTGACCAGAAGTGTCAGAAGTGAAATGTTCTGTGTGAATAGTAAATGAGACACACAAGAGAAAAGGAGTAGAGAAGAACTAGATTTTTCCCAACATTGGAAGGAAAAATCTAGGTTTTTTTCCTTTACAGACTCTGTCACAGCTCATAAAGCATGGGCGAGCTGAGGCAGCCTTGCTAGCTATCTGCTTCTGCCACGACTGGGGCCTTAATAAGCAATGGGAGGGTGTTCAGAACACTTGAGACTAAACTATTTTCAAGCACTGTACAAATGTTTAACATTTTGACTGCTGGTAAAATAACTCAGACTCATGAAGTATGAGAATACCTTCCTATACGAAAATACAAAGTTTGAGTTATTACATGCTTCTTAAAGTATTAATTAATTGCATTTTTAAAAAAAATTGATTCAGCCTTTTCACTAATTTTGATAAGGCTTCCACTTAATTTCTAGTAGTATAGTTTTATTATCATCATCCAAACCACTCTTGAATATATGAATAAGAAAACATTCACAACATATCTTCAAACACTAGGGATGATAAATATCTATAGGCACCCATGTTTAGTCATATATTGGGTGGGATAAAACATAATGAAGTAGAATACTCAAAGACTGAGAATTTCCATGTGATTTTTAAAATTAGTATTATGAAATTGACAGTAAAGTATAGATTTCTTTTTGTTTTAACTATTATTGTTTAAAAATATACCTAAAGTGTATTAAGATGTTTTACTATCTCAACTAGACTCATGTAAACTGAATCTTTCTTTCAAAGTGAGGATTTTGTAGTTAAACATTAGCATTAAACTAGGAGAAAGCTCTTTCTCCAAGACTAGATTCAATGGGGACTTAGGCAACATACCATTTAGCAAGACAGTAACTAAATTTGAACATTTCTATGCCTATCCCCTTTCCTCTCATGCTCCATAACTAGTAATTCAGCCAACGTTATATACTGAAGTACCTGAATCACCTGGATTTTAAGTTTTTAAACTTCTATTTTATCTTTTAATATAGTAAACAATTTCTTACTCAATTACAGTCTGCCTATTTATTCTGTGTTTCTTCAGATTTCATATTCAGGCCCTTCTGATAGAAATGAAAATAAGACAAGATATCAAAGCATCTATAGTTACTGTACAAGCAACACCTTTACACTCGCTGGGCAGAGACAATTTAAGAGAAAAAAACCACAGTGAAGTTTTTATTTGCTATCCATGATATTTATTCATTTCTAGTAATTCTAAATGTTTATTTTAGGCAGCAAAAAAGCATGACTGCACAGGAAAGGGTTGGGGAGAGATGAGTGTGGTTCTTTCTAAATTTGTAAGAGCTGTTTCATTGTGACAGCAAGCAGCTTGCTTGCAGAATCATGGGCCTTACAAAAAGTCTCAATTAAATGACTGCTTACAGTGTGCTGACAAGCACATTTACAAGTTCAGACAGTACTTCACTGCGCGTGCTCGGTGTGTGTGTGTGTGTGTGTGTGTGTGTGTGTACAGTGTCAGCAGTTAAGAAGCGCCAACGAAAGTATAGGTCAAACCATGTAAAGCTGTCATTTTTCTAGGTTAAAAAATATTTAAATATCAGCAATTTCATATAGTTCAACTTGAATTAAAAAGATTCAATATCATATATTTAACCTAAATGTTTATAAATGGCTGCTGACATGTCAAAATTATGACACGATTTTTTAAAATCTCGTTTATATTCCTTTATCTCAAGAGTCATTTACTGAGTTGTTTGTTGGTAAATCTTTAAAACTATCTTTGCTTGAAATCTATGTAACTTTACTAACAATTGTCACCCCAATAAACTTTAAAAAACAAACAAAAAAAAAACTACCTTTGGTGATCAGAGTCCCCATATTAAAGGCAATCACAGTTAAAATAAAATTTTAGGTTGGGTACAGAAAGAGCAACCCAGTTATCTATTAGATTCTGACTCTTAAGAGACAAACAATTTCCTCAGACAACACACACACACACACACACACACACACAACCCTCACTCATAATCTTCATCCTTGGGGAGAAAAAAAATAATTTGAAGCATCTAACTTATAAATAATAGTCAGATTCTATTAATAGAATTTAAAATATTACATTTGGATAAAGGTAAAAATGAAGTAGATTCTCTTCTCTGATTATATTCTTTGCTATACTTGAATCTTTTGTGTAAGTAAATTCTAGATTTGACATGAGACAGTAAGCATTAAAAGTCTTCAACTTATATGTTTATTTTCAAACCAAAATTCCTTTAGCTAAGAAATTTCAATACGAGGAAGCAGGTATGCTAATCAATTTTAGTAATCCGTACTGAAAACCTAAGAACCATGTGATGGACTGTAAACATTTAAAGTTACTGACAGCAAGTTAATCATAATTCTTTGATGATATAAAGTGAATAAAGTAATCTGTAGCTTTTGTCTTGATTTAGGGAGGGAAAAGGACAAAGGAGAAATTATCTTTGCTAATTCAGTCAAATAAATGAAAATATCCCTTAAACTCTGAGTCATTTTCTAAAGTAGAAAATATAATTCACTGAAAAATACATGCATGGCTCCAATTTCAGACAACAAAGCTGAAGTTAACTATGGTGATTCATGACTCAAGGAGAAATTTATGGCTGGGATAAAGAGTTCATGGAAAGCCTCAGGAAATTACAGAGAAGAATAATTGAGCAATGTTCACTTTAATTATTTCCAAATGGAAGCCAGCCTTGGTTCGCAATATCATTTATTTCTTGGACTTGGCTTTTATCTGGTTTGCTAGGATTTTTTGATCACTACTTAGTCAGATAATTTTAGAGCAAGATATTTCACTTTAATAATATCTTTTTCCACTTTTATCATCTTTTACCTATTCTCTTCTGATTTGTTAGATCTATTCATGTATGTGCCCTCTCCCTAGTAAATACCACAAAATTCAGACCTCCTGCTCTGGTAAAATTAATCTATTTGAACTTTACCATACATGGTTTACTTTTTTTTTTCTTTACAACCTGCAAAATACCTGGCACAATAAGCACCAATAACAATTTGAGCTCTACCTGGAAAGCCCTTCAGAGTTTTTCGTAATTTTTTGTGTTTTTTTTTTAAACTTTCAAAACATTGCTTGAAATCCACCTCCTATACAGAGTCATTCAAGGTCAAATTCATCTGCATCTGTTCACTTGGGGTTACCTCAAAATATGTTCAGTTTTACTATATATTTTGCCCTTGTTAACCTGTTTCTTTATAAAAGTGTCCTTCAATCTTATATTTGTGAATGTTCTTTCTTCAATCTGGGAAAACAATCTCTGATGCGTTTTATTTGTTTCATACCACAGTGCCTAAAACAGCCTTCCACACATAATACATCCTCAAAACAAGGCTACCTGATACTTTTCTTCAAATTAAAATATCACCGACAAACATATTTTTATACTGTTAAATATTTAAAGATGGTAAACTGAATACATACAGTTAGTTCCTTCTAACACCCCACATAGCCCAAATAAAAGCAAAGATGGTTTTTGCATGTGTTTGGTTGTTTCTTAAGGCATAAGCCTACAAGGACAGAAAGAACGGAAATTTTAAAAAGCAACAAAACTTTGGGAGCTGACAAAGCAAAGAGATGGCTGATAACTGACTCAGCAGACTCAATAAAGCTGTATCCTAAGCTAGAAGTATAAAAAGCCAAGAATCAATCCATTTATAATACAAGATTCCTTTAAGGCTCAGAAATTGGCAGGACCAAACACCTCAGGAATCAGAGTGAAGACAGAGCTAAAACCACTCTCTGAATGCAAAGTTCATCTAAGAAGCCAAGACCCAGTCCCCACCCCAACCCCCACCCCAACACCCACTCCCAGTGCCAACTTTCCTGAAGTCCTCCCCTATTTAGCATAGCCACATGACTGACCCTACCCTATTCTGGCAAAATATTCCAGTTTTGTTCTCTAGAGACAATAAAACATAGGATCTCTGGATTGGGTATATGTTATAGGCCAAACTGTGTCCTACTCAATTTCCATATGTTAAAAAAGTCATAACCCCCAGTACCTCAGAATGTGACTGTATTTAGAGACCACACACACACACACACACACACACAATAAGGAAATTAAGTTAACAGGCACGGTAGCCTTTTTCCCCACACGACTTCTGAAATGCTGGGTTCAAGGTAGGAGAATGTTCACTCTAGAGACTCTGACAAGCTACACCCACATGCAGTTTCCAATCAGCTTTCAGGGTTAGACCCTGAAATATGAGCAGATAGTCAAAGATCACCAGACATTCAAATAAAGAATCTAATATGAAAGACAGACGAAAACAAACAATGGGGACACAGGAAGGTTACACAGGGAGAAGAAAACTCTAAACACTGTTGGTAATTCTTAAAGAGATAAGGAAAGCTAATAAGAATAGGATGCTAAAACAGACAGAAATCAAGAGGTCTTAGAAGTTAAAAATATGAAAGTAGAATTAGTAACTCAATAGAAGAGCTGGAAGACACAGCTGAAGAAATCTCCCAAAAAGTAGAACAAAAGGACAACACTGAAAATAAGAGAAAAGATAATCAGAGGACTGGTTAAGAAAGTTTAAAATAAGACTACTTCTAGAAAGCAAACACAGACCATCAAGGAAAGAAAGGTCAGTATTTCCCAGAACTGACGGTCATAAATTTCCTTAATGAAAAGATTAGCATGAAGGATGAATACTCAGCACGAAGGAAGAAAACAGACCCACATTAAAGCATATAAAATTGAGAAACTTTAAAACACTTGGAATAAGGAGCAAATCCTACCAATTTCCAAAATATAGAGTGTTCAACTCTGAAAATTCATCAAGTAGAATATTTATAATATGCACCCTTTTCTATAAATATGTTATACTTAGATAAAAATGCTTAAAACTAAAGGAAGAAAGGAAATGAATGAAAGAACGAAATGAAGAAATGAATTATATCCTTTAGTAGTAAACTGAAAAACTGATTTAGGTAAGCAGAAAAACAATAAACATGTCTTTTTTAGTAGAAAAAAAATTAGATGTGTATACACAGCATAAACTTAAACTTGTGTTTGCACCTTCTGTAAAAAGAAACCTGAAGGAGTGAATGATTAGACAACAGTCTAAGCACAAGTGGGCTTCTCCATTCAGGTATCATTATCTACTAACTTTCTTATGCCTAAACATTAAGATAGTAAAATCTGAAATTTAACCTCTGTTTAAAAAAAAAAAAAAGAAAGTAGGATAACAAGAGACACGATGTCCCATTTTTAACTTCTTATCAGGAGAAAGGACCCTTTGCTCATCCCAAAGTGGCCTTCCACACTCTGGAACAACACCAACACAACAACATCATAAACACAGGACCCAAAATAACAGACAAGCGTACCTGTGTCTTTCCTTGGAGTAAATGAATTATGATTCTCCAGGGCACGACCAAGACATTTCCAAGAAGTATGCTCCTTTTTCTTTAGGACAATCTCTATTTTTCCCACATTCGCCACAACCCGCACTGAAAAGAAGATCAATTCCATTTGTGTTCATTGATACTAAATGTATAAGATTTTACTAAAAAACCAGTTTTTCTCAAACAATCCAAACATCCTAACCTGATATGATACTGATCATTAGTAAAATAAGTAATATTTTGTGCACATATTCATCAAAATTGTTTATGATGTTAAATCCAGCTCAATTTATTTTAGATTCAGATGAAGTTCTTTCACACTAATTTATCAAGGACCAATTTCTAGTTTTCATACAAGTTCAAATATAGCCATGGCAACTAATTAACACATAGCTACTAAAAAAAACGGTGGGGAGGGAGCTGACATATACATATTAATCATTGAATGGACCCATTTAAAAAAATTTAATTTACACCCTTTTAACATTGCTTAGCTGAGCTCTGAGGAGTTCTTCTGAATGAATTCAGTGAGCCAATCCTGAGCCTAATAAACACAGAACCATCCTTAGGAGAATGACTCCCTATAAAGTGCTTGTGAATCATTGATAATTAAAAACCTTTTACATTATCTTTATTTTTGAATGATTAAAATAGTTTAGAATATATGGATAAATTAATAAAAATCAGAGACTTCTATACATTGGTTAAATTTTATGAATTGAGTGTGTGTTTAAAGATCTCAAGTGTATTTCATTTTGTCTTTAGAAACAATCTGTTCTTCCTTACTGTAAACACAAAATTCCACAGCAATTTAACAACTTCTGAAGATAGACTGGTTAAATCAATTCAACTCAATGAGCACTTGAAGGTTTCAAATATGAAAACATGGTCCTTGACGTTAAAGAGCTTAATTTATACAATTTATAAAGCTTACTACGGTACACAGAAAAGGCGAGATAGAATCATTGTAAGGTATTCTACCAGTACTTTTAAACAAGGAAAAAAAAAAATTAAAAAAAAAATAAAAATATATATATATATATATATATATTTTAAGCAGCTTATCAGCTTTAAAAAAAGAATGAAATCCTGACATGCAACAACACGGATGAACCTGGAGGATGTTAAGTGAAATAAGCCAGACAGAGAAGACATATATTACATGGTATCTCTTAAATGTGGAATCTTAAAAACCAAACAAACAAACAAATGAAAAAAAGGGTGAACTCATAGACATAGAGAGTGGAATAGTGGTTGCCATGGGCTGGGGGGTGGGAGAAATCAGGAAAGGATTAGAAAAGAATACAAGTTTTCCATTATAAGATGAATAAGGTCTGAGAATCTAAAGTATAGCTTGGTAATTATAGTTGATAATAGTGTGCTGTATAATTGAAATTGGCAAAGAGTAGAACTTAAACATTCTCACCAAAAAGGAAAAAAAAGATAAATATGTAAGATGATAGATGTGTTAACACAATTGTGGGAATCCTGTATTAAATCGTCATGTTGTACACATTAAATATGACTTTTATTTGTTAATTATACCTCAAAAAGGCAAAAAATACACAAAAGAAATCACCATTACTATAATCAGTCTTCTATTGTTAAACTGCTGTGTAAAATCCACATTGTGTATTTATGTGCAGCAATATTCATAATTTAATATACTCTGTCAACATTAAGCATTCAAATATATACACCTAAGAAAAAGTCTGATTTAGTATATTTCTACAAGCTGAATATCAGGAATAGGGCAGAGATGAGGAAGGAAGAATAAAATGGAGACAGAAATTTTTTTCTAAGGAGAAGAAAAGGAAAGCGTAGAGAGACGGAAAGAACAAGGGGAAAGAAAAATGGGGGAGAAAACCTGAAATCAGAGGGAGAAGAGTATATTTAAAAATTAATGTATTTGTTTATCTAGAAAACACCACGTCTTTGTTTTGCAACATGAAGACATACATTGTGTGTGTGTGTTGTGTGTGTATATGTGTGTGTATACACATAATTACTTTTCGGTAGCTTACCAGAAAAATCTTCTTGAATCTCACAGAGCAGCTCTGGGAAAGAAAAATATATATTTAGTTAAAATCCAACTTCAATTTGCACAGTTTATGAACATCATATAATATCATTTAAATGGTTATTTTATGCACTATTTCAAATCTCTCAAAATAAGTAAGACATATTGAGCGTGACAATCCTATACACCAAGGCTAGGGCAGGGCAGGGAGGGGCAGCGCCAGAAGCACACACAAGCCTGGTGTGTGCACGTGCACAGGGGACGCAGGCCAAACCCAGCTGGGTCTAGCTCAGTTTTTCCTTTCTTATTATTTTCTAAAGTGGAATGTTCATTCAGTTATTGAAAAAAGAAAAGACTGAGCATCTATGTGTGCCATGCACTGTCCAGGTGTTGCAGGTACAGCAGTTAGTTAAACAGAAAAATCCCTGCCCTTACGGAACTTACATTCCAGAAGGAGGAGATGCAAGAAACATTTTTACAAACGTCTGCTCCAAATTTCACTGTTTTAATATGGTTATGTGAAACTTACAATGTTTCATTATTTTAGTCCTTCTGATCCATTATTAGCAACCAAGAGTTTCATATTTTTGAATGTGGAATTTTGTTTTTTTATATGTGTGCTAGATATAGTTAGCTACAGTGCAAACAAAATTAACCATAAAGTATTTGAAACAATAACAGATGCTGCCACAGAGGTTTCACTTAAAGAGAAATTACGACAGTGCTAATGAATAATGTATACTTTCCTAGATATCTGAGTGTTTGGTTAAAACTCTCCCACAAGAGGCAATATAAGTTAGATTTTGTGCTAACAAAAAGCAGGATAGAATATATTTCTAGGGGAAAGGTTTAAGATTTGAGGTTGATTAATCTTATAGAGGGTGGGGAATAAGCAAGAAAAAGACATTTATCAACTCCCACAAATTCAGAAGTACAGGTACTTCGTTAATGTAGCAAAGCGGAGAGCAGAATCCTGAGCCAGCTGAGATCCAGAGATCTCTTTTAGATTGTGTTTTGCAAAAGTAAATTAAACGCATTACATAAGAATGCATCCTTAAAACACAGTTACGAAGATTTTCTTATTCCTGTTATTTTTGTTTTTTCATTTCTGCCTTCTAACTAGAACATCACCATCATAAAAGGAGAAAAGGGTGAAATCCTAGAGTCAAGGTCATTATGGGTGAGAAATGGATTTTGAATCTGGTGTCTTTGATTCCAGATTTTAGTCCTGATTTTCTTTCTTCTGATAGATCTGTAATCTCTCAAAACAGACAGAAGTGAATTGTATGGTTAGACTTTGGCCATGAAGGGAAACAAATACAACACTGCAGTCCATGCTGCTTTAGTGCAGCCTCTGACTTCCGAAGAGCTGGAAAGAAACAGGCCAATGGGACTAGCACCTACTGATGGGTGCTCAGTAGCAGCTTGTAACAGATGGGCTTCCAGAGATTTGTTTGTCGGTGCCAAGTAAGAGTCTTACAAAGCTGAGCCAACACATACTTCTTATTATTACTGATTTTGATTACATCTAATTGTTTGAACTTGGGAAATGTGAAGTTATATTGCCATTTGCTAGTAATTTCATTAGTATAAAGAAATAACAGAAAAAACCTTATTGTTAGGTCTCTGAATGTTAGGTCTCAGAGACCTTGACTTACAGACAGAGCCATGTCTGCAAGAAAACAACAAAATGTCTGTTGGCCTGCACCTGCAGACAGAGCCAAACTTGCAATAACAGAAAAACACCACAAAACAGCTACTGGCTTTCGGGCAGTCAGCATTTTCTGTTCAAACAATGCTATCCTGTCAGCACTGCCCCTATATAATCCTCCTCACCCCTTCCCTTGAGGCTGTAGTCTCTTTAGACACAGCCCGGGCTGTAGTCATCTTTGCTCAGCCCGATAGATTTTCTCTCTCTCACGAAAGACTTTCTTAACTTGCTGTGTGCATTCCTTTATTGGCCAACCTGTCATTTCTCAAAAACGACAACCCAAAATGATAGCATATTAAACATTCAACCAAAATAATAGCAGAGAAACTGTTTAGTACCTAGACTACAGACCAAGTTATTGCCATACTAAAAGGAAACTGGAGTTGGTTCCATTAATAAAGAATAAGGTACTTACCCATATGTATAAGATATGAATAATCCTTGATTATTGTTTCAGCTCTAAAGGAATCATCCTGATAATCAACTATTACTGAGTCTAAATTCATATCCTTAAACAGAAAGCAAAAAGAAAAAGATTAAAAAACAATTTTTTCCGAACTTCTACAACTACACTTTTAAGATAATCAGTGGAAGTTCACATGGCACTTGTTTACAGAACCCACCAGATAAATAAACATTACTCCTGTTTTTACTCCCTCCTGCAACCCAGTTCTTCTCCTTCAGAGGACATATTGCACTCTGAATTACATACTTGTCTGTACTTACTATCCACCTTACCAACTCATCTCTAAGTCTATGCATAAGGGACTGTATATAGAATATTGTTTGGCACCTAGTAGGTACTCCGTAAAGGTCTGTTGAATAAATAACTTGGCAAAAATAATTAGAATCAGACCAGAAGCCAAGATATTTGTGTTCATTTTAACCTTTCCACAATTGTGTGACATTGGGCAAATTATACAACCTGTCAACCTCAGCTTATCAAAAAAATTAACTAACAAATTTTTAGATGTCTTTAATTTGCACATAACCTTGGTGCAAGTTACTTTGGTACCTGTCATTTACACCATACACTGAACACATTCTTCCACACAGAAACCTTCCCCCTTCCCTTAGTCAGCCCACCCACTCTCTGTCCCACTGACATTACTGATGGGAATAGACCCCAACCTCCCGAGGCCCTGCCCTCTTGGTCTTGGACTATGCAACGAGGAGACAGCAACAAGAGGGAGTGGAAGGTGGGACAAGCAGTGCCTCTGGCCCTCTTCACAGCATCAGGCAGAGCCTGGTGGCTCCTGCGGAATGGTCGCCACTCTGTAAGAATCAGAGGAACTCACTGGCTCACATGTGGTTCTACTACTACAGAAGCAGCAGGAATTCTCAGAAACTCCTAGCTGCCAGGACTTGCCTTTAAATCCACATGGTTCCTCAATATAGGAACCTTGCCAGCTGCTGGAGGATGTGTTTGGAGGTGTTGTAAGTAACCTGCTTATTTATCTGATTTCCCAACTAGACAACAAGCCCAACGAAAGCCCAATATCTACACATATGGCCCATCATTAGATCCCTGAAAATAAAGTAGGTGTTCAAGAAATAGTGAATGAATTATCTCCTGTACTTTATTAGTTTCAAAAGGGCCGGTGAACCCCAATGGTGGTTTAAGCATCTTAAGCCACAGCAGTGCAGCGTCTCCTGTCTCTTGAACCCCAATTTATGTTTAGGAAACTAGGTCTTATGGTGAAGTTATGTAAATGGCATTCTCACTTTCATTATCCATGTTTTCAAAAACAATCACAGAAAAAGCATATAAACTGCTTCCTAGTCTAGTTTTCCTAAGAGGCTACAGTGTGGTTGGTAAGGGCATACACACGGGTGCTAGCCTGCCTGGCTTCAAAATGCTCCATCTGCCCCTTCCTGTGTGACTTCGAGGGAATTACTTAATCTCTCTTTGTTTCCTTATCTGTAAAGCAGGGAAAACACAAGTATTTACCTCACAGAGTTATTGTGAAGAGTAAATAAGCTAATACAAGAAGTACCTGGCACAGAACTAACATTTATTTATTATTTTTCCTGGTTTTAAAGACATGCTTACCTTCTGTTTAGTATATATGATAATGGTGATTAAAGAGTCTGTTTGGAACCAGTCATAGCTGTAAAATATCAAGAAAACAATGAATATATCAATAATCATGTGCACTGACATATATTAAATCATTAAACATTTAAAATCTACAGTAGAAATATATTTCTCTAGGTAAACTTTTTTCTAAATGACCAGTGGTCTTGACATTATATAACTGGCAATTATTTTCAAATTTAAAATACCTATACTTCAATGTGTTCCAACTTGGATAAAAAAGACGTCACTGACAAGACATTTTTTTATAAAACTTGCACATCTCCTTGTTGAAATATTTTATCATAGCAATAACAGAACACAACACGTTTTCTTAAGCAGCATGATAAAATCTACATGCATATTATGATTTTCACCCTTCCTTGTCACAAATATATTAGTACTCAAGAAATTAATTCATCAAAATTGTTTAATGGCTCAAAGTAAAACTTAAGGTAAAACTAAGTTTTCTGTTTTATAATAGCTATTGATCAAATTGATACTGCTTTGCACTTATTACCTATATATTGGCAACCAAAGGTAACTCCTAGAGGTTTCCTTAAGCATTTAGCTTAAATTTGTATATGAAGTAATTCAACAGATTTAACAAACATAGCAGGATGCTGCTGTTATAATACTGATTAATGGTGGTGAGAAAGACAGAAAGAGAAAAAAACACAAAGAACACTGAGGACATTTGGAATGTCATTAACAACAACAATATATATATATGGATTGTTTAATTTACTAACACAGTGTGCAATGAATACATTTTGAAAGACTTCCTCTGAAAATGACACGAACTAAATACAAAAAAACAAAACAAAAAAAACCCAGAATAAATTACGGTATGGTCATATGATGGAATGCAGCCAAAAATACTTTTGCAGAATTTTTAATGACATAGGAAATTGTTCACAGAATATATTGTAATAACAATATTATCAAAAGAGAATAATATGGAAATAGGCATTATGTGAAAAAAACTGGGTGAAATAAACCAAATATTAAGAGTACTTATCCAGAGTTGATGGGATTACAACTGATTTTTACCACTTGCTTCTGTATTGCTCTGCATTGTCCAAGTTTTCTACCATGAATGTATATTGTATAATCAGAAAAAATATTTTTGATAGTTTTTTTTAAGTTTTGGTGTTTAAAATGATCTAACTTCAGTTACATTAAAAATTCACTTTTAAAGAGCAGTTAATTCTCCAATGTCTAATAAATGAAGTGCCATAGTTCTTGTGTCAAAGAAGCATGATTAATATACTAAGCAATAAATCAAATCCAGAGCTGTTTTATTACTATTATTATTATTTTTAGTGTGTAAATTTTGGTGTAGAACTGATTTGGCTTTAAACAAATAAAACAAGAATGCATACCTTGGAGAAATAGGACCTTCTCTGGAACGGGTATCTGTCACTTGGCTCTTGGGAAGCATGCCTTCACAAAGAAAAACAAAACAGCCACAGTTCATCGATGTAGCATTTTTCTTTCTTCTTTCTTTTCAGTAAACTTCTTATCGAAACATTATAAAAGGACACAGATCACAAATGTACTATTCAATGAATCTTCCTAAAGTAAAACATACCCTTGTAGCCAGCACCCTCCTTGGGCCCCCTTCCAATTACCACCCCTCCCGCACAGGTAACCACTATTTTGACTTTGAACATCGTGATTAGTTTATGGCCTGTATTGGACCTTTATAAATATGGAATCGTAAGATATGTTCTCTATTGTTCTGAATTTTCTTGTCCAGCATTATAGACAGTACAATCCTTATGTCATGATTGATAGTAAGCAGTAAATCAAACCTGTAGCTTTCTGAGATTTTATCCATGCTGCTGAACACATCAAGTTTGTTCCTTTTTATTTCTGCGTAGTATTACATTGTATGAATATACTAGAATTTATTCATTCTCCTTTAATGGACACTTGGGCAGTTTTCAGCTATTATGTATAGGGCTTTTGTAAATATTCTTGTACATAAACATATGCATTCTTAAAGAACATATATGTGCATTTCTGGTAGGTACATAGCATGTATATATGTTTCACTCTAGTAGATACTGTTAAACAGTTTTCCAAAGTGGTTGTACCAATTTACACTTTTCACCAAAAGTGTGTGAAAGTTCCAGTTGCTCCATAACCTCACTGACACGTGGTATTATCTTTTTCTATTTCAGTTATTCTTGTGGGCAGACATCAACAAAACATTCTAAAGGCTGACTAAAGCTGTGGTTTTCAATTTGTATTAGAAAATTCTAAGAAATGGTAGAACTCGGGAGATTCCATAAACATTAAATATTTTCCTCCCACAAAAGAAATGCACGGTTTGTATCTATAAGATTTTGTTTGGGAAAAAGAATACCACTGCTAAAAGACTTGAAAATCACTGCATCAATTATATTACTATTTCTCAAACTGTGTAGAAAAAAAAATTAATTTTTAGTCTCTCATGAGGCTTGAAATTCTCAATACTATAGTAAGTCACAGTAATTAATTACATAAAGTTAGAGTTGGGAGGCACCTTTAAGACAAGCTAGTTTAGAAGTTTTCAAGATTCTTTTCATCCACAGAATTTTATGTTTAAACACAAGCTTAAGCACAACCATAAAATATCAAACAGCCATATTTTGGGGTGGGGGTTGTGAGCCCTGATCTCAGGCCTTACTTGGTGTCCATCTCTTACCATGTAACTCTGCAGAATACAACTAATTTTCAGATAAATAAAGGAAATCTCTGAGACATGATATAACAAGGCCAAAGTTATGAAGTAATCAGTAGTGAGCCTAAACAAGAACGAGCTATCATAAACCTACAGGTATTATTATAACAAAAGACTATAATTAAAATGTATTTTTTTGTAAAATGACAAAAAAAAAACAAGAAAAATAATGTTATTAAATTACCTAAGAAGAACTGAAAGATATTTTATTAAAATTAATGTCATTTCTATTTTGGAGGCCTCTTATATAAATGGAAAAAAAAACACATCACAATCTAAAATATTCTATAAGAAAAAGCTATCAACAGAATTCATAAGTTGTTAGTCAATTTTGATCTTTTATAACCTGATTAGGACCAGGAAATCTGGATTTGAGCTCAGTGTCAGCACTGTGATTTTATGAAAGCCACTGTTCCCTCTTTCTCAAATTCAAACTAGTAAAGAAATCTGTCCTGCAATCTCATATCTCATGAGAGAGCAAAGAGACAATTTCCAAACATTCTAAAAAAGCTATACAGTACTATACAAATATAACTTATTAGAAGAGAATAATGCCACAACCAAACAAAACATTACAATACCTTTCATGTACTATCCTTCAGGATAGTTGAAGGAATCTGGGATGAATGTAGGGTGGGGAAAAATATTTAAGTAAAGTAAGATGGACTGAATGAACATTCTCTCTCCCAAAAATGCTGACTGATAGACTGATATCAATTTGAAGGGATCAGGATTCTAGTGGAATACTATAGTAGTCTATCCCATTCAGCATTTTAAACATCTGTGTGAATAATGACATAGAAGGCAGGCAGATCACATCTGCAAATACACAGACTTACCAAATAGACTTAAACAAGCCAAATATGAGAAGAAGCTAATAAATATAAATGTATATATTACAATCTTAGAAGATCTAAGGTCTTAAGAGGTGATGGTAGCCAGACCACTTGTGGAATGCTATATTCCATTCTTAATGCCACTTTTTACTGAGACATTAACTGTAGTACACCCAAAGCAGGGCAACAGGAAAGTAAAGGTTCTAGAACCTACATGCGGTGGGAAAGATGATGCCCAGTCCATCAGTAATTAGTCTTTAAGTGAAAGTGTTTTGTTTAGTATCAAAAAAGAGCCAGTCATCACATGAAATCGAAGATCAGTCCCTCATTCATGATTTATACAGTGTTATACTATCAGACCAGCAACTTCAGGTGTTACATCACACACTGCATAAATTAGTCTACATACAGACCATTTTCTCTAGCTAAAAAAAGGTAACTCATCTGACAATCTAGCTTGTTAACTGAATTTCTATAACATTCTTTACAGAGAAATAAAAACCCTATTTCTAAACACACATTAGTATAGTTCAGTCAGAGTAGTCCCATGCATTTCCTAAGTCACTACTGAGCACCACACCTTTTTGAGGGGTGGGGAGTGTTGGTCATAATTCCAGGTCACACTGAATGGCTGTAGAAGCCAGAGCTGCTGAGCCCAGAGAAAAGTACATTAATAGGCTACCCAGTATCTGTATGCAAACACTGGAGGTGAGCTCATATGCCGGAGGGAGGTGACTTTGTCAGTCTTGCTTCCTAATGACTACAGGTCTTCAAGCCGAGGACAGATGAATATATGTTGAGGGATGTCACAGAAGGGACGACTATTAAGAGAAATGGCTGGAATACAGGGTCTATAAAGTTCTGTCCAATCCTTTAAGTTTGGGCAAGTAACGACATTATCTAAATACCCATATAATTCTGTGAAGCAATATTTTATATAATCATGTGAGTGTGATTCACTTTTTTTTACTATACATTTATACAACTTACCGTTTAAGATTTTCTTTTCCTCATGATAGTCTGTACAGTGATTTAGAAAAAAAGTCAGGTAAGAACATTATAATTTCAAAGAGAATATCAGTATATATTATTGATTTAAAGGTGTCAGCCCTTCTTTCTTGAAGGGCTTTCTTCCAAGCCCAGAGGAGAGAATAAGGCTAGTAAGTAGATGGCCCATGTAGATAGTAAGTTTCTCACTGAAGATTGCTAGACCATCTCTCTGGAGTTTGTCACCCATTTCACTGGGCTTTTTACTCCTTTGGTTATTTTTTTCCTAATATCTTGGTTAATTTCTTTAAAAAGTATATAAAAACCCAAGTTTTGTCCCGGTTATCATATTTTAAATTAGTCAAAATTAACTAGAATTTATTAGATTATATTTTATCAATGAAACATACATATTAACAACCCAAAGAAAGATACCTTATCTTTCTCTTTTATCTAAGTCAGTACTTAAAATTCATCGTTGTTATTCCAAAAACGAAACGGCCAAAATGCTGAAAATACGTTAAGAGTTTCACATGTATTTACAATGCAATTATTAGTGTTACAATCCAGAAAAAATTTAACAGGACTTTTCTTTCAGGATGGCAGCCAACTCACAAATCTCTACCATATCTTGATCACAAGTGCCATACTATATATGGTCCAAATAAAACCCTCAGCAAGTTGTCAGATTTAAAAAAAAAAAATTGAATCACAAGCTAACACAAAATATCCAAGTAGTAAACTGAAACACATCATTTATTAATGTGACATCACCTTGTTTTATAGAAAAAGAAACAAATCCAAGCTTTCATATTTTTTGTTTGACTTTCAATCAACCAGAGCCCATAATTACCTCCATTTCACTCACTTGTCATAAAATGATCATGATTAAGGAGGCCAGATGACCATCCTTTGTATCTTCCCCATTTTACCTAAATAATTTCATAGCTGAAAGAGATCTTAACAACATATAGCAAATTGCCATCTGATCCCCTCATTTTCTTCTAAAAATTAGAGGTCAAGGACTTGAATGAAATCCACAGCTCTTGAGCAGGAAGCCAGGATCAGACTTCATCTCCTCCCTCTGAAACTTAGCACCATATTTCTTAGGATGCTATTGCTAGAGTTAATACTTCTTGAAAAGACAAAAGACCTAAAAACCATTTAAGTTACACCTCAAAATGAGCTATGTTTATCAAATGCCAGATAAAAATCTAGTCATTACAATTTGCAAGGGATTACTGATTGATCATTTACTCTCATCCACTCAGTTTCATCTCTTTGCTACAGCAGTTATGATTATTTGTTTTAACTTAGATCAAACAGCAAAGTCACAGTAACAAAAGTAAATTAAATCTATTTTCAGTGTGCCACATAGCTGGCAGTTTGATGAATCTTATCCATCATGTAAAACAATTTGTTTTTATTTAAAAGGCTCACAGATTTTGAAAAACTGCTCCCAGGTAATTAGTTTCTAGGGAAAAATACACGGACGTATTTATTTCCTGCCTGATGTGAACTGATCTGAACCTGTCAGAACTTTCTACATCCTGCTAAATTAATTGTTCCCTGAGTCTTTTTTTTAATACAAGAAGTACCTGTAGGACGAGAACTACTAAAACTATCTAAATTGCCTTTAAAAACTGTTAGTCTACTTTTGTAACTCTTTTCAAAACCTGAGTCATAGAAATAGACTATGCTTTGCTATTAAAGATATTTACATCTAAATCCTTTTAGTCACATGAGATACCTTCCTCTCTCACAAGAAATCTAACATTCTGTGTTGATAACTAATTCCATCATTTGGTTGGCTCCACAGCCAAGAAAATTTATCTTTTCTCATAATGTTTGAACTGCATTACTCTGATTAGAATCTCTGCTTTCTGGAAAGGTCAGTGTCACTTAGACGACTAGTGCTGTGATTTATCAGCATTCTACTCTTCTTTGGGAAGAGGGCTGGGTGAGGATTTTTCATTGTAACCCCAATCTAGTTTACCACAGGAAGTGGAGCCACAGGAAGATCCCCAAGGATAAAGAAAATAAGAAAAATCCTGTTTTACCAGTATGCTCATTCTTTCAATAAATATCTGTTGATCATTATCTTAATAGGAATCCTGACATCATAAGAAACCATTTGGATAAAGTGTTAGGAAAATACGAATATACGTTCAGTTTGCTTATACATGCATGAAGATAATTTGGAAGGATTCACAATAAAAGCAGTAAGGTGGCTGCCTTCATGCTATACAAGGGAGGGGAAAAGGGTGATGGGAGACAGAGTTATGACAGGGGCACTTCTCATTCTTGAATCACGTGAATGCATTACTTGTTCTAAACTATGTTTACTTCTTACTTTCCTCTATTCATCTTTTAATCATCGTCTAAGCCATCTTTAGATGCTACACATCTCTCAAACTTCAAGGCCCAGAATTACTCCTTATCCTAGAAGCAGTTTACCAGCAGAATTAAAATAAAGATTTAATAGTTCTAATACATACTCTGAAAAAATCCAGGATTAAAAAGTTGTTAAAGTACCAGAGTACATGCACACTTATTCCTGGTCAGTTCCCCCCCAGCCCATTATTCATGTAATCACAGCATAAACTGCATTTTCAGAAGTTCATTTTCTCTCTATGTAGGTCATACTTGTCATTTTTGATTCACTTCTCCAACTTATCGGTTATTTTCCATTCTTGTCCTGTCCCCTGAGGGATTAATCACTTCTTATTTGGAATCACCTGCACACGAATACACACATGTTCAAAAATCATCTTTCTCTGAAAACAAAACACACACTAACCTAAACCAAACATTGGTCAGTCACACCCAAACAGCAGGACACATTTCCTGTTCATGTTGGTATCTGACCAGGGACTTCTCATCCTCCATTTGTAATGACCTTTCCCTTCTATCTATCTGGCAGGCATCACTCAAACAGACCCCACAGCAGCAAAAGCAAATTGAGGCTACCCGACTGAGATAGCAAATTTGCTCATCCAGTCAAGTCCACTTCATCCTGACATCCTGCCCCTTCCTCCCCACTAATAACTGTCTTGCTTCTGGTAAGGATACCAGTTAGCCTCTGAGCCTATGTTTTACCCACCCACTTGAGTTCTGAATTGTCCCCATTTTACCAATGAGGAAACTGATTCTCCAGAAGCTGAACGTCCAGCTGGCAGCTGGATAGTTCTCTTGCCTACATACCTGCTTCCCACCCGTGTGCCACCAATGCCATTATTTTTAAGAATACAAAACTGATTCATACATGACGGTTTCTCCACTTCAGGACTATGAACATCCTGGGCTGGAGAATTCTTTGTTGTGGGAACCTACCCAGTGCATTGTGGGGTCTTTAGCAGCATCCCTCACCTCTCCTCTACCCACTAGAAGGCCAGCAGAATTTAGCCTAGTTCTGGCAACGAAAATATCTCCAGACATTGCCAAATGTCCCCTGGGAAAAATAATCAACCATGGTTAAAAACCACAGCACATGCCAAAGGAAAATAAATTAATTATGCAAAAGTAATGTGGTATCCTGGATGGGATCCTAAAAAGGTATTGTGTAAAATTAAGAATATTTAAATAATGTATGGACTTCCAGTTAGCCAATAATATTGTATCAATATTATCCCATTATTTATAACAAATGTACCATGGGAAAATGGCATATAGGACTCATGGTAGCCACAAAGCGAAAACCTGCAGCAGATTCACAAAAGATAAATGTACTGAAGTGAGCTATTAAAATAATAGGGGAAAATGAGTGTGGGATTTATGGGACCGCTTTATCTTAATTCTTTGGCACATCTAAAACTGTTCTTAAAAATAAAGTTTATTATTTTTATTTAAAAAAAAGTGAGTAACTTTGATGAGGTGATTCTTTCTCTTACAAAAGAAAGCACACAGGATTAAAGTGGTGGCTTCTCCACTTAAGTAACGATAGCCTTCAGTGAGGTGTGTGAGTCTACAAGCCTCAGTATCCTCACTTTTAAATTGAGGGTGCCAGGACAGCTCTAAATCCCTCTTCCACTTCTAACTATTCTATTGATCTAGGGTTCTACGTGGTTTATAGTTATTAACTGTTTGAGAGAGTAGGCGTGAAAACTAAAAACGTAAAGTATTAGAAATCATGATAAAGAAACGAGAAATTAAGATGAAACATTACTGAGAGTGCATTATCCCACTGGAAAATATGACACTTAAAAAATATGACCTAGGTTAAATTTTTTAAAGTACATTTATGGTGTAGAATAGCACTGTCCAAAAGAAATACAATGTAAGCCACAAGTACAATTTATTATTTTCTAATAATTACGTTAGAAAAGTAAAAAGAAACACGTTAAATTAATTTTAATATATCTGAACTTAACACAGCATATCCAGATTTTGACAATATGTAATCAATATAAAAATTATGCAATATTTTCTTTTTTCATACTAAGTCTAAAAATGCAGTGTATATTTTATACTTGTAGCACATCTCAATTTGGACTAGGCACATTTCCAGTGCTCAATAGCCACGTGTGGCTACTGGCTACCATGACAGAAAAAGACTAGAAAAAGGGCAAAGAGTAAGAACACTTTTCATCTTTGTCATAGAATGAAGTGCTCCATGTAACTAACATGTAATTAACATGTTAGTTCCATGTAACTAACAGCAACTAACACTTCTCTTTTCAAAGCTTCTCCTTCTATTCATTATTGATATCCTTCTAAAGCATGATACAAACCATAATTCTTTTTAAACAAAGGATTATAAAAATCATACCGATTATTTACTTGATAAAGATCCACTAGTATTGTTTTATATTCAGTACATTCAGTCAGCTTTGCTGATTTCTTCCTAGCTATACAGGCATTTCACCACTGTTACACTAGAAAGCACAAGATAAATTGAAAACTGTCCTCCCAAAACTGCTGAACTGCGGGATGCCCACAAAATGCCAACTCTGGACCCCCATGCACTGGTGCCGGGCAGGTCACCCGACCTATAAGATGGTATCAAGAATCCGGTATTGAAAGAAGCCCACGTGTAAGATTCAGTTTATTTACTGCCCAGACCCTGCATATCTTCATGTCAGCAACAATCTCTACCTACTATTCCCACTTCATCTGTTTTCATCCTCTGGTCCCATTTCATATGGAAATTCTAATTGTAGAGTAAACACATGCCCAGGTTTGTTAGAATCACAGTTTACCTCCTATTAGCATAATTACTAATAGGACCCTCTTTCATTCTCAAAACTGCCCCAGTTTGGACAATTACATGGTTACCCCATCTACCGTGTTTCCCCAAAAATAAGACCTAATCAGACTATCAGCTCTAATGTGTCTTTTGGAGCAAAAATTAATTATTATTTTACTATAAGACCGGGTCTTATATATGATATGATATGATATGATATGATATGATATGATATGATATGATATGATATGATATGATATAACCGGGTCTTATATTAATTTTTGCTCCAAAAGATGCATTAGAACTGATTGTCCTGCAAGGTCTTATTTTCGGAAATACGGTAATAGTCTCTATCCATAGTCTCAGGCCAGCAGAGTTCAATGATCAATCCCCGCTACAGATCAAAGGTATAGCCATACTGTTAAAACAACACTTCACCTTAATTATCAGGGGCATTCCTTATTTTTGACACGTTAAATCCTTTTTATTAGTTTCTTTGTCCCTTTTATATGCTCTATTCATTTTGGTTAGCCTGGAGTTCAGACTGTATCCTGCTAGATTTTAAGCCTCTACACTTACAAAAACCTGATCCATTTCCTTGCAATCAAGGCTTTTCTAATTTGTAAAATTCTTGTCTTTGCTTCCTAATGCCTTACAAGTTACCGCGTGTCACTACCTGCTACTGGCCTCATCCTAGCAAAACACTTTTAATCCAAAAAGGCTTTATAGTGGAACGCAGATTCACAACTCCACTGTCACGTGTTCTGTCAAAAACAACACTTTATTTTTCACAGAAACAGAACCACCTGTTGTGGTAAAACAAATTATTACGTGCTGGTTTATACCTGGCAGTTGTGAGGATACAGAAAGGAAAAGCAAATGCAAGGAGCCTCAGTACTGTAGGAGCGGAGGGGTAAACGGAAGGACAGCAACAACCACCTCTGCTCTGCCACCATCTGCTGCTTCTCATACAACAGGTGGTGAGCAAACATCATTTAATCCTCACAATGACATTAGGATGTTTCATTCTTAAACCCCATTTTACTGCTAAGGTAAAAACACTCAGATCTGTTAACTGATGCAGAACATAACAGCTTTTGAGTGGCAGAGACGAGGTTTGAAGCCAAGTCAGTCTCTATGAACTGTGCTTTTTCTACAGCTCATGCGGCCTCACTAATCCGTATCAGGGCTAGAGACAGTGTTCAAAAGGAAGCTTTTAATTTGTGAATACATAGTATCTCAGAGTCCATATCTCACTCTGGGTTAAAAATGTGCTTGCACGCCCCTGAACCAGATGAAGAGAAGGACTACTCATTACAGTTTAGTTCTTTACGATTAGGATTTAGTTAGAAATCCTCAGTTTCCTCAACCTTTCTGATTTTGGTTTCATGGGTTTTTTGTTTTTTTTTTGGGGGGGGGGTTGTTTTGTTTTGTTTTTCCAGTCCTTGCTACCTTTATTTTATCCTTATTACTGAATGATTTTAGGTTGTCAGTCTTTTTCTCTCAGCATTTTCATGATACTGTTCTATTGTTTTCTGGGTTCTATTTTGTTCTAGCAAATTAACTGTAACAGCTAGTAAATTATACTAGCTGTCAATTTACTAATCACTGGTTTGTTAGTAAATCTGTCCCTTTCTGTGGCTGTTTCTCATATCTTCTCATTGTCTTTGGTGTTCTGCAATTTTACGACAGAGTCTGTGTGGATTTTTTCTTTATTTATCTTGCTTGGGATTTGCTGAACTTGCTCAGTTAGAGGATTTGTGACTTGTCAATTCTGGAAAATTCTCAGCCATTATTCCTTCAGATGTTGTTTCTTCTTCATTCTCACTACTTCCTTCTAGAAATGATTACAAGTGTTAGATCTAATTACTCTATCCTCCATGTCTATTGTGTATTTTCTTATTCTTTTGTTTCTTGTACAACATTCTGTGTAATTTCTGTTGTTCCATTTTGCAGTTCACTGAACTCTTCTACAATGTCTAAACTCTTTGAGTATTCATGCTGTGTACTTTTTAATTTCACCAGCTCTATTTTTCATTTCTAGAAGTTCTGGGTTTTTTTCCAATTCCACATAATTATTTTTAGCAGTCTCATTTTTCACTCATGTTACAATTCATTCTTATTTTCCTAGACATTCAGACATAATTATTTTTATTCTGTATATGAATAATGAAGTCCCAGGGGTAAAATTCTGCTCGTTTTTGCTGACTTGTTTCCTCATGTGTTGTCTGATATTTTATTGTGCACGAATAATTGATGTGCACAGGTTGGAATTTTGAGGGTTTTAGGTTAAAACCATTAAAAATTTGTATATACATCTGCCAAGCAACCTGAGAAACCAGTAAGGAGAGATGATTTTATTTCTTGGTTTGAGGTTTCTGAGATCACATAGGTGGTAGATAGTTAAATTCCCAACTCTTATGTAGGCAGGGCTATGGTTACAAAATCTCAAGAGGAAATTCACTTTCCTCTCCCCCATCACCTCATAAACAAGGTCAAGGCATACAAGATACCCTGACATTCCCTTTGTTGTTGGACAGATTTTTTTCAAGCCGTCCCATTCCACTGATCACACAGACTGTCAAGAGTCCAAGCCATGGCATGGATCTCAGTTCCAACTCCCTGCCTTTACAGACCTAAGATCTGGTCTTCTATCCTCCGTGTGACTACTAAAACTCTCATGTGGTTCTAAGCATGTATCTCGATTAAGTGCTAGAAACAGAGGCTTCAGAGCTACCTTACCACTCTGGATTGTTGCTTCTAACTACCCTTCTTTTGAACATCAGGGGATTTCCTTGTGAACTAATCTGCTCATTTTAAATGGTGTTTTGTTGTATTTGGTGAAGGATTCTGAGGATTATCTGTCTTTCATTTCTGAGGAGGCAGGAAAAGGCCTTTATTAATTTCATATTCCCATGGAACAGAAACCTAAGGAGCATAGCATATTTTCTGATTACCCTGAATGTTATTACAGAAGAACACAAAACCTTTAGTAACAGATTGTATAAATAAGATATATTTAAAATGAGGTAAAATTAGTCATTTAAAATATTTTAGTTAAGATCATATCTCCTGCTGGCAGTGAATCAATGAATTTAGGACCCAATTAAGAGAAGAAAGGGATTGGTTTACAAAAGTAAATGGTATGGAAGAATTTCCAGACACTAAACTTCAAACTAGTTTCCTTTTGGTATATACACATATTGCTTATTAGTTCTGTAGCAATAGGAAGAAAAATAAATAATATTCTCTCTGTGCAAGGAACTTTATACTTGTGTCAATTAATTCTTAGCTCTGTGAATCACTGCACAGGTTTAAAAAATGGAGGCTCAGAGACAGAAACTGGCCCAAAAATCGCAGAGCAAATAAGTCATGGAACTAGGGTTGAAATCTAGGTATGCCTGTCCTACTTCCATCCAGCTAATGGAGGCCTCTGGTAACACGGCTTGGAGTTATCAAACTTTCTGCACTAAGTAAACAGTAGAAGACTCAGGTTGTACAAGTCAATTTATTCCTAATTTGGGTATCAAAGTCAGGAGTTACTAAAAACAAACAAACAAAAAGACTACATTCCTTCCACAGTAAAGGATTAATAAGCAAAGTATTTCTGTTACTCTTACTGCATATCTGAAGTTTCCAAAGGGTACTCTTCTGAAAGGAGCTTAGGAAGTAAACAGATGATCTCCATCCAATAGCATGCAGATTGTAGAGCCACAGGGTAGAAGGTTAAGGGGAAGTAACAGGTTGCATTTTATAAGTAGTTTAAAAATCAGAAAACGTGTTCTCCATGGTGATGAAGCAAGAAATGGAAAGTTTAAAGCAAATGGCAGATATAGCTGGGAGAAAAAAATCTCACTGTATGACTTTTTATATTTTCTCATTTTTGAGTCATGTGAATATATTGCATATTCAAAAAATTGAATTCTAAAACATGAGTCTATATTTCAACTCTAACCAAGTGCTCTAGCTAATCTATATAACAGCAGAACAAAAGACTAATGAAAACTAAATAAAGTTCTTTCACTCCCATAAAGCTTATTCCTCACAATATGAACTTGCTCTCAAAACATGTCAAAAATTTAAGGTAAAATCATTGTTTCATTCATTCAATAAAGTCATTGTTTTATTCTAAAGAAGAACTAAAGTAAAACCTTTACAGTGGCTAGAGTAGGAGGCCAGTGAGAATGAGAACAATATAGTAATTTACTGAAATCTATGTGTTGAAATCCAAGTTTAAAAAGAGTACTTATGTGTCACACATCAATGCCAGTTTAGCTCTGGCACCACTTACCTTTAGGAACAGCAGGTTTAACGGCCATTTTGCCAACTAGGCATTCTTTCAGCATGGATTCATAATTGACCCAACGATGAACCTGGTATGGAATATAAATGACAGAAAAGCAACATGACTAACTCCATGAGAGGCTCTAATTTTACTCTGAGCAAAACTAATCATTTTTTACACTGCTCTGAAAAACGAAGAAGCAGATTCAATTAGCCAACAAGGGAGCGACAAAAAGGAAGCTCATATAGGGATTGTTAAGAACAACATTCTCAAAGTGTTGTCTACAGACCTCTGGAGGTTCCTGACACCTTTTCAGATATCCACAAGATCTCCATCAGTTTCATAATATACTAAAATTTATTTGCCTTTTTCACTGTGTTGATATTTACACTGATGTCGAAAAAGCAATGGTGGATAAAACTGCTTGCATGTTAGCACAAATTATGGCAGTGGTTTCAATCATTATATTTTCAACCAGACCCATGAGGGAGTGGGAGTGGGGATTTGGTTTCATTTAAGAATATCCTTATGAAGTAGAAAATATTAATTTTCTTCAACCTCAACCCTTGAGTACAGGTCTTTTTTATATTCTGTGTGACAAATTGGGAAGTTTTCGAAAACACTTCTGCAATTGTTTGATTTGCAAACTGAACTGTGTGTTTGTTTGTTTTTTCTTGAAAGGCTGGTTATGCTTAAAAGAAAAAAGAATGACCTATAAACAAGCTGGTCATTCAGATTTGAATACCTGATAGATATTTTTTTGAAAAGAACAAAGTGAGATTGTCACTTCAAGAAAAACAACTGAGAGTTATTTGTTGCCAGACTTGCTCGTGGGAATTAAATGTAAACAACCTTTCTGAAGGGCACTTTCTCAATATACATTAAAAGCCTTGAAATATACAGCTCTTTCCCTCAGTAATTCAGAAATTTACCTGAGAAAATATTTGCATACATGCAAATATACAGGTACCAGGATACTCATCACAGCACTATTTATATTAGCAAAATATTAGAAACAACCTAAATGTCTAATTGTAAATTGAATAATATATTATTCAATAAAATATTATATAATCACTAAAATAATCAGGTCAAATAATTCTGATGTCAGAATTTTATGTGTGTTTTTAAGCAAATAACTACACATTAAAATAGAAAATATATTAAAAAGTGTATGTAATTATAGTAAATGGACACTGATTTATTAATACAAATTGAAATTTCGTTTGCCAAATATTTACAGAGTATCCATTAATGTGCAAAGCATCTCTGGGGCTGTGGAGTTTAGGTAGAATGTTAACAGACAGATGAAGGAGAAAAATATTCAAGAAGGAAAAGGTTTGTCAAACATGGAACTGGTGATTTGCTCAAAGCACTTCAGTTTGCTCAAAGCAACATGCATGTTGAGAATATTTATCTTGATACAGTCTTTTTAGGGCCTCAAATAATGACTTTCAATTTATCCTACTGTCAATGATGAGCCTGAGAGTTATAGAGCAAGGTGCTAAGGTGACTGTTTTTAATACAGTAGTCCCCACGGGATGTAAAGTACAGCATAGGGAATACAGCCAATGGTATTATAACAGCTATGTACGGTGTTAGAGGGGTAGTAGACTTGAGGGGGTTATCACTTTGTGAGGGGTGTAAATGCCTAATCACTATGTTGTTTTGTACACCTGAAATTAATAATAAAATTAAATTAAAAAGAGAATACAGTAGTCCCCACTTATCTGTAGGGGATAAGCGCCAGGAACCCCAGTGGATGCCTGAAACCACAGAGACTACAGAACCCTATATAAACTATGTTTTTTCCATACATACATACATACTTCTGATAAAGTTTAATTTATACATTAGGCACAGTGAGAAATCAGCAACAATAACTACACAAAATAGAACAATTATAACAATAGGCTATAATAAAACTTATGTGAATATGGTCTCTCTCTTTTTCTCTCAAAATAGCTTATTGTACTGTACTCACCTTTCCACTTAAATGAAGCACTCGTGGCTTTTTGGCATATTCAAATGGACAGCGTCACTACTCTTGTGCTTTGGGGTCATTGTTGATTAAAATAAGGGTGACTCTGACACGAGCTCTGTGAAACCACAACAGTCAGTCTGATAACCCAGACCCCTACTAAGCGACAGGCAGGAAACGTATAAACATGGGGATACGCTGGATGATTTCACATCCTGGGTTTGATGAAGTGGGACAGCGCAAGATTTCATCACGCTACTCAGAACAACACACAATTTAAGACATGTTTATTTCTGGAATTTTCCATTTAATAATTTTGGACCATGGTTGATCATGGGAAACAAACCGTGGAAAGTGAAAGAACGAAAGAGGGACTGTTGTATTAATCTAGCTGTCATGTTATCTTAAGTTGGTACTGAAGGTAAAAACATCAGGACAGTATTCAAACAGATCTAGGGAAGGTGGTGATGAATTGATCTAAGGCAGTGAGAAGAGAGAAAAAGGTGTAATGTTTAAAGACAGCATCATAGGATTTAGACAGTGCCTGGATACGTGGCAATGAGAGAAGCCAAAGGTTACTCAAGTGGCTTCCAGTGCCATTACCAGAAAAAGGAAACAGAGGGGAACAAAAAGGGAAGACGAGTTGATATTATTTGAGGGCACACTGAGTTGGAGAGCCATCAGGTTATTAAACTGTCCATCGGCACTTGGAAATAAGAGGTCAGGAGTGGGATCAAAACTGGAGCTAGAAATTTGACAATAAAGAGATTACTTAATATTCTTTGTACAACTCTAATACTAGGCATGAATATATTCTTTAATATGTAAAGCTACAAGAACCTTCACCACAGTTTCTAGGATATAAAGTTGTTTACTTCTGTGGTAAGTAAGTCATAAATAAACATCACTGGTCTCACTAAAGCCAAGGGGAATGCAGCAATATGGTAACTAAAGTATTGTTTAAACTCGTAAAAAACTTAATACAGCAGTTCTTGTGACTTCCCTTGTGACAACCTTTTAAAAATAAAGTCCATATAACCTCACAACACTGAAGAATATAAAGTGAACTACATTTTATTGGAAATTCTTCTTGTGGAAGAGTATATACACCACCAAGAGGTTATAGGACAAATACAAAAGAGTGGCAGACGAGTTTTCAGGCAAATATTCCCAAACTTTTCTATTTGGCTTGCTTTTCTAAATAATAACCAATACCAAATTACAATGGGACTTTGCCCTTAATCAGCAATAAGAACCTTCCAAGGATAGCGCTTTCATGACAAATGGGCAAACATGACTTTTCTCCAACCCAGGAAGACCATTAATAGTAAATGGAATTCTATTATTTAAGCAGATGCATCTAAGTACATTTAAATATAAAACAAATTATATTTCTAGTAACCTAGTGAAAAATATAAATCCTAACATACATGATAGATAAAGTAGAAGGAACAGAAATCAAAATTACATTTGTTAAGAAGACAACACTAAAAATAACCCAATCTGATTCAGGTATCTCAATTGCTAAAAACCCAGCACATGTTTATCTATCAAGTAAAATACAAAATAAAGCATATGTGAGACAAGGGAAAATTTCTATTCTCCTCAAGATTGTTGTTTCAAAATAACAACTCTGCCAATGGATAGTAATTAACATATTCCTATGCGACTTTTAAATAGTATAAGAACTAATGTTTGTTTTTAGTGAGTACAAGGGGAAAAGTGACTTATTTAAATATGTCTTTTGACATATACTCATACATACTGAATCTCTGCCAGCACTCTAGGAAAAACAAGTTTTCTATTCATTACTCACCTAACTTTCTACATGACATGCAGACTTAATATAGCAAGACAGGCTGATTACATAACACTCCCCAAACTGGAAAAGACCAAGAGCAAAGAAGCTTAATGACTTGTTCTTTCCTCTAATCACCACTGCCTCCCATAAGTTAATCATCATCATTATCAAAATTGATCAAAACTGAGTCAACAACTGCTAGCGGAGGAGGCAGCAAGCAATTAAGCGTAGACTCCTAGACACAGATTTGAAACCATCTCTAAAATTTTAGTAAAATAATTCAAAGGCAAATTAAAACTTATGAGCATCTTACCACACTTCAAAATTCAAGCCAACACATCTGAAATGTATGCAACTCTTTTCCTTTTTTCTACAACTGTCACACTGCTACATCTAACAGTATCTAACAGACGACTTTCAGCATCTTACCTGATCAAAGAGGTCAGTACCATCGGATCCTGCTGCTCTCATTAGTTCGTCTTCTCCACCAGGATGATACTCCATGTACGGGCTGACATTATAAACAAACCCTATAGCAAAGCAAGGAGATATAATTTCCTAAATGAACTTCTTAAAAAATGTACAAACTAGAAATATAAGTTCCAGTAAATCTTTCCAAATACATCCTATTTATTATGTTGAAGTATTAAGAATATAAAGGGTCTGAGATTTCACCACACATGCAAGCTGACAAGTTAGCCTGCCAGGATCAGGGGTCTGGGAAGAAAACATGAGACTCCTAGGTCAGAGACAAAGGACAGCTTAGTACTCACACCAGTAGCAGCAGCTGGAATATCAGCATGTGCATCAGTTCCCTGCAGCCCAATTCCTACAGAGCTTTTTGAAAAGGGCCAGATAACACCTGTACACTCAATGTGCTGCATGACAGGACAGAAACTCGGCACTTAGGAAACTCAAATCTTTTATAATGGGCAGTGAGGACACCTGCGCTTTGTTCAAGGGAGACATTATCTTTACTATATGGACCAGTAAGCAAACCTGTCCTTTGCTCTAGAAGGAGATGTTAGCTCTATCATCCAAGGTTGTTCACTATACAAACATCCCTGAAAAAATTATCCACAACAAAAACCGCGTGCAGGTAGACGGAAGACTATAGAGAACTGCCTCCCAACACAAAAAAATATTAAAACACTGTAAGTCATTTTTAAAAGTTCCCTATCCCTCTCCCTCTCGTAGTATTTCTATTCCATTATCCTCTACCACCCTGCTAGAAGAATCTGATGAAAAAGAACTGAGTTCTCATCCATGTGTCTGATTATCTCAGCAAAAGCTGATCAATCGTACCTGGGCCACTTAGGTATACTCTGCGAAAGCAAGTGCAAGTCTTTTCTTGAAGTTGCCCAAGGAACAAAGATTATTGTTTAGATCTTAATAATCGTTTTATTTTCCAAGAAATATATTCACATATTTAACTATACTTTTTTAAGAAAAAGGAACAGGGAACGACAAAGAGACCCTAGGTCAATGAAGAGCCTTCCCAAGGAAGTGACTTGCCTTTTAATCTTTTACTTGAAAACTAGGTAATAGGACAAATCCAGTCCTAAAGACACCTCAAGAGTGCAATGGAAAGAATTGTTTTGCTTATACCCAGGACTATCTCTCTTTATGTGATGACTCCCATGAATTTAAATAACCTCAGATAACTTAAAATGTTCATCCTATATAATAATCTTAGAAGGAGAGAAAAAATTGGATTTCAGACCCAAGAAAGTACTGCAGTTTTTCCACCAACTTAATTTTAGATAATAACTAACCAGTCAGTATTTCTTTATAAAATTGTTCAAAGGTAATTTAGGCAACAAAAAGAATTCACAAAATCTTTCAGCAGTCCTCTAAGTCTGAAAAAACACACCAAAAAAACAAAACTGGTGGAGTCTCTTTCTTTCTCCTTCCCATACACCTTCCCCTCCAAATTTAGAAAGAATTTACCTATTGTTTAATGCTCTAAAATCCACAGACCACAAATGTCAGAGATAATGACTAGGATCAAAATTATTCCCAATAGGCTTTTTAAAAGAAAACCCCCTTCCAAACGAAAGAATTCCAAACTTTCTCTGCAACCAAACCTTGACTAGAGCTCTAGTCTCTCAAGAACATGAAATGTATCACATGTGCTCATCTAAACTTCTGTGATGGAAATTCCTGCAGTTCAGCAACCAGCAGAAAGAGAAACAGGTAGCTTTAACAGCTATCAATGATCAGCATGTAAAGCCTGAAATGCTCCACATGTATTCCCTGCTTCCTCTCAACCCTTTAGATTAACTGGTATCCTCTCTTAATCTCCCTTTCCTTTCTGATAAGACTAGGATCACTCTGGACCTAAAGAACTTCCATCCTTTTCAGATGGACCAAACAAGGAATACTTATAAAATCCCTCACTACGAGGAATTATGACTGTTAGTGTCTCAGCCTAAGCAATGTTAGACGCACCTACCACACTTAGAAGTGTTAATGATTTGCTGATGAGACTTAAACCCAGCCCCCAAACACAACTTGTGCATTTCCTCTGGCCCAGTGGCTCTTTCTTCCCTTCTCTTCCTCCTGCTTATCTCCTCCCTTTTTTCCTTTTCAAAAACATTTCCTAACAACTAAAACTTGAACTTCTGAATGTAGCAGAAGAAAACAAATGCACAGAACCTAACTTTATGCTTTTTCTTCATGCTTTATTGTATTCTATTTATACTGCATCTGGCTTTTAGACAGCAATCTCTCATGTGCAAGCTTTTCACTTCCTATGAGTCCTTACCACCTGGTTTTTAGAAACTAATTTTGCAACTCTCTAACTATTGCAATGACATAATTAACTTCTTCCTATAGCTCAAATGGCTCAGGTGTGGTAGATCTGCACAACTGACTGTCCATTAAATATAAATAAATAGTATTTATGGATCCACAGATACAATCTCAATTTGATGCTAGGCTATTAATAAATTCTGCAAAACCTAAGTCCTATTAATGACATTAAGAAGAAAAACAGGCAAGAATAAATTCATGAAACATCTATCATGAATGGTGCTTTCAGACCATTCATATGGGTGACCTTCAGTGGCTGAGGGGGATTCAGGGAGTCTCTCTGTCTGTCTATCTATCTACCTATGTATCGCCTCCTTTATGCTGATACTTTGTTTTGTTTTGTATTTTAAACTCTAGCAGGGAGTAGATACAATAAAAGGATTGACAGAGTGCTGTTAAAAAGAGCAACTTAATTTCAGTACACACACACACACACACACACACACTCATAAAGTTGTACACCTAAACTTATACAATGTTATTTGTCAATTATATACATCTCAAGTATATATTGTCAAGTATAGGGGAACAAATACTCTAATGTTTAAATACATCATGTTTAAATATTCAGGGGTGCATTTTATAGCTGATTCATCCTGGCAGAGCTGCAGTGCAAATGAAAGCACCCACTCAGAACAGCTACACTGATAACTCTTTAGGCAATGTACTTGGTCGTGGCTGTTCTAGTATTTTCCACTAAATTATCTCTTTTGTGTTGTATGTCTGGAACTCTGAGCTGTCAAATCTGTTCTCAGAATAAAAATTACCCACTTTAAAATGACCACTTAATGCTTTGTATTGTCAGATACTAATACTGCCAATTCAATCACAGAATGATAGAGTCCTAAGCCTGGGAGAACTCCAAAGGCAATTTCTAGTCTGGTCTCTCGTTCAGTACAGGATGCATCTCTACAGGATCTACAGACAGACCGTCATCCAGCATCAGCTTGAACAATACCAGTGGCTAGGAGCTCACTGCTTGTTTAAAAGTTTAGTTCAAGGATCAACATACCTGAAAATTAATGTTGCTGTTTTACACAGAAAAAACTCCTCCACCTTAGCAAATGCTGCCTATAGTTTTTTCATGTGTACTTTTTATATTTGTTGCAATTTAAATCCCAACTGCTACTGATAAAAGACCACAGGCATCTTACAATAAAATATTTAAGTTTGTGTGTAAAAATTTTAAAAACCTATACCAAAACGTTAAAAGAAAAGAAAGATACATCAATTGCCCAACCTAGCTAACAGTGTTACTATGATTGAGGATTAAATGTAGTCTAAACTTCCTAGAAGCCAAGGCCAAAAGAGACACTTGTAACAGTGGTCTCATCTGATCTTAAAAAGTATTAAAAAGGAAACAAACAAAAGAAAAAGAAACTCATTAGTTCTTTAAAAGGCAGAAACTCCCTTCGAGTTTTTGTTACTGATAATGGGACCACTATTAGGGGCCACTGACCTATATAGGGGTCTATATAGGGGCCACTGACCATAACAGATGTTATAATTTAACAATATGCAGAAACATTCTTTAGGTAGCATTTCTCCCATCCCACCACTAATGTTCTTTCTGCCTCTTTAGATTTGCATATTTGGGGTATTTCGTATAAATGGAATTATACAACATGTAGTCTTTTGAGTCTGCCTTCTTTCACTTCGTATAATATTTTCAAGGTTCAGCCACATTGGTGCATGTGTCAGCACTTCATTTCTTTTTGTGGATGCATAATATTCCATGCACGGATATGCCCTATTTTGTTTTTTCACTCATCAGTTCATGGACATTTAGGTTGTGTCCACCTTTTGGCTACTATAAATACTGCTGCTGTGAATATTCATGTACATGATTTTGTGTGGACATACGTTTTTATTTCTTTTGACTATATACCTAGGAGTGAATTTGTTGGGTCATATAGCAATTTATGTTTAACTTTTTGAGGAACTGCCAGACTGTTTTCCATTCTCAGCAGCAATGTGTGAAGGTTCCAGCTTCAGAGCTCTTTTTTAGTCCAACTCCCCCTTGAGAGGACACATCTTTTTCCACCCACAGAACCTGAATCATACCACATATCTCAGGTAACTGAAATCACAACTGGATTGCAGCATGCTCCAATTTATTCTCAACCCCCAGCTCTACACGAGACAGTACAATGTAAGACTTAAGTGATGTTGTGTACCTATTAATCTATCTCCCACAATTGTGGAGAGGCTCCCACAATTTTTCAAGTTAGGTAACCATACATTGGAACCCTAACAGCCCACCAATAAGGAGTGAACTGCATGTCCATGGTTCAGACCACACACTCACTAATAATTTTTCATTTTTTCTTTGTCCTATTTTGTAAGTCAAAGTCTCACAGTATGACCCAGGCATTCCTGAGGGAGCTCAAGACTTTTTGGGTGGTCCAAGACCAAAACTTTTTCATAGTAATAGTAAGATGCTATCTGCTTTTTAAAAAATCTCATTCTTTCACGAGTGTATAAGATTAAATGAAGAAGGTGACATGAGAATACGGTTGTTATCTATTAAGCCTTACATTAAAAATATCTGCCAAAATGTAAAACAATGCCATTTTTCTCACTATTTTTTGTTTTGGAAAATGTAGCCTTTTTTCATAAAAATATGTATTATGTATAACATATAGTAAGTTTATGTTTTACTTTTAAATTAATTTAAAAATATTCTTTAAATTTCTTAATGCTAATTTTTGAAAGGTAAACATCAATAGAACCATCATAAACAAGTGCTCTTTGGGGCCTTGAATAATTTTTAAAAGAGTAAAGAGATCTTAAAACCAAAAAAGTTTGAGAACTCCTGCTCTAAATAAAAGCAGTACTTTTGTAAGTCGATTTAAAAATAATTTTTGTTTTAAGATTTAACTCCAAAGTCCCACATTATATTCATTCAATAAAGATATATTTAATGCCTACCATGTATATGCCAAGCATTATGGCACTATACTGCAGTTTTCCTCTTTATTTCATTAATCACCACTATTCGTTTTGTTGGCTGAAAAATCATTGAAAGAAAACAGTATGTTCACATAATAAAAGAACGGCATATTTCATTGTATTCAAATGCACAGAGCCAGTTTTGCAAGTACTGTGACTACTTTGCCATCTTGTGTTCAGTGAAGAAATTGCACATTATTTTCATCATTTTATGTCTCCTGATGTTTATCTAGTTCTAATACTGCTGAGATAGGTTGTTAACATATGCAACAACGATTGTACATTTTAATTCTTTCAATTCTATTAATGTTTGCTTCATATATTGTGAAACTTTATCAGGTATAAACAGTCTTCCTAATGAACTGAACCTTTTAACATTATGAAATATCTCTTATTCTCTAGTAAGATTCTTTGTCTGGTAACATTTTTTTTTTATCTGACATTAATATAGTCCAACCTTTTTATACTTTATTTAGATAGTGAACTATTTTCTACACATTTACTTTCAACTTCTCTGTGTCGTTAAAGTGTATCTCTCATAGACATCACGATCGGTATTGATACACACACAATCTCTTTCAGTTAGAGATTACACTTAAATAATGTGGTCCATTTACACTTAAATATTGATGTGGCTGAATTTAGAGCTACCATTTTATTAGCCTCCCTCCCCAGCCCCAAGTTTTCTTTCCCATCTCCCACCCCACAAATTCTCTATTTGTGTCTCTGTTCCTCTGTTTCCTTGACTTCTTTTGGATTAACCAAATATTTTTTTAGAATTTTATTTTATCTATTGGCTTTTTAGCTGGACCTCTTTGCATTACCTCCTAAGTGACTGTTCTAGGGATTACAATATATACCCTCAACTTTAACCAGTTTACTTGAGTTAATATTATACCCTTTCACATGTAGTATAAGAACCATTTACCACTCTCCATTCCCTATACTTTATGTAACCCCACAGTACAATGTTACAATTTTTGCTTTAAACAGTCATTAAAAAAAAACAACTTTTATTAAAAATGTATTGGGGTGACATTGGTTAATAAAATTATAGAGGTTTCAAGTGTACAATTCTACAATACATCATCTACTGTATTTCCTTATAGTAAAATAAGTAAAATAAGACCAGGTCTTATATTAATTTTTGCTCCAAAAGACACATTAGAGCTGATTGTCTGGCTAGGTCTTATTTTCGGGGAAACAAGGTATATATCACATTGGGTGTTCACCACCCAGAGTCAGTTCTCCTTGCATCACCACACGTTTGACCCCCCTTTACTCTCCTCTACCATACCCTCCTCCTTTACCCTGTGGTAACCACTAAACTTATTATCTGTGCCTGTGAGTTTTTGATTGCATAAAGAAGATGTGGTACATATATACAATGGAATATTACTCGGCCATAGAAAAGATGAAATTGTGCCATTTGCGACAACATGGATGGATCTTGAGATCATCATGCTGAGCGAAATAAGTCAGACAGAAAAGGTCGACAACCATATGATTTCACTCATACATGGGATACAAAACTGAAAGCAACAAAAGAACAAAACAAACAAAAGTCATGTATTTTTTAAAAAGATAAAAGGGAAAAAGAGTAACATTTCTGTACTCACATATTTACCATTTCCCAACGTTAACTATCTGGTTGGTATCATTACCCTTCAATCTGATGAACTTCCTTTAGAACTTGTACAGTAGGTCGGCTGATACTAAATTCTTAGTTTTTGTTACCTGAAAAAGTCTTTATTCATCTTCATCCTTAAAGAATTCTGTATTGTTAAGGATACAGAACTCTAGTTTCTGTCTGCTTTTTATTGCTCACCAGTGTTTTTAGACAGTTTATTTAAAAATATGTTATCCTGAGTTTATATAGTTGGCATTTGCTGGAGTGTCAGTCCAATCAGCTATAACCAAAAGTAGAACCTTGCATATTATTTTAGAAAACTAGGCAATAATACCTTCATAATTACAATGGAAACAGATGGAAAAGAAATTAATAAAAGATAAATAGATTCTGTGATGATTTAAAGTAAATGTGGCTTTGGTATGTAAGAATAGTAACTAGAATGTAGGCTTGTGAGGTGTTGAATAGTAGAGTATTTTAGGACTTTGGGATTAAAAGCATTCATTTGTCTCTCACATTCCTGAAAAGTTTCTAAAATGACTGTAAAAAAATAAGTAAGACATAAAACCACAGAGACACAGAAGTCATAAGAGAAGATGGCAGCAATAAAGTTTTGGAAGACTGAAAGCCAAATAGATAAGCAATTAAATACTTAGCAGAATGAAGAAAAGTGAAATAAAGCCTATGTGTAAGTTGCAGGGTAACCTGTACAAAAGCCAATAAGTATAACAGAACCCCCTCCTCCCAAATATATGGGAATCAGAGATTCCAGGTAGTTCTGAAAGTTAGGGTGCAAGAGGGTCTCAAACTCAATACAAGCAGAAGTATGACCCTTAAATCCCCTCCCCCATCCCACACAACCAAATAACAAACCCCTTCTCAACCCTGTAAGAAGTATAGATTTACCTTTAAAGGGTATGAACCAGAGAGATATCACACTCAGGGACACAGACACGCTTAGTGGGTAAGGGGTTTAAACTATAAATGAGAAGTAAAAGTCTACATGTCAAAACATTAAAATCCATCTCTGACCATTCATCTGATCAGCCTCCTCTCCGGAAATGACCCCCAGAACATTTACTTGCAGATGACTAGAGATTCCAGCCCAAGAGAAAAGACTTACATATAGTAGGTTGAGGACCCCTGCCAGGGCTATCAGTCAATTCATAAAAACAATTTGCCCACAAACATGAAATTTACATTCCGCTTTCTGGTCCATCACTCTTACAACGAAAGAACAGACATTTGAGGACAGCCTTTAAATGTAAAATTAGTATCTAAGTAACTCATTAAATTGTCAAGCTCTGGTGCACAGTTAAAAAAAATAAAAAGAAAATAAACGAGACCGGCACTACTTGACAGAAATTAGAAAGGAGCCAGGTAGCAACCGTCCTGAATACAACTTAGAGTTTCTAATGCACTGAACAACTTTGATGATGCCAGTTCAATTTACAAAAGAGCTAAAAGAATCTGGTCTGAATGCCTCAGTTTGCACAGGAAAATTTAAATAGAATGTGATAAAGCACTTCAGAAGGTTAACTGGGCATAGATATCAAAGATCATCTTATGTGACATTATTAGTATTAGGAAAAACAGCCCTGACATTTAACTAAAAGGAAATTGACCAGTAAAAGCATTAAAAATTAACCAACATTCTGAGCAATCAGTTACAGCATGTTCCCCTCCAGATTGTAAATTACACAAGAGCAGGGGCCATCTTTGCGTTGTATTTCCATGTTCCGCCCCAGAACCTGGTACAGTACATGACACATAGTAGACCCTCAAGAAATACTGATTAAATAAATCAATGAAGATGGAGAAAAAGTTAAAATCTGTGTTTTCTATGAATGACAACTACAAAGTCACCAAAAAAGCAAAACCTGTATTTCATTAAATTACTAAAAATAAAAACTGTCTCAGAAGGATATCCTGTCTGATTGTTAATTAGCAATGTTAATTAGCACAAGAGAAGAGCTACAAGTAACAGGCACCCCATGATAATTTCTTAATGAATGAATTGTAAATGCATATGTAATATGGCACTCAAAGTAGTAACACACAAACGCTAAGCCAGGATTAAATCTAGAGTTGAATATAGAGTTGACAGAAAGTCGCATAGTTAGTTTAATAGTTGCAGCATAAAAGCTTAGAACCAGGCTGCGTCGGTGAACATTAGCTATGTGTTCCATTATGCTCCGTTCCATTAGCTATGTGTTCGGTAAATCACTTGCCTCTCTGTGGTAGAAACTGTTTTCCCTCCCAGCATCCATTCCCCTTCCAGCAACAGCATGACCTTCTCTTCAGGGAGCCTTGCCCTCCGCAGCTCTCAGACATGTGTGCTTCAGTTGGGCCCTAACCAGGCTACAGGAGGAAGCTTGTGACCTAGGTTTAAGTGATTCAATACACCATTTCCCCCTAAATAGAATTACTGTTACAACAATGTGAACATGATCAAAACTGTGCCAATCAGAGCCAATTCCAAGACTTTTAGGTTAGCTATTAGGTAACAAAATAGAAACTGAAAATAAGGAGGGAGAGTTACTGGGATCATCTTGCTGCTGTAAAGAGTTAGTCCTAAAATGGAGCAATCCCAGGAGGGAAACTAAAAGTGGGAAAGGGGATGTGATCTGAACCCCTGCATCAATCCTCCCCCAAAAATCAGCTCTACCTGTAACTTTTTAGTCAACTTTTGTTTTCTACTTAAATTAGGTAAGACTAGAGTTTCTGCCAATTACATCCATGAGTCCCCACTGATACACTTTCTTAATTTCAGTTTCCTCATTTGGAAAATAAGGATTTTGTAAGCTTCAGTATCTTCGTCTGTGAAGTAGAATACCTACCTCATAGGTTTACTGTGAAAATTAAACACTTGGCACACAGCACAGATCTGACACTTCATCAACCTGCTAAGATATTTAAAAACAGAAAACACTCCTTATAAAGAATATTGAGCTATACATGTGATTTCAATAAAAAAGAAAACTGAACATTGTATGACTGGGTACTAAGTTCAAGTGAGCAAAATTCTCTGGTGAAAAGATAATGGCAACAGCTAAAACATAAATGGGGGTAAAAAACCACAACACTGAATTTGCCACTACCAAGTAATTCAGACATTCACCAGGAATATAATGAGAATTATTGCAAAATATCCCCATACATATATTGATGCCAGTGCTGGAGGAATAAAAGTTTTAAAATAGCCATCTCCCTAAAAATGGTAAGACTAGAAATCAACGAAACATAAAATAGACAAGCAACAGAAAAAATCAGAACCCAAAGTTAATTAAACTGGTAAACTTCTATTAAGACTGATTAATGAAAAAAGAGGGAAACCAAAAATTAGCAGTATCAGGAATAAAAAGGGACCTATCACTATAGAACCTACAGACATTAAAAAGGTAATAAGGGAATGCTATAAACAACTTTATACCAATCTGGTCAATAACTGAGATGAAATTAACAAACTCACTAAAAACAACTCAGAAAAACCAACACAAGAACAAATTTGAATAACACTGTATCCTTCTTAAAAACTGAATTCGTAATCCAAATCTTTCCTACAAAGAAAATTTCAAAATGTTGGCTGAATCAGAAAAAATACCTGAAAGTTAGATGAGGCCCTGAGACCACAGTTTTTTCCCTCTATTGGATTTTTACTGAATGGAACAGAGAGAGGAAGGATTTAAAAAAATAAAAGAAGGAAGAGACTGAACGACAATTAAGCAGATAAAGACAGTAAAAGGGAAAGAAAGCAAAGTCTTGGATGTCAGTAGGACAGAACTAACAAAATCAGAGACTAGACCAGGGGTGTCCAAACTTTTTTCAACGTTTTTTACCAAGGGCCATATGCGGTAAAATACACAAATAGCCGGGTCACTCACTCGAGGTGAAGTACGTATTGCCTCACCTGGTTTATTTAAGTAAACTAAATATATTTTGGGAATTTGCTGCGAGCCAATAAAAAATGGATGGGCTGCAGTTTGGACACCCCTGGACTAGACTATCTGCATCAATGGTGTAGATGGGGCAACCTGAAAAATCTGCGGATTAGATTAGAAATGGATGAGTAAAGGAAAATATACCCCTAAAAAGAGTTTGGTTTGTATACCTCAACAAGCAAGTGATAGCAGAAAAGAGCTGTTCAAAAATCTTCTGTCAAGAAAAAAGTAATGAGGATAGTACACAAAAAAGACCATCGACAGAGTAGTTGAACTAACTGTAATAATAATAGACTATCGTTTTGACACATTCTGTATTGCTGTGATAATACATTCTATTATAAATCAAAACAGTTCCAAATTTGACAAACTGTATTGAGAAGAAAATTTTCAGATAGAAAAAGTTACTCTGCTGGAAACAATACTGCAGTTTTTCAAAACAGAATTAAAGCAGGGAGCTAAGAAAAACTAGAGAAAAGAACTTACTAGTGGAAAAATCAACTCTCTTCTTGGTGGGTTTGAAACTAACCAAAAAAGTATAAAACTTACTTTATTATTAGTGCAGTATAAATAAAAGGGCCTAAAGAAAAACAGTCAGTTCTTGTGCCTTGCAGCAGTTATGATCTATAAACTCACTGCAAATACCAATCAGTGAGTACTGACTGAACCTTTGCTCTTAGGGGAAAATACAGGTAGGTTCCTGTAAGCCTCTGGTCACGATGCTTTGTGAACAAATCACTACAAAATCTTGTTTAATGTGTGTTTCTGTTTAAAGACACCTTATTCAATGTGCATTGTTGATTCATGAACACTCAACTCACAGCACTATAACTCATGCCAACAAAGCTCATCTAACATGGGGTTTTTTCCATAACGCATATTACAGCCTTCTTAGGACAGCACTGCAACACTACACTTGGGCGCCATTTTAAACAGCAAAATCTTCAACAAACAGTATAAAATGTGAAAAACATGGCACCAAATAGACTGCAAAAAAGACATTACAGTATGAACGCTGAAACAAGAGGGCAGCGCATCGCCTTGTTCCATCTCAGCTAAGAACAGGCAACACATTTTTCACTGCACTGTACATACCTGCGAATGACAGTGAAAGTGCTGTGAGTGTGGCTTTGGGGGTTACGAATAAACTTTAGTGAGTAGACAAATTTGCAAATTCGGAATCCACGAATAATGATGATCAACTGTATTCACAAAAGCTTAACACTACCATCGAGTACATTTTTAAAAGGTTTACTGTAAATGAACGTAGAAATCTAGTAAGTTGTAATACAAATATAATAGGGCTACATGCTACATCTTAGAATCAATTTGCTGTATTTTTTAAAAAGTGTTATGAAACATGAAAGTCAGTTTTTTAGGAATCACAGCAGACCTCTTTAATTTATTAGTATATGACAATCAGCACTAGGAAAAATCAAAGCATGTTTATTTCTAAGTTATAAATTAAATCCATTAAATCCCATTTGGAGAACTCAATCCACTCAATTTTTAACAATAAGGCCACCAATCTATTTATTGTGATCAGCTCTCCTAAAGGCCATTTATTCAAATGGCCTGTCAGTCAGACCCCGCTTCTCTTCACCCTCATTCAGATGAAAGACTACACCATGCTGCCAAATAATGATGTCAGGACTTAGCACATCCTTACCCACACTGACTACATACTACAATAGAATATACGGCAGAAAAAAACAAAGTCTGATCTAGACTCTACAGAACTCTCACAGATGAGCGATTTAGATGTTTGCTCAAAGCTTCACATGTTTGTAAATCACCTTCAGTTCTTGAGAATGAGAAACAGAATTAAAGGAGAAAACCACAAAAGCATGAATTAATGATAAATTCAAACAAGTTTTTGAAAAAGAAATATCTCCCCACCCATTCCCTTAATGTTCCAATTAACTCCCACTGCATTAAAGGAATTACCCATACATAGTTGAAAGAAAATGGTGAAAATTAAGTGAACAAATTAGTAACTCCATGTCACCTGCCTTAGAGATTATACCAGGTTGGTGCCCACATTTTACATTCATACATTTTATAGTCAGCTGCCAGCCAAGTGCTCTTTTAAAATCATCATTTCTAGGAATATGATCCGACTCAGCACACCTGAACATGAAGTAGAAATACTGCTATATACTTAAAAAAAAGAAAATAGTCCCCAAAATATTAGCTGCAAGAACCCACACCAAAGTGTGTATTTTCTAAGATTTCTTGAAGAGAACTCTTGCAACTCCCTCAATCCAATCAGCTAAATTTTGACCTGATCTACATAAGGGGCAATTGTTAGAAAATGAAGAAGTTAATACGTAATATACATGCGCACACACACGATACCATGATACCATGCTTCCCTGTCATATAGCTTTGATTAAAACTTGGGTCCAAACGTTATCTGTTACCTTTGAAGCTAAATATGATATACATTCCCCTTTTAAGAAGGTATCATTAATATTTTAAATTAGAACAGCTAAGAAGAAAAAGTCAATTACATTTAGTCATATGGTTTCTTTTACTTTCACTTAGGATCGTATTAGAAATTACCAGCAATTTGTTTGTCTCACATTCACCCCACTTTCCACCGCCTTTGTCAGCATCCTGGTTCACCTATTGTCACCTGAACTGTAAGGAGCTAAATGCTTTCCTAGTCCCATTTCAATCCACTGTACCCACCACCAGACTGATTCTTCCAAGGCACACTCTGATCACACTGTCCCCAATTCAAATATCTCTGACAGCTCACACTGCCATCTAAATTAAGGATACATTTCTCAGCCTGGCTTTCAAGGTCCTCCAGTCTGACCTGACCTACCTATCTAGTCCCCTTCTTTACAATTCTCCAACAGTTAACCTCAGTTCCAGAACATAACTCAAACTTTTCTGTGTCTGTAGCCTTGTTTAGGCCTTTGCCTCCATTTGGATGTACTTCCTCACTTCCTGTTGAAACCCTGTCCACTACTTTAAGGCACAACTCTACCCCAAAAGCATCTCTGATTTTCCTAACCCACGTGTCTCCCTCCCTTCAATCTCTTGCTTTCTTTACAGCCTTCTTATGGCACTTCATTCACTTAGACATTAATTACCATATCCTACTAGAATGGAAACTCCAAGGGCAAGGACTAAACTGATCAGTGTTTCTGGATAAAATAAAATGAAAAAAAAAAAAAAAAGACTCATCCAAAAGTAAACAGAAAAAAAAAAAGATATATCTTACTTTTGCAAAGGGGGAAAAAGCCTTATTATTAATAGAGTAGAACAAATCCTCCAAAAGAAACTTTTAAAAAATGTATCTTTAAATCAACAATTTTACCAGAAGAGGTGCCATGCATTCAAATTGGTACAGGACATATGTAACTGGAGCAGTGTGTGTTACTTTTCAAATATAGCAAACCAGTCCCTTATCACCATCAATACATCAAATGAATAATAAAGTATGACTGTATTCTAATAATGCCTCATTTATCTGATATCACTACGACATGAAGGGTTCACAAAAGCAAGTTTTCTGGAGAAGTGGCATCCGACTGCAGAAACACAGCTCAGACATGCCTGTAGCCAGGGTCAGCTGAGAGATGGTCCTGGGAAACTGGACCTCCACTTCACCCAGTCCAGCAGAAAACACTCAGGCAGAGTAGTGAGGTCATTTTGTACAAGTTATTTACACCTGGTGAACAGGAAGGCAGCAGGGAAGGAGGGCAAGAAGGAGATTAAAAACCCTATAAAACTACAAAAGATGTTTTGCATGGCAGAATCCTCATTCCAGGTTGTTGGTACTAGCCATGGCTTTACTTCGCTGAGAAACTTTGGGGAGTTAAGCAGCTGTTCTTCTGTCATGAAACAAGTTATGTCATAACCTGCTGGAAGATTCCATTTCCTTTGCCATTGATAAAAATCTCACACTCTAATTATGTCTGACATGGGTTGACTTGTGCACCCCAAAATTCATATGTTGAAATCCTAAATATAGGGTCACTGCAGAGATAACCAGATGAGGTCCTACTGGAGTAAAGTAAACCCTTACTCCGATATAACACAGGAAATCTGGACACAGGCAGGGAGGATGCCACATGAAGATGAAGGCAGAGTTCAGGGGGCTGCTTCTACAAGCCACGCAATGCCAAAGATTGGCACACACACACAGATGCCAGATGAAAGGAGTGGCACAGATTCTCCCTCACAGCCCTCAGAAGGAACCAACCCTGCCAGCACCGTGATCTCAGACTTTCAGCCTCTAGAAATGAGACAATAATTTTTTGTTGTTTAAGCCACCTAGTTTGCGGTACTTTGTTTGGCCCCCTTAGGAAACTAATTGGTATTTACTGGTGTCTTTCCATTTATCAAATCACCAATCTATCAAAGATCTACTTTATCTTCAGGCTACTTCATTACTCTTACTCCCATTCAAAAAGCTAAAACTCAAATCTAACAATTCTACAAATCTTCTTTGTGATCAAATCACAAATCACCAACCACACACCTCTTTAAGGAACCAAACTTCTTACAAATGGTAAGTGCCCCATTGATTCCACAAACGTATACTGATGACCTCTACGTGCCAGGTACCAAGGATAGAGCCGTAAGACGGACTTGGTCCTGGCCTCACAAAGGTTACAGTATAATCAAGGTAACTGACAAAAAACCAAAACTAGACAATGATAAAATTAAAATTGTGATACTAACAATACATGACAGACATATTTAACCATGTCTGGATGACTCAAGGTCATCGCCATGGAGACCTACTATACAGTTCCATGCCCTTTATTGTTTTGCTCCCCTCCTAGATGCCAGGCTATTGGATACCATGCAGTCTGCTTTTATCAGCTACCCTTCTATCTCTCTGCTCACTCTCTGCAACCCACCAATTCCTAGTTTGGAGCTTCTACTTTGCTCTGGGCTAGAAATATCAGGTAATTAATATTGCTAAGAAATATACATTAAATAGAAAAAATTGCTGCAAGTAAGAACTGAAGATTTAGCTTTAATACTAACATTCTCATTTACTTTAGATTCTCAGAGACATTTTTCCTGACAGAATTCTGTTACAAGGTACTAAGGTGGAACATTATTTTATGTAAAAAATGTGTCATGGAATAATTTTACTGCTTTGGTATTAAGTTGGCTGGCAAGCAATTGTTCACTTTCAAAGGGAATATAGTGTAGGGATGCTATGTAAACAATTACATAAGGAAGAAATACTGTCCAAACTTGGAATTAAAAACCTTATTGCCCAGTCTAAGGCACATTTTTATTATCTAATTGTGAATCATATCCCCAGATTACAGGCCAGGGAAGTTATACAGCACTACAATGGAAGGCCCGCCAGTATTGTCTGCAGTACACAGTAATTACCACCTACCTCTTATGCATATCCAACAATCATCTTTTTTGTTGTGTTTTTCAAGTTCTTCTTCAGTTACTTCAAATAGTCTGCCTTTTAATCCTGTTAGGTCCTTTCCACTTTTGGTCAGTCGAATCCAATCCATAAGACTTCTGCCCTGTTTTAGAGGTACCTAAAAAAGGAAAAAGGGAAGAATGCAACGTGGCTTCTTCAAGTTAGCTGCTCTCTCTTCCCTCCCGCTGCTGGTCTTCAGGCTACTTCATTACTCTTACTCCCATTCAAAAAGCTAAAACTCAAATCTAACAATTCTACAAATCTTCTTAATGCTGTAGGAGGCTGTCAGAATCATTTTTGCTATATTAGAATTATAAATAAAACATCATTTAAAATACCTGGGCTGTGAGGTAGAGCTTAGAAATTCTGTCACACAGATGTTCAGCATAATGGTACCATAGTATAACAAGAATAGTATCGAACCTGGAGTCAGAAAAGTTTTGGTCTTGGCTCTGTCACTAACATGCTATATAGTCACTTACCAATTGGGACTAACATTTCTTTGCCTTAAAAATCAAGAGATTTGACAGAAGAAAAAATAAACAACTCACTAAAGTTGATTTCCTGGACTGTCAATATACACAGAACATTAGAAATCACTAGACAGCAACTAATTTTCTAAGAATCCACTGAGAAACAAAGGTCATCAAATAATGGAAAATAATGATGCTGTAAAACTCTAGGAAAGGGTTTGGCAAACTGACCCATGCCTGTTTCTGTACAGCCCTTCAGCTAAGAATCATTTTCACACGGCGTGGTGCTAGTGGTGTGGTGCTAGTGGTGGTAAAGAGATGACTCCTTAAGTGGCCATGTGGCCCTCAAAGCCTAACATATTCATTATCTGGCCCTTTGTGGAAAAGTTTGCCTATGCTTGCCTAGAGGATTTAATAACATGATGTTGGGGTTCTTTGTGTCTTATTTTTTCCCCCAAAATACGTTTTCAAGGCTTATAAGGTAAGAAGTATTAGTATTTCAGCAAGTTACGACAACCTAGTGGACATTTTCAGCCATCCCTATGGAATAGGACTATTGTCTAAACTTGTATAACTAGTTTGTAACAAAGTACCAAAAGGATGTTTAATGTAAAAGCAAGCACATTCAAGGAAGTTTATTGCTACAGACTGAATGTCTGTGTCCCCCAAGAATCCAGGTTGAAATCCTAACCCCCAATGTGATGGTATTAGGAACTTTTGGTAGGTGATTAGGTGACAAGGGTAGAGACTTCATGAGCCAGATTTATGTCCTTTTTTCATCCCAGAGAGGTCCCTCACCCCTCCTGCCCTGTGAGGACACGGGAAAAGATGGCTATGACCCAGAAATCAGGCCCTCACCAGACATGGAATTAGCCGGTACATTGATCTTAGACTTCCCAGCCTCTAGAACTACGAAAAATAAATTTCTGTTGTTTATCAGCCACCTAACCTATCATATTCTGCTATACCGGTAGTAGCCTGAATGGACTAAGACATTTATACACCTCACTTTCCTGAATTGTACCTATTTTAGGCATTTATTTACCCCCAAAATAACAAAGTTAACAGGTCTGTGGTGCCTTTCCAATTTTACATCCCTTCCTATCAAGCTGCATCATCCCATTCTTACCATCACTGAAACTCTAGGTCTTTTGGTCCTAATAAATGAAGTCGAGTGTGAGAATACAATCTTTCCCTCCCCAAACTGAAATCACTTGTCTCTCTTGTCTCTGAGGATTCCAGAATCCACAGGGTAGTGAAAAGTAATCTTTTGAAAATGCAAATCTAATCATGGGCTCTTCCTACTTTTGTGGCGTGCCACATTACCTTATACTAATGCCTCTCAATCCCCTAGAGTGGTTTACCAGGCGCCAGAATCTGGTCATAGTTTACCACACTAGCTCCATGTTTTAACTTTTGCTCCTTCTCATTACATGAGTTAGCTAAATGGGAACAGAGTCCTTGATTGCTGTGAAACACTTGCTCCCCTGCCTCTTCTCCCTGGCAGATCAATCCCCCTCTTCTCCCTGGCAGACATTTCCTCCAGGGGCCTTCTCTGACCCCCAACTCCTTCATGCTCATAACACACTATTAAACCACTTATAACTGCCTGTTTACTGGTCTGTGCAGCCTATTAGACTAAAGTTCTTGGGAACCACATCTTCAGCATATGGTAGGTTCTCTACAAATATTTATTTGCTAATGTTAGTAGAAATAATAACAGCCATCAGATAGAGTGCATACTGTATGCCAGGCACTGTGCCAAGGTGCTTTACACAACAATCCATGAAATTAGAAAAGCCTCAGGGCAAGTAACATGTAGTGAGTGCTTACCTCCTACTAAGACTATGCTAAGAGAAACATTATCTCATTTAATCCTATGAACAACCTTATAAAATGGGTACTGTTATTCCCATTTACACCTGAGGAAACAGACTCAAAGAGGTTAAGTGGTAGAGTTGGGAATAGAATCTGGGGCTTTTTCACTCAGAAGTCTGTGCTCTTAGCAATTATGATACACAACCTCCCCAACTAGATTCTATTTCTCAGTCTCCACCCATTTCATGTAATCCTGACTCAGCTTCTAACATGTTCAAGATTAGCTTGTTTCACAAAGGGAAAAAAAAAAAAGTCTTAGTTTCTCTTTGAATCACACAATAATCTTACTTTGTTCTCTTGTTGGACCCAAAGACATACATTTGTCATCATCATCTGTGAACCTTTTGTCTTTGCCTCTAAGTTTTCTCCTTTAAATGGATGCTGAGAATATGACTGGTAATTTTAATGGAAAAGGGAATCTACTCATATTCTAATTTATAGATTCTTTCTCTGGAAAGGCTATGCTATTCAGCCAAACATTTAGCTAATGGAGAGAAACAGGGCAAAAATCAAGGAAGGGGACAAATGAGTAGATGGCTAGACGACATGTGGAGTAAAAAAATGTCACAGCCAGAGTTACATCATATCAAGCCTCTAGGGTCTAGGGCAACATTCCTTAACCAGTTCCCTTTTCTGTGAAATGGAGATAACAAATACATCCACTTCATAGGATCATTGTAAAGATTAAATAAATTAATATATGTAAAGCAACTAAAACACTTAGAACACACATGGCCTTCAGTAAGCACTGAATAAACCTCAGCTATATTAGTATTTTAGGTGGGCTTACATTACAGACGTCTGAAAAGCTAATGAGAGCTACAGATCCCTGAACCCGTAATTCTTGTCTAGAGTCCAACTCCAGGTCTAAGTGGAGGGAAAAAATAGTCGTGACGGTCCAAATGATGCTAATAAGATCCAAGAGTCCAGAAATGAAAAAGGTGTGGCCCAAGCAGGTGGAAGTCTCACAAACAAAACATGATGTGGTTACAGAATGAGGAAACAACAAACAGCAGCAAGCAACATGCGTGTTGCAATGCACACAGAAGACAAGTTTATTAAACATTGCTAATGTGAAACACATTTGTACTCCACCTGTTGCTAACTGTAACCATGTTCAACAAAAACGAAAACAGTGTATTAGCTTCCAAGTCATCAAGTGGTATCAGTAAAAAAGGCAGTTACAAAACACTGAGGTACCAGAAGAAGAGAGAAAGGCAGTGTGACTCGGAGAAGTGTCCGTACACCTAAAGGGAAGTTTGGAGACGTTGTCGCTTCTGCAATCTCCCCTAGCTCCTGGCGTCCCCACCTGCGAGGGATGGTTACTGGTCACTGTCGCCACTGCCCCACCTTTCCCTTCGGCTGGGGAACCCACACCACGCAGATCTCCTTCGGAAAGTGAAGAACAAAAGCCCGGAGAGGAGGATAGGTTGAGGGAAGGAAGCTGACACTCAGTCCCTACAACACAGCAAGCACAGTGCCTGGCCCTGGCGTATACATCTGCGTGGAAGTCGCGGGGGAAAGACTTGGAGAAAAGGTAATTGACAGAACGGGATTAAGGGATGGGAAAGAAAAGGGACCCGTGTGTGCGAGGCAGGTTAGGGGAGTTCGAGGTCTGAAGACCACAGGGGATCAGACAGAAGTTGCCACGTAGGGCAGGCAGGACAGAGGGTTACAGCCGGACAGGCGGTGGGAGGGGGTCGGAAGGAGAAAATGGACTGTACTGGAATAGGAAACCCCGGCGGAGGGCAAGCGCTGAGTGAGACCGTCAGTGTTCACTCGCTTACCTTGCTACGCCCCCCGGAGGCGACGCGCTGCTGCGAGCCGGGGGCCGGGAAGGACTGGGATGGGACGTTCAGCATCCTGGACCCTTGGTCCCGGCCCTGCCCGGGGTCCACCGCCAGACTGAATCGCTAAGCTAGACCCCTCTTCGGGAACACCTCCCGCTCCGGCTCCGGGGCCGGGCAGAGGCCAAGCCCCCAACCCACTTCCGGGGTCGCCAGGGGTAAGGCGCGCCATGACGCAGCACGTCGGGTCCGCGGAGGGCGGGGCCAACGAGGCGGACGGAGCGCCGGCGTGGGAGGGGGGACGGCGGAACCACGGGGAAGTACGCATGCTCCGTTTGTTATCCACCCTGAATTTCAGCACCGAAAGGAGGTGACAGCTATTCCGCGGAAAGATTCAAGTGAGTGAAGCTGTTCGTTAGCCTTGGTGCTGACCGAATCTGAGAAGAAATTCTTCTACAGTCCTGTTAGCCCACAACACAAGTGTTTGTCCATTGTTCAGCACTACCATTACACTAGTACTTAACATATGGAATAAAATAACACTATTAGAGCATTTTGATTTCTCCGAAACTCTCTCCTCTAAAGCACCAGGCTATACAGGAAAGAAAATACTTGAAAAGCCCAGGTGTCAAATGCAAACGGCCACTCCTGTGGGGTGAAAAGAAAACTTCACCATTAAGATCTCTCGCTAATGACTCACATTATGAGTCAAACACGCTAATGAAGTCTCCTGTTCATTTACCTGACCACGAGTTCTTCCTCCTCATCTAACTTCCTGTCTTCCCTGAAGTATGCAGGGAATTGTACACTGATGCAGCCCACTCCAAACTGCAGTATTGAACAGCTACATTTACCAGTCAGATAGGTTTAGTTTGGATGCCATACGAGTACTTGCACTTGAGTAGCCTTATGCAAGGTACATTAGTATCTCAGAGCCTCATTTTCCCATCTGCATAATAGATTTAGGTTTTAGTAAGGGTAAGATGAGATGTCGTATGTAAACAACATGATACATTGCCTGATTAATAGTAAGCGCTCAGTAAATGGCAGCAGCTCTTCATACTTCCAACATATTAATGAACGAAGCACAAATACTGTGCAGGTAAACAACAGTCTCTAATGCTCAAGGTCCAAATTGGGAACCTGGTGAGTTTTTCCTTGGAGGAACACACACATCCTGAGAATAGAATGCAGTAAAGGAAGAGAGTTTCCAGAAAAAAATATAGTTCTAATAACCCTCCCTATCCTTCTTCCATTACTCATTTTTCCTGAGTCTGAAACATGGTTTGAACTTGACCTATTTCAATTGTCTTGTCCATAAAGTGCCTGTGTATTAATGTTTGTAGTTGCTTTTCAATTAGAAGGAAAGTGTGTGAATATATGTAACCATTCAAGTAAGAGATATTTCTTAGCTAGGTAACCATCTCTGACCTTCACCTCTGCCCATTATCACTCTGGAATATTATAAAAACATTTTTTATTTGCAATTGAAATGTTTATTATGAAAAAATTGCATTTGAGCTAAAAGAAATTCATTACCATAATTTACTGTTACCTTTATGTAACTTGCAAAGCGCTCCGGTTTTCTCTCATTAAAAAACAATGTATTCATCTATAGGTCTACTTTAAAAAATTAATCACTAAGAATTTATTTCACTTCCCACAAGGAAATTTTTACATGAGAATATCAGGAGCAGGGAATAAGAGAAAAGGAAGATGATGTTGTTGGAGAATGTTTCATATCTGCCAAATTTCTTAGCTCTCCCTTGGACAGAAATGGAAAAATACTATCAAATTCTGACCTTTTTGCACCCATTTTTAGACCCCATGTAAGTCATGCCCACTTAAACATTTTGTTTTAATTCTGGGGATTCTTTAATGTAGTTCCATAAGTACTGAACACCCATGCTATTTTACTACTGGGTTAAGGACGGCAGAAGAGTATTAAAGTGAGAATTACTTGACTCATCATTCATTAAAAATCCCTAAAATTTAATAGCCTTACCACTGACTCCCATTCTCAGTTACAATAATTTGTTGTTTTCGCCATCTGCTAGCAAATACATAATAATGTGTGATTGGTAACATAAGGTGATTTTCTTCATATCTAATCATATTCATCTGTAACTACAATATCCAATGGATAGCAATAAGAAATAGCAGATGTTACAAGATTCGGTTATTGTCATTCTATGCAAAGTTATAACTAAATATTTGCAAAATTATAACTAAAGAAACATGCTTTTATGAAAAGAGATCAAGATTATCTTTTGTTTATCAAATGTTTACAATACAACCAAGACATTTGTAAATGGCATCTATTTTTAAATTCCAGTATTGAATTATAGTATAGGGGTAAAAAAAGGCCCAAGTTCCATAGTAATTATGAAATATTCATTTTATTAATAATTTATATACAAATATATTAGTTTAAAATGATTATGATACATTTACACACTAAATTTAAATCCTACAAAGTTTTAATGTCATCAAAAGCAATTAATCAGATTAATTTTCACAGATCAGTTCCTCAATTTCATCTTCACTATCAGAATCTTCATAAAATGAAATTGTGGCTTGAATTGGAAAATTTTTCAGAAGAGCTTCTGCTTCTTGATATAAGTAATCATAACACTTTGATTTTGGCCAAAATAGTCTGAAAGAAGCACACAACATAATACACTTTACTTTTTCATATTCAGAATCCTTATACTCATGAAATGTTCAAATTTCCAGAGCCCCATACATTTAACAATTGTTTTATGCATTTTGACACAGTTTTAAGATAAAGAGCTTTAAAATGCTACTATCACAGCTTTCATGGAGTCTACTTGCTGAAGTATCAATAACTGCTTGATTACTTTAAAAATCTTTATCCAAGGTGTAAAATGAGTCAAACAAATTCACACTAAACACTGATTGAGCCTAAAGTCAATTTTTAGCTCACTTTATTACGCATCATGATATATTTATTCTTTAAAAAATATAGAAGAAGGTTTGTCTTCCAATTTCCAAATTCCTTAGGAATAAAAATTGAGTCTTACCACTACATTAAAAAATCCGATGGTAGGCAACTTTGCAAAGACAAAAAAATATTATGCACCTTACACGAAGGCAGAAATTACCTAGTATCTTGCATAAAGCTCACAGATTTAACTCTTAGTTACAGATGTAGCCAAAGTAAGTTTAGGGAAGTACAAAAAGCAACATTTTTAAAGTTTGTCTATGGTCTCACAACTTGAAGTACAGAAAGGCTACCTCTGACCTCAAGCTTGATCCCATCACCCTCCCCTTGCCACATCAAATTAAATTTGGAAACACCATACTGAGATACTGAGAATGACACTGGTTTTATACAAATAATTTTCATGTAAACATGATTACCTCAGAATTTCAAATTTATGAAAAATATTAATCTTGTCATCTGGTCTTCTATTATTTTTCATCCAAGGAAAAGAGGAGGGATAAGGCTGAATCACCAACTATAGTACAGTCATTTCAGTGGAGTAAGTAGCCCCATGTACCCATATAATAGAGTGATTTTAACAAAGAGAAGGTACATTATGTTTAGTATACTCCATTTTGAAAAGCAGAAAGATGGGTAATGTAGTTTGTAAATCTTTTTAGCAAAATGGTGAAAAATTTTTTTATAATTTTGCTGTCAAATTAGTAACCATCAATAATTCAGTCATTCAATCCATATTTCAGTGCTCTTGTGTGCCAGACATAATTTGTAATTCAAAGATGAATAAATCATGGCCCCTACCCTCAAGAGTTGTCAATTGAGTAAAAAGAATCAGAAACCACTACCGCTCAGGATAGAAAATAATAAAAATAAAATAAAATTAAGAGCAGTACATATATATTGCTACAATAATTCAGAAAAGAAAGGAATTGATTATATAGGATTTCTCTAACATACATTTACCAAATGTCCCCAAGTCTGTATTTCCACTTAAGATCCTGATGCTGGGTCCCCGATCTATATATGTAGCTCTCAAATGGACATCACTATTTGGATGCCCCACAGGCACATTAAATACCATAAATGGAAAATTGAACTCATTATCTTGCTCCCCAAATCTGTTTTAGCCCTAATTTCCATTCTGTTAGTATAGCATTCAACCTGGTCATCAGCCACAAACTCGGGAGCCATTCTGTCTTTTTTACCTACAATATCCAATACATTATAAGCTTAATCTAGTCTATCACCTAAGGATTCCCCAAATTCACCCAGTCCTATCCCCACTTCCAATGCCTTAGAATGGCTCTTTATCATTCTTGCCTGAGCATTTTCAATAACTTCCAATTTCATCTTTTGGTGTTCTAACGAAGCCTATACACCAGTTTCTTAGTGATTTTTCTAAAATGTATATCTAATGACACCATTCTTCTGGTTAAAACTCTTTGAGTAACCCTCAAAACCACTTACAGAATAAAGTCCATGAGTTCCCAATGCCACATACAGGATTAGGACTAAACTCTGTATGAAGGTGTACAAGATGTAGCCTTTGGCTTCCCTGCTGGAATGGCCACAGCTTCACATACCCCAATTCCAGCTCCTTAATGGATACTCCCAGGAGTCATGCTGTTTTCCTATGCTACCTCTTTTCCTATCTCTTTTCCTATGCTATTACTTAGGCCCCTACCTCCCCCACCTACTGTCTACCTGGCTAACTTCAAGACTCAGCCAAGTAACCATAACCTACAATACACACTTCCTGACCCATCCCCATTCCCTCTGGCCGTGTTAGACACTTCATGCCCTGAATGAATATATTTGTAAAACTGACCAAATTGAACTCTATAACAACACTTGCCACTGCGGCTGTGATTATTTTTTCCTGCGCCTTTCCCTAGTGGTAGGAAATTAATCAACATGCTATTTATAAACACACACACATTTTACAAACATCATATAGCTCTTCTAACAGCTCTCTGAAGTAGGCAAACTGCAGTATTAATCTTTCACCTGAATAAAAGCTACAAAGAATCCTACAGAAAGGCTGACTTCCTGTGCCTAGAACACTTATTCTTATGCCAAATAACTTGTGATCCCTTTTATGATCCTTAGTAATCTTTAGAATTTTCATCATATTCCCATTTTCTCTTACATGTCAAGCTCTATTTGCTAGATTTACTGTAAAACTGCAACTTTGAACACCATTCTTCCTTCCGGTTTGCAAGAGATAAGAATATACACACGCTGCCTGGTGTGAAGCCAATTTCATTCGGATCCCTTGGCGTAAAAATAAAAAAACTGGTTCTGCACAAAATGTCACAGTTCAAATTTTACTATATCGTCCACTTTGCCTCTAACATAGTCCTTAAGCTTTTACTGAGAATGCACAATTCTTTTAGGTAAGAGCATGACCTCCTACATTTTTCAATGCAATGAATAAAGGATTTCTGGGACGGGGAGGATAAAGTAAGCTTGAAGATTGATTTTCCAAGAGAGAAAAACTGCAGGACCAGCTGCTGAGCTGGGTTGTGCGACGTCCCCGGCTCTTCGCTAGGGCGGGAGGATCAAGAGACCTTTGGTTTGGCCAGTCACTCACCTGACCGGGTGTCTGTATCGGGAAAGCTTTCCAGAGGCTTCGGTCATTCCGGGGCCATTGGGCATCTGGGAACATAAAGAGATGAATCACAGTTATCACTCACCTTCTTCTGGAAATTGGAAACGAGCACTACCAAGTGTTCCTCGCGCCCGCAGGGAACGTGACCCCGGCTCTGAGCAGCCTCGCTCTCGGTCGGATCCGTGTGTTCCAGTTGCTCTGGAGGACACACTCGCCGCATCAGCTCTGACAGGGCCACCGGTAGGGCCACCGGCTGGCGCGATCTTAAGCGAGGGGCAGGCCGGGCACGTGTCCTTCTCGGACCGGGTGTCTCCAGCCTTGGTTGATCTTCTGCGCCCCTCGGAGGCGCTGCCCGCCACGCGCAGCTCACTCACCGCCTCCGCGGCGTGGTGCGGCGCCTCCTCCTCCCGCTCGCCTCGGGCGTCAACCCAAGGTCTCCAGAAGCCTCCGGATCTGCAGGGTGGGGAGCAAAGACGCGCAGGGGAGACGTGAGCCCAGACCCGGCAGAAGTATTTGCACCCGAGTGCAGGCCGAGGGGGTGTGGGGGGGCGGCGAGCGGGGGGGAGGAGCTGGGGAGGTGCGGTAGGGAGTGGTGGGGTGGGGGAGGTGCAGGGCAGTGGCGAGGAGCGATACCCCGACTCCGAGCCTCCGTGCCACGTGGGGCGGTCGAGGACCGACGGCAGCAGGCGGCTGCAGCGCGCGCACTCGCGGGCTCCGCTCTCGCAGCGCTCTGCGGTCTCCATGGCGCGGCGGGGCTCGGTGGACCGCCGCTGTCAGCTCGCGGGCTAGCCTGGCCCCTTCCGCCCACCGGCCCCAACCCCGAGCTTATATAGCCCCGCGGCCTGCTGCGTATTGGGAGATTCGTTGCCTGTCCGCCCCTCTCTGCCCGGCTAGCCGCATAAACAAAAAGGCTGCGCGTGAAGGTGCAATGGGTTCAACCCGGTGCGAACGCGTGTAACTCCCAAATGGCCCGGGAAGGGGTTTGTCGAGGGAGTGTTAATCGCTCTTCACACATAGCTGCGGGGGAAAAAACAACATTCGCCCGAGCAGCCAATTTCCAAGTGAAGAAGAGGTTAGGAGGGGATAAAATTAAGTGATTCTACACGTTTTGTGTATTTCTGCAAAAAGGCCAAGTGGCTGGTAATTGCTTGACTCGCCAGTCTCACGGCTTTTTGGCCTTCGACAAATGAAACTGGTTCTGCACCCCGTAGTCTAAAAGCTGGGATGCGGAGCGAAGTAAAAGTAATGGCCTTAACTCCTCTTTCTGGCACAGTACAAGATAGGTGAATGAATGACCGCAAGGAATATCATTTTGTTGTTGTTTTCTTTTTATTGTATTAACATTCTGGTTCATACATCTGCCTATTATTAAGATAATAAAAAGTTCACAAGAGATGAATAGTAAAACCTTGAATGTTCCAGCCAAGAAAGTCAGAGACGGGAGTCACCTGATTTATTATATTACCTTCTCATGTCTTTGTGATTTCCCCCAATATCTTATCGGTGGCCCCTGAAAATAAGTCTTGCGTTTCATCTGTAATTCTGTCGGTACTTGGCATTTTGTCATTCAGTGATAATTAGAAAATTATTTTGTGGGGTTGAGATATGTGAAGAATGATAATGAAATCTTGAAAAGTTATGATACAGGACAAGTTAGTCAATCTCTTTGTACCCTGTTTCTCTCATTTAAGTTACCCCTGGCTCACTACAGAGATCCACTAATTTGTGTAAAAAAAAAAAAAAGTGCTGTGCTTTAAAGAAACAATGATATATATAAATATCATAGTTCTTTTTCAAAATAATAGAGCTATTTAATAGAGCTAACTTTCTCTTAAAAGGTATAGATAAAAACCTTGAATGTAAGCTATAGTTGCTGCTATTCATTCAGTGACTGCATAGGAAAATAATCCATTTAATTAATACTTTAAGGGCCTATAATGATCTACCCATTAGGAAGGTGAGATATGGTTTGCCTCAGATAATGAAATCCATAACAATAGGCACTTAATGTGTGTCTCAATGTCCTAGAATTATTGTTGAGCTAAATAAAATAAAACTGATGGAATGTTTGTTACAATGCCCAACACATAGTAGTAAGCTCTCAACAAATTTTCAGATGTTTAAAAAATATAAGCCCTTAACAGATGTTAAGCTATCTGATCAAATGGCTTATCATTTCATTTCTGTAAATATCTTTTGAGGTACCTGGAATATGCTAAGTACTGTGCTTTCCAGATATAACGGTGAATAAGATATCTCCCCTATCCACAAGAGGATTATAGTCATGATAATGGCCACATAAGCAAATGTTTTCAAAAAGTGCCATATTCAATAACAAAGGCACATTTTAGGCAGAGAACTGGTATGAGGGAGGGAATAGATATGTCTGCTTGGGACAACCTGAAAGCCTTTTTAGGGTAAATGAAACCTAAATCGAGGTTTCTTAGAAGGATCAGTCAAGAAATAGTATAGTCTCTGTGTGTGTGGGAGCTGGGCGGTGCAGGAGTGGGATGAGAAGGTATTGCTGGAGCAGAAATGTGGTTGAGGTGATAGAAAGAGCTTAGACTACTAAAGCCTAGTATACTACGGCAAAGCATTTTGGTGAAAGATTTTAAGCAGGTGAGTGGAATGGTTAAAGTTTATATTTTATAAAAATTATTCTGGAAGCCGTATGGAAGATGGATAGGGTAGGCTGATACTGGAGACAAGATCATTTACAAAGTCACTGCAATAGATAATGAGAAGATTATACTAAGGATACAAATGAAAGAATATATTTGAAGACTACTTAGGGAATAGAATCTACAGAACCAGCTGAATCATAAAATGTGAGTGGACATGAAAGTGGAGTCTCAATATGCTCTAGATAATTTAGGTTATGGCTCAAACAAAGACAAAGTAAAAAGGGAATATAGGAGAAAGGACAGGTGAGATGCTTTTATGCTGTTTTATTCTGTTAATAGTGTAGAGGGAAAAGAATTAATGAATTTGGTCTTGATCTTGAGTCAGTCAAGTCGAGGTGAGCTATGTGGCAATAACAAATAACTCCAAAATCTCACAGGCTTAAAATAATAGAGATTTATTTCTCACTTATGCTGTATGTACATTTTTGGTTGGTGGGAGATCTGTGCCACATTATCTTCACATGAGGATTCAAGCTGATGGAGCCTCTTTCCTCTGAAATGTTGCCAATTGTCAAATCAGGAGGAAGGGAATAAAGTTATGAGTGCCAGTTTTTAAAGGTTTCTACCGAGAAGTGACACACATCACCTCCAATATGTTGCATTGGCCAAAACAAGTCATATGACACACCTAATTTCAAAGGAGCAGGGAAGTCCAATTCCATCGTGTATCCAGAAAGAGGAGAAACAGAAATAAACAGCAGATAAGAGTAACCTGCCCTTCTGGCTACCGAATATTCGGTTAACCTTCCTTCTTGCATGCAAAATGCAGTCACCCAAAGAAAGGAACCCAGATGAGATCTAATAGATTTTAGAGGACGTACTTAGTAACACATAGGTGGAGAAAATATCCAGGAGACAGCCAGAGAAGGGAAATCTGGAGTTCAGTAGAGAGCTTAGGGCTAAAGATTTTAATGTGGGAGTCATAATAAAAGAAGTGGTAACTAAAACGATAGGAATTTATTGGTTTTTCCCAGAGAAATTTTATAGCTTGAGAACAGGACCAAGGACAGAGCTCTGGAGAACAATATTTGATTGTAAACTGAGTTTGCAAAAATTAATTAATTAATTAATCTCACTGAAAAGGAATGGTGAAGGTGGTAGTAGGTGCATTGGTGGAGCAGGTGTGATGGAAACGTGAGATGAAAATATTCCAACAAGGAAGGAAAGGTCCAAGGCGTTAAGTGCCACCAAGGGGTCAAATAAGATCAGGACATGTGTTAATTGAATTTGACAAAATTAAGGGGTTTATATGATTTTAAAACAACATGTTGAGTGGGAAAAGAAGATTTTTGCAGTAAGTTGAGATGTATAGGTGAAGAAATAAAAACAATGAGATGAGACTACTCTTTTGAGAGGAAAAGAGAGAAGGGGAAAAGAGAGAAGGGGAATGCTGGTAAGTAGTACAGGGGTCTTGTTTTACGGGTGCAAGAGAGAGGATGAGATGAAGAGAGGAGACAGGAGAACAAAAGCCTCTAGATTGAGAAGACTGGATGATGGCTATGGTTCCCTAGGAAGAAGAAAGAAATGAGGTCAGTAGCCCTGGGAAGAGTCTCCTGCATTTGGAGAGTGTGCATCAGTGATGACAGTAATCCATGTCTGGGAACACTGGAGAAACAAATGTAATCAAGGTGACTAGATCTGGGGTGGAGAAGGAGGGGTGTAATGTGATAATGAGACATAAGTAGAGAGAACATCAGTTGTCTTAAAATTGTGACCGAAAGAATGAATTAATAAAAAGTAAAAAGGGAGACTAGTTAATAAATACATGGTAAGACTGACAAAATTTAGGTAAACTGAGAAATAGAAATATGGATTGTTAGAGCTATAAAATCCTAAATCTTCCATTGATGCATTTATTCAATTTATGCTACCTATTTATACAGATGTTGAAGCTGATATCCAGTGTGGAGAGACCAATATAACTTATTCATGTTACATTTTAAGTTTATTTTAGAATTCTATATGAGTCCCACTAATGTATTTAAAATATGTGCTTTATAAAATTGTGATATAATTGACATACAACCTTATATTAATTTCAGGTATACAACATGAGGATTTGATACTTGTATATATTGCAAAATGATCATCACAATAAATCTAGCTAACATCCATGATCAAACATAGTTACAAAGTCCTTTTTCTTGTGAGAGAACTTTTAAAATCTACTCTCTTAGTAATTTTCAAATATGCATTACAGTACTATTAACTATAGTCACCAGGCTGTACATTGCATCTGCAGAACTTATTTTATAACTGGAAGTTTGTACCTTTTGACTACCTTCACTCATTTCACTCATCCCCCAGCTCCTGCCTCTCTCTAGCAACCACCAATCAATTCTCTATGAGTTTGTTTATGTTTTTGTTTAGATTGTACATATAAGTGAGATCATACAGTATTTGCCTTTCTCTGACATTTCACTTAGCCCAATGCCTTCAAGTTCTGTACATGTTGTCACAAATGGCAGGATTTCCTTTTTAATGGATGAATTATATTCCATTGTATATTTGACAGACACTTAGGACACTCCCATGATTTGGCTATTGTAAATAATACTGCAGTTAACATGGGAGTGCAAATACCTCTTCAATATCCTGTTTTCTTTTTTTTAATTAAATTTATTGGGGTGACATTGGTTAATAAAATTATATAGGTTTCAAGTGCACAATTCTTTAATACATCATCTATATATTGCATTGTATGTTCACCACCAAAACTCAAATCTCCTGGGGCCGGCCCGGTGGCTCAGGCAGTTAGAGCTCCATGCTCCTAACTCCAAAGGCTGCCAGTTCGATTCCCATATGGGCCAGTGGGCTCTCAACCACAAGGTTGCCAGTTCAATTCTTCGACTCCCGCAAGGGATGGTGGGCAGCGCCCCCTGCAACTAAGATTGAACACCACACCTTGAGCCGAGCTGCCGCCGAGCTGCCGCTGAGCTCCCAGATGGCTCAGTTGATTGGAACGTGTCCTCTCAACCACAAGGTTGCCGGTTCGACTCCCACAAGGGATGGTGGGCTGTGCCCCCTGCAACTAGCAACTGCAACTGGACCTGGAGCTGAGCTGCACCCTCCACAACTAAGACTGAAAGGACAACAACTTGAAGCTGAACAGCACCCTCCACAACTAAGATTGAAATGACAACAACTTGACTTGGGGGGAAAAAAAAACAAACTCAAATCTCCTTCTGTCATCATATATTTTACCCCCTTCAGCCTTTTCTATCTCCCCCACCCCCTTTATCCTCTGGTAATCACTAAACTATTGTCTGTGTCTATGAGTTTTTGCTTGTTTGTTTGTCAATATCATATTTTCATTTCCTTTGGATAAATACCCAGAAGTAGAATTGCAAGATCCTATAGTAGTTTCATTTTTTTGAGTAACGTCCATACTGTTTTCCACAGTGCCTGCACCAATGTACATTCCCACCAACAGTGCCAAATGTTCCCTTTTCTGTACTTTCTCACCAACACGTCTTGTTTCTTGTCTTTAAAAAAAAATTTTTTAAAATGTTTTATTACTTTCAGCTGTACAAAGCAATGTACTACTTAGACATTTACACCCCTCACAAAGTGACACCCCCAATCTACGACCCCTCTGACATCATATACAGCTCTTAAAATACCATTGACCATATTCCCTATACTGTACTTTACATCCCATCACCATATAATACTTAATTATAGTTGACATTCAATATTCTACTTCAGCTTCGGTGTATAGTGCAGTGGTCAGGCATCTACACTGTTTAAGAAGTCATCCCCGATAAGTCCAATACCGTAATAGCCATTCTACCACCTTGAAGTGATACCTTGTTGAGGTTTTGATTTGCATTTCCCTGTTGATTAGTAATGTTGAGCAACTTTTCAGGTACCTGTTGGCCATCTGTATGTATTTTTTGGAAAAATGTCCATTCAGATCCTCTATCCACTTTTTAATTGGATTGTTTTGGGATTTGTTTTGTTTGCTATTTAGTTGTACCAGTATTAGTTCTCTCTATACTCTGGATATTAACCCTTTATCAAATATATGATTTGCAAATATATTCTCCTATTTGGTAGATTGCCTTTTTATTTTGTTGATGGTTTCCTTGACTGTGCAGGAGCTTTTAGTTTCATGTAGTTCAATTTGTTTATTTTTGTTTTTCTTGTCTTTGCTTTTGGTGTCAAATTCAAAAAATCATTGCCAAGACAATGCCAAGGAACTTACCGCTTATGTTTTCTTCTAGGAGTTTTATGGTTTCAATTCTTATGTTAAAGTCTTTAATCCATTGAGTTGACTTTTGAGTATGTTGCAAGACAGTAATCCAATTTCATTCTTTTGCATGTGGATGTCCAGCTTTTGCAACACACTTATTGAAGAGGTTATCGTTTCCCCACTGTATATTCTTGGCTCTTTTGTCATAAATTAACTGACCATATATACATGGGTTTACTTCTAGGCTTTCTATTCTGTTCCATTGAACTATGTATCTGTTTTTATGCCAATACTATACTATTTTGATTACTATGTTTTTGTAATATAGGTTGAAATCAGGGAGCATGGTGCTTTCAGCTTTGTTCTTCTTCTCAAGATTACTTTGGCTCTTCTGGGTCTTTTGTGGTTTTGTACAAACTTTAGGATTGTTTTTTCTATTTCTGTGAAAAATGCCATTGGAATTTTGAAAGGATTGCATTGAATCTGGAGATTGTTTTAGGTAGCATGGACATTTTAGCAATATTAATTCTTCCAATCCATGAGCACAGAATATATTTCTATTTATTTGTGTCTTCTTCAATTTATTTTATCAGTATCTTACAGTTTTTAGTGTACAGGTCTTTCACCTCCTTGGTTAAATTTATTCCTAGGTATTTTATTCTTTTTGATACAATTGTAAATAGGATTATTTTCTTAATTTCTCTTTCTGATAATTTACTATTGGTATATAGAAATGCAATTGATTTTTTTTGTATCCCACAACTTTACTGAATTTGTTTATTAGTTCTAACAGGTTTTTTTTTTTTTTTTTTGGTGGGTCTTTAAGGTTTTCTATATATAATACCATGTCATCTGCAAAAAGAGACGTTTTACTTCTTTCTTCCCAATCTAGATGACTTTTATTTCTTTTTTTCTTGCCTAATTGCTCTAGCTAGGACTCCCAATACTGTATTGAATAAAAGTGGTGAGAGTGGGCATTCTTATGTTTTTCCTGATCTTAGAGTCTAAGCTTTAAGCTTTTCACTAATGAGTATGATGTTAGCTTTAGGTTTGTCATATATGGCCTTTATTATGTTGAGGTACATTCCCTACATACCCACTTTTTTGGTAGATTTTTTAATCATAAATGGATGTTGAATTTGTCAAATGCTTTTTCTGTGCTTATTGAGATGATCATATGAATTTTATTCTTTATTTTATTAATGTGGTGTATCACATCGCAGATGTTGAACCTTCCCTGCATACCTGGAATAAATCTCACTTGATCATGGCGTGATCCTTTTAATTACTTTTGAATTTGGTTTACTAATATTTTGTTTAAGAATTTTGCATCTATGTTCATCAGGGATTTTGACCTATAGTTTTCTTTTTTGTGTGAAATCTTTGTCTGGTTTTGGTATCAGGGTAATAATGGTCTCATAAAATTAGTTTGGAAGTATTCCCTCCTCTTCTATTTTTTGGAACAGTTTGAGAACAACTGGTATTAATTCTTCTTTAAATATTTGGGGAAATTCACTAGTAAACCACCTTGGTCCGTACTTTTGTTTGTTGGAGGAGGGGGGTTTGGTTACTGATTTAATCTTCTTACTAGTAATCAGTCTGTTCAGATTTTCTATTTTTTCATAATTCATTTTTTTAAACATTTTTTAAAATTAGTTTCAGGTGTACAAAACAATGTAACAGTTAGACATTTATCATTTATATCCCTCACACAGTGACAACCCTGCTCACCCCTCTGACATTGCACACAGCCATTACATTTCCACTGTCTCTATTCCTAATGCTGTACTCCGCTTCTTGTAAATATATGTGTGTGTGTGTGTCTGTCTGTGTGTGTGTGTGTGTGTGTGTGTGTGTGTGTGTGTATAATTGTAATTGACATTCATTATTGTTCAACTTCAGCTTCAGGTGTAAAGTGCAGTGATCAGGCATCTACATCATCCCTGAGGTGGTCTCCCTAATGAGAGACAAGTGTCCATTGGATACCCTACAAAATCTTTACAACATTATTGATTATATTTCCCAAGTTGACTTTCGGATCCCCGTGGCAATCTTGTGGTTACTGACTGTGCTTTCTAATCCCCTCACCTCCTTCATCCCCACCCCCTCCCATCTAGCAACCCTCAGTTTTTCCTTTATGTCTCTGAGACTGTTTCTGATTAGTTCATTCATTTATTCTTTTCTTTGGATTCCACATATAAGTGAGATCATATGGTATTTGTCTTTCTCTGTCTGACTTATTTCACTTAACATAATGTTCTCTAGGTCCATCCATATTGTTGCAAATGGTAAGATTTCATTCTTCTTTATGGCTGCGTAATACTCCATTGTATAAATGTGCCACAGTGTCTTAATCCAGTTGTCTACTGATAGGCATTTCAGTTGTTTCCATGTCTTGGCTATTGTGTATAGTGCTGCAATAAACATAGGGGTGCATATATTTTTTGTCATAATTCATTCTTAATAGGTTGTATTTTTCTAGGAATTTATCAATTTCTATAATATGTGCTTCATATAATATATCAAAATGCTCTTCCTAACACATCAATGAGGTTGACAAATCTACACAATCTTTTAAGATTCAAAATATTAAAAACTTTATTTAAGAAAGAACTTCCTTTGATTTATCAAACAAATAATTCTTGACACTAGCTATGTGTCAGGTGCTATTCTAGGAGCTTGGTATATGTCATTGAACAAAACAGACAAAACTCCCTATCTTCATGGAGCTTACATTCTAACAGACACCTGAGCCTTCAACTTTTATATTTTACTAAAACAAAGTATTGTAAATTAACTTTACACATGGTGCATGTGTACCTAACATGCTTTTTAAAAAAAATCTTTGGAGTTTTGCATGACTAGAAGATGAGAGAAGGGAAGTATGCTGTGGAGAAAGGCTACTAGGTGATAGTCCCTGAGAAGGAAGAATGGAAAAAAAATCAAGACTACGTAAAAGCAACGTATATATGTGCTTCTCTATTATCCAGAAAATATTAATCAATGAAAAGAAAAATTAGAGCTTGAATGAGATTGCCATTTTGAATGTGACCTGATTTACCCTGCTCTTTTCGATGGACAGGATGACCTCAGTGAGGGTATGACTTATTCTCCACTCAGAGACTGAGGTGAGAAACAGAAGTGCTAACAAATGAGGGTAACATAATGACTCACCACTGCTATTGCTAACATGTGCCTTCTGAATAATGCCAGTTTTGCTTGCACAGAAGCAGAGCCAGTCTCAATCTATACACATCACCTTTTATCCATGATTTTATGAAAATTATTTAAGGAAAATTGTAACGCATGCCTAATTAGACTCCTTTTTAAAGACTGTACATACAAAATGTGCTCCTTTCTAGGAAAATTTGTGTCTGAATGCCAACAGAGTCTAATTTATTAATATGGTTTGTATTTTGTTTCAATTATGTTTTTATGCAGAAAAGTTGTGAAAAATCCAATACAAAACCCTAAACATAACATGTATAAGAGATCTTTACAGAATGATGAAAATACACTAAAATTGCCTTATAGTGATGGTTGCATAACTCTGTAATTTACTAAATGTCATTACTTAATGACATTTAATTTAGTTAAAATTGGTGAATTTTATGGTGGACACAGTATAACTCAAAATAAAAACTTTAAATATCACATTAAATGATTGACTTCTACCGATACTCACTCTGGACTTGAACTAAACATCACAATCAGAATCAAGCCTATTTTAAATGTTTCTGATTTGTAGATTTTAAAAAACTTGCATCTTTGGCACAAAAAGTGATTGTTATATTTGTTATAAGTTTAGAATTTACTTTAGGGCATATATTATATTTACACTGGTCCCTGGGCAGTTCCAGGTAATTTGACTGCAGGGCAGTCTCCCAAGGCTCCATGTGGGAGCTCAGATTGGTTGTGATCCGAGCAATTTGTTTAGAAAACGCATTTCTATGTCTGTAGCAAAGACCTAGGCCTCCAAACTATTGAGTTCAGTGACAAACTATCTGTCAGGTCTTTGTCAGTGTGGTCTCCACTACTTCTGATTTGCCAGAACCCAAGAGCTCACACTGAGGCCAGAATGAAAAGAGCATTTGCATCACTCTAACTTGAGATTGAACTAAACAGCAAGCAAGTGCACTCAAGTTGTTAGGAATTTTATTTTGCATTACTGGAAAGTCAAACACATGAATGTGTTCTAAACTTGAGCTCACTTTAGTGAGCTAAAATACTCTACCCCCACCTCCCCCCACCCCTTACAATTGGGTGGGAATTTCTGTGGTCCACATTTTATGCCAAAAAAAAAAAAAAAATCTCATTTGAAACAGTTGATTTAATAGAAGTCTTTTTTCAGTTTGAGGATCAGATTCTAAGAGAAAGGTGGCATTTCCAAGCTTCAGGCATTTGAGAATCTTCCCAGGTTTAAGATAAAGATAACAGTTGTGGTAAAAGCTGACTTAGAACTGAGCAGAGCTAGCATGTGTTGTTTTAAACCAAGAAGGTGCTCACAGATGGCTCAGAGAGAGATTTAGCAAGTCTGTGCTAATCACACTCATACATGGGAATATCTCCATTGAAAACAGCCAGATTGCGCTGTACTCTTCAAGTAACTTCCTTACTTGGTTAATAACAACAATACGGTATAATATTTAATGGCCTAAAATAGTCTATGCTTTATATTATAGTAACAGTTGTATGTATATTATTGAAACCATGAGAGTTCCTGAGAGGTGGTTCCAATGCAAAGTATATTGAAGATACAAAATATTTGTAGAAGTTTAGATTTGGACAAATAAACTATTGTCTAGTTCCTGATGGCTTCATTTCTAGACATTTCTAAACTTCTGTGTTGACACGAAATAGGTTAATTTCTCAAACCTAATAAATTATATAAAATAAAACTACAATATATAAAAATGTATCCATTTTACATAAAATAGATTGACCTATATTTTACTATATTTTACCATGTTTTACCACATCTGACACCTTGTGTTAAATATCCATTAACTACATAATTTTAATATCAAATATTAAATATCAATGGTAAAAATATGATATACCAAGATTTAGTTTTAAAATTTGCTTTTAGAATATAGCATAAAATAGAGAGATGCTTCAGAAAGGAAAACCAGATTCAATTACATATCTATTGATTAGCCACTATATGCCAGACACTGTATTAAGCTTTGCACATTTAGTATAGAATAAGACCAACATGTTTTCCAGCTCTCATAGTGTTTGTATTCTAGTTGGCAAACAAAAAAATAAACCAATGCATAAAGAAGATATGTACAGATTTGCAAGAGCATTATAGACAGAATTAGAAAAGTGATTTAATACAAAGTAATCGGAGGATGCCTCTTTTAAACAGGGTGTCAGGGAATGCCTCTGAAGAGATGACATTTAAGCTGAGACTTGAAGGAAAAATGAAAATGATCCATAAATCATTCCTGCTATAGCCATACCATATAAAATCATAGCAGAAAATACCTATCTGCCCTGGTTGGCTCATACTACTCGGGGGAAACCAGACAGCTGATATGTGGGTTGTTCCAGAGAGGAAAGGACATACTGAATAGTATTTTTCTGTATTTATGTCTGACTTTTATTAAATACTTAGACTAGAGAATTTCTTGTACTATCGAATGAAATTTCTATTTTTTAAATATATAAATGACTCCCAGTTTAATGGGGAGCCAAATTTTAACTGAAAGTATTAAGTTTAAAAGGTGTGATACCATGTCAACAACAATATGTCCATGATAATTTAAGTAAAAAACAAAAATGTAGTTGTATGAAGTTGAGCAGAATTGACTTGTTATTGGATGAAATATCTGTGGGAGTTTACAGAAGACTAAAAGTTAAGAATGAACTATCAATGAAGATTTAGGAAAATGAGACTGTGTATCTTTAATATTGCTAGGCATTATTTAGGCTTTCAATGACCACTAATTAGTTCAAAGAAAGAAAACAGGCAAGTATGATTTTTATAAAACTTCTCTGAATTTTATCCATTACCCCATAATAATCTTGGTTACCATGGTGAGACGTTTCAATTGTCATGATTGTGCAAGAACCTACTGATTGCCTATCCCACAGCTATTCCCTACTTCCCCCCCATTCTTGCTAAAAGAACCCCGATTTTGTGCAGATGAAATCAAGTGCTTTTGGAAAAATTAGGTCCTTCCTCAACCACAAAAAAATCATGATTGGTCAATGCCAATCATGGTAGCCTCATTCTTCTTGCAAGTGATTGGTCTGAGCAGTCGTGTTCAATTCTGAACAGTGATATTTGAAAAGGAGTCAGTGTTAGTGTGCAGGATGCTTCTGGGGAAAAGTCTTTCTTGCTGCCTATAAGGAAAGCAGGGGAGGAAACACACCATTCCTCCACGTTTTACTTCTTGATTTTGTACTTACATTTGATCTCAGGATTTTGGGTTAATGAGAGCTTATATGAGTCAAGATCCTAAAACACAAGTTGGAAGGGTAAAAAGATCCCTGAACATTTTGATGCTGATGAGCCTATCAAATTACCATCTGTGGAAACAGCCAACATCTGGACTTATATGGAATACAAATTTTCTTATTTTAATTTTGCCTCTTTTAGGTGACGTTTAGTTATTTAAGCTATATGTATCTTCACTCAGTGACTGGTTCTATTCTCAGGTATTAATAGTATTCAGTAGACATACTCTTTTTAATCCAACTGTGCAGTTGATTTGGTATTTCAATATAGATAGGTCAAACTAGTCTTCCCAACAATAGGATGAGTTTTCATAATGTCATGTCCGTTGTTAGGTAAATACAAATTATTATGTTTTTTATTATATTATTGATCTTAAAATCTTCATTGTAGAGAAAATGCTATTTAGTAGTTCTCTCCTTTGAAAATTGAAACTTACCAAGCAGGATATTATCTAAGATAGTGGTTCATGAACATTTTAGTCTCAGGACTAAAATGATTGTGTGCTTTAATCTCTTAAAAATGATGGTGTGCTCCAATGTTCACTGCAGCTTTATTTACGGTGGTCAAGACATGGAAACAACCAAAATGTCCCTCGATAGATGAATAGATAAAGAAGATGTGGTATATATACACAATGGAATACTACTTGGCGGTAAGAAAAGATGAAATAGTACCATTTGTGACAACATGGATGGATCTTGAGATTATAATGCTAAGCAAAATAAGTCAAACAGAAAAAAGTAGAGAACCATATGCTTTCACTGATATGTGGTATATAAAACTGAAAACAACAAAAGAACAAGACAAACAAATGAAGGAACAAAAACTCATAGACATAGACAATAGTTTAGGGGTTACCAGAGGGTTGGGGGGAGGGGGTTTCTAGAAGAGGGTAAACTGGGACTAATATATAGTGATGGAAAGAGAACTGACTCTGGGTGGTGAACACGCAATGTGAGATATAGATAATGTATTACAGAATTGTACACCTGAAATCTATGTAACTTTACTAACAATTGTCACCCCAATAAACTTTAATTTAAAAAAACACGATTGTCATAATTGTTCCAAAACAAAACGTTAAAATAAAAATTATTGATTCATAAAGTAGTTTATTCTCTCCTTCATACTCACAGATTCAGTAGCTCTGGGAGTCTGAAGCTATCTTGCCTTTGATTATGGCACTGGGGATGGTTTGAAATCAAGTTTGCTTTAAGTTTGGAAAGGTGAGATGACAGGGTAAATTGGTCTAGTGGGAATACCCTTAACCACTGAATGCCAAGTGCTTTCATATAACTATTAATATTGTATCATTTCAAATTTATAAAAGGGTTGCAAAGACTTCTATATGCCCTTTACTCAGCTTTACCAATTACTAAACATTTTGCCTCCTTGGTCTATTGTTCTATCTATCTATCTATCTATCTATCTATCTATCTATCTATCTATCTATCTATCTATTTATCTTGTACCTAATTTGTCAAATAGTTGAGAGCAAGTTGTGGATACCATGCCCCTTTACCCCTAAATACTTCAGTGTGTATATCCTAAAATCATAACCACAGCACAACTAACAAAATTAGGAAATTTTGCATTGGTATTATGACTGTTATCTAATCCCCAGTCCATATTCAAATGTCACCAATTAGCCCAAGAATGCCTATTTTACTTTTTTTCTTTTCCTGGCTCAGGATCCGATCTAGGATCGTGCATGGAATTTAATTTGCATGTCTCTTTAGTCCCCTTTAATCTGTGATAGCCCCTCAGTCTTTCTTTGTCTTTCATGACCTTAGAATTTTTTAAGAGCATTGACCAATTATTTAGTCGGCTATTCACAATTTGAATGTATCTGATGTTTCCTTATAATAAATTCATGTTACACAAATTTGGGAGAAATAACTCAGCATTAATGTTTTATCTTTTGTCGAGGTGTTATAAGAGGTGGTACATGATGTGGCTTTGTCCCATTGCTGGTGATATTACCTTAATCACCTGTTGAAGGTGCCAGGTTTCCCCATTGTGAAGTTATTTTTCCCTTTGGAATTAATAGGTAGTTATGGAGAGCTATTTTGAGACTTTATACACTATTTTGACCAAGTGTTCTCCACTAATCTTGGCATTCATTGATCAATTAGTATGATGATGGTTTCGAAATGATGATTTTTCTAGCTTTATCATCCCTTTTACATGCATTAATTTGCATTCTAGGCCATAGTATTTTGATTTAAAAAAAATCCAGAGATTCTATCATTCAGAATTTTGTTTGATATTTAAGTCTGTGGGCATGGAAAAGAATAAAGCAATCCGTGGTTTTGTAAAAAAAAAATAAAATAAAAATGTCTTAGTTCAGTCTTCTATAACAAATTGCTATAGACTGGGTGGCTTATAAACATTAGAAATGTATTTTCTCACAGTTCTGAGAAAATAGAAGTCTGAGATCAGGATGCCAGTATGGTAGGGTTCCAGTGAGAACCTCCTTCTTGGTTGCAAACTGCCATCTTCTTGTGGCCTCACGTGAAGGAAAGAGCCAGAGAGCTCTCTGGTGCCTCTTTTACGAAGACCCATTTATATAATGGGCTCCCCCCTCATGACCTACACACCTCCCAAACGCCCCACTTCCCAACAGCATCACACTGAGGGTTAAGATTTTAACATAATGGGTTTTAAGGGGACACATTCACTCTATAACACAAAGTTCTTGAAATTCTGTCTCTACAGTATAATGTTGATGGGTAGTTTTTTTAGAGAAAACTGAGGTAAGTCCTTGGTTTAGGTGTCAGCTTCCTTCAGACTGATGTGTCAGTTATTAGACCTCCATTTATTCCTCTTCTCTGTGCCCTTGAGCATGTATGCATTTTTATAATTCCTTTACTGTCATTTGAGTAGAATTTTAGGAGAGAACTGAGGTAAATGTGTGTATTCAATCCATACTATCTCTAATTATATCATTAAGGGTATTTCAGACTGAAGCAGAACCAAGAACTATTTCCAGGTCAGTACAAAATCAGAAGTGCACACTCTTATTCTATCAAAGATGTGGAAGCATTTAAAAAATTATTTTAGATAAATAAACTGAGGCACTGGGAAGTTAAGTAACTTGTCTAAGATCACTTAGCAGGTAACTGGCAGAGCTAATGTTTGAAACCAAGCAACTTGACTCCAGAGACTGTGCCCTATAACCACTGTGTTATAAAGAATTAATGACCAGAGTTGAACACTGGAAGTACTCAATAGAATGCACAATATCTCGGTGGCTCCTCTATGAAGAGCAGGTTTCCTGTCCTGGGCTGGAGTTCACGGTCATGGATTCATCCTGTTCCCAAAGCAGAGGATTATCAAGAACAAGGCAGGCCTCTCAGTCCTAAGAGGGACTGAAGTTACTACATATTTGTAAATGACATCTAAGAAAGTTTATATTAAAATAGACACATAAATATTAAAAATTTAGAACTCATACCACAACTGATTATTTAGTCAGTCTATCTAAAGTTTTTAGAGTGTAAGACGTTTCCTTGTAATTGGTACATTTAATCCCTCCATCATTTCAGTGCAATACCTCACCCACACCTCAGCTGTACCTGTTTGTCCTCAGATCCAGAACTGGTCAGGGTTGACCTTTCCATTCTTTAGTTATGGTGGGGAAGGGGTGTTCGCCTGGTCATGGGCTGGGGAAGGGAGTCTCTGACTGCTGCAATTATAGACTTTCAACTAATTCTTCTGTTTTCAGCATCTCCCCGCATTCTCATCTTCAAAGGTACTTGGTACCTCTGATTCTTGAGACTTCCCAGGGCTCTGCAGCATGAATCAGCTTTTTTTCTGGTTGTTGCCTTCTCCCACTGCTGCTTTAGGTGTCAGCTTTCTTCAGACTGATGTGTCAGTTAATAGTCCTCCATTTACTCTTCTTTGCCCTTGAGCATGTCTGTCTTTTAAAAATTTATTTACGATCATTTCAGTAGGATTTTAGGAGACAACTGAGATAAATGTGCATATTCAGTCCACAATTTCAGATACATCTTTAATTATATCATTAAAGGTAATTTGGATTGAAGCAGAACCAAGAACAATTTCTAGGTCAGTATAAAATCAGAAGTATATACTCTTATTCTGATAAGACTATTACTGATAAGCTGTTGAGGCAGAAATTAGAGGGATTATTTTTTCTTTTCAAAAAATTTTATTATATTTATTGGGGTGACATTGGTTAATAAAATTATATAGGTTTCAAGTGTACAATTCTATAATATATCATCTATATATCGCATTGTGTTTACCCCCAGTTAAATCTCCTTCAATCACTGAGTTTGATTCCCTTTCACCTTTTCTACTTCCCCCAACCCCCCTTTCCCTTTGGTAAACCACCATACTGTTGTCTATATCTATGAGTGTTTGTGTGTTTGTCTTGTTTATTTGTTGCTTTTAGTTTTAGAACTCACATATGAGTGAAATCATGCAGTTCTCAATTTTTTCCATCTGACTTATTTTGCTTAGCATGATATTCTCAAGATCCATCCATGTTGTCACACATAGCAGTATTTCATCTTTTCTTATGGCTGAGTCATATTCCATTATATATATGTACCACATTTTCTTTATCCAATTATCTATCGAAGCACATTTTAATTTCCATGTTTCGGCCACTGTGAATAATGCTGCAGAGAACATAGAGGTACATATATTTTTATGGATAGACGTTTTCAAAATTTTCAGATAGATACCCAGAAGACGGATTGCTGGGTCATATGTTAATTCTATTCCTTTTTTTAAAATTTATTGGGGTGACAATTGTTAGTAAAATTACATAGATTTCAGGTGTACAATTCTGTATTACATCACCTATAAATCCCATTGTGTGTTCACCACCCAGAGTCAGTTCTCCTTCCATCACCATATATTTGATCCCCCTTACCCTTATCTCCCACCCCCCACCCCCCTTACCCTCTGGTAACCACTAAACTTGTCTGTGTCTATGAGTTTTTGCTTCTCATTTGTTTGTCTTGTTCTTTTGTTGTTTTTGGTTTATATACCACATATCAGTGAAATCATATGGCTCTCTGCTTTTTCTGTCTGACTTATTTCGCTTAGCATCATACTCTCAAGACCCATCCATGTTGTCACAAATGTTCCTATATCATCGTTTCTTACCACCAAATAGTATTCCATTGTGTATATATACCACAACTTCTTTATCCATTCATCTATGGAAGGACATTTTGGTTGTTTCCATGTCTTGGCCACCGTAAACAAAGCTGCAATGAACATTGGAGCACACATGTCTTTATGTATAAATGTTTTCAGATTTTTTGGGTAGATACCCAGGAGAGGGATTTCTAGGTCATATGGTAATTCTATTCGTAATTTTTTGAGGAACCTCCACACTGCCTTCCATAACGGCTGCACCAGTCTGCATTCCCACCAACAGTGTATGAGGGTTCCTTTTTCTCCACAGCCTCTCCAACACTTGTTACTATTTGTCTTGTTGATGATAGCCATTCTGACTGGGGTGAGGTGATAATCTCATTGTGGTTTTTATTTGCATTTCCCTAATGATTAGTGATGTTGAGCATTTTCTCATATGTCTATTTGCCATTTGTATGTCCTCTTTGGAGAAATATGTCTTCAGGTCGTCTGCCCATTTTTCAATTGGGTTGTTTGTTTTTTTGTTGTTGAGTTTCATGAGTTCCTTGTATATTTTGGATATTAGCCCCTTATCAGAGGCACTGTTTGCAAAAATCTTCTCCCATTCAGTTGGTTGCCTCTTTATTTTGTCGATGGTTTCTTTTGCTGTGCAGAAGCTTTTAAGTTTCATATAGTCCCATTCGTTTATTTTAGCTTTTACTTCCATTGCCTTTGAAGTCAAATTCATAAAATGCTCTTTGAACCCAAGGTCCATAAGTTTAGTACCTATGTTTTCTTCTATGCAGTTTATTGTGTCAGGTCTTATGCTTAAGTCTTTGATCCATTTTGAATTAATTTTGGTACATGGTGACAGATAGCAGTCCAGTTTCATTCTTTTGCATGTGGCTATCCAATTCTCCCAGCACCATTTATTGAAGAGGCTGTCTTTTCTCCATTGCATGTTTTTAGCTTCTTTGTCAAAAATTATCTGTCCATATTTATGTGGTTTTATTTCTGGGTTCTCAATTCTATTCCATTGGTCTATGTGTCTGTTTTTCTGCCAATACCATGCTGTTTTGATTATTGTAGCCCTGTAATACAAGCTAAAGTCAGGGAGTGTGATACCTCCAGTAGTGTTCTATTTTTTAAGATTGCTTTGGCTATTCGGGGTCTTTTGTGGTTCAAACAAATCTGATGATTTTTTGTTCTATTTCTTTAAAAAATGTCATTGGGATTTTGATGGGGATTGCATTGAATCTGTATATTGCTTTGGGTAATATGGCCATTTTAACTATGTTGGTTCTTCTAATCCATGAGCACGGAATGTCTTTCCATTTCTTTGTGTCTTCTTCAATTTCTTTTAAAAATGTCTTATAGTTTTCAGCATATAGGTCTTTCATATCCTTGGTTAAGTTTATTCCTAGGTATTTTATTCTTTTTGCTGCAATTGCAAAAGGAATTGTTTTTTGTATTTCTTTTTCTGAGATTTCATTGTTAGTATATAGGAATGCAATGGACTTTTGTACGTTGATTTGATAGCTGGCAACTTTACTGTATTCGTTGATTGTTTCTAATAGTGTTTTGGTGGAGTCTTTAGGGTTTTCTATATATAGCATCATGTCATCTGCAAAGAGTGACAATTTAACTTCTTCATTCCCAATTTGGATGCCTTTTATTTCTTTCTCTTGTCTGATTGCTCTGGCAAGGACTTCCAACACTATGTTGAAAAGCAGAGGTGATAGGGGACAGCCCTGTCGTGTTCCTGAACATAGAGCAAAGGGCTTCAGTTTTTCACCATTAATTATGAGATTAGCTGAGGGTTTGTCATATATGGCCTTTATTATGTTAAGGTATTTTCCTTCTATACCTATTTTATTAAGTGTTTTAATCATAAATGGATGTTGTATCTTGTCAAATGCTTTTTCTGCATCAATTGATATAATCATATGATTTTTGTCCTTTATTTTGTTTATGTGATGTATCACATTGATGGATTTAGGGATGTTGAACCATCCTTGTGCCCTGGGGATGAACCCCACTTGGTCGTGATGAATAATCTTTTTAATGCATTGTTGTATTCGATTTGCTAGAATTTTGTTTAGGATTTTTGCATCTGTATTCATCAGAGATATTGGTCTGTAGTTTTCTTTTTTGTGTTGTCCTTACCAGGTTTTGGTATCAGGGTAATGTTGGCCTCATAAAATGAGTTAGGGAGTACTGTCTCTTCTTCAATTTTTTGGAAGAGTTTGAGCAGGATTGGTATTAGATCCTCTTTGAAGGTTTGGCAGAATTCACTAGTGAAGCCATATGGTCCCGGACTTTTGCTTTTGGGAAGGTTTTGGATGACTGATTCAATTTTGTTACTCGTGATCGGTCTGTTTAGATTTTCCAGTTCTTCATGGTTCAACCTAGGAAGGCTATATGTTTCTAAGAACTTGTCCATTTCTTCTAGGTTATTGAATTTGGTGGCATATAGTCCTTCATAGTATTCTTGGATGATCCTTTGTATTTCTGTGGTGTCCGTGATAACTTCCCCTTTTTCATTTCTGATTTTGTTAATTAGTGTCTTCTCTCTTTTTATCTTAGTGAGTCTAGCCAAGGGTTTGTCAATTTTGTTAATCTTTTCAAAGAACCAGCTCTTTGTCACATTAATTTTTTCTATTGTCTTTTTGTTCTCTATTTCATTTAGTTCTGCTCTGATTTTTGTTATTTCCTTTCTTCTGCTGACCTTGAGTTTCATTTGTTCTTCTTTTTCTAGTTCTTCAAAGTGTAACATGAGGTTATTTATTTGGGATTTTTCTTGTTTCTTGAGATAGGCCTGTAATGATATAAATTTCCCTCTTAAACGGCTTTCACTTCATCCCAAACATTTTGGTAGGATGTATTTTCATTGTCATTTGTTTCTATGTATCTTTTGATCTCTCCTCTAATTTCTTCTTTGACCCAGTCGTTCTTTAAAAGTATGTTGTTTAATCTCCATGTATTTGTGTTTTTTCCCGCTTTCTTTTTGCAGTTGATATCCAATTTCAAAGCCTTGTGATCAGAGAATATGCTTGGTATGATTTCAATCTTCTTAAATTTGCTGAGGCTGATTTTATGTCCCAATATATGGTCTATCCTTGAGAATGTTCCATGTACACTAGAAAAGAATGTATAGTCTGATGTTTTAGGATGAAGTGCTCTATAAATGTCAATTATGTCCATTTCATCTAATGTGTCATTTAGGGCTGCTATTTTGTTATTTATTTTCTGTTTGGATGATCTATCCATAGCTGTCAATGATGTATTTAAGTCCCCTAGTATAATTGTGTTTTGGTCAATTTCTCCCTTTAGTTCTGTTAGTAGTTGCTTGGTATATTTCGGTGCTCCCTGATTGGGGGCATAAATATTGATGACTGTTATGTCTTCTTGTTGTATAGTTCCCTTTACCATTATGAAATGTCCATCTTTGTCTCTTGTTACCTTTTTCACCCTGAAGTCTGTTTCATCTGATATCATTATGGCTACACCTGATTTTCTCTGGGTACCATTTGCTTGGAGTGTCAATTTCCACCCTTTCACTTTGAGTCTATGCTTGTCCTTGTAGCTGAGATGTGTCTCTTGGAGACAGCATATGGTTGGGTTTAGTTTTTTGATCCAATCTGCTACTCTGTGCCTTTTTATTGGTGAGTTCAGTCCATTTACATTTAGGGTGATTATTGATATGTGAGGATTTCCTGTCATTCTATCTTTAGTTTTCTGGTAAGGCTGTGTCTCCATTGTTTCTTTGCCTTTTGTTGTTGTCTATTATTTCTGTGTGGTGGTATTCTATGATGTTTCCTCTGTTTCTTCTTTTATTACAGTATATATTTCAGTTCTGGATTTTTTTGAGTGGTTACCCTTAAGTTTATGTAAAAGAAAGTTTGATATTTAGAGTATTCCATTTTCTTCAGCACGCTTACTTTCTCCATTCCCATATTCGGTTCAGGCCTTGACTCTCCCCTTTTGAGTTTTGGTTGCCACAAATTGTCCCTGTTGATGGTGGTCGAATAGCCTCCTTTAGTATTTCTTGTAGTGCAGGTCGTGTATTAGAAAATTCCCTCAGCTTCTGTATGTCTGGAAAGGTCTTTATTCCTCCTTCATATCTAAAGGATATCTTTGCTGGATATATTATTCTTGGCTCATAATTTCTCTCTTTCAATAGTTTGAATATTTGGTTCCACTCCCTCCTGGCTTGTAGAGTTTCTGCTGAAAAATCTGATGATAATCTAATGGGCTTTCCTTTGTAAGTTACTGTCTTCTTTTCCCTGGCTGCCTTGAGGATTCTTTCTTTGTCGTTGATTTTAGACAGCTTCAATACAATGTGCCTTGGAGAAGGCCTGTTGGGATTGAGGTAATTAGGTGTTCTATTTGCTTCTTGGATTCGAGGATCCAGTTCTGTCCACAAGTTTGGGAAGTTCTCATCGACAATTTGTTTGAATATATTCTCTGTTCCCTTCTCTCTTTCTTCTCCTTCTGGTATGCCCATTATTCTTATATTGCTCTTTCTGATGGAGTCAGAAAGTTCTTGTAGAGTTCTTTCATTTCTTTTAAGTCTCAAGTCTCTTTCTTCTTCCATCCGTGTAATTTCCTTGCTTCTATCTTCGATGTCACTGATTCTTTCCTCAATCTGGTCAACTCTACTACCTAAGCTGGCTATTTCATTCTTAATTTCTTCTATCGAGTTCTTAATCTCCAGAAATTCTATTTGGTTCTTTTTTAAAATTTCAATCTCTTTCTTAAAATGCTCATGTTGTTCTTTGATTGTGTTTCTGAGTTCATTAAACTGCCTTTCTGTGTTTTCTTGCATCTCGTTGAGTTTTTTCAGAACTGCAATCTTGAATTCTCTGTCATTTAAGTCACATATTTCCATATCTTTAAGTTCCTTTTCTGGAGACTTTTCACTTTCTTTCTGAGCTGTCTTGTTGCCTTGGTTATTCATGGCAATTACTGATTTATTATTTCTCTTCCTAGACATCTACAGGAGTGGCTTCTGCAACAGGTTGATAGGAAGAGGTCTTTCTTTTGTTTTCCAGTATTTGTTGGTAGAACGTTTTATTTTCTCTCCGACTGCTGCCTTTTTTCCTCTCTGACACGGTAGCGCTATGTTTTCTCTGAACTATTCCAGCTTCTCACACAATGGGGGGATTCCCAGGGAGATGGGCTTCTCCTCTGTTAATAGTCCACCTGGGTCACAGGGTGCAGTGTCTGTATGGGTATGCGGAGAGCTTTTGAAGTTCCAAACTGTTCCGGCACCAGATTCAGAGCCCTTGTGTTTCAGCAGTTCTGTTTACTCCTGCAGGGATCTCCCCAGAGAGATGGGGACACGGGCAGGGTGAGTTGTGAGAGGTGGCCCAGAGCCATGGCGGCGACCACCACCACAGCCAGTCCTGCTTCCACAGCTCCCTCCCCTTTGCTGGATCTAGTTGGGCTGCAAATCTGTGTCTGCGGTCCACAGTTCTCAGAACAGCAAATATTCTGTTCTTTTGATCTGACACTGCTACACTTCCGCTTCTAGCACTGGGCAGGTGGGGGCGGGGCGAGCTCTGGGAGGGTAAGGAGGGGGCCGCTAGTCTCAGTGCCTAAGGCTTCCGTTCTCTGCTTGGCAGTGAGGGCTTAAGCCACAGTTTTCAGCCTTCTTCCCTCAGTCTTTTCTCCAAGGTCTCTGCCATGAGCGTTGTGTTCAGCCGTGTTATATGCTGTCCCCTCAGCCCTGTGGGCCATAAGCAGAGCCCTAGCAGTCCGAGTTCTTCCCTCTCCTGCAGCTGCGGTAGTTCTGGGATGTAGCGAGCTAGGAGCACTGAGCTAGGTCTGCATCCTGCACCTGCACAGCTCCGTCACCGCACTTCTCCCTTCCCGTCTCCCTGCTCACACGATTCGCCCACCTTTAGGTGAATTCAGTAGTGGGCCTCTTCGTCTTGCCTGTCTGCTGTGCAGGGAGGGAGTCCTTTGTGGAGTTATAGTTGTTCGATTAGTTGTAAATTCCAGGGGAGATTTACAGAGGCTCACCTCACGCCGCCATTTTCATGACGTTATTCTTAATTTTTTTGAGGAACCTTCATACTGTTTGCCATAGTGGCTGTACCAATTTACATTCCTACCAGCAGTGTGAGGGCTCCTTTTGCTCCACAACCTCTCCAACACTTGTTATTACTTGTCTTATTGATAATAGCCATTCTAACAGGTGTGAGGTGGTATCTCTTTATGGTTTTGAGTTGCATTTCCCTAATAGCTGGTGAAGTTGATCATCTTTTCATAATCTGTTGATCATTTGTATGTCTCCTTGGGAGAAGTATCCATTCAGGTCTTCTGCCCGTTTTTTAATTGGGTTGTTTATTTTTTTGTTGTTGAGTTTTATGAGTTCTTTATATATTTTGGAAATTAAGCACTTATCAGTGGTATTGTTTGTGAATATCTTCTCCTATTTGGTTGGTTGATGGTTTCCTTTGCTGTGCAGAAGCTTTTATTTTGACTTAGTCCCATTCATTTAAGTTTGCTTTTATGTCCTTTGCTTTGAAGTCAAATTCATAAAATCCTCTCTGAGAATACCAAGGATTAGTACCTATGTTTTCTTCTATGTGTTTTATTGCTTCAGGTCTTATACTTAGGTCTTTGATCTACTTTGAGTTAATTTTTGTGTATGGTGATAAATAAATAGCATCCATTTTCATTCTTTTTCATGTGGCTTTCCAATTTTCCCAGCACCATTTATTGAAGAGGTGCTCTTTTCTCCATTGTATGTTTTTGGCTCCTTTGTTGAAAATATTTGCCCATGTATATGTGGGTTTATTTTTGGTCTCTGAGTTCTATTCTACTGGTCTGTGTGTCTGCTTTTCTGCCAATACCATGGTGTTTTGATTATTGTTGTTTTGTAGTATAATTTGAAATGAAGGAGTGCGATACCTCCAGCCTTGTTCTTTTTCCTTAGTATTGTTTTGGCTATTTGGGGTCTTTTGTGGTTCCATACAAATCTGATAATTTTTTTGTTCTCTTTTAAAAAATGCCATTAGAATTTTGATGGAGATTGCATTAAATCTGTATATTGCTTTAGGTAATATGGCCATTTTGACTATGCTGATGATTCTTCCTATTCATGAACATGGAATACCTTTCCATTTCTTTATGTCTTTTTCAATTACTTTTAATAATGTCTTATAGTTTTCAGTGTATAGGTCTTTCACATCCTTGGTTAAGTTTATTCCTAGGTATTTTATTCTTTTTGTTACAATTTCTAAAGGAATTTTTTCCCCCTGAAATTTCATTGTTAGTATATAGGAATGCAATGGATTTTTTTACATTGATTTTGTATCCTGCAACTTTATTCATTTATTGTTTCTAATAGTTTTTTTGTGGACTATTTAGAGTTTTCTATATAAAGAGTCATGTATGCAAAAAGTGACAATTTAACGTCTTTATTCTCAGTTTGGATGCCTTTTCTTTCTCTTGCCCGATTGCTCTGGCTAGGGCTGCCAGTCCTGTGTTGAACAGTGGTGAGAGTCGCATTCTTGTCTCTGATCTTAGAAGAAAAGCTTTCAATTTTTAACTATTGAGTATAACATTAGATGAGGGTTTGTCATATATGGCCTTTATTATGTTGAGGTATTTTCCTTCTATACCCATTTTATTGAGTGTTTTCTTCATAAATGAATGTTGTGTCTTTCAAATGTTTTTCCTGCAACTATTGATATGATCATATGATTTTTACCCTTTATTTTGTTAATGTGGTGTATCACATTGATCGATTTGTGTACGTTGAACCATCCTTATGCCCCTGGAATAAACCCCACTTGATCATGATGTATTATATTATTAATATATTGTTGTATTTGATTTGCTAGTATTTTATTTAAGATTTTTGCATCTGGATTCATCTGGTCTGTAGTTTCTTTTTTTTGTGTTATCCTTGTCAGGTTTTGGTATCAGGGTAATGTTCGCCTCATAAAATAAGTCAAGAAGTATTGCCTTGTCTTCAATTTTGTTTTTGGTTTTTTTGGGGTTTTTTTTGAAGTGTTTGAGAAGGATAGGTATTAAATCTTTGAATGTTTGGTAGAATTTTACTAGTGAAGCCATCTGGTCCTGGACTTTTACTTTTTGGGAGGTTTTTGATAATTGTTTCCATTTTTTTACCTTTTGATTGGTCTACTTAGATTTTCCAGTTCTTCATGATTCAGTCTAGGAAAGTTATATATATATATTAAGAACTTGTCCATTTCTTCTAGGTTATTGAATTTGGTGGCATATAGTCTTTCATAATATTCTGGTATGGTCTTCTGTATTTCTGTGGTGTCCATTGTAATTTCTGCTCTTTCATTTCTGATTTGGTTTATTTGAGTCTTTTCTCTTTTTTCCTTAGTGAGTCTAATCAGAGGTTTGTCAATTTTATTAATCTTTTCAAAGAACCAGCTCTTTGTTGTATTACTTTTTAAAAAATCTTTTGTTCTCTATTTCATTTCATTCTGCTCTGATTTTTTGATTTTTTTTTCCTTCATTCTGCTGACTTTGAGCTTCATTTGTTCTTCTTTTTCTAGTGCTTTAAGGTGTACTGTTAGGTTGTTTATTTTGGATTTTTCTTGTTTCTTGAGATAGGCCTGTAATGACATAAACTTCCCTCTTATTATTTCTTTTTTTATATCCCCAAAGTTTTTATATGTTAGGTTGTCATTCTCATTTATCTATATGTATCTTTTGATCTCCCCTAAATTTCTTCTTTGACCCAGTTGCTCTTTAGTAACATGTTGTTTACTCTCCACACATTTGTCATTTTTTCCACTTTTTTTTTGCAGCTGATTTACAATTTCAAAGTATGGTGGTCATAGAATATTCTTGGTATGATTTCAATCTTCCTAAATTTGTTGAGACTAGTTTTGTGTCCTAACATGTGGTGTGTATCCTTGAGAATGTTCCATGTGCACTAGAGAATAATATATAATCTTGTGTTTTTGGATGAAAGGCTCTGTTTAATGTTGATTATGTCCACTTGGTCTACTATGTCATTTAAGGCCTATATCTTCTTATTGATTTTCTGTTGCATGATCTATCCATAGCTGTCAATGAGTATTTAGGTCCCTTACTATAATTGTGTTTTTGTCAGTTTCTCTCTCTCTATTTTGATTAGTAGTTGCTTTACATATTTTGGGGCTGTCTGATTGGATGTATATTTATTGATAAGTGTTATGTCTTTTTGATGTATTGTCCCCTCTGTTATTATAAAATATCCATTTTTGTTTCTTATTACCTTTTTTAGACTTGAAATCTATTTTGTCAGATATAAGTATGACTACAGCTAATTTTATCTGGATGCTATTTACTTGAAGTATCATTTTCCACCTTTTCACTTTAAGACTATATTTGTCCTTGCAGCTGAGATATGTCTCCTGAAGGCATCATGTGGTTGGTTTTTATTTTTTGATCCAATCTGATACTCTGCCTTTTTATTGGTGAGTTCAGTTCATTAACATTTACAGTGATTATTGATGTATGAGGATTTCCTGTAGCCATTTTCCTTTTTCCTGTAGCCATTTTATCTTTTGTTTTCTGGCAGCTCTGTATCTCCATTTTTTTATTATTAAATTTATTGGGGTGACATTAGTTAATAAAATTATACAGCTTTGACGTACATAATTTTGTAATACACGATCTATATATACATTGTTTTTATCACCCAAAGTCAAATCTCCTTTTGTCATTAGAGCCTAAATCAAAAGCAGCCAAAAATAGTCAAATCCCTTTCTCCAAGAGCATAGAAGGCTCAGTCTTTGAACCTTCCCAGGGGATAAGAAATAACTAAATTCCACCCCTCTAATTCAGCAAAGAAAAGGGTAAAAAAGAACAAAATAGTCAAACTTTCATAGTCACAGTTACTGAATATTTATATTCTGCTAAGACTGTTTTATGTCCCTTTTCTCTATCCACATTGTCTCCTCCCAATTCAGGTCCTCACCATCTCCAAGCTGGACTCACCCAAAGTCTCTGTCTCTATCTTACAGATATTGCTATCTTCTAACATGAAAATCTGATGAAGTCATTCAACCATGTCAAAACTTGTAATAGTTCTTGATAGTCTTATAAATAAGTTTACACTCAACAGCATGATACCTCTGATGGGCAAAATAATGCACTCCTCGACCCCCACAAAAATTGCCACATCCTAATCCTTAGAACTGTGACTATGTTATGGACTTTGCAGATGTGATTAAGGATTACAAGATGGGAGATTATCCTGGATTATTTGGGTGGGTCCAACATAATAACAAGAGTTCTTATAAGAGGGAGACAAGGGCATATCTGTAGTAGATGTGATGATGGAAGTAAGAGGTTGGAGTGCTATCAGAAAGGTGTCAAGAGCCCAGGAATACAGGCAGCCTCTAGCACCTGGAAGGGGAAATGAATGGCTTTTCCCCTGGAGCCTCAAAAGGAACCAGCCTTGAGATTCTTTGATTTTAGCCACATAAGGCTGTTTTGGACTTCTGGCCTACAGAATTGTAATAGAATCAACCTGAGTTGTTTCCAACCACTAAGTGTATGACAATTAATTACAGCAATAAAAGGAAACTAATACAGTTCTGGAGGCTCTTTCCATCCTGGTCCCAGGATTCTTTTCCAACTTCATCTCGAGTCCCTCTCCCATCTATCTCCTCCAACCACAGAGGAAGAACTACTGTTTATCAAACATTTTAAAACCCTGCTTCTGCTATCCCTCTACCACTACTCTCATCCACCCACTAAGTTATTAAACTTCTACTCAGATCCCAAGGTTCAGCCCAAATTCCCTTTGCTCAGGACAGCGTACCTTATTCTTCCTCCTCGCATGACATTTCCACTTCTTGGTACATACCTAATTGTTTATCCAGGCCTTTCTCCCTGGGCAGAACATGAACTCCTCTCTAGAAAGATCATTTAAGTATTTCTAGTTATTAAATCAATGCTTAAACTCCAATAGGTGCTCATAAATATTTACTGAGGAGAATTTCATTTTACACATTTGTCCATGTTAAATGTTTTAGGTGTGAAAAAGGCAATCAATATCAATCAGATGAGGAATTCTATACATGATATGGACTTCCAGTTCTATGCAATGTTCGGAAATCTTCTCACCTGTACTATCCCCACCCATTTTTAAATTGTCATAGGAGCAATAGTAATAATGATACACTGGATAAAATCATTTACTGGATCTGTATTAAACTTTTAGGTAACACATAATATTTATATATTGTTTCTACTACATTTACATCACTTGAAAGTGTATAAGGACTTCAGGACAATATAATATCATAGCAAAGTTTCGTGTAACGAAGTTAACTAATTTTTTGAGTGAACATTTTAAGCAATTAAAAACCTCCTCATATTTTAACAAGTCAATCCCTATTTAAAGAGAAGTTTTTATATAAACATTATGAACATATATAAGCTCATAACACCAGACATCAGGTTATATTATCTAGACACAGCTACTGAGGAACTGATCTTGAGCAAAAATTTCCAAACTTCTGACTTTAAAAACCAGAATCCTAAACATTTATGAAAATACAACTCAGAAGAAAACTGGGGGCTTTCCTAATGCTCTCTTCCCTGGACTGAACAGGGGAAACACACTTAGTGACATGCTACTATGGATATCCAACCCTTCCAGAATTTACAGGAAGAGCAAGAAACTGTTCAATCACAAATGCATCTGCAGTCTCACAATCCTGAGGACAGAGTTAGCAGTGTATTTTCATAATAATTTTATCACCATCTTACAAATGAGGGAACTGGCACTAGGAGGTTGAACAACTTAACTGTAGGTCCCACAACCAGTAAATGAGGGTGCTGAGATTTTAGCTCAATCAAGGCCGGTACCTATGTCTCAACTACAAGGCCATACTGCTTCTGAGGGAGGGCATCGATTGGCCTGTTGCTGCCTCCAAAAGGGGTCACCATTTTCTAAGGGACTCTACAGTAGGATGGCTTCTAAACACCTCAGTGATCATGAGTGGGCAGGGGTTGAACTGGGCTCATCAGGACAAAGCAGGTGTGAATAGGTGTGAATACTCTTGTCTCTGTTGTTGGCCGAAGCTGTTCCAGGCTGTGAAGGTCTTACTTAAAGATCTAGGGGTTCTGGGCCCCTCAGGAATATCTGTCTGCCTCCAATGCTGACTTTATATATAATCAGAGGTTTCTGTCACCAGACAAAGGAGGGGTGTGTGTGGTAGTATTCCTTCTGTGAGAAATAATAGACTCCAGACTCTACTCTCCAGGAATGTCTGCTCCATAATATTAGACTTAATTATTTGAATTTAATTTGTTAAAATATTTATTCAAAGCATAGAATGAATTTTATTAGTGAGGATCCAACTTATTTAAATTCTTAAATAACCATAGTTTCTTCATAAAATAAAACTGGAGATTGTTCCCTTTGAGAAATTCCTCACCTTGACCGGGTTCTTATTCTACACCCCATTTCTGGTTCTCTCTTACTGTTAGTTCCACCTTGACAGTGGAACTAAGGCCTTTTGAATCGACAGCTGAGTTTATACACTGCTCTTCCCTCTTTAATCCTTGACCTGGGAGGAACTAGAGATATTGTTATCATGAAATTAAACACAATAAGTCTGCTTTTTACTCTGCCTTTCCTGAAGATTTAGCTTTGTCTCAGCTTCTGCTTATGGGAAATTTAAACACAGACAAAGGCCAAATGAAACTCCGCTGTGTGTTCAAAGCCATGTCCTCTCTGAGGGCTGGATCTTCGACCCTGAGGGATCACACTGTTACGAGGCTTGGCCTTGTCTCTAGTTGAAGAGGCCTTCTGCATAGGCTGTAAGTGTATTCACAATCCTGGGCACTGGGTGACTTTGCTCAGCTGTTGGACACTAATGGATGGTTCTGGTGTCAGACGTAATTTTAGGGATGCACAAGAAGCAGGTGTTTGGAAAGACCAATAGACTCAGCTCCAATAGCACTGACTCTATCAAGCCTTTCCTTGTCACCTCATACCCCAAGCAAGAAGAACTGACCTTCTCATTTGTGTCTTCCTCACCCTGGATACTTTTCTGGCCTAGCACTAATCACATGTTCTTATAATCATTTATTCACTTCCATCTATGTCTTTTTGATAGACAGCAAGCAACCTGAGGGAAAAGATTATGCTTTCTTCATCATGATGTCTCTGCTACCCAGCAAGATACCAGAAACCAAAACTTTGGAGACACTTAATAATCGATGAATGAATGGATGAATGAGCAGGTTTTGTATGCTCCTCTCACAGAATCTCTAGGAGTAAGATACTGGGACCGATGGGTCTGCATAATAGCATCCATCCACAATGCTCACCCGAGACAGATCAGGCAAGTGACTGTGCCAGTTCTACTAGCAGTCTCGTCAGAACATTCAGAGGCAAGAGATTAAATGGGGCCGAGCCTGGCAGCTTCTTCCTACACTGGCCTCTTGAAGTATTGGACCTCTTAAGCTATTTCCTGGAGGTAGACACTAAGAGCCTACTAGCTGCACAGGCTCTTGGGGCTGTCCTTGGAGCTTCCTAGAATAGGCACAGGGCCAGTCTAGTCTGTAGGTATGGCCAGTGGCAACCTGCTAAATAGCTACAAGCATTAAGCCACCATTTCAGCAGAGGACTGACTGAAGGATGGTGACTCACCCCTCTCCTGCCTGCTAGAGCCATGAATAGCTATGATGATGTTCTCTGATTTCAGAATGGGGGTGGGAGAAAGCTGTCAGACATCTTCTGCAGCTTTTCTAGGAATCCTGTACTAGCATTTCTGAGCATGGAGAATGGAGCCCATCAGAGCACCTTATTATGCCCTGGGCTCTTCTAACTAGTTGGTGAGAACTGTGTTTTCAGCAGCAGGACAAAAGCCTTTTCCCTGAGAAAAAGGCTTAATGGAAATTAAATACATATTTGACATTCAGTTTGAGGAAAGGCACACAGAAAAGGCCAGAGCCTCTTATTCATGATGACCATAAAAATGTATGTATAAGGATGTATACAAATAAATAGTAAAATAAGCTAATCAACACAACACCCAAATTTCAGAATGCTATAGTTTGTGTTTTTTTTAATGAGTAAGGAATATCTATGAGTACTGACAAGTAAATAAATCTATGATATACTCAAGTGAAAAACCAAATGATCTAATTTATGTCAAAAGAAAAATAACCTACAGATGTGTATATATGCCTATCTATGTATTTTGTAAAAGCAACTATCTATAAGAAATACGTAAACACACAGGATCTGTTGGGGAGAAGTGGGCAGAAATTGGAAGGTAAGTTTAATATTTTTGTTGTTCATAATTTTATTTAAGTTTTTATAATGAGCATCTATTTAAAAACAAAAATAAAAAATAAATTAAAAGAAAAATAGAAAAGTGGGCAAAGGAAATGAACAATTTTTAGAAGAAAATATACAAATTTCCACTTACAAAATTTTACATGTATATTTTAACTAGTTTTAAAGAAAAGCAAATTAAAGTAACAGTGAGGTGATATTTTTTGCACATCAAACTGGAAACTGTTTTTTAAATGCTAATAAGTAAGTATGGATGAGCATGTGGTGAGATATCAGGTAGGCACTTCTTTTTAACTGGTGGTGAAGTTTATACAATTTACCAGGGCACATTCATTCAGAACAATAAAGGAAAAATATATTATGAATCTTAAAAAAGTTTTACTTTTATATTTTACTTAACAATTCTAATTCTTGAACCTATCTAAAGAAAATAATCAGAGCTCTGATAAAAATTTATGCATCAAGACACTCATTACTGTATCATTCATAATACAAAAAGTAAAAACAATCTACATGCTCAATAATACTACCACGTTTCCCCAAAAATAAGACCTAGCCAGACAATCAGCTCTAATGCGTCTTTTGGAGCAAAAATAAATACAAGACCTGGTATTATATATATTATATTATATTACATTACAATATATTATATTATATAAGACCCAGTCTTATTTTATTATAATGTATATTATAATGTACATAATGTAAATAATTTATTATAATGTATATAATGTATATTATATTTATTATATATTATATTTTATTATAAGACCCGGTCTTATAATAAAATAAGACCGGGTCTTATATTAATTTTTGCTCCAAAAGACACATTAGAGCTGATTGTCTGGCTAGGTCTTGTTTTCGGGGAAACAAGGTAAAATTGTTAAAGGATAGTATTATGCAGCCATTAAAACTTTTGTGCTCAAAGAATATTTAATGACGTGTTAAAATCTCATTTTATAATGTTCAGTGAAATCAGGGACAGAAAGTATTTAAGTATGAATTCAACTTTGTAAGTAAACAAATATCTAGATATGCATATGCATTCATAAAACATAGACAAGAGACTAAACAAAAATAGACCAAAACAGTACAGTTTGTTATAGCTGGGCTGCAATAACGGGTGATTTTGATTTCTTTATAATTTTCTACATTTTTCCAACAATGTACTTTTTTTAAATTAAAATTTATTGGGGTGACAATGGTTAGTAAAATTACATAGGCTACAAGTGTACAATTCTGTAATACATCGTCTATGTATCACATTGTGTGTTCACCACTCAGAATCAGTTTTCCTTCCATCACCATATATTTTATCCTGTTTACCCTCGTCTATTACCCTTCTCCCCCCTTACTCTCTGGTAACCACTAAACTATTGTCTGTGTCTGTGAGTTTTTGTTTCTTTATTTGTTTGTCTTGTTCCTTTGTTGCTTTCAGTTTTATATCCCACATATCAGTGAAATCATATGGTTCTCAACTTTTTCTGATTTATTTTGCTTAGCATTATAATCTCAAGATCCATTCATGTTGTTGCATATGGCACTATTTCATCTTTTCTTATGGCAGAATAGTATTCCATTGTGTATATATATACCACGTCTTCTTTATCCAATCATCTATCGAAGGCTACTTTGGTTGCTTCCATGTCTTGGCCACCGTAAATAAGTGTTCTTATTTTCCACTTATCAGAAAAAATAGTAAATTTAAGCTGAAATAATATCAAAAGTAAAAGAGAAGAAAACCTACTATAGTTCTTATTGACTAGCATCAAACAGATAAACCATTGGCTCGGTTTTATGGTGTACTGTTAGTGCAATGTTTTAGGGCAGAGAAGCTCAAAAAGCTAGTAATGTCTACTTGTAATGCTCCATAAACTTTTAAATGTAGAATATATTATATATTTTTGGATTTGGAATTTCAGAGTTCAAATATATATGTAACTGCTTTGAAAGGTCCATAAGTATTTTTATAACACCCAGAGAATGCAAATAGACTGAGCTGCACTGTACGTGCTAAATATAGCCAATCATATATATATAAAGATCTTGTTATGAACGATCTGTGCTTCCACAGTTCAAATCCATCTCTGATTAAGCTCTGCATTGAAGCAGGATTTTAAGGCATCTGTATTTTGGATTCCGAGGATAAAAGTGCTCACTTTATCTCACCACACTCTCCAGGAAACAAATGCTCCAGATATCAGGCCTGGCACCAGCAAATGCTCTCCAGTTGTTTCCACTAATGCCTAATCTTTACATAAATGTTACTTTGTTTTGTTTAGTTTTAGTAGAGGAGAGAAGATTCTGGGGGACAATATTTTTAAAAATCACTTGCCTTAAAAAGTATTTCTTAAAAATATAACTGTATACTTTATATATGGATGATGTTACACAGTCACCATCATTGATAAGATTTCTGCCAATTTCCTCGGGAGGCTCAGAGCATAGGAGAAAAGGTATCCAAGTGAATCTTGCTATTTTCTATCCAAAATAGATCTAGCCATGTTGAAATACATTTAAGAAAACAATAGGAACCACAACCAAATTCATTTGGAGACTAGGCAGTCTAGTCCAGATTTGGTAAACATTTATACTTTTCACTTCCTTTAAAGTAAACAAAAAGCCTGGTGTTGGCTGGAGATCTGCATCTGTGTGCTAATGAAAACACCCCACATGGTTCAGAAGGCATGTGACAGGCCAGTGTTACTCACACAGTACCTGGGAAAATACATTGCTCCCACATACCACAGGCAGCAAGCTTGGTCCCGTTAAGGGGATTTGTCAGGATATGTTAAAGTCACTGACATTAAACCTTTGGTGTCTCTAACTAATCCCAGTGTGTATTTGACTCTGTTTGCTTCTGATTTACAATGTCATGCTATATGTTACTTTAATACCATCTCACAGAGTAAAAGACTATTCAGTATTTGGGATAAAATAGACTGGAGCCTCATTGGCTCAATGTCCATGTGACTTTAGGCATCTTTTTTTTTTTTACCATGGAGGGCTCTTCATTGAAACTATTATATCAAAGGCACTTAGCAGGAACTCTTATTACTATATGTGCATTATTTATCTTAATTTCCAAATTAGGTAATCAATGGCAGAATCATCTAAAGGGTCATTAACCAAGAGATGTGTAAAGTTGCCAGTGCTGTGTGGCTGCCTGGGGCACATCCATCCATGTGTGTGGTATGTGTGACATGTCAGTGCACAGACAGTTTCCATGGGCTGTCAGGTTGGTGAGTCTGTGGGTGCAGAGGGCACTGGCTCTGGGGCATGTGTCGTTCATTCACCTGTCCTACTCCAAAGCGCTTTGAAATCCCATCTGGACTGTGTTCCTGTTGGGTTATGTAAGCCTAATTTCTTCATCTTCTACATGCTGACCACACTCTTCTAGTTAATCAAATAAAATGGCATTTTGTGGGAGAAATTAGATCTCAGTGCAGTTATGACAGGCTACTCCTTTCCTCTTCCTTCCTTCTTTCCTTCCTTCCTTCCTTCCTTCCTTCCTTCCTTCCTTCCTTCCTTCCTTCCTTCCTTTTCTTTCGTTCAACAATGAGAAACAAAATGAAAATAAAAGTTTCCAATGGCTGCAGTGGCTCCCTCAAGCCTCCTTTTTGAAAACTGAATGCCTCGGGAAACACACTCAACAACTGGCCCACAGACCCAGCTGTGTGTGGCTCCGCCTCTGCACCTGGCCCGACTTACAGGTGAGGTATTTCCAACTTGCCTCCATCACAATTGCGCTGTCCTTGGAAGTTTTTCTTAACCTGGGAGGTCTAGATTCTCTTCAGAAACCCAAGTCCATCATTTTCCAGGCTCATTTCCCCTAGTTACAGAGTGTGAAAATTGGTTTGAACCCATTTCTGCCATGCCTTTGGACAATTTTCCTAATTTTACTTACAGAGCCTCAGCTTACTTATCTATAATAATACCAGTCAGTTCTATGGTATGAATTAACTGAGATAAGGTATTGCAATGCTATCACAAAAGCATATAAATGGCCAACAAGCACATGAAAAGGTGCTCGATGTCATTAGTTGTTAGGGAGACACAAATAAAAACCACAATAAGATACACTACACACACTTAGGAATGCTAGAATCAAAAATTAGGAAATAACAAACGTTGGTGAGGATGTGGGGAGATTAGCACCCTCATACATTGCCGGTGGTAATGTAAAATGGAAACTGTGAAAACCAGTTTGGCAGTTCCTCAATAAATTAAATGTAGGATTCCCATATGACCTAGTAACTCCTCTCCTGAGTAAATACCCAAAAGAATTGGAAAAGGGAGGACAAATAAAACTTGTATATGAATACTCAGAGCAGCACTACTCCCAACAGCCAAAACAAAGAAACAACTCAAATGTCCATCAACTGATGAATGGATAAATAAAGTGTGTTGTGTCTATAACAACGTAATATTATTCAGCCATAAAATGGAAGTGAAGCACTGATATATGCTACAACCTTAATGAAAACTTGAAAATATTCTGATGAGTAAAAGAAGCTAGATCCAAAAAGCTACATGTTATATCAATCAAGTTATGTGAAATAGCCAGAACAGACAAATCCATAGAGACAGAAAGCCCATGAGGAGCTGCCAGGGACTGGTAGAAAGAACGACTAGAGTGTAACGGGTATGGGGTTTCCCTTTGGAGTGATGAAAATGTTCTGCCGTTAGATAAGAGGTGATTGTTGCACAACATTGTGAATATACTAAATGTCATGAATTGTAAATTTTATGTTACATGTGTTTTACTATGGCAATATATGTAATTACTTAGTGAGCATTCGATACACATTCGTCATCATTACTAAATAACTTGGCATTTTTATGTATTCTTAGGATATTACCTAACAATTATCATCTAACAACATTACGCATTGGGTTTTATTATATTATTGTCTACTTGATATACTTCTTGTCTCTCTAACTAAGCTGTACACTCCATCAGATCTGAACAGGACCTCACAACCTCTGCCAAGTTATCCCCATATACAGACACAACTTCCTGTGTGAATTAGTTTGCGAGGTGCTGAACATCTTATCTGCCCCAAGGTGTTTGGCCCATGGGCCCACTTTGAGCTCTGAAATTCCACGTGAGAAAGACTTGTTTGTGTGAGGCACTGTGTCACTACTGGAACCCTGTTGAAATGCAGGTTTATTATCCAGAAGAGTTAATACACTGTACCAACAGACCAGAAAATTTAACACCTTAGCATGAATTAAGTCAGTTGACCAAAAAGGCATCGGAGGAAATGGGACTTGGCACAGGAGACTTGGTGGGAGATGGCTGAGGTGACAGTTTTGCCTGTTCAGGTGAACTTCAGTGAGTAGCTCTGAATCGTCAGGGCAGTGGAAGAAAATGACACTCTGGAGGAGGGCAGCTGATGGGGAGGTGAGGAGATCTGAGAGGCAAATTTCACCTATTTGAGATTTTACCAATGTCTTGTGTTATGCCCAAAGCCATTATGTCTGCCCAATATATAGTGGGCACAACCACAATGACAATCAAAGTGCTTCTTTTGAATGAAGAGATGCCTGGAATAAGTTTCAAAAGACCCCTTTCCTATACCCTTCTCTTTTATCACCAATATAACTAAAATAATAATAGTAGTTAACATTTATAGGGCTTATGATGGGCTAAATAATTTATGTGATTTTGTCATTCAACCTGCCCTTAATTCTATGAGATAGTTACTATTATTATTCCCAGTTTACAAAAGAGAGAGAGAGAGAGAGAGAGAGAGAGAGAGGAAAGGAAAGGAAAGGAAAGGAAAGGAAAGGAAAGGAAAGGAAAGGAAAGGAAAGGAAAGGAAAGGAGAAAAGGAAAGAAAAAGGAAACTGAAACTTAGAAAGGTTAAGCAACTTGCCCATATCAAAGTTTGGAAGGCAGGGTTTCAACCATCCAGAACCTCCCCTCTAACCACAACACTGACTTTTCTAATGCCCTCCGTCACTCTGGGTGGAAGCATCAGCATGGACTAAATGAGTCAAAATGAGTCAGAGCCAACAGTGGGAAAGAATAATCATGACCATTGTGGGCTGTAGCGCTGTTTGGATCATTTCCCTGTCTGCCCCTTCCAGTTACCCCTCCCGCCTGAGCCTGGAAGCTGTAATTGTTAATATCAAGTCAAGATCATTGTAGCCCCTGTGAGCAGAGCATATTAAGTGCTCATTCCAATCTGGGCTGGCATTTTTCCTTTGAAAACAAAACTAAACAAAAAATCTTATTGACACAATGGATAAATTTACAACACGTGTTAGTTGTTAGGTTATATTCGTTGCAATGTTTAGTTGTTTGGAATATCTATGTTCTATTTCATTTATTTTGTGTCAACATAGCCACTCATGAGTTACTGTAACACATCGGCTATATCGTCTATATTGACTCAATGACTTGTTAGGATAACATTAGGAAAAACAACTTTGAGCAGTCCAAAACCAGGTGTTGAATATTTCCCAGCTTTGATAATGACTATTATATAAATTAGGCCAGTTCTCCTTATACCTAGGCAGATTTATTTATCACATTTATGTGCTTTCAAAGCATCAGAAAGAAAAATAAGGCACTGGATCCAAAATATGTCAGCACAGATTGTCACATAACCAAATCATCTGGTGATATTTGGAACTTTTCACTATCCACTCCAATGTTTGGACAATGTGTACAAATTAATCTGCATATGCATAATTTGGGAATATATAAATAGACTGAGACTATTTTAGTAATCTCTTTTTCTTTTTCTGTATGTTTCTCTCCCATGGCTCAAAAACTCAGTGTGGCTTTTATCTAGAATTGCTGTTATTTCCTTGATCGGTAGAATTTTATTTTCATAGCTGAGGAACTGCGAGGCTATAGCTTTCCATCCAATTAATTATAAAACATTAATCTCTTCCATGCTGCGATGCTCTCCAGAGGCACTGAGCAGGGAATGTATCCGAGTTTAAAATCCAAGAGGCTGTGACCAGGAGTATCTGTTTCTTGAGCAGAGGATGGAGTGATTGGATACACATTACAAACCCAACCATGCACATGTGGCAACGTGTTACTCCAAACACCCAACAGTCCTCCACTCCCCCACACACCCCCTCACTACACACACACACCCACATGCTGGCAAATGGCAAAATCAATGCAAGCAGATGGGTGAGAGGCCTGAGAGTAGCTGAGAACATATGATGCAATCAGAGATTTTACTTGATGGAGATGTTAATTACTTTGTGTTCAGATAAATACTATAATATGTGAGGAAAGTAACTATTACTGAGTTGACTCCTGTTTTAGAGCATGGGCTGTCAGGAGGCTGCTGTGAGGTAGGTAGGCTCAGCAAGGCTTCCTGAAAAGATAATTAAAGGACTCCCAGCTCAGCTAACCACATAATGTTTACATCAGACACATTGTAACAAAAAATCTTCTCAAAATTTGTAATTTGGCTTCTGAGCTTCTGCAGAAGTCTATATAAACAGTGCTAAATTTGCATGTCTGTTAGCTCTCAGTGTGCTTTGCTTGTTGAAACTTTCTTACTTTCAAAGTAGCTAGCTGTTTATAAGTTTGAACTAACTGGACCTGAGGTGAGGGCCTAGGGAATGTCTTGAACATTAGTTAAGAATTAAACAATCAAACAATTACTTACTGAGTACTTTCTATGTTTTTAAGACTGTACTGTACACTCTGGGGAATAAACATGTTATTTCTCCCTTCAAGGAGTTTATAGTGAAGAGTAAAAATGTAAGAGAGGGAAGACACTAACTAAGATGCCTTATCAAGGGTAATTTTTCTCTTTTTCCCAACAGAACTCCAATTTTGTTTAAGTAATAATGTGCCCTGCCCCACATGATGCATTATCTAAGCCAATCATGGTATCCCTTTTCTCCTTTCCCAGATACGCCTTTTCCTAGCCTCTCAAGCTAGGGATGACACCGTTGCCTTGATACTTTTTTTCACTTTGGAATATATATGCCTATGTAAGGATGCAATAATACCTGGAGCCACAGCAGTAATCTTGCGATGGTGAGGTAAAAAGCACATAGATGAAAATTCAACAAGCTAAGAATGGTGAAAACGAAGGGTAGAAAGACATTTTTGAGTTGTTGATGAAACCTTGGAGGCACACAATAAATCTCCTTAGGGTTTAAGCGTCCATGAATATAGTCTTCTATGACATGTAACAGAAGGCTTTCGAAACTGATATAACATATATTCATAAACTAATTATCAATCTAGCAATAAAGAGTTCTAAAATTTGTGATGCTGAATACTAGAGAAAGAACAACTAAGACTGAAATATTTATCAAACACGTGCTATGTGCCAGGTATACTGCTTGATGTTGTTAGATATACACAGTGGGAAAGCACAACAGACACTACTCTGCTGTAATAGAGGAAGTAGAACTTGAGCCGGGCCCTGAAAAGTGGTTAGAAATGAGACAGGTAGAAGGTTAAGAAAAGGGATCCTTCTACGGAAGGAGTGCGATATAAACAAAGGTAAGGTGGTTTGGAAGGTCTTGACTTCCACAGGAGACACTGAGGAGGTCATGAGAAAAGGAGAAGTGAAGCATTGGGGAGCAAAGAGAAGGCAAGTAGAGTGGGTGTCAGCTGATTATTGAAGGTCGAGATAGTCAGGTGAAGGAGTTAAGGCTTGATCATCAGGTAATTTGGGAGCCATTGAAGGCCAAAGGAAGAACCATGAAGAAAATAGTTACTAAATTAAATGCAGGATGGAATGGAGGGGATAGATAGACTAGTTAAAAACTGTTACAGAAATAATAATACTACAATAGCAATAATTAATGTATATATAACATTTATTAGGTAACATAATTAAGAAAAAGCAGTAAGAAAGCAATTAAGTAGTAATATGTGTCTGAGGCCTTAGACTAGGGTAATGTAGCAGGGAAAAGAAAAAAATCCAGTTAAGTATGCTCTGTAATCTTAGCAGCTCCCTTCCTGCCCCTAAATTAATTACCAGGAGCTCATGAAAGTTCCTTTGCCCTCTATCCAGTTGCTTCTAAAATTCTTTCTGGACCTCTCAAACCTGCTTACTCTATCTTACAGGTTCTACACAACAAAACCTTCTCCATATTTCTCGTTGGTATTCTCAATCCTTTCCCTTGGATTTGCTTTGATCTTTCATTGATTCGTGGAAATTTAATCTGAAGTCCTGTGCTCTGATCTCGTATTCATGGCCAATTCCCTTCCCACTCCCATACCCAGCTTGCCTTGGCTCTTAGAACTCCAGGCCTCCACCTTGCCCTGGAGGGAAAGCAGGCTGAATGAGTGAGTATGAGACATTTACAGGGGAAGACATCTTTTTGTTTTGTTTTTTTTAAGACTTGTTTTTTTGAAGGATTGGTTTGTTGATGAATTACTTTCAGGGGATGAATGAAAGGATAGTGTTATAAATACTGATATTTGTAGTCTGAAGGGGAGAATAGTTACCAACCACAGGTGAGATGTGGAAAGATCAATGATAAGATCAATGTGTATATAAAACAATATACCTATAACCTAATGGTGTCAGAAGGTATTAGAGATCATTGAGCCAAATCTTCTGATGTTGGGTTTGTGTGGAACATTCAGGCTGAAGGGTCCTGGGAAGTCCGTAGCATAGGCTGAAGTAGCCTAAATGAAGTCTGGCACTCAAGATGCTGATTTGGGAGTCAAAAACATAGTGATGTGAATGAAAAGTGAACTGAGACACTGGATGGAGCAAGCAGATATCAAGGAAAGCACCTTAAGGGCTTAGGGGACAAACCCCCAAATTGGAGACATATAAGAAAAGAGAAACCAAAGAGCCAGACATGGAGACTGAGACGGAATAGATGAGTAGGAGTAGAATCTAGACATCAGTGCCAAAAAATTATAGAAGAGGAGAGTTTCAAGGAGTTTTTAGCTGAGTCAAAAGAGAGAGGTCAAAGCTGAATTGAAAAACGATTTTCCTAAAAGGATCTCCAAGCCTTTAGAGTTAGAGCTTACTTTAAAATTTAATGTATTTCCAGATTATGCCCATTGATTTTATCCATTTAACTACTAAAGGACATCTTGACTGCTTCCAAGTGTTGGCAATTACGAATAAAACTGCTATAAATATCGGTGTGCAGGTTTTTGCGTGGACATAAATTTTCACCTCCTTTGGGTAAATACCAAGGAGCATGATTGCTGGGTCATATGGTAAGAGTATGCTTAGTTTTATAGAAAACCACCAAACTATCTTCTAAAGTAATGGCACCACTTTGCAATCCATCTGCACTAAAGGAGCATTCCTGTTGCTCCACAGTCTCACCAGCACCTGGTTTTATTAATGTTCTGGATTTTTGGCCATTCTAATAGATGCGTAGTGGTATCTCGTTGTTGTTTTAATCTGCATTTCCCTGCTGACGTATGATGTGGAGTATCTTCATATGCTTATTTGCCTTCTGTATATCTTCTTTGGAGAGGTATCTGTTAAGGTCTTTGGCCCATTTTTTAAAATTAGGTTGTTTGTTTTCTTATTGTTGAGTTTGTAAGTTCTTTGTATGTTTTGGAATAGTTATTTATCAAATGTGTCTTTTACAAATATTTTCTACATGCCTATTAATTTCAGAATCTCTCATTTTATCTCATCTCTGCCACTGTAGTATAACTTTTCTTTGTGGGTCAAAAATGAGCCTTTTTTTGCAGAACTATGTCGCACAATATGGTAGCCACTAACCACATGTGAATATTTACATTGAAAGTAAATTAAATTTAATTTCTCCATTGCACTAGCTACACTGCAAGCCACGTGTAATTAAGATATAGAACATTTCCATCATCACAGGTAGTTCTAGCAGACAGTACTGTTCTTTAGATTTTGGGGATTATATTTCCACAGGATAAGAACATGTTACATTTTCCATCTGTAGATCATAATATCTCTACATAATGCCAGAATAATCTGATACTTTTACTATTTTGCATCTGTAATTAAATTTATACCTAAATGGGTCATTGCTAGAAATAGCTAGGGCAATTCTGTACTCTTCCCAGGTGCTTCTGGCAATTATAAATGTCTATAAAGTTGCTATAATCTTTTCATAATTTTTAAACCTATATTTAAGGATCTGGATTCCTTATGTATTCATCGAGTCTCGATCTCCATTTTGTGATATAAAAGGACAACATGAGTGCTCACTGAGAAATCAAGATTTGGCACTCATTCTTTTGTCTGATTTGAATGTCTAAGCATTTTACAGGGACAGCAGGCCCATGTATAAATATAGTCTCTGTCTTAAGTACATACTTAAGAGCCAGTGTCTATTAGACCATAGATGAAAAGACATGTGGTGCAGATCAAATTAACAAAAGCATTAAATAAATAATTGAAATAGCTTCAATTAAATAACCAAGCAAAGTAAATAAATAAACCCTAAATTGGCAGGATGTTCTTAGCAACCCTAAATCTAATCCATGTTTGCTGATTACCAGTGTTCTTGATGCAATTAAAACACAGTAGTGGGCATATAGGTTGTACTCTGAGTAACATTATTTTTTAGAGGAATGCATGCTACTCCAGCAAGAATGATTTAATATAAGGCTTGGATTATGCAAAGTTGTAACATGCAACATTAATAGCTTTGCTGTGTTTTGGTTTTCCATTGTAATCATAATCTATATGTTTATACATTTCAGAACTTTATGATATTTCTTTCCAAAGACATAAAAGAGAAATGCATACAAAGCCTAGGGATAAATATTTACAAATTTTGTTCTCCCAGTCCTATGCCCTTGCTTTTCTCTTTACACACACACACACACACACACACACACACACACACACACACTCACAGGTGCTCACACACCCTGGAGTTATAGCTGGCAAGAAAACCTTTCAACAAATCCACTCACAGCATCTTTTCATACGTTCCCTTGCATAGGTCAGAAAAAAAGTGTCAGCATTTCTGTTCTCTTCAGAACTTGATGAGGATTGAATAGTGACTGTGGGAAGATATTTTCCATCCTTCTCTTATCTCCCTAGCTTTCAGGATGCTCAGAAAAAGAGTACTATGCTTATTTTTCTGTTTAAAAATCACCCAGTGTTTCCTGTGAGTCATCATCCTGAGGAGTAATGTGATTCCATCTTATGGCTGAGTAAACACAGAGATCTGATTTCAGGCTAGGGACAAATTTCAAAGTGCAAATATAAATCACATAGTTGATCCTTTTTTTCTCCTCTGCTCAGAAATCCTGCCAGACATCCAACAAGAAGGTGAAAATTATACTTCTTACTTGAGCATGTGATTTCCCACTTTTCATCACCTTGTTAAAAGCATGACATTTCTTTCTTGAATGTTTTTTGTTCTCCCCACTTGGAGACTATTCATAATTGATTTTTCAAAGTTAAGTAATTTTTATTAGTAGTATTTAGATCATGAGTTAGGATGTTTCAGGAAAAAGCACCAGGGTATATGTTAGGGAAACACTTAATAAGAGGAGAGCTGGGGCAAACTCTAAGATAAACAAATAAATCTATTTTTCTATCTATGTGGGTGTATGGCTCATAGATGAAGAAAAGTGGGGTACAAAGGATGTAGGAATGGTCAACATATTCTTTACATCTCTAATCCCATGAGGGTTTATCTTACTACTTTATGTCTTTCATTTTTGAAAAGGGGGATGCAATTCATAACCGATTGCCATCATGAAGCAAGAATACCAGACAAATCAGAAGGTGAGTGAGAATGGAAACATGTACAACTTAGAGAAGCGTGGGGTGAGCCACAGCAGATTGGCTACTCCAATCCCTGCCATCTTCTTGACTGTATGGAATTTGTTCCAACCCTTAGTTGAACCACTCGCTCAGTTTATGAACAAAGGAGAAGCCATTTGGTCTCTCTCTCTGGACTACAAATGTCCTTGCCTCATAAATTAAGGATTTGGAGGCCCACAGACCTAGGGTTTTATGAATGAAGTAAGAAGGATGACCATGAAGCCCAACGATAATAACCATTTTACTTCTGGGACTGGAAGGGAGAGAGGCTTCTTAGAGGTCATCGTGATATCCTAGATCAGTGATACACACTCAGTAGATTTATCTTCTTGCACACATCTCCTTTCTCACTGGAAATGTATTTCACGCAACATTGTGTGTTTGATCCGAGCAGCTTGAAACAGGATTCTCTCACTGGGCATTTGCTTCTGTGGAGCCCTCACACAAACCAATATGATGAAGGAGCCTGTTTGCAGGATAATATAATCTTACATTTTATTATTTCCAAGAGTAAATACTGTTTGGATATAAAGATTTATAGAAAAAACAATATCCTTTAGAGTGAAAGGTGGGCTTGCAGCTGCCAGCACCTGCACTTCTCTTGCTGGTGGAGCCTACTCTGCCTCCCATATGGCAGGCCTGACAAATGGCAGAACTGTTGCCTGTCAACAGAACAGCCCTCATTCAATGACTGAAGCAATGACTGATGGGAGTTTGTGTGTAAAGGCCCCAGCTCCCTCACCCTTCTGGGGTACATGGTCTAAAATGGCTTTCAGGGTTTCCCCAGTGGGATTAGGCCCCACTCGTACATGGTGACAGCTAGTGTCCTAATGCACCCTGTACTGGCTTCCTTCCTTCCTTGTCTCACTTCCCCTCTTTCCTCAGGTCTTGTCCTTCTCCTCCCAAACAAACTATTGCACTTGGATTCTTATTTCAGAGTCTGCTTCTGTGGGAGGCCAAATGAAGATAGGAAGTTATTAGAAATTTGACTTACCATATATATGAGTTTTATTGAAAAGGAAACCTTTTAAAACGACCTTGTGCCTTGTTCTTAAGCACTTTATAGATACAAATCTTATAAATCCTTTCAAAATTTTCTGAGTTGAGGTACAAAAAAAATCTGTATATTTGAATTTTCTGCAGCAATAGAAAAAAATGTTTTTAATGTTTTCTTACCTTTTTATATTCAATGAGTTAAAATATAAAATGGATAAATCCATAACTATATTAAGGTTCTTAACTTAGTTGTAACACTGTAATCTGAGATCACTTAGGGGACAGAAGTGATATATACTTAAGTATGTCATTATTTTACATTGATTCTCAGTTATAATTCACTTATGCTCCAGTTTTTATTACTAAACTGAAGTAATTGTAATAGTTACCATCTACTTTCATTGAATTTTAAGTTTTATTGATATTTTAATAATACAGCTAATTTATATTATTCTGTTTTTATTATAACAAAATGACCTAAAATGCACTAAAATGTACTGTGGTATAATGGCATATAGTAAACAGAATGAAATGTTTTCTTCATTAAAACATGAAATCTAAAATCAGATTCTCTGGGTTCAGATCTTGGTTGTGATACTTTCAAACTGCGTAACCTTGGGCAAGTTACTCTCTGTGCCTTAATTTCATTATCTGTAAAATTGGGATAATAATTGTTCCTCACTCATAAGGTTTTTGTGTGGATCACTGAAATCATAACTGTAAAGCGTTTAGAGGTGCCTTGCATATAGTAAGAACTCAAGAAATGGTAGCTCTTAACTTTGTCATTACTCCTCAGTTTGGGACATGTGATGTCAGCCTCCAGTTATTTTCAGGAACAGTCTTCTTGCTCAGGACTGGGTTGTCCCCTGAGAAAACGTAAACAGTCATGGATCAGCGTGCTTCTGTTCGAGCGTAACTATGTTTCTGTGAGTAAATCAGAGCTTCTCAGTCCTTTCACTTTTTTCCTCCACCATTGATCATAGATTTAAGCAAGAAATGAAAGACAGTCGTTATTACTGAAGCACAACAAGAAGTCTTCCTGGAATTAAACACTTTCCTGAGTCTTAGCAACAGTAGGTTGCTAATGATAAGGGAAGAAAATAGTTAATTTAGTCATCTTCCCCCCTACATCTTCTTGTCTTGCAGCTCGGCAGTGACATGGCAACTGGATAATCCCCATCAGACCTCCCCCTCCTCTCCTCCTCCCCCTCCTCTAGCCTCCCTGCTTTGCCATTGTTTTAGACGTTATTACTCATTATATAATGTGTTGCCTTTCAACCTTGTATCCCTTTTGTGAGTCATCAATTGACTGAATTTGTGTGTTTTTAAATCTCTCATTCTTTGGATGGCAGATGGTAGTTTTGGACATATTTTATCATCATAATGAAGGGCCAAACAATTGGAATGCTGTGTATGTGTCCTCAGGCTCATAAAGCTAAGTGGTTTTCTCCTTATTTTCCCACGTATCAAGATTTCCTGGAAATTAATAAGTATTAAGCTTATATAGTCAATTTAGACAAACAAGGTTGAACATAATTTACTCTCTTACAAGAAACAGAAGTATAGAATTTTTCTCAATGTTCTGAAAAAAATCCTTTACTCATTTAACCTGCATGTATTTACTGAGCATCCATTATGTAACCAGCACTGTCTGGGAATTCCAAGAAGGAGAAGGAGAGGGGAGAGGAGAGGGGAGAGGGGAGAGGGGAGAGGGGAGAGGGGAGAGGGGAGGGGAGGGGAGAGGGAGAGGGAGAGGGGAGGGGAGAGGGGGAGGGGAGAGGGGAGGGGAGAGGGGACAGAGGAGACGGGAGAGGGGAGAGGGGAGAGGGGAGAGGGGAGAGGGGAGAGGGGAGAGGGAAGGAGGGGTGGGGGGAGAGAGAAGGAGGGGTGGGGGGGGAGAAGAAACATTTCTAACCCTTCATAAGAGTATAGTTTTTGAGGAGATAGTACATAATTGGAGGTCCATAAGCAGAGAGTACAAAAGGCATAGTGCATTAACTAAGTCCCTGCCCTCCCTGAGACTTGGATTTAAATAGTAAAAGGGCTCAGTTTTGTGGGCTAACGTCTGAGACTCCTTGAAGAAAGCACTTTTTAAAGTTCTGATTCTGGTATTGAATCCTTGGCAAATGTCAGGAGTCATTACTTCTCCCACATTCCCCTCCTTCCAAAAATATGAATTAGAAATGGAGCAGAAATTCAGAAAAAAAGTGAGTAATTGAGTTCTGGAAGACTCTCAGTCAAATCCTTCTGCAGGACCTCAAGTCCATGTCAACTACACAACTGAAAATGTTAATTTACTGGTGGGAAATGAATGGAATTAGCCAATTGTGATTGTTTCTTATTGTAAGAAAGATTTCTGGGGGCCTTTCCAGGAAGATAAATTTCATAAACTGTAACAATTAGAGCGCATGGGTTATCCTTGCTGTTTTATGGTCACTTTTAGAGAATGGGGGGCCTACTCATGAACCCTCCTCAAGTGTGTTTGTAGTGCATGGCCTGTCATTTTTGTCTCAGAAGAGGCAAAACAGTGAGAACACCAACCCTCCCTGTGAGAAAATAAACTGGATGTACATAGAACTCTATGTCCTCACGCTCCCAAAAAACAGAGGTTTAGATCTACTTGGGCATATGGGAAAAAATAATTTCACCAACAAAGGACCAAAAATTTATATGGGTAATATCAAAATGTTGAATAATATTGCTCTAAGTATAGAATAAACAAAGGAATGGTAGAGAAATTGACCAGCATGGCGTCAATTTCTTGGAGTCCTCAAACTTCTGTCTCATTGCTTAACTTAGAACCAAAATTGACCCAATTCAGAGAAAGGAGTTGTGGCTGAATTTGCCAAGTGGATCAAATAAATATTAATAGGAATATTCAGGAAGGCTGTCATGAGCTAAACTCTGATAGATCTGTAAGATTTGGATACTCAAAGAATACCATTTGAAGTGAGGTTCAAAGCTTACAGATAGAGAAAAACGAGAATTTATACTGAGAAAAAGATAAGGAGACATTTTCAATGCATCACCTTGGAGACAGCCTGAGATTTAAAATTTGACAAAGAGGGTCTCATCAAAAATTACTCCAAAATGTATTATATCCTTGAGACCAATGTGAAGTCAGCCTGAGAAGGACAAAGATGAGGTAGTTTTTGAACATTTTATTTTCAGGTGCTTATGTGACTTTGAAGAGGCCTGTCCTTCAGATGGGTGGAAGAATAAAACTGGAGCATATGAACGTGGTAAGATGGGAATTAAAGATTTAGAGATCATCCATGTAGAGGTTGCAGCTAGAAGCACAAGTGCTGAGGGTTCTCTCTGGAGTTCAGAGTGATGAGTATAGAGGGCAGATACGAGGACTTTTGAGATCCATATAATGTGGGATATGAACAAAAGATGACAAGTGAGAATAGGGCAGAAAAAGAAGAATGCAAGGATAAAGGACAAATGGGGAACCAAGGAGTCACCAAAAATAAAAAAGGAAGCAGAAATTTCAAGGCGCATGTGATCAAAAGCCTAAAATGTTGTAAAGTCAAGTCAGATGAGAATTGAGAAAAAGCTATTGAATGTTATCACATTGGATAGAGTTATTTCAATATTCTGATAGAGCTAAAAGTCAGAACATAGGAAGTTGGAACAATGGAAGGTTACAATGAAAGAGGTGGCCAGAACTTGAGCAGGAAAGGAAGGGAAAAAGGAAATGAAAAGCAAAGGTGAATTTTCGCAGAAGCTAATGAAGCTTAAGCTTCAGGGCCCCTTGCTTACATAGACCCCTTCCGAGGCCCTGGGAGGAGCCTTAGAAATCTGTTCATATTTGTCATGTTTTGTAGGTTTTGCAAGAGTACGATATCTTAACGGCAATTTGCCATAAGACCATTTCCTTTCCATTTTAACTTCCTCTCCTCATTATAAGAAACAATTAGGGGGAAGTTGGATTGAGACACATTTAGTTTGGACTTATTGGAATTATGGGGTACAAAGTCATATCTGGTACGGTTAAATTATTATTGGTTGACTAGCTGTAAGAAAGAGCTTCTAGAAATGTCTTCTGCTTCTCTACCCAAAATCATGACACAAGGACATCATCAAAAAATTGGTCAAGTGTTGCCAGTATACAGGGTATTTAAAATTTGTCATTTAGAAAAAAATTTGAAATTCCCTTAAATCTTGTAACTTATCTATGAAACTTGGTAAAAATTTTCCTAAAATTGGCAACAATTCTAAAATCTAACATACCCTTACCAGTAATGAGATATGGCCCCGAGGGAAAAACAAAACAAAACAAAACTATCCCAGACTAGAAATAATAAAAATTGAAATTCAATCATGCTAGAAAAAAAATCTGAATTATTTTTCTTTTCTCCATATAGAAAAATGCTATTACAAGATTGTCATATGAAGACGTTATGATTTTCATCTGGATATTGTTATCAGTGTCTTAAAAATTTGTAATTTGCTATGATTTTTCTTCTAATTAAATATTTACTTTGAATACTAATTTTGTATTTTTAAGCTTCACACCACCCAAAACTATGATCCACTCATGATGCACCCAGGTTTGATTGTTTTGAGGGTGGAGGGTGGATTTGAAGGGAAATAACAGCTACTGAATACCTGCCTACTCCCTAAGTGCGACAAGCAGCATTTCCTGATTTCATCCTCATAACAGCCATTCAAATTATATATTATTATACCTATTGTGCAAATGATGGAACTGAGGCTCTGTTTCCAAGACCATTCTGCTAGTAAGTGGTAGAGCTGGATTTTAAGGCAGATCTGTCAGATTTCAGAACCTATGCCCTTCCCACTATACTAAACGGTTAACTGGAAATGTGGATAACTAGAACCACACTGGAGATTTTAAGCACATGATACACTAATAAAATGAAGTGTTGCAGGATAATGATTATATGCAGAAAAACTCTTCTGTTTCTTTTTTTTCTACTAATTTTACTAATTGATAATTTCCACGCCAATACACAAGTTTTCCACAACATCTCAAAAGCAGCAGTATATACCTGTCATATTGGAATAGGCAACGTTTGTAACCACATACCATATTGCAGTTCATGTACTGGTCTAAAATAAAATATAACACCATCTCATTGATAAAAGCAAGTATATGAATTGCTATTAAGAAACCTCAAAAGGAGGCAATAAACGTGTTAATAAAGTCATAAGGCCTATGTCAAAACTGGAAAACTAGTTGAATATCTTTCATTACAGCAAATGTTTTGTCCATAGTTAATATGGAACGTGACAATTTGGGCTTCCTGGCTTGTCTCCACTTTTACTCAGTAGGCATCTGTCAATTCTCTGTGGCAAGATGTCCATTGGCTGATTCCCAGGTCCTTACATAACAGGAAGAAAATAGCTCAAGCAAATGCCTTTCTCAAATGAGAATTTCTGTTGTGTATAAATATATTCCTTCCAAGGGCTTCCATTATAGTAAATGCTTCCACCTCTACAGAGGTGCTTTTAGTACTTCATGAATTTGATATTAGAATATTTTCATGAAAGTAGGCGTAAATAACCTTTTTGGGGTTGTTCAGCATTTATAGAAAAGACAGGGTAAAAATCGATAATTAAATGTTATTGGTTTAGCCAGGTAAAATATCAACCATGATGCCACAATGTGACATTTCTAACCATTTTATGTATAGAGTCTAAACACACCTCTATTGTGATGTGAGAAATGGCCTATGACAGACAAGAATGTTGTAGGAGGTAATTCTTACTGGATTAAAACCAATTCTTTCCTGAGATGGACTACGTGTTAATTTCTGAGGACCTGAGCCATCTCAGAATATTTTATTTTTCCTGTGCTAATCTATACAGTATCCATTTTTAGCATGAATTTGTCAAGTTAGGGTATTTTTGAAAGCCTATCAGTTTTTAAAATGATTCATTTCCACCAATATTTTACAAGATAATAACTGAAGTACTGCTCTGAGAAATGATCTCAATATAGGTCTGTCTGTAGCTAATTCAACGCACAAACTTGATCTGGGTGTCTATATGGCAAATTCTTCAAATGTTCTTGGCTTGTGCCTTTATATAGAACAGTGATGCAGATGATTAAAGCTTCTGTAGTAAGCTGAACGTTACATAATTTGACTTTAATACACTTGACCAGCATCAGGGACAGGCACCTTAAAATCAAACAACGTTTCATTAAGCAAACAACATTTCAATATTTTGATCATCTTTAAAATTTTGCTTTCTGTATATACAAGAAACTGATACAAAGTATATCATGCTATGGCAACATACTTGGTTTTGTGTGACTCCAAATATGGTTTTGATAGTGTTGATTTATTTTCTCTTAACTTTGTTCTTGAATCGAATTTTACTTACATTTTGATTACACAGTCAGGCACTATACAGTCTGAATCAACTCTGTAGCTTGATATCAAGCAGTTAACCACAGAGCTCATTTTGTGAACTTAGGGACATTAATAAAACCAAAAAAAAAAGAACAAGTTTAAAGTAGACAGTAAGACTAGCATTACACACTTCTCAGCGTATACTAGGTACTAATAAGTATTATTTTTTAAATGAATGAATGGTGAAATTATGATTCAACTACATCTAGTTGATAATCATTGTAAGCTAAAAGCAAACCAGACAATGGAAATATATGTGTATGGAACGGGGATTAATTTGTAGAATAAATTATGTACACATGTTATTTAATTTTTTATCCTTTAACAGTGTTTTTTAACATCGTATCCTGGAGTGGAGGATGGGGTCTGGAGAGGCAGTTACACATAGGAATGTGAGCATTACTCAGGAGGACTAGGGAACCTACTAGCATGGGGTTCCCCAGTCCTCCTAAGGGGAGGCCTCTTTCTGCTCAGATAACATAGCCCATAGGTTTAACTGTGGACAAAGAGATGGATTTAATCACTTCTCTAGGAATCTTTTATACATTGATTCTTACTCCAACTTTGCTGCATTCAGCAGAATGTCTCTTGTATAAATTTTAAGTGAGAAGTGGAAATTGTTACTCAGAAGCCATATACATTTTAGTATGGCTTAATAAAAAACCATAGGCATATCGAGATAGTTAAATCCACATATAAATATTTTTATATTACATATAATATGTATTTAATAGGAATAATAACAAAAACATGGACAATGAGTTCCCATGCTATACTGAAGGATATAGCAAGGACTCTGATAGAGTCTATCTGTATCTCCATTTGCTTATGAAAAACAAGCAGTACTTGTTTGCAATTAGGCATTCTTTCTTATTATAAGTACCATGAACCCTCCATCCACTACTGAGTTCTGGTGATCCAAGTGAATGGAAACATCATAAACAAATGGGAATGTTCAAAAAACATTCTTCTGTAGACATTATTTGCTTGAATTAATAAGCATTTGATGTTCAATTTTAACACAGTTAAAATGACCCTGTCCTGATGTGAGAACAGTACTTTAATATAAATGTTGAAGCACCCTAAATTTCTCACAGATTTTTGAGGGCCTTGAAAAATAGTCTTTCTTCTTGTGAGCAATGAAATTTCATAGATAACATCAACTCATGAACCAACCAATGAAGAAATATATGGTCAACCTTTCCACTTTACAGATGAGAAAGTGGAGGCCCAGACTGTCCATTGGCTTGCCCAGTCTCCCAGCTGAACGGGCACAAACTGAAATCTCCTACCTCTCATTCCTCTCTGCTTTGCATCATTGCACAGCCTCCTGCCCACACTGGAACAAATATGTGCTATGTTAAAGGAGAATGGAGTAGAAATTTCCCATGCTAGACTGTCTCTGACCCCTGAATTTACTGGCAGAAAATGGCTATTTCCCATGATGGCATGGTATTGCTCCTAAAAGAGTTCTATTTCAGTTTCTCTATTAAATGATTTGACCTATAAAGAAACAGTTGTAGGTAGTGGCTTGTTAGTAGTTATAATGTATATCGTGGCCCAGGAAAACTAATCATAACATCCAGTACAATTTCATGGAGACACGCCATACTCTAAATTTTTGATGATAATGATGTTTAACATCTATTTGAAATATTCTTGAAGTGAACAGAAGCATGGCTATGTTGCATGATCACAGCTTCTCTCCGTCAGACATATGCGTAGGGTAGAAATTTATCTTCTGGGTTGTCTTGGCTGAAGTGCTAATTAGGGGCGATGAAATAAATTGAATATCACCACATCCTTTTCAGATCTATGCTTTTTACTCAAGAAGTTATCCAGCTTTTTTATCATAAATATTATGTCATAGCATATTTTTAACTAATTTCTGCCTCTCCTTGTCTTGCTCCACCCTCCCAAAAATGGTGGGAGGGAGTTGGAACAGGACTGTTTGTAATTCAAGTAGACCCCACTAGAGTGCACCAGATGATCCAAAAAGCTAATTTAACAAGAGTTTAAAGTTGCAGAATGAAATCATAATCCTAATCATCAAGGAACAATTTCTGAACATTTAAGCAAATATGGGCCTTGGAAAATAGTGACTCGGAAAACTATTAAGAACAAAACCACAGAATTTATGTTTACTGAATTTGTAACTATTCTGCACCATGTGTTGGCTCCAGGAAATGCGTATGTTACACTTTTCAAAGGTAAAAATCATTTTAACATTTCTGTGTCAATAATGAACAAGCAAGGACTACTTTCTTGAATGTGGACGCTGTAGAATATTACACTGAAAGTTTGGTGGGAATCTATTTTATGTTCTGATAGAAAGGTGAGGGGAGGTTATCTGTCTCAGGATAAGAGAAAGCAAAAGCAAGCACGAGAAAACGTGAGCATTAAAACAGGAATCATGGAGGGCTAAAGCATCTACAGGAACACAACATTAAAACTTGGTTATGGATCTAGGTGGTTTTAAATGAGAAGATAAATGTGCCTAGAGCCCTTGAAGGAAAAGGTAAGGAAAATGAGAAACCCAACTGCATGGACACTACAGGGAGCGTGAGTGATGGGAGGGGCTCGGGTGGAGCAGAGGCAGTGATGACCCTGGAGCACGTGTCATCCTCTGGGCTCTCAGAAACCTGATGTTGTTCTGAAGGTTAACAATAACAACAGAAAGTGGATATTGGTGAACATGCCAGAGCAGGAAAAGGGGGAGGCATCTGATATTTGACCTTTTAAAACAAAACAATGACTAGCTGCTATAAAACCCAACCCAAGAGGTCTTTACACTGTTCAGACCTCTATCAAAATCACTGAAATCCTGCTCAGGAGGCAAATCATATCCCTGGAAGCCACTTCTCAGGAAGAAGCAGAGAGTGGTCAAGACTTGGGAGGGAATGAAGGTGAATTGGAAGAAATGGCTCCCTGACTACATAATTCTAAGTACAGAAAACTGCGAGTGATTCCACGAAAAAATGTTTCTCCAGTTAAATGGACTTGACAGCGAAATATGCCACATGTTGGGAAAATAAGAAGAATTTATAAAGAGAATCAAAGTAATTGAAAAGATGAACATCAGAAGCACAGGCCAGTCAAGAGGAAGTTGTGCAGGTGCAGCAGCCATAAACTCCTGCACAAGTTTTAGATTCATTCTTATTTTTAAAATTATCTTTGAGTGGCTAAGCCACAGAATTCATGCACCCAGAAATAATGACAAATCATCAAATCTTTGCGCTTATTTGTAAACATGATACAGTATTTTACTGTGAAGGGCTTCAGATCAGCGAAGTATATAAGAAATGAATAGTCCAGTGTAACTCCTGTGAAGGCAGCAAGAAAAAGATCATTTAGACAGGAATTTAAGTATTCCAGAAATGTTTAGGAAGATGCTACTAGAACTGACTGAGAGGCTATGGACACCTGCTTGAGCTTTGTAGTCTACTGGGAAAAGCAGCAATTCCATTGCTTTGGGAATTATTGAAAGGTAGGAGGTCTCATGGTCTGGATAGACATCTCCAAGTAAGGGCGGGGGGGGGGGGCGTAAAAAATCAAGAGGCTTTTGTGGGGAACATCTGCAGAGAAATCTCACAGTAATGCGTGTAACCAGAATGAAACTGACATTCCGTGGGCTTCACTGCCCTGAAAAAAACATAACAGTTATAATCACAGAGTGTTTTGGAGACCTGAATTGAGCCTGTATTTTCACCAAATGATTGCCTTCTAGATACTTAGTGTATGTTTTACCCATAGGAATACAATGATAACAGCAATTTATGAATAATTTAAGTTGAATTGAAATATAAGCAGCAAGAGCTCTGAGACAAGTTGGTAATTGGAGTGGTTTACTTTTATTTAAAAATCAGGAGAAAAAACTTCAAAAAATAGTGTTTTGTTCCTAGTAAACACTTCTTCAGTCTTAGTCATTTTGCTTTTGCTTTCTTTGCCCGCCTTGACAATTTCTCAATTAAAATTCTTTATAAACTGGTTGAAGTTAATATGAGGCTGTTCAAAACATACTTTTAAAAAACTATGTCAGATAATTCAAAATAACTGAATTCAAAGAGCAGTCAGATCATTCTATAAAAGGAAGAAGGCAGACAGAAAAGAACTACTTGAAAATGATTCTGTTAAAGATAACTATGACATATTGTTACATGAAAAAAAAACTGCCAATAGTATGTATAGTCTAGCCGCATTTAAAAAGTGACAGAGTATAGATAGGTTACACATGTACACAGTTTAAAGTACAAAAGAACACACCCAAATTATTTTATATTAATGATACTTATAAACCTATTAATGGTATATTTATGGCCGATTCTTGTTTCTTCTTTTTACTTATTTGCATTTTCCTTATTTTCTATAGTTACTATATACTACTTTGAAATAAGAAAATGATTTAAAAAAACATATTTAAAAGCAAAACTACTCATTTTCATATAAATGCCTATGGCATAATCCAGGATATCAGAATTGGTGACACAGAATGGTACTGTTGGATCTGACTGCTGTATTTGGGGAGATTTTTTCCTTCTAGCGAGTCATGGTAGTTTACACAAAGTGAAGTCGGGCAGGCATCTTTCTGGCGGAGCTCATCACTTCAGGCTCTCTCCTCACCCTCCCAGACCCTCAAGAGCACACCAAATCTGTTTAGAAGAGGCCTCTTGGCCTCAGTACCCCATCTGCGTGATTTATTTTGTACACACCCCACTGTGCAGCCAGGCCTTCCTCCACCTGTGTCTAACTGTCTTGACTCGCACCTTGGTTGCCTAATTATTTCCTTTCTTCATTCTTATCTCTAGAGTTGCCACTTCCATTTTTGCCTTTTACGTGACAACTTATGTCTTGCAAGGTGGCTTGGCTGAGTTCTGACTAGACATTGCACCTGATAGCCCTCTCTTTCTGAAGATCTCTTGAGGGGTCTTTCATGTGGGGAAGGATTTGGGGGTGCAGATCCTGGCCTAGCCGACCTATTTGAACAGCTTGATTCAGGATTCAAGCAAACACCCGGCACTACATAGAGGAAGCCCCAGCTGTAATGAAATTTCAATTCAGCGGGCTGGTGGAGCTTGCATAGTCACGGGGACAGTGCAGGTTTATAATACCAGGAATCCAGACAGGGTGGGTGGTGGTTCCTGGGGAGGTCTGTCCACAGGATCAAGGCTCTAGCTAATAGGTTGGGTTTACAGGACACTGTCCAATCTTTAGGGGAGAGCCAAAAGAAACAGGCAGAGCCCTGGTACTCATATCATACAACTGATGAACTAGGCAGGTTAATGGAAGGTCTCAGAAATGGGGCGGGGGGAGGCAGGGAGGTGCTCAATGTTAAGAACTAAGGACAGGGGAGCTCAAATGCAGGAGCCCTATGCTCAGAGTGCAAATATAATATTATTCATACAAGAGGCCAGTTGCAACTCTAAGACCTGGACAGGAGCTTAGGGATTTAGTACCAAATCTCACCAGAGGGGGACCGAGGCAGATAGCATTGTCTCAGAGGCTGGGAGAGGTCAAAGAGCAATGCCAGGGAGAGGCTTAGCAAATGCGTAGGGAGCCCAGATTGAAACTCCAAGGGGAAAATGGACCAAGAAAAATTAAAGTGGATCAAAATCAGAGAATTCTGGATGCTACTGAGCATTATTCAACCATATTAATTCATTTGACGTTAAATTTTAAGTACTCAAATAACATATAAATATATATTTGTTGTAAAACTTCTAAGTTATTACAGATAAGGTTAAAGTCCCTTTTTTATACCATCCCAACTTGGTCCACTCCCCACCATCCGCCAGTGATATACCAGAGATATCACCGTTACCATCATTCCTGACTTTGTATGAATTTATATGTGGGTTTTTAAGGTCAAAGATCCCCAAAGAAGATCTTTCCAAATAGTTAGCAATTTGAAAAATGACTAAAAAGAAGTAAGCCTCTTGTACCCATGTTGAATGGCTTTTGATGAGGCTACCTTGATATTACTTTTCCTGGAAAGCGAGCTTGCTGTCTTAGCTCTGCGTGCTGGATCACCAAAGGCAGCACTCAGTATCTGGGCTATGGCATCAGAGGTAAACAGAGGCCCAAACATAAAGACAAAAGAGTATGCTTGGAGGTATTTACTATTGATATTAACACCAATTCAAGTAGACACTATTAGAAAAGCCAGATCTTTGTTGAAGTCCTTGCATTTATTTTTTTGGTGTAACACTATTTTTATTTTAAATGACAGATAGAGGAAGGGCTGTATGATCTCAGTGTTTGAAGCCTTGGAGATCCAAATCTGCAAACATGAAACAGGTCACCGATGTCATGATGTGATGTCATGTGATCCACATATCCCTCCTTTTTACACCTGCACCCCACACCCCAACCAAACTAATTTGAGAATTTCTTGCTGTAAAATTTAATCCATTTAGTTTAAGCATTTGGTCCTCATAAAAAATGTAAATAATTGAGAAGATGAGTCATACAGTAAAGGCTTGTCTATCATGGATAGGTGGGAAGGGAGAGAGAGGATGCTGGGAAAGAAGCAGAAGAGGAAAGAAATGAGCCCACAGTCAGGAGATAGAGCCCCAAAGACAAATGTGACCATAGTCTTGATTTGCCTGGGACCAATACTGCATCTTTAGAATGAGCTTTATATTTCCTGCAATCTCTTTAGCAAACAAATGTGCACATAATTCTATTGGCTTCCCTATGGATTTTAAGCGCTGGTCTCCAAATAATTTTCTTTCACAAGAAAGTAAAACAAAGGATAATTAGGAAGCAGTGAATAGTTTCTTGCTGTACGCAGACAGTATTACCAGAATTTTCTATTTTATAATCCTCCCAGGAAAATATGTATACATAAAAACTAAGTGAGAATGGGGATATTTTAAGGAGAGAACAATGGGGAATAGGAGAAATGACTGAAAGTTCCTATTTGTCATAATTAGCTTCTTAAGATAAACCAGGTTTGTGTAAGTAAGCCATGGCAGATTTTTTTAATTTCAATATTAATTTAATATATATATATCAATTTATTACCTGTTTACATGTTTGTGTATAACTTAGAGATTTAAATTTCTCTGTGAATTTATTACTCAAATGCAATAAATATTAACAGTCATCATGCCAGTGAAGAGCTTGCATATATAATATTATTATGAAATTCAGAAAGGACATCCAACCTTAAAAAGCATTTAAAGTTATTTTTAACCGAATGTTAATCTTTCAAAGGTACTTGGAAACATCACTATATTTGTAGAATCACTAGTAGTAACTGTCAGATGCAATCTTGGACTTCTTGTGAAGAAAACTGACTCCCCCAAATTCTTATCTTTATTTTAAAATCTAAGTGCATAGTTAGGAAGGAGTGTATTTTTCACATGTTCAAGTGATCAGAATTTTACAGGCACAAAAGTACACATTTACTAGTAACTCAAAAGAGTTCTCTGTGTCTCAAGTACACATTGACTAGTAACCTAGTAACTCAAAACAGTTCTCTGGGCTCTTCCCTCAAACCTCTCCCACAAACCTATTTTATACTCCAATACACCTGTGAATATTTTTTCCACAAATCATACATGCCCTTCCACATACTCTTTAACTTGATAGTGACCGTGTTCCTCTAACCAAAGTCCTCAGGTCCCTTAAGAATTAAAATATTAAAAATACTCACAGGACTCATAAAGATTGAGCGTAAGTAGTATGAAGAACCTAACGTAGATCCCTGAACTAAGAACCTAATATAAATTCTTGAACCCTTGACTATTACACTGTTGGTTTTTGCTCTATAACAAACCACTTCAACTCTTAGTGACTTAACCACCATTTATTTAGCTCATAGTGAGGAAGTTCAATAATTTGGACTGGGCTCAACTGAGCCATTACACTGATTTGGGCAGGCTTGACTCATCTCAACTGAGGGTCCCTCACAAGTCTGCAGCTGTCCTCCAGGTCATCTAGAATTTTGTCAGGCATTGACCTAAGTTCATTGACCTGCATTTCCAAGATCCACCCTTTGAATTCTGACTTTAAAAAAATCATGGCAACGTTTTTCTATTTTCGGTACCTGAACCCTTCGCCATGAACCACTGAGCTTACCCACAGATTCTCTGTGATCATATCTCTAAGAATCGTAGTGTGTTACATGTCAGTTATATCTCAATAAAGCTGGGGAGAGGGGAGAATCTTGAGTATGATTTGTGTTTACGAGGGCGGACAATTAAGTTCGCAAACTCATCCTGGAAAAGTGCTACATACCTCATTGCTGAATATCACTACAGTCACCTTCAAAGTACTCCCCTTGGGAAGCTATGCACCATTGCCAGTGTCTAGTCCACCCTTCAAAGCAATTTTGGAACTTTTTTTCTGGAATGGCCATCAGAGCTGTTGTCGTATTACCTTTGATGTCCTGAATGTCGTCAAAATGTCTTCCTTTCAATATTTCCTTTATCTTCGGGTAAAGACAGAAGTCATTGGGGGCCAGATCAGGTGAGTAGGGAGGGTGTTCCAATACAGTTATTTGTTTACTGGCTAAAAACTCCTTCAGAGATAGTGCCGTGTGAGCTCATGCAAGAGCTATGAATTGTTGGTGAGAAGAAGTGCAGGTCAACTAACTTTTTCACGCAGCCTTTTCAGCGCTTCCAAATAGTAAACTTGGTTAACTGTTTGTCCATTCGGTTCAAATTCATAATGAATAATCCCTCTGGTATCAAAAAAGGTTAGCAACATCGTTGCAACAAGTTCATTAACTTAATTGTCAGACCTACCTGGAGTTTTACAGACATTTAAAGAAGCAAGTGATTTGCAATGATTGCCTCTCTGAAACTGGTCTTTTGTGCCCTCTTAACTACATTAGTCCCAGTTTTTTTCATAGAGAAATAAAAAGAGAGCTCAAGAGTTCTGCCTTTTCTCTGCCATCTGTTAATAACATACCATCTGCCCCAAGTCTTGACCATATCTCTTTTTTTTGTCGTTCTTGCTCTGAAATTAGCTTAAGAAAATACCACTTGAAACCCTTTAAAAAATTTTGTTAGTCTTTCTAAGACTCAGCACATCCTACCCTTAAGGTTTTCTGATAATTATTTTCCTAGGTTTATGTCACTTTCACATACTGATGCTTGAAATTTGAGAAATTTAGAAATTTTACATTAGAAGTTGTTCTTGTTGCGATCTCAGTCTTTTGCAAGATTATAGTGTTAATAATAATAATCTAATGTTCTTCATTTACTGTAACGAGGCTCTCTTTAGATGACTAGACTTGTCGGCTTCAGTACTGTCACATCTGCCTCTGGGTGCATGCATGAGTCACCCATCGTCTACAACTAACTGGACATAGTGTGGAATACATAACAACATCGCTTCTGTTTTCTTCCATTTTCTCTCTTCTCCTTTCACCTCAATGCTCTCCAAACTTTCAAGTCTTAAAATCATGTATTTTCATGTTTCTACCTGCCCTATGTGTTCCATCGGCTCCATCTGAGCCAAGCATGTCCTTCTACTGCTTGATTTTGGCCTCTGGTGCCACTCTGCTATATGGGGTGATGATAATTATAAAATCATCTTCATAATTCTAGTGCTAATAAATCCTAGGCTATAATTATCCTTCCCTCCTCCTATCCTTCCTCCATCCTCTTTCTCCCTTATCCTTCCTTTATCAACTGTTTACTGAGTGATTGCTACATGTCAGCTGCACAGGATACATCAGTAAACAAGAACTTATAATCATCGGAGCTTATAGATTTTAATCAACAATGGAACTTTTGACAGTATTTAAAGTATTTATTTATTTATGCAACTTAATAAGTATTATTTATTGAGTTCCTAGCACATACAGAGCAATAGGCTAGGAAATAAAATAATAAAAGTAATGGCATAGTGTGGGGTTGATATACTGAAAGAAAATGGGCTGTGAGGTCAGGTAGGCCTGGAATTGAAACCCAGCTCCAGGACTCTGCTGTTATCCGCAGTCTCTTCATTTAAAAAAGGGTGATTACCACACTGTAGGATGGTTAGGAGAGCTAGAGATGTGTGTTTGTGTTTGTGTCTATGTAACTATTTAATCTGAATAAGACTTTGAATACAGTATCCTCAGGATGGACCAACATAAAGTGTATGTCTTATCTATAAAAAGGGAAACTCATTAGCTTCCCCAAATTAAAACCTGTCCTTCTACTGGATATTTCCTTTAAAATGATATGCCAGTCTTCTTTCCAATAAATTGAGATATGGGTTTCTCAATCTGATATTCCACAGGAGGAATCATCAGGTTTTAATTTTAACGATTGTAACATTGACTACTGTTATGTTATAGATATGTTACAATTATGTTGTTTTAACATAATTTTGTGTAGAATACTTTTTATTTTTGGAAGTATTTAATGATGTGTTGTCCTTTTTACTTCATGGACAAGAATCATATATAGGAGAAAATGGTACAAATGCACTATTGATTTAAAGTTTTAAAGCTCTTTCAGAATCTTTATTAAAATCCTACCACATGAATCAGTGTGGGCAAAAAAATCTTTCTGCATTATATTTTTTAAATTGGCACAAAACAAAACAGCATGTTACCCTACACCCTCTCATTTTTTCTTCACTGTGCTTCATAATTAAGACTTTTACTAATGAAATAAGTACATTTAAAGCAAAATAATTTGTCAGATGATATCATGGCTAGTGTCTTTCCTGGGGAAGAAATGAAGAAATAGCGATGAACTCAATATGCCCACAGCCTCCTAAAACTTCCAAATGTGTGCAAAAATCATATGTTGGAGACATGCCATTTGAAGGTCAGTTAAAAGGAGGAGTCAGAGTCCTCCTGCCCATAGAAATCAGTTTGTCCCCTTCAGGAAAAGCCATGGCAGATGGCAGAGAACTTCAGAGACTTCATGGTCTCATAAATGTTGGTGTCATTGTTATAAGAGATTAGATAAGATACTTCTTGGTGAGTATATCTAGATAGTACGCACAGTGGGCAGCATACAAACCCTGGAAAATGACTGCCTATGTTTAAATCACAGATCAGCTGTTGAACAGCTATGCAGTCCTGAACAAGTTACTTAACATCTCTGGGCAACAGTTTCCTCATCTGTAAGATGGTGATAATAACTGTACATACTATAGATTATTAAAAGGATTCTAACAGTCATAAAGTGTTTTATAGGAGTGCATGGCATAGTAAGTGTTTAATAAAAATCAGACATTATTAGTATCAAACATACTCAACAGAATAGGCAAACCGTTAGCACATGTACTGCTACATCCCGTACCAAGAGCACACTCTTCTGTTGAACTCAAGACATACACATAAGCACTGAATCCTTCTAACAGAATCCTTCTGACCAGAGCCCCAACCAGCCACTCCCATTTGACTCAGATGAAAACTACATCAAAAGGACCAGACTACATCGCAAGGAATGGACAGCGCTAGAAATAGTACTTACTCCAGAGCACACCCTAAAATTGCATTAAGAAAATAGTATGCACAGGTATTTGAGGTGGTTTCCATGGTGTGGGAGGTGAGTTGTCTGGCAGAAATAGGGAAGGCAGGCTCCATTTGGCAGGCTCTGACACACAGCGCTCCCATTTCAGTGGGAGATTCACGTGCATACGTTTAAACTTTGACAGTGATCATGTAAAATGCCTTCCCTGGATCAGACTGCAACTGGTTTTCCACAGAGATTTTGTCTGTAAAATTATCCCCTGTGCTTTACATCCTTCATCTCACTTCCTTTCACAAAGATTATTTTAAATCAGATGTGAAAAAATAGGCACCAGGCTTTGTACCCAGGGCCTGAAAGAAGGCAAGACAGACCTCATGAGAATTAGGCAGTAGACATAGAATTTTAGAGGCACAGACTGGTTAAATACATGCATCAGCTGAAGTTCTTTTAGCATTTACTTTGTATCAGTAACAGGGCTATCTATGCATGAGTGATGGAGAAATTAATGTGATAGGGTTCTTATATTTAAGAAGAACAAAATTTTAATAGGTGACAAAGATACGTAGGCAAATAATTATAAAAAATTCTAATAAAAACATGATAGGTTTGGTGTTAGCTGAATTTTCAAATAGATACAAGCCCAAATAGAAAGGATAATTAAATGCGCTGCTCAGTGTAAGTGGTCAGTGGCAGGGTGGAGAATAGAATTAAGTGCTCTGCTTCCAGCCCATTGTCCTTACCTCAACAACAACTAATAATAATTCAATAGCTTAGATCTACATTTACACTACCTTATGCTGCAAGCACAAATCACTCTCACATAAATTAGCTCACTTTTCATAAAACAATCGTGCCCTGCTTCTGGTTTGGTTAGCTAAATCGTGGGTATCTTCACACACTCTTGGGGTATCTGCTGTAGTGAAGGCATCGCAGTCTCATTGTCAGTGATAAGGAGAAGCATTAGGATACTCAGGAGTGTCTGGAAGAAGAACTTCTAAATTTTAAGAATAACCAATTGATATACAATTTCTGCCACCTAAAGATTTTTCAAAACTATTTGCATGCCTGGTGTAGAAGACAAACGATGGACAAGAATAAAAGTTCAGGGAATAGCCTGATAGTTCAGCAACATAAGGGACTGTGACACAAGGAAAGAACATTATAATGTTTCATCACAAATGACAAAAAAAATTTTTACATTTAGCATGGAATTTTTGAGATGTGATATACTTTCACCAATGTCAGTATTAACTGAAATAGAAGCAAAAAATAATTAGAGGGGGGAAAATCAATACAGTGCTTGCTTGGGCTACTGCATACTGAGTATTGGTTCTAAAATCTAAGTTTTTTAAAGAGGAGTTGTCAGTGGAAAAGTTAAAATCAGTATAGCTGTTTGAGAACTGAGCAAGGGAAAGAAATGTCATGCAGGTAGATTCAAAATATTTTTAAAAAGTTTGAGGTAGGGAGCCATCAGTCTTGCTTTTTGATAGAAATCTAAAATCATCTTAACAAAGTTCTTAAACCTCTTTATCACAAGGTGGGGAGTAAATCAATGAATTGAGTGATATGAAAGAAACAATCAAACACATTCTTTAACTCAAAGGAAGAGTCATCTTAGGAAACAGACACATTGGAAAGCTCAGGTAAGGAGAATATTTATTATTTCCTTGTCTCTGGTGAAGATGCATTCTATTTGTGAAAACTGATTTAGGTATTGACAAAAATATTATTGTTCTTCTCCAGGACCACAAACTACTATAGTTTTATTTTGTTCTTCCTCTCACAGCACTAATGATTTTGACATGGTATATATTACATACCAAATGGAACATAATGCACCAAATCTAATCATCACTCAAGACAACAAATACTACCTTCACGGTTGTGGTTTGGAAGAAACCACAAAACAGCATGTCATTAAATATTCAGCATATTTCCTCGCTTCTCTTTGTCAGAAATGGAGTACTCCATTGGAGTGTACTCAGACTGTCAAGTTGGTATGTTTTTCCTAATAACACACCTGTTCTCTAAATAGAGCTGCTTCTATTTAAGGAGAAACCAAATTGAAGTTATATCCTGCTATATTCCTTGTTTTTGAGTTGTGTTACAGTGGATTGCTACGAGGAGCAAATTGTACCAAGTCCAAGAAAGCATGAGTTCATGCAATAACTATTTTTGGTCAAATCAGTGATTCATATTGCTCAAAATTTTAATTGGTAAAAGCATAAGTCTGCAAATATTCTCCCATTTCTTTTTTGAGGCCAACACTGTTTTCTTTATTTATGGAGTCAGAAGAACTGGGTTCTAGTCTCAGGTTTGCTGCTAATTAGATGACGCCCTGGTCAGGTCACTGTGTTCACTGTCACTCACTTTCCTAACCTGTAAAGTGAGGTGTTTTATGAGACGTTTCCTAAGATCTTTCCTACTAAAAAAATTCTCACTCTGTTCATGAAATTGTACTGTAACACATTCTTTCAGCATTTCTCTGACCACATAAACAATAACTAAATATTGATAAGTTAGAGACAGTTACAGGTCTTGTAGGACATATAAATCATGATTTGGGATTGGGTCTGGATCAAAATTATTTAGAGACCTCTATCAGTTTCAGGAGAAAATAGATTTTAACTAGATTCAAAGACTACATTGATGTTAAAACAATGAAATATTACTTGGCCATAAGAAAAGATGAAATACTGCCATTTGCAACAACATAGATGGATCTTGAGATTATCATGCTAAGAAAAATAAATCAGACAGAAAAAGTTGAGCATCATATAACTTTACTCACATGTGGGCTATAAAGCTGAAAGCAACAAATGAACAAGACAAAGAAACAAAAACTTATAGACAGAGACAACAGTTTAGTGGTTACCAGAGGGTAGAAGAGGGAAAAGGGGGTCAAATATATGGTGATGGAAGGAGAACTGACTCTGGGTGGTGAACACACAATGCGTTATATAGATGATGTATTATAGAAATGTACACTTGAAACCTATATAACTTTACTAACCAATGTCAACCTGATAAATTTAATAATAACATTTTTTTTTAAAAAAAAGAAAACATTAGGTCACGGTTTGGTTTGTCAAGTATTTGAATTCCATCTAGTCCTGTGGAGGTTTTCTAGTGAAGAGTCTCTAAATGTTAATTTTCTTGTCATTAAAATCAGTAGAACTATTATGCATATTGAAAAATTGCTTTTCTAACACCTCTCAGAACCTTTCTTCAGATTTCCTCTGTTAGACCTGGGGGAGGAACAAACAGTTTTGGAAGTTAAGGCCTTCAAAATGGAGCAAAGGGGAGAGACTGGTGATAGTGCCTGGGCCACTCTCCTTGAATTGGTTATAACGTGTAATAGAAACAATGTACTATGTCCTGTGCTTATTGAATATTCAATAAAGCTCTCTAGTCAATTTTTTGAAGGAATAAACTTTATTGTTTAGAGTAATTTTGGATTCACAGAAAAATTGAGTGAAAAGTACAGAGTTCCCATATATCCCCTGCCCCTCCAACTACTAACACCCCCCACCAGAGTGGTACATGTGTTACATTTGATAAACCTACACTGACACCTCATTATCACCCAAAGTCCATAGTTTACATTAGAATTCATTCTTGGTATTGTATGGTCTATGAGTTTTGACAAATGTATCATGACACATATCCACCATTGTAGTATTGTACAGAATAATTTCACTGCCCTAAAAATCCTGTTCTCTGCACATTTATCACTCACTCACCACTAACCGTTAACAACCACTTATCTTTTTACTGACTCCATAGTTTTGCCTTTTCCAGAATGTCATGTGGTTGGAATAATACAGTATATAGACTTTTTTTGAATGGCTTCATTCATTTAGTAATATGCATTTAAGTTTCCTCTATGTCTTTTCATGGCTTGATAGCTCACTTCTTCTTATTGGTAAATAATATTTCATTGCTTGGATGTATCACAGTTTATCTGTTCACCTACTGAAGGACACATTGGTTGCTTCCAAGTTTTGGCAATTATGAATAAAGTTGCTATAAACATCCATGTGCAGATTTCTGTGTATATATAAGATTTCAGTTCATCTGAATAAATACCAAGGAGTGAAATTGCTGGATTTTATGATAAGAGTATATTTAGTTTTGTAAGAAACTGCTGAACTGTCTTCCAAAATGGCTGAACCATTTTACAATCTCACCAGCAAAAAAAGGAGAGTTCCTGTTGCTCCACATCCTCACCAGCATTTAGTGTTTTCAATAATTTGGATTTTGGCCATTTTAATATATGTGTAGTGGTATCTCATTGTTGTTTTAATTTGCAATTCCCTAATGACATATAATGTTGAACATCTTTTCATATGCTTAATTGCCATCTATATATCTTCTTTGGTGAGGTGTTTGTTCAAGTGTTTTGATCATTTTTTAATCAGGCTGTTCATTTTCTTATCGTTGAGATTTAACTGTTCTTTGTATATTTTGGATAACAGTTCTTTATCAGATGTTTCTTTTGCAAATATTTCCTCCCTATCTAAGGATCATCTCATTCTCTTCACATTGTTTTTCACAGAGCAGAAGTTTTTAATTTAATGAGTTCCAGCTTATCAATTATTTTTTTCACGGATTGTACCTTTGGTATTGTATCTAAAAAGTCATCTCCATACACAAGGACATCTGGGTTTTCTCCTAGCTATCTTCCAGGATTTTTATAGTTTTGCATTTTTTTATTTTTTTATTTTTTTTTACATTTTAGTGGAGAAGGGGAACAGGACTTTATTGGGGAACAGTGTGTACTTCCAGGACTTTGTTTTTTTTTTCCAAGTCCAGTTGTTGTCCCTTTAATCTTTGTTGTGGAGGGTGCCATTCAGCTTCAAGTTGTTGTCCTTTCAGTCTTAGTTGTGGAGGGCGCAGCTCAGCTCCAGGTCCAGTTGCCATTGCTAGTTGCAGGGAGCACAGCCCACCATCCCTTGCGGGAGTCGAATCAGCAACCTTGTGGTTGAGAGGACGCACTCCAACCAACTGAGCCATCCGGGAGCTCAGTGGCAGCTCAGCTCAAGGTGCCATGTTCAATTTTAGTTGCATGGGGCGCTGCCCACCATCCCTTTAGGGAGTCGAGGAATCGAACTGGCAACCTTGTGGTTGAGAGGATGTGCTCCAACCAACTGAGCCATCCGAGAGCTCAGCGGCAATTCAGCTCAAGGTGCCGTGTTCAATCTTAGTTGCAGAGGGCACTGCCCACCATCCCTTGCGGGAGTCGAGGAATTGAACTGACAATCTTGTGGTTGAGAGCCCACTGGCCCATGTGGGAATCGAACCAGCAGCCTTCGGAGTTAGGAGCATGGAGCTCTAATTGCCTGAGCCACCGGGTCAGCCCCAATATAGTTTTGCATTTTATGTTTAGGTCGATAGTCTATTTTGAATTAATTTTTGTGAAGGATGTAAGGTCAGTGTCTGTACTCATTTTTTTGCATGCAATGTCCTGTTGTTCCAGCACCATTTGTTGAAAAGATCATCTTTGCTACATTGTATTGCCTTTTTCTCCTTTTCAAATGTCAGTTGACTATATTTATGAGGGACTATTTCTGCCTCTTTCTTCTGTTCTATTTATCTATTTGTGTACTCTTTTGCCAATACCATAATATCTTGATTATTATATCTTTATAGTAAGTCTTGAATTTGGAAACAGTTAGTCCATCAACTTTGCTCTTCTTCTTCAATGTTGAGTTGGCTATTCTGGGTCTTTTGCCTCTCCATATAAACCTTAAAATCAGTTTGGTGATAATCACAAGATAACTTGTTGGGATTTTGATTGAAAGGTACTTATTTTATAGATTAAGTTGGGGAAAACTGACATCTTCACAATATTGAATCTTCCTTTCCATGAACATGGAATAATTATCCATTTATTTAGTTCTTCTTTGTATCTTTCATCAGTTTTGTAGTTTTGCTCATATAGATCTTGTAAATTTTTATTAGTTTTATAAACATGAATTCATTTTTGGGGTGCTAAAGTAAATGGTAATGTATTTTTAATTTCAAATTCCACTTGTTCATTGCCGGTTATAGCAAAGAGTATTTATATATTAACATTGTATCCTGCAATCTTGCTATAATCAGTTATTAGTTCCAGGAGTTTTTTGGTTTTCTTTCTTTCTTTCTTTTTCTTTTCTTCCTTCCTTCTTTCCTTCCTTCCTTCCTTCCTTCCTTCCTTCCTTCCTTCCTTCCTTCCTTCCTTCCTTCCTTCCTTCTTTCTTTCTTTTTGTTAATTCTTCTAGATTTTCTACATAGATGACCATGTTATCTGCAAACAAAGCTAGTTTTATTTCTTCCTTCCCAATCACTATACCTTTTACTTCATTTTCTTGTCGTAATGTGTTAGCTAGGCCTTCTAGTAAAATGTTGAGAAGTAGTGGTGAAACGTCCTTGCCTTGTTCCTGATCTTAGCAGGTAAGCTTTGCATGTCTCACCATTAAGTATGATGTTAGCTGTTGTTTTTCTGGTAGATTTTCTTTATGAATTTAAGAAAGTTCCCCTCTATTATTAGTTTACTGAGAAATTTTATTGTGAATAGGTGTTGGATTTTGTTAGATGCTTTTTCTGCATCTAATGATATGATTGTATGATTTTTTTCTTCTTTACCCTGTTAATGTGGTGGGTTATATTAACTGGCTTCTGAATGTTGAAACAGCCTTACATACCAACAAATCCCACTTGGTTTGGTGGAAAAAAGAAAAAAAAAGAAAAAAAAATATATATATATATGTATGTATAATTCAGCCATAAGAAAGGACATCCTGCCATTTGCAACAACACAGATGGAACTTGAGGGCATTATGTCAAGTGAAATAAGCAAAACAAGAAAAGACAAATATTGTATGATCTTACTTATATGTGGAATCTAAAAAGAAAAAAAAAAGGAAAGGAAAGTCAAAGTCATAGAAACAGAGGGTAGAAAAATGGTTGCCAGGGGATGGGGCAGGGGGTGGAATAGGAAAGGTTGGTAAAAGGGCACAAAGTTACAGCTATAAGATGAATAAGGTCTAATGTAAAACATGGTGACTATAGTTGATAACACTGTAGTGTATAATTGAAATTTGCTAAGAGGATAGAACTTCAATGCTCTTACCAAAAATACACAAAAAAGATAAATATGTGAGGTGATGGATATGTTAATTAACTAATGGTGGGAATCCTTTCACAAAGTGTATATATGTATATCCCATCATCACTATGTACATTTTAAATATCTTGCCACTTTATTTGTCAATTATACTTCAATAAAGCTGAAAAAAAATATGGAATTCCCCCCAAAATTCATTAGATTTTTACACAGCATAATTGTTATTCTAGTCAGCAGTTTTCTAGCTTTGTTTTTCATAAGGCAAGAATTCAAGAACCAAATGTGAGTCCTCCTCTCACTTAACAAGTCAAAAACCACCCTTCTTGGAAATTTTGGTCCTCTCCAAACAAATATGCTTTGGGGACTTTTTTCTTTCCCAAGATAATCTTTTCATGACAACTATCACATAGATAATGAATTTTTGCTAACACCTAACATTTTATCATAGATTTTCAACTATTTCCTAAAAGTTTATTAAAATAGCCATGCTTCCAACTATAAGCAAATGATCACTTCTCTCTATCACTGTTTTTTGAATCTCATATAATTGTATTAATTTCATTTACCAACTAGTTTTTTGAGAGCCCTTGTAAGACATTCTTTCAAGATAATGCTATTAATAAATCCACACAGTAGTAAATAAGAGTTCTACTTCGTGGAATCATAAGTCATAATATCAATTTTGCAACAATAAACTAATCATTCAGATACAGATTAGAAAATCTTTGTCTTACAAATTTTCTCTTCAAGTATTTATATTTGATTTTTGCATCTCTTAAAAATATTTAGTAATCAATTTCCTAAAGCTAAAAGTATTTCTTGACTGCATTTATTTTTTGCTATTGAAGTTTGGCTTTTATAAATTACATTTGAAGTTCAATAGAGCATTTAAATTTTTAACTTCCTTAATTAATTTCATCATTTTAGCACCATGAATTTACAGCGTTCCTTCGGGCCTCTGTTCATTTGTACATAATTCACAAAGGCAATACCACCGAGCAGTGGCCAGAGTGAGCCCACAGGAGGGAGGGTATCAGGCCCCTAGGGTCTAGGCTAGTGGTAGGAGAAACGGTTTCCTAGTTCCTTTCTGGCATGGACTTAGTCCTGAAGCAAGCAGAGAAACCTAGGGAAAAGGGAAGTTGGTAGTCTAAAAAAAAAGACTTATTTACTTTTTTCCTTTCTTTCCCTCCTACAATTCTCCTCATCAATTCCAGCATGTAGGTGTTTTTCTCAGAACACCAAACAATTCTTCAACACCAGCTGGGTGTCCTACAACTCAGCTCAATCCTGACACTATTTACCTGGAGATAGCATCAGATGCCAGCGTCAGATCCCATAGGTTAAGGGCTCAGTCCCACAAGACTGCTTCCTCCCCTGACACTTCAAATGCCAATCATCACAAGTCCAGGTTGGCACCTGTGCTTCTGACCTACTGGCTATAGATCAGATTTCAAACAACCCCTTCCTTGAGTTTGATTAATTTGCTAGCATGTCAAACAGAACTCAAAAAACATTTTATTTACTATATTATGGGTTTATTATAACAGGATGTAACTCGGAAGCAGCCAGATGGAAGAGATGCATTGGGTATGGGGAAGGTGCATGGAGATTCAGCCACTCTCCTCATATCTCCACATGTTCACCCATCTAGAAACCCACCCTTTTGAGTTTTTATGGAAGCTTCATTATATAGGCATGAATGGCCATAGGTGATTGATTCAACCAGCAGTCCCACTCCCCTCCCCAAAGGTCAGGGGTGTCATTTAAAATAGCAACCCAACATGTTTGGTTCTCCTGACAACCAGTCATAATCCTAGGGTGTGGTCCAAAAGTCACCTAATTAACATAACAAAAGCTATTTTAGGACATTCCAAGAGTTTTAGGAGCTCTGTGCCAGAAACTGGACAAAACCAAGTATAATCATAAATCACAATGTCACACCTCCTCTTCTCTCCTCTCTCCCTGCTTCAGTTTTACTTAAAGAAACAAATTCATTCAGATTAGTTCTCATAAAGATTTAATGGGAGGTGAGGGTAAGGGGGATCGAATATATGGTGATGGAAGAACTGACTCTGGGTGATGAACACACAATGGGATTTATAGATGATGTAATACAGAATTGTACACCTGAAATCTATGTAATTTTACTAACAATTGTCACCCCAATAAATCTAATTTAAAAAAAAAAAAGATTTAATGTTAGAATACAGAGAATCCACCCCAGAGTTGGATTGTGATAGGAACCACAGAAGACTGTCTCTCTCTCTCTCTTTCTGTCTCTCTCATTGTATGACTTTTCTCTTATGACATCTGTTTTTCTTTGTGCACCTGCTCTATTTACATCTATTAACTGACTTCTCATTATTATAATTTTGGCTTCCACCATACCTGTGTCTTGACTCTGCATCATACCATCATCCTCTTCCTAGTTTACTCAATTTCTCATTCCCCAATGCTGAAGCCCCAATAAATGAATCTGATTGGCTCAGTTCATCTTTACAAACCAGAGCATTGACAGTCCTAATCTACTGGATTAGGGTTACATGGTGCAGAAGGGGTTATGAGCAAGGCAGGCAATGATCAACACTCTAGCATAGTCTCCTAGCTTTCTCTCTTTATTTTTTTCAAATAGTTACTCTTCTAAGCAGCAGGGTTTTAAAGACTCAGTCTCTGCTTTCAAAAAGCTAATGGTCCAGAAGAAGTGAAAAGCACTCTAGCAACAGCTATTAGGTACTGTCATAACTGCTATAATAAAGGCTGCTAAAGAAGCACTCAGAAAGGGCTCCAAAAGGAGGGCATGCCAGGAGGTTCCTTAAGAAAGATGATACTTGAGCTAAGTCTAAAGGAATGAGTAGGAGTCACCCAGGTGATGGGAGTGGGAGGTTGGTGAAGGGGAAGAACACAGGGGATTCCTGGCAGAGGAAGCCATTGGTGCAAAAGCACAGTGGTCAATGACACAGGGTAAACTCCCGGGTCTGAAAGTGGTTTGGTAGTGCTGGATGCCTGGCAAGAGAGAGAGACTAAGCGGTAGTCAGGGGCTAGATCATGAAGTGTCTTGTAAGAATTTAGAAGATAATGAAACCACTGAAGAATTTTTAATAAGGCTGTAACACAATCAGATTTGCATTTTATAAAGATGTCTCTGGTAGCAATGTTGGCAGTGGATTGGGCAGATGCTACTGGAGGCTGGAAAACAAGTTAGGTCACTCTAGGCCTCAAGGTTGGAAATATGTAAGGACCAGAATTAAGGCAAGCCATGGAGTGGAGAAGAACGGATGGATTTGAGAATCCTTAAGAAAACAGAATACACACACACACACTAACCTAAAAGAAAAAGGGGGTCAGGGGTCTGGTAGCTTTACCTCCTTAAATACTCTCCTAACCCACCCCTTAACAGAGGTCCTAGTGGAAACCCCAGTTCTTTCTTCCGTGTCTTGCCATGGGTGTGTGCAATGTGTGAGAAGAAGCAGAGAGTAGATAAGGTTCCTCTTTAGCATCTAGGGAGAAGTGCTTTAAGAACTTTCCAACTCCCTTTACAAAACCTTATCCATTTTCATCCCTCAATTCCGCTTCCCTCTGATTTCTCTGGCTCCTAGTCCATTATTCCATGCTCTATTTTTCTTCCTTGGCTGCTCTGCTCTCCCATCCTCACTTAACTGATATTGGCCAGAAATTCCTCACTCATCTATTCAGTCAATATTTACTAATTTCCTGCTATGGTCAGAGAGGAGAGAGTGATCAAAGAGCAATTTCTCCATGACATCACAACCACTTACTATAGCTACAGAGCCAGGTGGGAATGTGTGAATGCACTGGGATTAGCAATAAAATAACCATCCAGTGAGGCTTTAATAAACTCAGTGTGCACACCAAATGTTACTGTATCTCACTTTGTAGAAACCAGAGGAGAGTTGATATAGGTTTCCAGATTTTATTGTTTATGGTCAATAGCAAGGGTAGGGACAAATATGATTTTGGACTGTTTCGTTTGGAGGCCCCTCTGGCCTATTTCACCTTCATGATCTCTTAGCTCTGCTTTCACTCGCCAGTGTGTCAGCAATAAATAAAGTGACTGTTTAGGGCTGAGAACATATAACTTCCTCAGAATCATGAGAGGTTACCATCCTCACCCCAGATAAATGGTTGCTGTACTCAAGCATCACTTGATCTTTAGCCATAATGACTCCCTGCCAACAGATTTATTGTCTCCAACATGATAGCAAAGGACAAGAGGGCAGGGAGAGAGAGACGAGAGAGAGAAATATGAATTGGGAGAGGATCCTTGTATAGAGTTTTGTACTAGGCCAACCTGAAATCAAGCTACAGCCCTCTGTCTCATAAAGCACCTCACATCAAAAAGCAGAGCAAAATATTTCTGGTTCATTTCTGGAAGGGAAACAAAGTTGTGTGTGATTTCACGTCCACCAATAAGGAAGGCACAGGAGGACGAACAATGGCAGAGCACACCAGCCTCTGCTTCACAGTGACTGGCAAGCAGGGCAGGCAGCGTATCAGTACATCTAATGTCTGATGAAACACTTCAAGGTGTGACTGAAGTACAGTTGGGAATAATTTAACATGGTTGCTAACAGCTGGGAAACATAATACCTGACAAAAAATTCCTGAGGGTGATATCAAGGCCAGGACTTTTGTGTTTGGACTGAAGTCGTACAAAGGCTACAAAGACAAAGCTTTAAATCTTGCCCAAGACACTGACATGAGGTTACACAGGGGATTCTTGTAGCCAACCAAATTGGACTCCTCTAGAAGTTAGGTAAACCATCTCTGTCTTGGCTGCTATGACGGCAATATAAGGTGGCCAAGGACAGTCACAAAAAAGTTTTCTGCAGTTTCCCTTAGATTGCCCGCTGTGTCCAATCTCCAGAAGACTAGATGTTTCCCCTGAAGAGACCATGACCTTGAGGCATGGTCCCTCTGGCTCTCCCCTGGTCCTGTTCCCCACTTGTTCAGTCAGCTGTATAGAATATACAAACATTTTACCACATTTAGGGCAGGTGATTAAAGCTACATGAACTTGTAGCAACACACTCCTTTGACATAAGTTAACATATGATGGCATTTTATGGCAATTTTGGAGGCCCTTTCCTAATATGCTTCTACTTCCATCTTCCTTGCAAACCAGAGCAATTTCTCTCAGCTTCCTTGGTTAATGAGAAAGTGAAATTCCTTCTCTTTGAGCTATAGGTTCACCTCTGGTTCCAGGTCATATCCACTTAATTGCTTGAATCCATTTGAATTGTCACTTAATTTACTTATAAAATTATCCCCAATTACATGTCTGTGGGTCAGAAATTCAAAGCTACCCATGCCATAACCACTTCTTATTCTAAAATCTTCTCTAAAAGATCCAAAGTATTTTTCAAAATTTACCAATGATTCTTTCTACCACCTAGGGTTTTCTCCATTCCCAGGGAGCCCCTGCTCCAAGGTCAACATCTGGTCTGTACTTCCTCCTCAACAACACATAAAGCATCGCCACAGCACCTCTCCTGATTGCCCATATTATTGTGTCACTGTCTAGTCTTCCTTTGATTTTGTTGAGAGATGGGAGTTTATTTTGCACCATTGTAGTTAAGCTGTATTGGCAGGATGGATGGGAGTCAGGGAGGTGCAAGCCACTGAAGTATAAGCATAGAAGGTCAAAGTTGTCAGAGAGAGAGACGGGGGTGGGGAGAGAGAGACAGAGAGAGAGAGAGAGAGAGAGAGAGAGAGAGAGAGAGAGAGAGAGAGAGAGAGAGACAGAGAGAGACAGAGAGAGAGACAGAGAGAGAGAGAGAGAGAGAGATCACCTTTGCAAAAAATCCCCACATGCTGCAGTGGTTAATGCTTTCTAGCCACCTAATACAGTGTTAAGTTAATGAAGGCAGTCATTTTCTATTTCTTCCTATAGAATATGGTGATGATATTTTTTACAAACCTGGACAACCTACCTATTTTATTAGCCAATCCTCCCCTATAGTCATCGCTGTCTGAAACAAAACTCGCACTGTTCAACACAGCCATGTCATTTCTTTTGTTTCATTACAATGCTTATTTTTACCAATACCCAATGGCCTATTAGTGAAGGCACATTTTCAGAAATCTAACAAATAAGCAAATGCATCCTTAGATCACAGACACAGCTCTCCTATCTTGTTTTGTACAAAAACGGAAGTACTTATCACACCTACGTACTATTTTCTGTTCCTGTTTTTTTATCCACTTAAATGCATTTTCTGGAGAAGTGACACATGATTCCTAGTTTTTAAAACCTTAACTAGAATTTCCATCTTGGGCATTAATGTGAATACTTTCTGAAAATCTATGATGATATTCAAGTCCTCTTTCATGCTTTAAAATAGCTCTATAACTGAGCAAATAAGAAAAAAAAAAAAGAGGTATGCAGGCTAGAGAATAACTAGAAGGCTGTAACAGTAACCCAGTAGAACTTTTATTCGGGAAACTGCACCGATAGCATCCCTAGTGGATTCTTCCCAACAATTCAGGAAGAAATAATAGGAATCTTACACAAACTCTTTGAGAGCATAGAGAAACAGAAAACATTTCTCAACTTGTTTATCGTGCCAGCATAACCCAGGCAACAAAAACTGAAAGGGACATTATAAGAAAAGTTATAGCCCAATCAATCTCATGAACATGGATGTAAGAAATCTTTTAAATAAATGGTTTGAGATCCATATGGAAAAAAAAAGTGAACCTTGACTTGTAACTCACACTTATTCAAAATGGATTGTAGACCTAAATGTAAAAGCATGACGAATAATAAAGCTAGGAGCATAAAACATGGAATAGTCACAGAAAGACTGTTGAACTTAACAAGCTGACACAAAATAGTACATTCTACATTTTATAATGTTCAAAGAAAGACAAAACTAATTTATGATGACAGTTTTTCTAAAAAAACAACTCCCAAATGATTTTAATGTTTATCTAGGTTTGAGAACCACTAATATAAAGAGGAGGTAACCAAGGTCCCAGGAACTGAGGTGATTTGGCCACATTCTCTTGACTTCTACCTTTGTTTTAATTGTGCGAACAATACTGCCTCTGCTGTCTGGGGAAAAAGCGATTTCACCAGTACTTCATTACATGTGCTATAGTTGGACTCCCAAATCTTAAGCTATTTATATAGTCCCCAAAACCCACTCGATGTAGATTCCGTAGACTGCCTGAGAGATCACTTTCATTTGAGTGAGTCAACATTTCTATCTTTTTCCATGAAAAATCTCTTGGACAATTTCTATTACTTTTAAATGGCATGTGTATAAGAATGTCCATAAAGAAACAGGAAGGAAGTAATATATATTTCTCTCAAATGTCATTTTACATCTCTATGTGATACTAGTTAAACCAATGTTCTGATATTCCCCAGTGTTCATATTCTAATTTTTTGGCTTTAACCTTCTGTTCATTTTAAAAATCATTTAGAAAGATTATGAAAAGACTCAGGGAAAGGCGATTTTCTCTCTCCTTCAGGAGAATGAGAAACATAGTTTTTGGTCCATTACAAAATGCTTATGAAGAACAAAGCTGGAGGCATCAAGCTCCCTGATTTCGAACTATATTATAAAGACGTAGTAATCAAAACAGTATGGTACTGGCATAAAAACAGATGCATAGATCAGTGGGATAGGATAGAAAGCCGAGAAATAAATCCATGTGTATATGGTCAATTAATTTATGACAAAAGAGCCAAGAATTATATGATGGGGAAAGGATGGTCTCTTTAATGAATAGTGTTGGGAAAACTGCAGAGTTACATGCAAAAGAATGAAACTGGACCACTATGTTACACCATACACAAAAATTAACTCAAAATGGATTAAAGACTTGAATGTTAAACCTGAAACCATAAAACTTCTAGAAGAAAATATAGGGAGGTAAGCTCCTTGGTAAAGTCTTGGTGATCATTATTTGGATTTGACACCAAAAGCAAAGGTAGCAAGTGCAAAAATAAACAAATGGGATGACATCAAACTAAAGTTTTTGCACAGCAAAGGATATCATATATCTAATAAGGAGTTAATATTCAGAATACATAAAGAACTCATACAACTAGATAGTAAACACACAAACAAACAAAAACCCAACATTCTCATTTTTTTATGTGGGCAATAGATCTGAAAAGACATTTTTCCAAAGAAGACATACAGATGGACAACAGGTACTTGAAAAGGTGCTCAACATCACTAATCATTAGGGAAACACAAATCAAAACCATGATGAGCTATCACTTAAAGGTGATAGAATGGCTATTACCAAAAACACAAAAAATAAAAAGCGTTATGTTGGCGAGGATGTGGAGAAAAGGGAACCCTGAGCACTGTTGGTGAGAATGTAAATTGATGCAGCCATTATGGAAAACTGTATGGAAGATCCTCAAAAAAATTAAAAATAAAATTCTTATGATCCAGCAATTCCACTTCTGGGTTATTTAGACAAAGAAAATGAAACACTAATTCGAAAAGATATATGCACCCCTATATGCATTGCAGCATTTTTTCACAATAGCTAAGGTACGAGAACAACCTAAGTGTCCATTAAAGGATGAATGGATAAAGAAAATGTGACACACCACACACACACACCAAGGAGGAGGAGCAACATGGATGGACATCAAGGACATTATGCTAAGTGAAGTAAGTCAGACAGAGAAGACAAATATAGTATGATCTTTCTTACATGTGGAATGTAAAAACAAACAAACAAAATTTAGCTTATAGATACAGAGAACAGATCGGTGGTTACGGGACAGATATGTAAAGGGGGTCAAAAGATACAGATTTCAGATTATAAAATAAATAAGTCATGAGGATGTAATGCACTACATGACAACTATAGTTAATAACACTGTATTACAGATTTGAACGTTGCTAAGAGAGATCTTAAAAGTTCTCATCACAAGAAAAAATTTGTAACTATGTGTGGTGACAGATATGAAGAATAGACTTATTGTGGTGATCAGTTGGTAATGTATACAAATATCAAACGATTGTGTTGTACATCTGAAACTAATATGCTATATGTCAATTATGCCTCAATAAAAAAAATCTTATTCTGTTCATTCAGAGCCTTAATTCTACATGAGAAATGAAAAAGGCAGAAAAATGCTCATATTTTCTGCTTTTGGTATGAGCAATGTGGAATACATTCAAATCAATAAAATTCAAGACTGTCACCAATATAAACAAAAGAGATGTATTATCACTTTGCACATCTAGTAATTAGCAATCATGACAAATAGTTCTATGAAGGAAAATCAATTGACACATTTCTGTGTGAAAAAGATTGGAATATTCACAGCTGAAATGCAGAGATAGATGACACCCGGAAAACCCAAAGTAAAGGTAAGATAGTAAGAAAGACTAATAAGGAGAGTGACAATAATAAGCCTTATTGCAACAAGTTATATTGGTGCAGATAACCCCTCACTTTTTTTTTCTTTTCTCAAATCTTTATCCCTTTCTAAACTCCTTTCTCTCCTTTTCCTCATCCTCCTTCTTTTTTTGCTTCCAGAGTGTTGTCACCTACACAACATGCTCAGTGGGACGAGAAATATATTTCCTTATTAGTTTATCTGAATCACAACTAATTTTCTTACCTGGGAGAGTATTGGTTCTCAACCTGTAGCTTTTCTTTTACATTAAGTACATCAATGGTACTAAGCCATAGCCATCCCATGCCATTTTCTTTAGAGTTTACTATTTCCTCGTACTTCTCAACATGCCTGATACATCACACCCATGTATTTGTGACTTCCTTTCCACAGGTATACCATCCTGCTTCACAGCCAGAACCAGGGGCTCTCTACACTTCACCCACCCCGAGTACTGCAGTCCACATTGCCAGTGGGATGGCAAGTGGTCCAGCTCCAAAGCCCCATCTTATTACTTGTGATACTGTCTCAGGTTGGCTTCTCTGGGTGTGGAAATCAACACATGTGTAACGGAAGGGCAGTGACAGGTCGGGCTTAGGGAAATGTCAAACTGTGGCACAGAATGACAAAGCCTCAGCCAATCTGCCGTATGCTAGAGCACATGCCATAGTTAATGATCGTGGTGCCACACTGGACCCGTAATCCCTGCCACCATCAGTTGCTGGATGTGGCCTCTGGGAAGGGGCTGCCTGCAGCTGAGCAAACGCAGAAGGTGCTGACAGCTGGAGCTTCAAGTCCTTCCTGGAAGGGGGATGGTTTCTGCCACGGAGATCCATGAGGCCAGAATGCAGAGTAGGTCAGGTCCGAAAGTGATCCCAAGCCTCCAACATGACCCCAGATCACTTGAAAGACTATAGGTTTCATTCTGGCCTGACCTTAATTTGCAGCCCAGAATGGGGGCCCAACTTCCCCATTTACTTTGGAAAATACTTCGAAATCTCACTGACCTAAATACTTGGTGCACTATAAGGTCACTAAGAGGGTTTTTTTTAAATGCACTTTTAAAAGAGATTTCTGTTTGATTTTTCAAGAAAGAATGCATATGAAAAAAGATTTTGGAGGAAAATGGTGTAACTCTAACTAAAAGTGATTTAATATCATCAAGGGAAAAGGATTGGGGGAGAAAATAATCACAGCCTTTCACAGAAGTATGTTCAATCTTAGGCCCTGCTTTAAATGTTAATTTCTGAGCTTATGAGCTTCAGCCAGGTTCTAGGGGTCTAGGGACCTTTTCCGAAAAATCTATAGCCTTTTTCTATCTCCCCAAACCACCCAGATCAGGATCCCATAAATCTGAAATTTAAACTCCATTCTGGGAAAAAATAAAAAACAACAAAACTCCATTCTTGGCACTGAAAAGCTTTAATCATTAAATCTAGTAGACATTTAAAAATTCCTAATTTGGGGGCATTAATTCCTTTCTTTCTTGAGAGTTTCCTTTGTTCTGCCTCACCATAAAACTGAGCTCCATATTACCACTAAGCTTTCTCTGCTTGAAACCGCTGCTATTAACCAGCAGAGCAGCTTCCAGAAAAAAGGTGCACTAGGCAGAAAGCATGGATGTTACCTTGACAAATGACACACCGAAAGGGCACACTGGGCAGGCACCAGAACCCTGCTTAAGCGACTCCTGCTCTGTAGGTTCAGCCCCTGCACAACATCTCTACTGTAGTCATGACCAGTCCTTACAACCAATCAGTCTGAGGATCAATCCCTCTCATTAATGTGCAAACAGCAACCAAGGCTCAACTACAAATGAAAGGCACACACAACCCACACGAGTGACCAAGTGACACACCTGGAGCACCCAGCTCAGGTGAGTAGGGATACTGTGCCACTGGGCCCCACAGGACACCTATTACATAAGACCACTCTACTAAGACTAGGACACACAGCAGCTCTACCTAGTACATAGAAACAAACACAGAGAGGCAGCCAAAATGGGGAGACAAAGAAATATGTCCCAAATAAAAGAACCAAGCTCCAGAAAAAGAACTAAACAAAATGGAGGCAGCAATCTAGCAGATGCAGAGTTCAACCCGCTGGTTATAAGGATGCTCAGTGAGAACTTCAACAAAGAGATTGGAAACAAACAAAGAAATGAGATAAAAAACATAAAAAAGAACCAGTTAGAAATGAAGAATACAATAACTGAAAATAAAGAAGACATTAGAGGGATTCAACAGGAGTAGATTAAGCAGAGAGTCAAATCAGTGATTTGGAAGATAAAGTAGCAGAAAATACCCAGTCAGAACAGCAAAACTAAAAAAGAATCCTAAAAAATGAAGACAGTTTAAGGGCCCTCTGGGACAGCATCCAGCATACCAACATCCACATCATAGGGGTATCAGAAGAAGAGAACAAGGAATTGAAAACCTATTTGAAGGAATAATGAGGGAGTCCTTCCCTAACCTGGCAAAGGAAATAGACATACAAGCCCAGGAAGTGCAGAGAGTCCCAAACAAGATGAACCCCAAGAGGCTTACATGAAGACACATCATAACTAAAATGCCAAAGGTTAAAGACAAAGAGAGAATCTTAAAAGCAGCAAGAGAAAAGCAGTTAGTTACCTACAAGGGTGCTCCCATAAGACTTTCAGCTGATTTCTCAAAAAAAATTTTGCAGGCCAGAGGGACTGGAACAACATATTCAAAGTGATGAAAACCAAACACCTACAACCAAGATTACTCTACCCAGCAAAGCTATCATTTAGAATCAAAGGCTAAAGAGCTTCCCAAACAAACAAAAAAAAAGCTAAAGGAGTTCATCACCACCAGTATTATACGAAATGTTAAAGGGGCTTTTTTAAGGAGAAGAAGAAGGAGAAAAAAAAACCATCAAAAATATGAATAATAAAATGGCAACTACATATCTATGAATAATTACTTTAAATGTAAAAGGATTAAATCGTGTATGAAAACACACAGGGTGGCTGAGTGGATACGAAAACGAGACCCTTTCATACGCTGCCTATAAGAGACTCACTTCAGATTGAAGAACACACACAGACTTAAAGTAAAGGGATAAAAAAAGATAATTTACGAAAATGGAAACAAACAAACAAGTTGGGGTAGCAATACTTACACCAGACAAAATAAACTTTAAAACAAAGACTATAACAAGAAATAGAGAAGGACTCATTAATCCCACATCTGGGTATTTATTAAAAAAAAACCCAAAACACTACTTCAAAAGGACATTGGCTTTCATATGTTCATTGCAGCATTATTTACAATAGCCAAGCTATGGAGGCAGCCTGGGTGGGCATCAATGAATGAATGGATAAGGAAGAAGTGATATATATATATATATATATATATATATATATATATCACTTCTGTGTGTGCATATATATATATATATATATATATATATGTAAATGTATTAAATCGTGTATGAAATATATAATGAAATATATATATATATAATGAAATATTACTCAGCCATAAAAAAGAATGAAATCTTGCCTTCTGCAACAACATGGGTGGACCTAGAGGGTTCTGTGCTAAGTGGAGTATGTCAGACAGAGAAAGACAGATGCAATGTGATTTAGTTTATATGTGGAAGCTAAAGAAAAAAATAAATGAACAAACAAAACAAAAACAAACTCATAGATACAAAGAATACTTGGATGGTTGCCAGATGAGAATGGGGTTGGGTAGATGGTGAAGGGATTAACAAACACAAATTTGAAGTTACAAAATAGTTACAGAGATATAAATTACAGTATAGGGAATATAGTCAAAACTATTGTAATAACTGTATTGGGGGAATCACTTCATAAATTATATAAATATATAACCACTATCCTGTACACCTGAGACTAATATAAAATAATATGTCAAGTATGTGTCAAGTATAATTTTTAAAATTTTTAAGTAATACAAAAAAAATTTTAAGTATAAATTGTTACAAAATAGTCATGGGGATGTAAAGTATAGCATAAAGAATACAATCAGTAATATTATAATAACTATGGTGTCAGATGCATAGTAGATTTATCAGGGTGATTATTTCTTAAGTTATATAAATGTCTAATCATTATGTTGTACACTTGAAATTAATATAATATTGTATGTCAACTGCAATCAAAAAATTAAAAATTAAAAAAGAAAACAATGCTCATGCTTTAAAATTCAAATAAATGTAAAAAAATGATACTGTATCTATAGCTGGGTATGCTGATTTATTTTAAATTATGACAAAGCATATTATCACGGAATTAACTGGTATATAACCAAAACTTCATATAATCATACTCTATAATAAGTTCTTTTATAATCATAACATTAATAACTGCATAATTTTTTATTGGGTACCATAATTTATTTAGTCATTCTTTCATTTGTGGACACTTAATCTGTTGACAATTTTTACTTTTCAAATAAAGAGGAGAAAATGATCATTGCAATAAAATTTTGTTCATATTTTGGCAAAGAAGCATTATGAAATCTTTGATACAGACTGACAGACTGAATACCAACTCTTTACAAAGACTTCCCATCTCGTCAGAAACTCACCAACCAACCTTTAATGTATTTACTAATTTGATTAGGGAAAATCAAACTTCATTGTATAAATACAAAATAAAATTTTATATTGTATTTCCCCTGTGAATAATTATTTTTTCCAATGTTCATTTATCTACTAAAGTTCCTGGCATTTTTCTCATTGATTTATATGTGATATTTACAGTTACTATATATATTGTTTTTGTTTTAATCTATGTTGCAAATGCTTTTTTAATTAGACATTTTAATGTAGAGGTTTTTTCAAAGAAAAAATTTATATAGCCAAATCTATCGTTTGCTTACTAAATTCTTTGTTTATATCTAGGCTTAGAAAATATTCTCTTACTCAGACATATATTATTTATTTCTATTTTTGTCTATTTCCTGTCTTTACTTTTAGATTCAACTGTTTAGTCCGTTCGGAATTGATTGTGGTATGTAATATGAGATGAGAATATGACGGAATTTTTTCAAATTATGAGCCAACATTTCAAAACAGTTTACTGAATCTTTTTCTTTTCTACTCAGTTATTATACCACACACAATAATTCTATTGTCTGTTTCTGGGCTATCTATTCTTGAGTGGGCAACAATGTTTTTATTATTGTAGCTCTATGGTATGTTCACGTACATGATTGGCAACTCTTCTTCTTGCTGTTTTCCTATATATTTTCAAGGTTTTGGTTTTCTAATTGTTAATTTCTAATATGCTATTATGGTGAGGCATTTTTATAGGTATTGCACAGATAGTTTTGGAATATCCTGGAATTCCTTCTTGCCTTGTACAGTGTCAGTTTTTGTAAATGTTCAATGTGAGCTTGAAAAAAATGTGAATTCTCTGATTGGAAGGCACAGGGTTGTATGTATACCCATTAAATCAAGCTTTTTTATTTCATTGTTAAGATCTTCCATATACTTACTAATTTTATATCTACTTGATCTATGAATTTTTGAACGCTGTGTAAAATCACTCATAATGATTGTGGACTTGTCAAATTTGCTTATTATTTTCTTGGTTTCAAACTACTGTTTTTCAACGTATTTTGCCTTTTCTCTTTGGTAGTTTTAACAATTTTTTTTTCTTTAATGTTCTGTAGTTTCACCATGGTATCTCTTACTTTGAATTTATTTATTCTGCTTGATAGTCACAGTGTACTTTTGTTATGAGAACTCGTATATCTTTTTGCAGTTCAGCTATTATTTCTTTAAATATTATTTTTCCTCCATTCCCTTCTTCTGGAACTTCTATTACACATGTGTTAAGCTGCTATATCTATTCTGCATGTGTCAACTGTTCTTTCATATATTTTATCTCTTTATCACTCAGAGATAACTCTTCAGCACCATCTTTTAATTTATTAATTCTCTCTTTAACTTGGTGCAATCTATGGTATATTCTATTTCACTTTTTAATTTTAATACATATTTTATTTTTTATAATTTTTAAATATTAATTTTTTATGTCCAATTTTTTTACTTTTACTTTCTATATTGTATTTTCTTGTTAATCTGATTCCTTCATTTAGTTCTTTTAGCATTGTACATATATTTATTTTAAAGTTTTGTCCAACTGTTCTATAATATTGTAATCTAAGGTCAATCCATGTCCCATTGTTGATCCTGTTAGATGGCCTTGTGAGATTAAATTTCTTCACACATTGTAAAGGTTTGGTCGTGTATCTGAAATTAAATCTCTTCATGTGTGGTAGAATTTTGTTTTTAGGCTCAATTTGATTGCAGAAGTTTGGTTTTTGTCTTGTTTTTTTCTCACTCTCTGCTTTTCGCTATTTACTTAATTTTGTATTACATTTTATTTAGAATTTCTATATGTTTGAAATGGATGGGATGAGGAAATAGGTCCTTATCAGTTAATTTTGTCATAGGTCTTCTATTTATCTCTGTTAATTTTGGTGTAAATTCCTCCAAATGTCACTGAGATTGTGTTTAGATATGTTAAAACTTTAATTTAATTTGGGAAGAATTGATATTCTATTTAGATTTCCCAACCAGGAACATCAACTATGTGAATTACCATTTAATCAAGTCAGTTTTTTCTACCTCTTAATACGCTTTCATATTCTAATGCTTTCTGGAGTAGTTAAAACCATAGTACTCAAAATAGGGTTATTGATTAACATTACTAACTTAAAATTCCTGGAATGTAGCCAGGATGTGAGAACATTCAGACTTGATGTGATAGTTCTCCTTAATCCCTACAAGGTTTCTTATATCAATGTCACTCTTGATTTGTTTCTTGCCATCAAAGGATGCCATGAGCAGTGCTTCAGGCTCTGTAAGGACATCTTCTTGAACTAGTTTCCTAGTCATTTGTTTCCTCTTTTAAGGACAATGTCAAGGCCCAAGGCCAGAAACACATGGCATGGCCATCAGCCAAGAACAGAACTGGCCTATAGGGTAGAGCAGCAGCAGTTGTTAATAGAAGGCATGTGTGGGTGTGTGTTTGTGTGTATTTGTGCATGCTAAGGCCACCTGCTCATAAATCTTTGAAAGAAGGAATCTTTTCTCATAATTGTCAAGCTCTACTGCCCCTACCTTGTACCTCGCATTTTGTTGATTATAAAGTATCTGAATGCTAATTATCTGCTGGTGCGGGGGAGAGGGAGGGATTACAGCAATCTAATAAATAAATGTCATTATGTTCATACTTCATTTAAAGTCGACTTTTTATTCAGAAATGGGAGCTTTCTAATGTTTTGGTGTACCAATATGTTATACGCTTTAACCTACTTAACTCTTTTCATTTTAATTTACTTAATGTCATATCTGCTATCTTCAAAAGAAATGTCACTCGGCCTACCACTCATCAAGGCAAAATTTAAGATATAAACAATTTGTTTTAAGATTTTCCAAACCAAGAAAAAAGTTTACAAAATGTAATAACTTCTGAACTTTTTCTCGAAATGACAAATTATGTATATCTATGTGTGATACATATATACATACCTATATAATTTGTTTTTCAAAATAAATATCCTAAAGTTTAGACTGAATCAAAGTTTCAAGATCTATAAAATTCCTGATGACAACAACAACAACAACAAACAACACAAGATCTCAATAGACAAGAACAAAGCCAACTTGTCTTGAAATGAAATATGTGCTACATGGGTCATCTCTTTTGGAGTCACAAAATCAATTTGCCACAGGATAAAGTAGTTTCAAGTAAGCATTTTAAATTATACTAATTTACTACATCACCCATTTACTCTAATGAAATAACTAAACACAGCATTTATAGACACTTAAGAACTTTAAAAATATATACCAACAATTATACTTAAAATTCCACATTAAAAGAAAAATTCTAAAACACAATAAAATGAGTTATTATAAGAAGGAACTTCTGAAATGTTAGTCGTTCCTCACTGATTACACTGTGCAACAAACACTTCAGGGGTCATGAAAAGACAAACCAAAAGAGATTCAGAACATTCCTTTGGCTGAATTATGTCCTTGTAGTTTGCCACAAATCATTCAATTAAAATAAACAGCCTTGAGGAATTATAATAATAATCTGAGTCTTTGAATCTGTTTATACTGAATGCTTATAATTCTATCCTATGAACACCACTGAAGTAGGAAACAATAAATATGCTATTACATTGGAAAATTTTGAGACTAGGTTTTGATAATCGATCACAGAAAAATCCTAGTTCAGAAATCAGCTTTCCAAGAATAAAAACAAACAAACAAAAAAAAAAACACTTTAAAATGTCTTACGTATACCTTTCATTCTCAAAGACCAGAAACCATGTGAGTCCATAGTTATTTCTCTAGGTTCTGCAATGTTCCTTCAACATTCCTTCTGAGGATTTAAATGGATTTAATTTTAACTGGAATGAAATTTAATAAAACTGTTCCTCATTGCAAAAAATCAGTGATTGGAATAGTTACTGTAACACAAGCTTTCAGCTTCTCATCCAACTTTTCATTACTAGAGGATTTAATAGTAGCACCTTTTTCAAGCCATCCTCTTAGTCCTTAAATATCGACTGTCTTCAACTGTTGTTCTAACATCTTACCCAGCCCTTTCTTATTCCTAAACACAGAGGCCCAGTTAATCATAAGCATGATACAGAAGAGAAGTAACAAGTAGGTTCTGCAGGTTCAGGAAAGCATGCCAAGTTGTGAATCTCCTAAGAGGACAATTTGAGTTATTGACTTTCAGTATTGGGATAGATGTTAGACACTTAGTCCAAATTCTCACCTCCTCTGTAATATTCCCAACAGATGGTATACAGCATCTAGCTAAACCAATTTAATTCCAAGGAATTCATCATCGTTCATGATAGAGCATTTTATTTTGAATAATACTAACGTGACTATTTAAAAGGACTCCTATATTTAAATAAAGAATGCCTATTCTGTCTTCTCCAAGAAAGCACTTAACATTTTTTAACGTAACTGTGTATCTACCTACTCCCATGTTGCCTTCCGCTTTCCAAGTTAAGCATTGGTACATTCTTCAGTTTCATTCCTTCACCCTTAATCTTATAAGTCACCACTAATCTTATAAGTTTGCTTATATCCCTCGTAAAATGTGGCTTCCAGAAAAAAATAAGTTTCAGATGTCGTCTGATCAATGACAACTGAGATGAGGCTGCCACCTCCCTATGTACGTGTAAATCCTGTTCTAGTGGTTTTGCTTCATAATATGGAATTTGCTTTTTGGCAAGTATCATCAAATTGTTACTTCATTTTGAATGTACAGTGAATTAAACTCCCAGGGTCTTTTTATCTGCTGTCAAGCCAGTCTCTGTAATCCAATATGTACCTTTTTGGACATGTAGGAAGAAATTTTCATTGTTTTCTTTTGCACTAAAATTAACTAACAAAAAAAGAATAAAAAATACTTAAATACCCACAATTCTACCAATATAAGTCGGTCAATTCAACTATTTAAATTTTCCCCTTAAGTCTTTCCTATATGCTAGTAGCAATCATATCTTAGATACTGTTTAGCATTGTTATTTCATTTCACATTATGTCATAAGTATGTTTCTACATGGAGTCCAACATTTTCATTTTTAAAAAATCTGCAAAATTTTCCTTTAAGTTGATGTACTACAGTTTCATTAAGCACTTCCAGTTTTTATTGTTATAAATAACTCTACTTAGTTCCTTGGAATAAAATCCCAGGGTTATAAGGTTAAAGGGACACCTTTATGAATCTACAGCAGTATTTCCAAACTGCTTCCAAGATGGAAGAAGATGCTTGTGCTAGGTTTTCCCTAACTCTCCAGGAATGACCATTTAAGAATATCTGTTTTGCTCAGATTATAGGATGGGTTTAACTCTTAATGTTAGAAAATGAAGAACAGTTATTATCCTTTTCTACTTTATGCCAAATTTTCTAGCAAATGCTGTGCAAAGTATCTTTTATAACATGGCCTCAGCTTACCTTTTCTGGATCATTTACTCCTGCCCTCCTCATTTCCTCCTGGTAGAGTTAATACCGTCTACGTCTTCCAATAGTCCTTTGTGCCTGTGCATGAGTAAGAGAGAAGGAGTAAGATAAACAATTCATCATATTGTTTCATAATTGTCATCTACGTGTTTGTCTCTCACCTAGACTGTGAGATTTTCAAAGGAAAGACGAAGTCTTCATTTTTATGTTACCAGTAAATACTAGTGTACCTAACATAAAGAATAAGTGTTTTACGAAGGAATGGAGAAACATACTCATTCCATCTTGTCTACAATGATAGTACCGTTATTCCATCTTGTCTACAATGTTGTTACCATTTTAATGGTACCTGGTTATTTTTTAAAGATGTGTTAAACATTATTCTTAATGTTGAATATTTTTTCACGCTTATTCAAGATTGAATCATCTGTTGTCTGATTGTGCTCTTTGCCCATTTATATGTTGGGATAAGCTTTTATATTTCCCTCATCAATCTGAATGTTCATTTTCAGTTAGCAAATGCTTATATAGCATTTATTATTTGCCAGGTATTGCTCTAAGAGCTTTACAAATATTAACTCATTCAATCTTTGCAAAATCCTTGGTGCTATCAGAGGCACAGAGAAATTAAGAAGCTTGTCCAAAGTCACACAGTTAGTAAGTGGTAGAGCCAAGATACGAACTTAGGGACCTCAGGGTCCATGCCCCTAAGCCCTATTTTATGCTACTCCTATTTATATTTTCAAATTAACGTTCTGTAATATTTTCTATAAGCAATCATCTAGTCTATGGTTGTGCTTTTTACTTTAGCTGCTTTGTTTTCAGTTGTATTAACACTTTGGAAATGATTTCAGTGTCCAGGAAAATACAGATCAAAGCTAAGTTATGATCCACAAAGCCCTTCTTCTTCAAATAGGTTGGTTGTTTTCAATGTTGATTTGCCCACCCTGGCTTCTGGCACCCTAAAGTGGGCCCCAGGCATCCTCACACCCACTGACGCCTTCCCCCACACTCTCACGTGCAATCCTGACTGTGGAAATTTTACTTTTTTTTTTTTTTCCGGAATGTAATTTACTATCTTTCATTTTGTGAGACCCGAGATCCACTTATCTGGAGGAATGACTTTCTCCAAAACTTTTGTCACACTCCACTGCTGGGGATTGGCTGCTCCTCTGGCCGGCTATCCTGCTCACCTCAGTTAGGTCACCTGGACACTACTAGGCAGATGGTGCCTTCCACTGAGAAACTCCTACTGCCTTGCTTCTACTATCACACAGAATCCTTTGCAACAATAACAGGTTTCCTTTGAGGCTGAGCCAAACTCAAAGCCCTTCAAAGCACCTTTGGGTGTCATGATCTTAAACTGCCATTTATGACCACAGAGACTATGGCATTCCTTAGAGTGCTATGTGGATGCCGACCCTCCAAAGCACTGTACTGATATACAATTCTATACTCCATTCTGCGTCCTCTGCCATTTCTTGGCTCACTCAATTCCCATTGGTCACAGCCCCTCTGTAGGGATTCCAGCCTGTCTGGCTGCATTAAGAGAATCTATTGCTCTTTTTCTTCATGTTTTGTTCTCTTACATCAAAGTTTAGAAAATTGTCAAACACTGAAAGACACTGGGACTAGAAGGCAGGTGTTATGCTCTTCCTCTAAAATTTAATCTCATTAATTTTGACCTATTATTAATCCACCTTTCATCATTTTTCTGAATATGAATTCTGTTCCTCTATACATTCACATCAGCAAATTTATCATCTAAAACTTGATAAAAATAAATGCCTCTTCCATTTTCATCAAAACTGCTGGCTTCATACAAGATTGCTTACATATACTCAGGGTCTCCTGTCTCATAGCAATACCTAAGGATACACACAGCTGTACTGTAACCCGGTTTACATTTATCTCTCTTATCTATTATATTGTCATTACATACTTTGAAAAATGCTGTCCAGAAATCCAGGTAGATTGCTTATATAGATTTGCCTGATAAAACAATGTCTTTGTGTTAAGAAAGGAAAAGATGTCCCTGGGGATTTTGTGATGTGTGTTTCATATTTTTTTTAATCTTTCTATATTCAAAAGTTGTAAAATTGATGTGGGATACCCCTAAATGACTGCGGATCTTCTTTCCATCTTAATAGTCTCTGTAAGTTTCAGAGGTAAGGCTATCTACTACTAAGGTCCCTAGTTTTATAATTTCACAAGATTCCTTAAGTCTGGTAAATTTTTGAGAAGAACCATAAATATTTCAGAATGTTAAATTGACTGTTACTTTATTTGGCTCATCAGATATTTCTTGATCATCAGATTTGCATTAAAATAGCTTTCCAATAAGTATTAAAAGAAGGCAGATTATTTATTTAAAGTCATCAAGATATTATAGGATTTATTTTGAGAAGAATACAATGGAGACTCTTTTCATATAAAAAGTAATTTTGTCGCTTTCTTAATTAAGATATTTCAGTTGTTTATAAAGATAAATCTCTTTCCACTTTATCCCAGATGACTTCCGTCTTCCTATGAAAGACCCTTGCTACTTCTAGTCCATTATTTCATCCATTTCAGGTGAAACTGGAAGTGCACAGTTCCAGGAACAATTAACTAACAGTTCAGTGATCTGATCACTTAGAGAATTTGACTTCTGCCTCAGACATTATTTTGTATTACAAAATAAATTTTCAATGGCTCAGCTATAAGAAAGTAGGTTCACAGCCAGGGTATTAAAATTTGCAATTCAAGTCCTGAAGTGACTGCATGTCATAAATTCCACCCTGACCCACGTTAACCCTAGCAACAGGGCAAGCATAATAGACATGAAAACCTTTCACCTCCCCTATGAAATTCTTGACATTTTCCCATTGTTATGGGGATTTTCTCAGCTGAATGCACACACACAAAACTCCAAATTAGTATTTGCCCTTAGCAAGCTCTCATGATATTTTTCTCTGGTTTTCCAGAGCTAGAATCATTAGTTTAACCCCTCACCATTCAGAAAACAGAATCTAATACAGATTTCTATTTTTAGGCCTATGTGTTTCTAGGGCAATGTTTATCCTATTCATCCTGACTTTCAGTAATCTCTCATTCCAGAGAACAAGACTGAAAAAAATGAACATCTTGTAATTAGGAAATTCACGAACTACCCCACTGAATACTAGAAAGCATAAAAATTAGAAAGCTAGCACTGGTTTTAGTTCCTTAAATGCAGCGTTTTTTCAGTGACTCACTGGCAACACCAAGTGAACAACTAGTTCCTGGTATGAAAGATACCCTGTTACTTTAACTTGTCATAAAGAGTAACAGGTTAAAAATCTACTCTTCAGTTTGTGTGTTTTTGTGTAGTGTGGAATCTTGGCCATTTCCCCTCAAAATAAACCAGCAACATATAACTGTTTCTGTAGTCACACACATTTGAGTTCAGTCTAGTAATGCTTATAAATGGGTAATTAACACCTTTGCAATTAGCTAAAGAGCCTGTTTCATTGTGATGTTAATCATCTATTTTTTTTATCATGATTAATTTTATTTTAATGTAGTCATAAAGGAAAGCAATAACATGAGAATATGTAGTTAGAAAGATATTTGTGGACACTTTAGAAAACATTAATGGTTTCATTTGCATGTATTACAGAGTGATGAATGCAATGGAAAATGTTTAATCCCCACATTGTAGTGACAGGTAAATTTTGCCCTGTGGCAATACAAATAACTGAATAAAACAAATTCACCCTTTGCTGTGTGCTAACAGAATTACTACTGGTCATACACCATAATTAGTAACACTTCACACTCTCAGGAATCTTGGAGTGTAGAAAGCAAGTGGAAAAAAGAATATTATCTAATGCAACAACAATTCAAATGTGCATGTGATAAAATGGTCACTTTTAGTATAGCATGCATGGAATGAGATCTTCAGAATTTCTCAGGAGCAGGTGTTAGATATATAAATATACATACAGAACTGTACATAGGGCCTCTCTGTGTTTGTTTCCCTTTCTCTCTGTTACTCTGCTTTTTGAAGCCACAGACTTTATTGCTTATTCAAGAACAAGTTACCTGAAGTGACTGTTAGCATAACCAATGTACATTATTTTGTACTACTATGAAATCCATTTAGAATGCCCTGTAAGATAGATGAATTGTTTATTCTGAAATAGATGACTCTTCAGCTATAAGAGCTCTGTCTATTTGATTATTTTCAATATAGAATTAACTGCCTTGTACACAATCTTCTGATTTAAAACTCTATGAAAAATACATTTTGTGCAGTGTGCCTTTGACAGAATTACTTATTGGCCCCTGAGGGTCATCATCTGCTCTTAAACAGGATATTTTGCAAGGTTTGAGAAATTACATATACCAGATAATGAAACTGACATTTCCTCATCTGTTTCATTCTGAAGAACTGAAATATGACTTTATTATCTGTAATGCTATACTACATGCTTAGTGATTGATAAGACTCACTCCAATGATTGAACACTGCACAGAAACTTCCAAATAAAATTTGGTTAACAAGCTCAAGCTGGGCTGCTAGTGCCACAAGCTCAGCATCTATTTGCTTACTATACATGCAACATCTAGGATACAGTCTGGCACAGTATGGGATACCAAGAAAGATAGTTGGGAACTGAGGGCTGAATGAGCAGCTTCTGAACAACAAGAGAAAGAGATAGAACAGAGCAGGTAGGAAACTGCAGAGCACTCAAGGAGCCACAGGAACTCTGGTCTGATAAAGCCAGTAAGCACCGTTGTTCACACCCCTCCTCTTCCACAGAGTGGGACACGGGAGCTCTATTTAGGTGCTCTGGACTCCCTGCAAGATCACCTCAGTGCTTTTCCAGCAACATTGCCTGGAGGCTTTTGCACTGAACAAAGGCAGCAAGCAGGGTATCACCACACCCACCCCATGCCCTGCCTGAGAGCTGTTCTGGCCCTGCATGTCAGTGACCCAGGTGTCATAAGAGCCTGCCAGGGTCCAAGGGGCTTCCCAAAACTATTCAGCATGTAAAGCCTACACAGAGGTCTCTTCTTCACAAGACCACTTTCACTACAACAAACAAAAGAGAGACAGCATAGAGAAGACTGGAGAAACGCGGGAGCTCTCCAGGGACTTTGGGAATTTTTTGGGGTTGGAGGGGCCAGTGAGCACCATTGTTTATGTCCCCTTCCACCTCCATAGAGTGGGCAAATGCTCTATGAAGATGCTCTGACCTACCTGCAAGGTTCCTGCAGTGTGTTCCTGGATATATCGCCTGAGCCCATTTTGGCCCAAACAAAGGGAGCAAGCGGGAGCAAAAGGATATTACTTCATGCAACTGGCCTCCCCACCTGGAGCTGCCTGGGCTTGATAGGCCATTGCCCCAGATGCCTTAGGCACCCGCTGGGTTCCTATCTGCTTGCCCAAACCACTGACACACACAACATATACAGGCTGTTTCTACATAAGGTCACTTTTTCGAGACTGGGAGAGATAGCTATTTTGCCTAATTCATATAAACAAATATAGAAACTCCAATAAAATGAAGACAGGATCACATCTCTCCAATGAAGGAAACAGAAAAATCTCCAGATAAAATAACCCTAAGAAAATGGAGATAAGTAATTTGCCTGATAAAGAATTGAAAGAAAGGGTCATAAGGATGTTCACTAAACTTGAGAGTGGAATAGAGGAACATAGGAAGAACTTCAACAAAGAGTTAGAAAGTATAATAAAGAACCAAACAGACATTTTGGTATGGAGAATCCCAGATGGCAGAGTAGATACATGCTGTGCTTGCCTCATCCCATGAACACATCAAAATTACAGCTAAATTATAGAATGATCAACCTGGAGAACCATCTGAAGTCTAGCTGAACAGAAGTTTTATAACTAAGGATATAAAAAAGAGGCCACACAAAGACTGGTAGAAAGAGCGAAACCTTCATGTGGTGGATGAAAATTGGGAGGGATATCTCCGCCACAGACGTTCCCCATGGAGGAGAAAGGGACCCCAGCCCCACGCTGGGCTCTCCAGCCCAGAGAACTGGTGCTGGGAAGAGGAGGCTCCACAACATCTGACTGTGAAAAACAATGGGGATTTTGACCATCTAGCTGTGATGGAAGTCACATAGGAAACCCAGATGTCCTCTTAAAGGGCCCTCACAGACTTGCTCACAGGCACTCACCCTGGGCTCCAGTGAAGGAATGGTAACTCAGGGGGCCTTGGAGACATGTGGGGGACAGACTGAGGTGAGTGGCTTTGAGGTGTGGGCTGGAGGATAGGTGCAATTTTCCCTGTGTGGGCTCCTTCTCCCTTGCAGCCAGCAGGCGTGTGCAGTCTTTCAGTGTTGCTCACTGCCCCACTCCCATGGCCAAATCTGAATCTGATTGGTCTGGTGAACTCTGCTTGCTCAACCCTGGTGACTCATGAGACCCCACCACACCCAACTCTACTGCACAAGGCTTTATCAGCAGCTGAAACTTATGGGAGCTGGCAACCAGCAGCGGGGCTTGGTGTGTCCTGACTTTATGTGGAGCTACCCTAAACCCAATACTGGCAGTAGCTTCCTCAGTTTACAGTGTGGCATCTCCCACACACCTCCAGGTGCAGCACAGGCAGTGACCAATGGTGGATCTCCAACAGGTCACAGGCACTGGCTGACCTGTGTGTGCACTGGAACCCCTCCCAAGAGGACCCAAAACCAACATACTTGGAGATTGACTTCAGACCACAGCAGATATCCACCCAATTAACCCTACAAGTGGCACACCCAAGAGCCTGTCTAAACAGGGACCAGTGCACACTGGGGGGAATCCTACCCTATGTAGTAAGCCCCTGCACAGCAGCTGTGGACATGGCCAAACCCCACAGAATTCAGCCTGAGGGTCAATCCCACCCACTGATGTGCCAATAGCAATCAAGGCTCAAATATAACAGGAGACACACACAACCCACACAGGGACTCTCCTGGAATACCCAGCGTGGGTGACTAGCAAGACTGTGCCACTTGACCCCACAGGGCACATACTACATAAGGCGACCCAGCAAGACTAGGAGATGTAGCCCATCTACCTAATACATAGAAATAAACACAGAGAGGCAGCATAAATGAGGAAACAAAGAAACATATCCGAAATGAAAGAACAGGAGAAGACTCCAGAAAAAGAACTAAATGAAATGGAGGTAAACAACCTACCACATACAGCGTTCAAAACAGTGGTTATAAGAATGCTCAAGGAACTTAGTGAGAACTTCAACAAAGAGATAGCAGGCATAAAAAAGGACATAGAAAAAATAAAAAAAGAACAGTCAGAAGTGAATACAATAACTGAAATAAAGAATGCACTAGAAGGAATCACCAGCAGACTAGATGAAGCAGAGGATTGAATCACAATTTGAAGACAAGGTAGCAGAAAACACCCAATTGGAACAGTAAAAAGAAAAACGAATTTTAAAAATGAGTTTAAGAGGCCTCTGAGACAACAAGAGTAACAACATTTTCATCATAGGGATACCAGAAGGAGAAGAGACAAAGCAAGGAATTGAGAATCTATTTGAATAACTAATGACTGAAAACTTTCCTAATCTGGTGAAGGAAATAGACACACAAGCCCAGGAAGTACAGACAGTCCTAAACAAGATGAACCCAAAGAGGTCTACACCAAGACACATTATAATTAAAATGGCAAAGATTAAAGACAGAGAATCCTAAAAGCAGCAAGAGAAAGGCAACTAGTAACTTATAAGAGAGCTCCCATAAGACTGTCAGCTGATTTCTCAACAGAAGCTTTGCAGGCCAGAAAGGATTGGCAGGAAATATTCAAAGTGATGAAAAGAAAAGATCTACAACCAAGAATACTGTACCCAACAAGATTGTCATTTAAAATTGGAAGGACAGAGAAAGAGCTTCCCAGACAAGAAAAAGTTAAAGGAGTTCATCACCACCAAACCAATATTGCAATGAATGTTAAAGGGACTGCTTTAAGATGGGGGGGAGGGGAGATTTAAAAAAATAGGAATAATAAAATGGCAATAACTACACATCTATCAAAAATTACTTTCAATGTAAATGGATTAAAAAACATAGGGTCCAATAAAAAAACATAGGGTCGCTGAATACATTAGAAAACAAAACCCTTACATATACTGCCTTCAAGCAACTCATTTCAGACTGAAAGACACACACAGACTGAAAGTAAAGGAATGGAAAAAGTTATTTCATAAAAATAGAAATGGAAAAGAAAAAAACATCTGGGGTATCTGAAGAAACCCAAAATGCTGCTTTGAGGGCACATGTCCATCCATATGTTCATTGCAGCATTATTTACAATAGCGAAGATGTGGAGGCAGCCTGGGTGTCCATCAATGGATGAATGGATAAAGAGTAGGTGATACATATATTCAATGCAATATTGCTTGGCCCTGGAGGGTAATGGGTTCTTTCCAGGTGGCATGGATGGACCTGGAGTGTATTGTGCTGAGTGAAGTATGTCAGATAGCGAAAGACAAATGCAATATGATTTCACTTATATGTGGAATCTAAAGAACAAAATAAACAAACAAACAAAACAGAAACACACTCATAGATAGAGAACATTTTGATGGTTACCAGATGGAAAGGGGGTTGAGGAGGTGGGTGAAAAATGGGAAGGGATTAAGAAGTACAAATTGGTTGTTACAAAGTAGTCAGGGATATGGGGTATAGAAGAGGTATATAGTTAATAATATTGTAATAGCTATATATGGTGTTAGATGGGTACTAGATTTATCGGAGTAATAGATGGGAGGGATGTGGGACATGGTGAAAAAGGTGAAGGGATTAAGAAGTATAAATTGATAGTTACAAAATAGTCATGGGGATGTAAAGTAAAGCATAGGGAATATAGTTAATAATATGGTAATAGCTACGTATAGTGCCAGGTGAGTACTAGACTAGTCAGGGAGATCACTTCTTAAATTATACAAATGTCTAGCCAGTATGCTGTACACCTGAAATTAATATAAAATAATATTGAATATTAACTGTATTTGAAAAATTGAAAAATGGGAGGAAAAGTGAAGGGGAATAAGAGGTTCAAATTTCCAAATATCAAACAAGTCATGGGGATTTAATTTACAGCATGGGGAATATAATCAATAATGTTTTGATAGCACAGTATGGTGTCAGATAGTTGCTGGACTTATGGTGATCACTTCTTTAGGTATCTAAATGTTGAACAACTACCTTACACCTGAAACTGATAAAATGTTGTATGTTAGCTACATTTTTAAATAAAAGTCTTTAAAATAAATAAATAACACACTAAAAAATGTCACAAAAACAAAACAAACACCAAACAGACATGAAGAATATAATAACTGAAATGAAAAACACATTAGAAGGATTCAATAGCAGATTAGCTAGCACAGAAGAATGCACCAAGGTTTCCATCTCAGATTCCACCTTAAACTGAAAGCAAACCATATGATATGTTCTTGCCTTTATCTGGTTTGTGAAGGATCCAGTCTCCTAATATGGTAAATAAGACTGTATTATAATAGAACCTTCAGTTCTGACATAACTATTTGTTCTATATTGACCTGTACAAACATGGCTTATGGCTTATAACTAACCTCAGAAATTAAAACTTCACTACGAGCTCAACAATATTACTTTATGATCATCAAAATGATATTTAAAATCATTTTTATTTATAGAAAAATGCTCTCATTTTAAACAACATGGGAAAATTAGGATATCATTTGATCACAACCATTTTTTAATTATTAGAAAAACATACTAGAAAAAAAGATACCAAAATAACAAGTGATTATCTCTTGGTGGTAGGATTATTCATATTTTTATTTCTGCTTTTCCATACCTTCCAAATTTTTTACAATAAACAGTTACTATATGTGTAATTTCAAAACTTTTATGTTGAAAATATTACCAAATCACTATTTATTTTTCACTTATTTTAGTTCCAGGTAATTATTCAAATCACCTCTGCAACTTAATCGTGATCTATTTTTCCACAAATGGCTAAGATCATAATTTTATTTGCATGAGTGGGTGTCAATGCTCTTCTGAGAATAGAAAGGAAGGCTTTCACCAGAACATGTCACCACAAAAAGAAAAATGAATATACACTTAGAAATGTCAATCCATTTCTATATTCCTTTTTTAAAGAAAGGAATACAACTATCTCATCTGTGTTCTATATTTCCCCATGCTAACCTGAATTTATGGCAGATGTTAACTATAACTTAGTATGTGGTACTTGGGAAGGATCACTAAGAATTGCTTTTATTAATTTTCTTTTTAGAAAAGAAGCTACCATTTGAAATTGCTGAAAGTTCCAATTTCTAAAGTGGAAATATCAATTAGGCTTTGTAATAAATTCCCTTTGTTTTGGGAAATTCACCAGGATAGAACTTTTTGTTACATAAACATACCTACCATTGTTCCTGAAAAGAACTGTGAAGTCACCATAAATCTGAATGTAGTCACTGCAGGACACATCCTTGTTATGTCAGGTAATACAAATGGCTGCATTTTCAGGCAGACTGTGACTTTGCAGAGTTAGAGAAATGTTTTCCCAAAATATGGATTTACACTGAATGTCAGTGCCCTACACATATCAAGATTGAATTACTCAAAACTTGGGAAACACATTTTCAACTATTGTGATTGTATTATCTGAGCCTTGACTGTCAGCCCATGCTCTGCGTCTTCTGCTAAAGGAATGGGAGTTTCAATGTCAATCTAGCTGGGACAAGAATGGATGGGCCTTGGCGATGGGGAAGGAGGGAATCTTTTGAGATATGGGGCTAAAGAAGTGGAGTCCTGAAGTGAAGAAACGTGGAGATTTCTCCTTGGCTGGAGTAGTAAACTGGCCTCCAGACACACAGGAATCTGTAGAGGGATCTGAGCTACATACAACCCTGACAGTGGGTTCAAACATCCAGGGAAAATTACTTTGGCATCAGATATTATTTCCCAAACATTCAGTAAAGCCTTCCTAAGCAACATTGACCCTCACCTCAAAGGGATTTAGAAGGATTAAGAGGGGAAAAAAATGTGTCTACAGTTGGAGCAACTCTGTCCAGCATGCACTGGGTCAAGTCTTATCAGGAGTGGCCACAGGTAACTCGGGGAGCTGTGGAGTTCAAAATGGCCTGCAGGATGAGTTAGAGATGTGGAAGCATTCCCTAGTGATTCCCAGGAATATGTGAGAAGAGGAATCTAGGAAAGAGATTGTAGATTGAAATAGGGCAAGTAGGAGTCACCAATAATTATAGCTTTTGAATAGTAAAAATAAATATGACCCTCAGTTAGAGAAGAGAGGTATGTTGTCTATGCATATATAACCTAGTCTTTATAATATTTTAAAACAGAGTTTGAGACTTTCAGTCAGTCAGATGACCCATTTTGAGTTCTCAGTTTTACTTGTTAAAATGTGTTTAGCAAACACTTCACCAAGAAAAAAAAAATGTGTTCCGTATTGTGCTTTCATTTCTACCTAATTCCTTTTCTCTGTGGCTTCACTAAGAGATTGTCATTCCATTCTTGTAAGTTTCTTACTGTTAAAAAGTTCTTTCTAATACATTCTTGTCCAAGCTAACGGTCTCTGCTATGTATAAGGAAAGAATTGTGCCCTCTGCTACAAAGAACATACCAAATTCCTTCAAATAATAAAATAGAGTAAGTCAACTTTATGTTCCCGATGGGCTGTAGGAGTTCATAAATTATCAAAATCCTATTAATAGTCTCAGCAAGTACACTTCTGAGGAAAGTAGCCTAAATCACTTATTTCCTGCATACACATTATGGCTCCCACCACATGGTTTCAGTGAAAACAACCCTGGTCACCACCTCCAGGAGAGTCCAAGGTGGAGCAAAGGTAAATAGTGGCAGGTGACTAAGAACCACAGAGGCAGAGGAAGTGTCCAGACACCCTCTTCATGATGTTTAGCAAGATTGACTTCTAGTTCTTGAAGAGCAGAGACAGGGCTCCATTACTGTCCAGTGACACCAGGATTCAGGCCACTTTTTTTGTATCACCTATCAGGTGGAGGCCATTTATCTACCTTATCCTCAAACTAGTAGTAGCCTAGAGAATTCTAATATGTTATTATTAATTGTTTGTGGTGGAGGGAGGATGAATACAGTGAAGTTACTTTCTCTCTCAGAGCTTTGTGGATGAGACGGGGCAGACATGGGTCTATAAACACCCCCTGTTCTGCTCTTGCCTTCTTGCCCCGGGGACTATGGATTCCCTTATAAGGCACTCTCTCACTTAGCCCCTTAAGGACTAAGGCTGAGCTCTGAGTGCAGTTCACCCGTGGGGGTCCCAGGGCACAGACTTGTGTGCTGTGTGAGGGACACAGAGGTGGTGGTTGGTTGGGGCGGGGAGGGCAGCAGATTACTGGATCTCTGAGCCTTTTGACGACTTTCTAAGGTCCATCAGGCACACACTGCCTCTCTGGGAACACAAGGGCGGCTGCCCCAGAAACACATCCACGGACACTGTGCCTCCTTCTAGTGTCAGTGAGAAACTCATTCATCTCACAGTCAGGGACTATAATTGCTTCCACTCTGTGAAGTTTGGAATTCCACTTCTTCAGATGTAATGACCCTTTCTTCGTGGAGAGTCTTGTGTTTGTGAGTCACACCAATATTGTGTTTTCATTTCTCTTTTGTGTTCCATTAATCACTTCACATTCATTTTGCTTTCCCTCTGTCCTCGCCCCCATTTCCCGGTAAGTTTTTCTCTACCTCAATACTTTCCTTCCTGAATTATTCATTTTGTCAAGATGCACTTTATTCCTCCTAATAAATTGAAGGATATCAGCCTGAATTTAGAGCATATGTAACCCCAAACCAAGAGACAGACCTGCCCACACCTGGAAGATCCCTGCACATTTGCTTCAGTCCCTCCCTGATTCCTGAATCCCAAAATTTGGGGATGGGATGGAGGAATTTTCTTTGAAGCAAAATATATTTCTTTGAAGCACTAGGTGAGTGTTGTGAACACCAGGATTTGGAAAGCCTTCCATCAACTCTGACTCCGTCCTGGGTAAGGACTCTGTGCTTTCTATCTTTGTCACCCAATGCCCAGAATAGTGTTTGATCAAAAGTAGGTGTTCAGTAACTGCATATCGAATGAAGAACTAAACTAATGAAGGAATGACCAAATTAAATAAATAATGAAGTACCAGTCATAGGCAAAACAGTAAAAAACAAAATGTATTCATTCAGCCTATCATGTTTACCACATTTTGCCTGACCTCCGAATGGCTCTAACATCTTCCATTATACTTGACCTCGGTGATCCTCATAAGATCCTGAGTCCTTATCCCTCAAATGAAATATTTTGATGCTATAATTTGCTCTTTAAACATTTTTACCAGAACTTAGTTGCTCATTATTTGCTTCATCCAGGGCCAGAGTCTCTGTGCTTTTTATGATGACAGCTCCCTAATGTAATAAATACATACATCTGGTAATTGTATAAAGGTAAATAAGTTTCCTCAAGAGCATTCTCTCTCTGTGTTTAGGTCTGGTGAATTCATCTGAATAGGGTCTTCAAACAACAATTAGATACAATGTCTTTGTCCTCATAAAACTGCAGACTTCCTGGGAAGTAAGTGAAGCAAAAAAGCATTGGGAAAATTCATTGGCTAAAATAAAGTACTTTATTTATAGCACTTGTTATAAATCAGAAAATGGCCTTTTCATCTTTTGTTGTTTTTTAAAGAAGATACTACTATGGTCATTCTAAACATTTTGCATATATTTAAAACTAAACTTTTATCTCATATTATGGTTTATAGATTAAATTTTAAGCTAGAAAGAAGAATGAATCTTTTACTTTTGAAAAAAATGACTATTAAATCTTATTAATTACAAAGTGAAAATTTTTATCTTTAGTTTTTGCCACCAAAGAATTTTTAATCTGGTTTACATTTTTAAAATTCTGTATATATATGATATATTGTTATATATACCTGATTGTTGCATTACTTTTTCCTTCAGAACAAAATAAAATGTTTTAAAAAAATATAAACCCACCTAAATATACACTAAAATTTACTGTTGGCAAAGATAACTATGACATAAGAATAAGTGAGTCAGATAAACAACATTAAAGATTCAAAATGTAGGCCAAGATCTGAGATAATAAGGAAATTGGAAATCAACTAACACGTTGGGACAAACATTTGGATCATCAAGGGAACCCAGTGGAATGAATAATCAAAAGAGCTTATGGAATTTATTTCTTGAGTATGAGAGAGAGAGAGAGAGAGAGAGAGAGAGAAACTCCCTAGCTATAATAGGATGACTTAACTGGATTGTTGACAGAGGTGGGAGGATATACTAGATAAACATTCGACTATCTTGGGCCCAACAATCCTTTATTCTTACACAATCTTCCTATTCATGTGGTCCTGGTATTTCAAACTAGACCATTAATTTATTTTTTTCTGTAATATGAAAATAAGCACTTTTTAATTTTGTTTCCAAGATTTGGTGATATGCAAGTAAATTTAATTCAATAATTTATTTTACTTGGAATAGGACCACAGGAAAGTTTGGAGCCTCTGAACATGGTTTGAGGGCCTTTGGGTGTGACCCTATGACAGTGATAGTTGACACTGATTAATTCCCACCACACACTTTTATTTTTCTATTATAAACACAAAAGGACTTAAATGTACTGGAGATACATTAAACAAAATAATCTATACATAAATTTTTATTTTGTTCAGGCTCCCACAGCAATAAATCCTAAGAAAAAGGCAACAATCCAGTGATAAAAAGACTAGGAAAAAAAGCCTTGTGATTCACATATAAGAAACATACATATCAGAGAAGAACATTTCAAGACTGAATATGTTCAATATCAATAAAAGATAGAAGAACTCTTTTCTCTTATTAAGGAAAAAGAAAGAAAGTAAATCAGAGAGCAGAAATACATACCTCGCTGTTTCCATTGCAAGCATGGTGTACCCACTAGCTTGGCTGTAAGAAAGACTTGCAGCGCTGAGGGGGTGCCATCCTGGAGAGGAACTACAATCCTTGCAGCCCAGTGTTCTCCTGCTGCAGAGTCGACAAGGGGTTGCTGTGAAAGGGCAATATAGTGTAAAAAAGCACGAATGTAGGAGCATGTGTAGGATGCTATGGGAATATGGAGGATGGGCATCCAACTCAGCTTGTGAAGGGACAGAGGTGGGGGCCGAGGGTCTCAAATGTCCTACGTCAGTACATCCTGCTGAGGATCTGGACTTAATCCTGAGGTTAGTGAGAATTCCCTGGAGAATTTTAAACTCAAGAAGACTGTGATCAGAGATCTCTTTTAGAAAAATCACTTTGGCAACAATGCAGAAGATCAATTAGAAAGGAATGGCAGAGTAGAAACAGGTCTATGAGTTGAGAAGCTATCCAGGAGAGAAATGGTGGTGACCTAAGACAGAGACAGGTGGAAAGTGAAACCTGTGAAGAAAGGAAGGTATTCAGGAGGCATTAGGGAAGTAGTAGATTGCCTGTGGGAAACCAGGAAAAGGAAAGAGATAGAGTGGAGTCAGCTAGTTTGCTATGGATAACTGGTTTCCTTTGGGTCAGTTGTCTTGTGAAGACACCAGTTTGGGAGGCAATATGCTGAATTAAGTTTTTCATCTCAGTCCTGATACTTGAAAATGTCTGTGTACAAGTGAGCCTCAAAACCTATTTCTGTGTCAGGACAGGTTAGATTATTCTGTGAAAAAAAAAATCGCTCAGAGTTTCAGTGACTTAAGTAAAGGTGAATTATTTATTCATGCCCTATATCCTTAATGGGTCAGCTGGGAGCTCCATGTCATGCCCACTCAGGGAATGGCTAACAGATGAGCTGCTACCGGAAGCACTGCCACGTGCTGTGGCAAACAGAAAGAGAAACACGGCCAGTGGTATGCTGACTCTTAAAGCTTCTTTCCAGAAGTGACAAATGCTATATCCACTCAGTTCATGAGTCAAAGAAGGTCACATGGCCACACCAACTTCAAGAGGGCCAAGAGGGGTATTGGGGGAAATAGAAAGTTTGGAGAAGAACACTAATTGCTACACTTCCTAGTTTGTAATCATTATCTAAGGAGACTCATTGCCAACTATCTATAGATCCATGAGAAGAATATACCCCCAAAAAGTTGCCTGAAGATCTTAATAGTCCTTCCACCTCGACCGTTTAACTTAATACTAGATTAAGTTCATTCAAGGAAATAATATTTTTCATTATTATTTTCCTACCCTAATCTGGTACATTCACTTTTCCTAGCCCAACAATAGGAATCCCACCCCATTTCAAGCATGCTTTATTCCCTCAACAAATTCTAAATATTTACCATGTGTCAGGTTCTGGGGATATACTAATGAATAGGGCAGACATCAGACAACATGGCTATCATCAATTTGCTTAAGGTCTATAAGGAAAAATACAAATTAAACAAATAATTACAGAAACAATTATTTACTTATGATTGGAATAAAGACTGTGAAGGTAAATAAGGTGTGTAATGAGAATCTAAGAGCAGGGGATAGTTCAGGAGGTGGGGGTGGTCAGCTAGTTGGGAAGTTGGTCAGGTAAATGTCCAGGGAATGATTACAGGCAGAGAGAAATGCTTGTGGGAAGGCCAAAAAGTGGGAAAGCCATTGGTTTACCCATGATTTCCCATTCATTCATTTATTAAACTCTATGAGCATGTACTCAAGAGGAAAGTGAAATAAAACCAGCACGGTTGAAGCAGAATAAGCAAGAGAAAGAGGCAGAGGGCTGGAGGTCGAGCCAGGGGTGAGATCAGAGGTTGTCACAGAACAGATTAAGGAGATTGCACATTATGCTAAAGCAATAGGAAGTCGCTGAACTTTTAGGCAGGGGAATGACATCATCCATATAGAGAAATATAGACATGTGAGGGCTGTTCAAAAGGACATTTACAAGGGTAATTATCAATGTATTATACACAACAGTGGCTCATTCGCCTTCAAGTCTTTACTCAAATGTCCCTCCTCCATGAAACTGCCCCCACTTTTGACCCTCCTACCTAAGATTACATTGCCACTTCCCTTATATCAGCCTTTACATCCCACATACTCTTTTTTCTATAGCATGTGTCACTTGATAACATTTGAGACAATTTACTTATTGTATATCTTCTCTTCCCAGGATGTAAGCTCCACTGAGGTAAGGATTTTTTTTTTTTTCTAGAAAATGCTTAGCACATGGGTTTCCAACAAAAATTGTTGAATTCTTGGCATATCATATTATTTAAAGCTATATTGTAAGATAGTATACCTATCGGTGTTCATGATTCAACATACTTAGTTTAAAATAACTAGTTACTAATTATGTGGTCTCTAGGCAAAGCATTTGCTGTGATTTAATTCTTAAATATGAAAATTGCTGCTGCTGCAGAAATTCATCATCTACTTATTCAGGTTTATGGGAAATATTTTTAGTTGATAAAATACAACGTACAAATATATTTAGCTGCTAGGAAGACACTGAGCAAATTTTAGGAAGAAAAGATTATGAACTTGGTCGTGAATCATGAGTCACAGTGATAGCTTAGCTATTTTACAATGTTGCTACATACTCCTATCAAATTGTATTGCCATGCTAACAAAATTATAGTATTTTCGAAACACAGCAGTGATTAACCCTTTGAACCTGCTTTTGAACAATGGTAGCCTTACTTGAAGGTGTTTTAAGGACTAACATACAGTTGGCAAGTTGCAGCTTGTGACAATGTCTAGAATTCTGTGGAGAAAAGCCAGTTGATTTGTAAAATGTGTCAGGCAATCTTTTAATTTCTCTGTGTACCTGGCCTCATAATCAAAAGGACCTTAAGAGTTTCCTGGTTTCACAAATTTATTTCACAAATTAAATTTTTCAGAAGAATTCGCTCTCATTGTCACTGTCGTTACTATCCATGATTTCCTATTCATTCATTTATTAAACTCTACGAGCATGTACTACTATGTTTTAGGTACTATGTTGGATATTGATCCACTCATGCATCAGCTCACTCATCAGACATTTGTTTACCTGTATTGAGGAGAGGCACAAATTTTAAGAGATAAAATGGGATAATTACATAGATAGGAAATTAATTTATCTATAAAAATAGAGAAGGCTTAGGTAAATAGAGGAAGATATATTTGGTTTTTATAAAAAGAAAACTTATTCAATTAGTGCTAGTTTTAAATATTATTTTAGCTGTAAGGCTGAAAGCAAGAAAATGAGACTATAATTGAAAACCTTTATATTAAACATACCGGGGGTGACAAAAATATGTATACACATGACTTGTAGTCATCTTTTGTTATCAGTATATATTGAGTATTACAATTTTAATGGATTTTTCCTTTGTTAAAATGTGTGTACACTTTTTTGGCACCCTTTGTGTATAGCTATATTAAACCAAATATAAACACCAAAAATTATGTTATTTTGATTAAATGTTTAGCACTATAAGTAAATGTGTTTTCGTATTATCAATCTATTTTCTAAATCACTTGAAGACATCTTACACATGCAACTATAATACAAGATAATACAACTAAAACAGGCCACAATTCTGGCTGAGCTTGATCACTTGCATCTGCACCCATTCTTTCAAATTGGGCTACTTTATTCATATTTGCAGTATTAGTGTTACTCCAAGCCTGAACCAAACCAGGTAGAATTTAAGAATGACTTTTAGCTCTGGTTCTACATTTTCTCTCTTACCAGCACTCCAACCAATGTTGTGGTCTTGCCCCTGACCGTGCCCTGCTGACTTACGGCTCACTTACCTGGACAACCCCTACTTGGTTCTCAGCTCACATAGTGTGTGCAATTTTGGCTTAGGCACCTATCCCTTAACCCCTAGATATGGGCTGATGTCCATATCTCATTTTTTTCATGTTTCTGTAGCTGAACCAGCCTAAATAAAACATCAGAATATATGTTTTCAGCAACAGTTAAAGCAATCTATTCTACATAAACTTGCTCATAGTTGATAAACATAGACAGAGATAATGCCAGAATATTCTTCTACACATGTAAGCAAGTAATTCATTGCATTAGCCCAAGATATCCTTCAGGATTATGATGATAATTCCTATTATTTTATTTCTCAAATAATTCTACTAATTGCTGTTTTTCTTTAAGTTTCCACATAGGAAGAAATTTGCTCACCATGGAATGAGCATATCTCTACTGACATGATGTAATGCAGGGTCTCTGGTCCTGCTCCCTGCACCAGAACGCAGGATATGGTGAGGCCAAAAAGGGACACCAACGGGGCCATGGATGGGGGTTTCATACCACTATAGTCTCCCCGGCAGCAGGGTTGGAGACACAGGAAGCAGGCTCCACATGATGCGCAATCCGCTGTTGGCTTCTCTGCCAACCAACCAACTCCTTGTGTAGCCACGGCAGTTATACTAGTGACTAATAGCTAACTGGTAACACCTGATGGCCACCCAGCCATAGCAGCTGGCCATCTGATTACAGCTGATGGCCATCTACTACCCGAGCCAACACCTTTCCACGTGAGGCCAAGAGCCTGGAAACTGCTCTCTGGGCTCTGTCCCCACAGGCTGGAAGCCCTAGTATATTGCTTGATGATGGGTACTTTAGTTTCCTAAATTGGGGAGCCTAGATGAAGCTGACAAAATTTAGAATCGGTGAGGTATTAAGCTCCAGAGGTGTGTGTCTAACTTTTCAGATGACAGTGACACTTAAACTTATCATAAATGTCACATCCTGCCTTTGAGATGGTCACTATGGAGAAAAAAGTGGCAACAGAGACTCTCCAGCAATGAGTTCCTTGACTGTGGCCTATCATTAAAATGATTGCTCCTACACACAGCTGTAGGAAACGAAGCAGTTGAGATAAGGATATGGAAATGCTTCCATGATACCCAGCTGAAACTCAGACAACTGCAACTACAGAAAGTACAAAACATGTAAGGACTTATCAATGCCTACTACACGGCAAGGCTGTGGACCACTAGAAGATTATAGCCCCTGAAAGACAATATACGTAAGCAGATATAATCACTATCAAGGGTTTATAAGCAGGAGAGTGTGTATCTGAGGCAGATCTCAAACAGAGGCAGCCACACAAACCATTACTATAGTTGGAAATCAATCAACAATATTTATATACACAGTTCAGAAAGGGCTATGGCTCCATAATAGGGACCATGTGGTAATGCAATCAATAACAGCTGCAAGTGCAAAGGACAGCAACCAGCAATAAACTATGCAGCTGACAAATAAGGTCCCTCACAGGGTAGCACCCGGCTAAGAGCTAAAGCCCCCAACAAAATTTCAAAGATGCAAATAACAGTATGTGTTATCTCAGAACTAATGGACATCTTCAACATTTTGTGGACTATTAATGAAAAATACTTTCATATCCCTAGGAAACAATGTTACATAAAAGCTGTTTATTGATTTTCTTATTTGATTCATAATTTATTCCTTTTTCCCGTGAAATGGAAGCTTTAAGGTTTTCTTGTAGTGTCAATGTTTGTTCTTTCTTATCCGCAAAATCCTGAGAAAACTTGACAGGGGCTGAAGAATAAAGTCAGTAACAATGGAAACAAATTGGCTCTCTCTCCACATCTAGATATAAGAGATGCACCATCGACACTGAGGTGTCAAACCAAGTTCACATCTCTGATAATGCCTATCTAGAAGCATCTTATACAGAGAGACATAACAAGACTCCACGTCCACTAGTGATAAATGCCAGGGAATTTCTTGCATTTTGTTTTAATGAATACATCTAAAATCATCCATAATGACAACAGAATTAACCCTGTTTTAGGTTGAGTAAGACACAATTTTAAGGTCAAGACATCCATTGATCAAGTCGGTAATAGTAATAAATTTGGGAAAGTACATCAACTCATTCTTTAGTTTCTCCATGGGAAATCATTGGCACCCTAGCATTGTTTTTTACTATTTTCCTACTTAAAAGTGAAAATATGATCCTCCATTGAAAACTTGGGTCTCCAAAGTAACATTTTTTTAAAAAGGAAATTATATATTTTGTTTCATTATGCTTTTACCTGGGGGTTATTTTGGGAACTTTCTGACATGAGGCTAACATAAGTATTTGAATAAACTACAAATGTAAAGTCTTCTAATTTTCTAAACATTCCACAACAATGCTCTGTGCTATGTAATGAGTTGTGAATGTCTGACGCATTAGGTCTTGGACAAAGGAAAGTACTCAAGGCAAGTGGAAAGAAATTCAATATTGTTAAATGTACCATGCTCTAGAAAGAGTAAGGCCTTCCTTGTTCCAGACAAAATTAGTTTAAATAGTACCACAGCATTTCATTCTCATTTGGTTGTACTGAACATCAAAAAACCATAAACTTTCTATTTCTTTTTAATGTTCTCCTTATTGGAGAAACAGAAGTGGTTGACTGACATAATTATAGTTGGCAATTATATAATTATAATTATAGTTGATCTGTATAATTATTTTTGCATGAGAACTTTTTTAACGGGCCAGTAACATGTATATGTTCCAGTTACACAATTTGAGGGAGTGTGAGAATATCAGCTCTCCTCCCAGTACGCTGCTGTGTTCCTGGAGCTGTACAAAGACAAATGCATAGCCTTCTACAGCACTCATGCAATGGATTATCAAGTAGAGCCCAAGTCATTCTCCCTAAGCAGCTGACAATGTAAACTGAGCTGTAGACAAATACAAACAACTGAAAGTAGAGGAGAAAGTAAATTAATAAGAGGAAAACTTAAAGAGATATACACTGGATAGTGAAGTACACTAGCTCAGCCCTCACATGCTTTTAAGTTAGTAAGTTTATTTGGGAAACTTCCTTCTGCAAACAGACATTCCTGATTATTCCTCTCCCTTCTCAAAGAAAAACCTTTACACTCCCAAGAATTCCCTTGAAATCATCTCTTTAGATTGGAAAAAAAGAAAGAACAAAGTGCTGTTTATAACAGCATTACTGTGCAATGACTATTTCTGAATAAAGAGCTAATTAATATTATGAAATGAAATCTAGTATAATATTATCATACCTTTATCAGAAGCAACAAGTGCAGTGGAAAGAAAACTGGACTGGAAGTTCAACAACTGGAATTTAGGACTGGTTATACTATTATCTCACTGTGTGATAGAGGGAAAGTCACTTAACTCCTAGTCTTAAATTTCTTCATCGGTAAAAGGAAGGGGCTAAAATAGAGGATTTGGGGAAGATCTGCTGATTATATACAACTCGATGTGAGGTCTTGAAGGATGAGTAGGAGTTGACTTGGTATATGAGAGAAAAGAGTCAAACCAAGGGATATACATTGTTATTTTAATGTATGCTCAAGTAATTTTTGATCAGTTGCCAATTTGGGGGGTATAGTGTTCAATGAACCTTAAGTAAATTACTCAACCTCATACTTCTGAAAGTATAGGTTTCTCTCTATAGATTCTTCACAAGGGTTTACTTTTGAATGTCACTGTGATAGTTGGTCCCACAATGAACCTCCCAGTAACAGTCTCCCCTTGCATCTGCGCTGTCTCTGTAACTTGCTTTTGACCAACAGACTACAACAGAATTGATGCTACATGACCTTGCAGGTCATAAGTACCTCACAGTTTCCACCTGTGTTTCTTAGAACACTCCACCTTGGGATGTTCCTGCTTGGAAGCCAGCCTCATGAAGAAATGTGACTACCTGGACCAGTCTGCCACGAGGAACCCAAACCACATAAAGATGCCCTGTATTTGTGTTCTGGTCAAAACCTCAGTTGAGCTCTCAGTGAAAAGCCAGAATCAACTGCCAGACATGTGAGTGAATAAGTCATATTGCGCAGTCCGGTAGAGACTTCCGATGACTGCAGCCCCTGTTGTCATCTGATTGCAACCACATGAAAGACTTCAAAGGAGTACTACCCAGCAGAGTCCTGTTAATTCACAGAACTGTGAGAAAGAATTCAAAAATTGTTTTTTTTAAGCCAGTTTGTGGTGCAATAGGTAACCAGAACATTCACATTAGATTTAAAACAGGGAAGCAAAATGAAAATACCATATTTAAATTGTTTTAAGTATTATTATACATGTAAAATGTACATTTTCCTTCCAATATGTCAGTTGTCATGCAATTTATTTCTAATTTGAATATCAGGCAGAACAAAACTTAATAAATATGTTTGTCCTGTCTTGGAATATACTGCCTCTTCATTTATTTTCATTCTTAAATAACTTGAATCATTTCCTGGATAAAATGTTGTATTTCCCTAAAGTGATCTACTTGCTTGAATCTCAATCTTACTGATACTATGTGCAACCTACTATTTTCTTGCTACATTAGAATGCTCATCAGTTTTATGATCTCTTTCATGCTGTCTTATAAAAGAGAAACGATCTTTTCATCTCCATATAAGTGCATTCAGGATATCAAAATTGCTTGTTGTTGTTGCCAGTTGCTTTTGAGTTTGGATAGACATGTCACATTTGTGTGTGGTGGGGGTCGGGGGGATATATTCCAATATAGTTATTTCTGCACCTCACATATTTTTTCTACTTTGACAGAAAAGCACCCCTGGAATGAAATCACCCTACAGTTTTACCATACGAAGAAGACTGGACTTTTTAGAGAAAAAATATGAATTTCCAACCTCTACCTCAGGTTGCTACCTGAAGCAATCAGATGGCTCTTAGCTTTATTTATGTTTTCTTTTTTCTTTTACTTTTGTTGTCTCTTACAAATAAGCTGAAACCAAGAGCTTGAAGACATTTGCCCTCACATGTTGATATAAATTGTCAGTCTACATGTAATTATTGTTGGGTTTTTTTCTCTAGTAAATCTGATACTCAGAAGAAAACATGTTTGTTAAACCAGAAACAGAAAATAATCTGTACAGTGACATATATGTACATTAGCTTAGAAAAAAAGTTCATGTTTTTCTAAAATGCATGTTTTGAATGTCTATTGCATGTGATTTCTTTTCTGACCACTGAAAGAGATCAAAAGATCTTTCAATTTGTAAAAATAGTGAAAGTCAATGCTTATTCTTGCTTAAGATTTATTGAATATTATTTATTGTGTGCCTGAGTCTTCAAAGGGAATACATCAATAAGGAATCATTTTTCTTTCTGTGAATATACTTCTTTATTTTAAACAGTTTTCTTTCTTTCAATTTAATATACAACATTCATGGTTATATTTCTAAGTTTTCCTGGATATGAGAACCTGGTGCTTCTTAATCTTTGCCACTGGAAGTATGCTACTATTTTCAAAACTCAGTAAGACTTTCTTCCAAAATGATCAACAACATTTCAAAAGTTGGTACTACCCTGGACATAATTTACTAATTTGATACTTCTAGAGTTGGGAGATTTTCAAATATTTTTCTGCTGCCACCCATGGTGGAAGGGTGTCTATGTGTGGGATACTTTCCCATGAATAATACCAGAGATAAGAGCAACATACTAAAGATAGACTATGGCTTCCCATACTTCTCAGTGCTATCTGTACATAATTTACTGTATGGAATTTCACAGTATTATAGGATTGACTGTGAATCCGCTCCAATTTATTTTTGAAAAGTAAATTACTCATAGGTTGTATTATTTTAACCATTATTGGAAATATGTTAATTGCTCAAAACCTTTTAACTAATAGCAACATATGTGACACAACATTACTATCGGACAATTGGAGAACCTCTATTCTACAGTATTTCCTTATTTCACGTAAATTGTCTAATTTATTGGCATACTGTTGTTCATAACATTCTCTTATCCTTTTAATGTCCATAGGATCTACTTAACTCTTTAATTCTTAACACTGAAAATTTGTGTCATCTCTTTTTTTCCTTACTCAGCCTGGCTTGGGAGCTTATCAATTTTATGGATCTTTTTTAAAAAGCAAGCTTTCAGTTTCATTAATTTGCCTATTATTTGTCTATTCTCTCTTTCACTAATTTTTACTCTTTATTATTTCCTTCTTTCTGCATGCTGAGTTTAATTTATTCTTTTTCTAGTTTCTTGAGGTTGAAACTTAAATAGTGATTTTCAGGTCTTTCTTCATTTCTAATATAAGTATTTTAATGCTAAAAATTTCCCTCTATTCACTGCTTTACCTGCATCCCACAAATTCTGATATGCTGCATTTTCATTATCATTCAGTTCAAAGTAATTTCTAATTTTCCTATGGGAAAGTTAGACCCATATTTAGAATGTGTTGTGTAATTAGCAAATATTTAGCAATTTCCAGATATGTTGTTGATTTTTAGTTAAATTTCATGGTAGTAAAAGAACATGGTTTGCATGATTGTCATCCTTTTAAATTTATGAGACTAATTTTATGGCCCAGAATGTGGTCTATCCTGGTAATGTTCCATGTTCACTCAAAAAGAATGTATTCCACTGTTGTCAATTATGTAAAATTGGTTGGTATGGTTATTTCAAGTCATCTATGCCCTTATAGGTTTCTCTATCTGTCCTATCAATTACTAAGAAAAGAGTATTGAAACCCTTAAGTATAATTGTGCATTTGCCTGTTTCCCCTTTTAATGCTATTAGTTTTTGCTTCAGCCTATTGTGAAGCTCTGTCGCTAGGGAGATAAACATGTAGAATTATTACATACGCTTGTTGAATTTTTATCTATAAAATGTGATGATGTGCCTACCTACTAACATTGTGCCTCCCTACTAATATTCATTATTGGGAAGTCTACATTGTCTTATATTAATATTGCCACTCTAGGTCTTTTTATCAGATCTCTTGAGGTATAATTTACATGTAATGAAGTTCACCAATTTTAAGTGTACAAATTGATGTTTTGAGAAACATATGCAATTGTGTAACCATCATCACAATCATGATACAGAACATTTCTATCACTCCAAAAAGCTACTTGCAGCCCCTTTGCAGTAGATCTGCTCCCCGACCCCTGGCATCTGATATGCTTTCTGTCTCTATATAGTTTTGCCTTTTTCATAATGTTAGTTAAATGGAATCACAACAACATGTAGCATTTTGGATTATGCTTCTTTGATTTAGCGTCATGCATTTGATATTCAGCCATGTTCATCTGGTCCTTGTTATTGCTTATTAGCATCCCATTGTGTAGACATACCACTTTTTGTTTATCCATCTACCAGCAGAATAACATTTGGGTTTCTTCCAGTTTGGGGCCATTATACAAAGCTACTACAAGATGGGAGTGCAAGTTTTTTAATGTAGATGTGTTTTTATTTCTCTTGGATAAATACCTAGGTTGCTATTTCTAGATCATATGGTAAGACTGTTATATGAGACCTGACAATGGTGGTTTGGGGCAGTTTTTCTTAAGTCATCACGCTTCCAATCAATGTTAGAGTCAGTCCCAACAGTTATGAAATCATACTGAACATTGCACCCGGCAAAAGAAAGGAGAGCACAACAAAACCTTGATATCTATAGACAGACATTTTACTGCCTGGAGGCCAAATAGAGGCTACCTGTGGCCAGGAAAAAAATGTCAAGAAAATTCACAACCGAAGTTCTGATCCTGATTCTACATTGAGAACTCAAAAGATTTTTTAAGGTAAAGGCAAAAAAAAAAAAAAAAAAAAAATTGAAAATGTCAACACATGAAACTATTAACCAAGTCCAAACCCATTTAGAAATTCACGTATGCAATTCAAATATACTTAAGACATTCAAACACTATATATAATTGGCAGAAATTACTTTTTAAAGGTACAAAGCGTTTTCCTTACACACCCAAATGATTACTTTAATATAATCTGGGACTCGATTAATGGCTTTGTTAATTATTCGTCCTTGCAGCAGACCTTCGTAGCTCTTAAGACTCAAGTGGCTAGAATGACCTGCCCATCCTGGATCCCAATTGTAACTAAAACAAGTAGAGGAGCTTCAAGAAGTTGAGGACGCACAGGTAACGGGTGCGGTTGGCCCGCAGAAATCTAACATTTTAAAATCCCCCTGCCCATCTGGGCCAGGACTGCGTTTGACAGGAGGGCGTGTGTGAGACAGAATGTCGGGGAGAAGGGGCTGGACTCTGACACGCAGACCGCGACCACGCCCTAGCCTTGGCCTTCACCGAGCAGAACTCCGGAAGCCCACTGGCTGGGCTGCGCCGACGCCCCCGCGGATCCCGGCGCATCCCGCAGTCGGCGGACAGGTGTGTGCGGCGCGCGCGCACGCAGTGCGTGCCGGGTGCGGGTCCAGCGGGCGGGTGGAGGGGCTGCTGGGCGCCTGGCGGAGGGTGATTTGCTGGGTGGATGACGGCCTCCCTGCCACGGTCTCTGCTCGCGCTTGCCGGGGATGCTCGCGTGCGGCCCCCCCCTTGCCTGTAAGCTCCCGGCCCGAGGGGACGGCGTGTGTGAGTAGCTGGGAGGGGGCAGCCAGGCGCTCCGTGGAGAGCTCGCCCGGGTTTGTCTGTCGTCGTCATCTGACTCTTTGGAGCAGCCACAGCTGAGGTGGGGGCGGGGATGGGGACGCAGCGCGGAGTGCTAGAGAGACGCGGCGGCTCTGGCGGAGGCGGCGGCGGCGGGCGGGCACTGGCTCCTGGGGCCACGGGCTGCGGGCGCAGGGACCGCGGAGCTGAGGGCGGGGGCCGGGCTAGGGCTGGAGGCATCGCGCCCCGGGGTACCGGGTCCGCGCGCGGCCGCACACACCCACCCGGCGCGGCTTTCCTCGGCAGCCCAGGCTCCGCTCAACCTGCGGCGGGCGGGGTGAGTACCCGCGGCCCGGCTCGGCCCCCTCCCTCGTGGAGGGCATGCGGGGATCCGGAGAGGATAATCCTAGGGCGCGGAGAAGGGCAGCGGCGGGGTGACAGCGCCGCGGCGCGTTCGAGGGCGGGCTGGGGGCTGGGCTGGGCTGTCAGCCCGTCTCTGCCCGGCTGCCAGGAAGGGCGAGGCGCTCGGGGTCTCTGGCGCCTCCGCAGAGCGGAGAGGCGCCTGCGGCGGGGATTTGGGAGCTAGGGGAGGGGGCCCGGGCGTAGGGCGGCGGCGGTGGCGAGGCGGAAAGGGGAGGCGAGGGCATAATATGGCGCAACGTTAGGATAATCTGTACTGTGACCGAGGGAGGACGAACCCATTGCTGCAGCAGCGCGAGGAGGAGGAGAAGGAGGGAAGCGGCCAAGGCTTGAGTATCCGATTCATTCTCCCAAGCCTGCGGGCTGCAAGGAGGCAGCGCTGCGGCGGGGAGGTGAGAGGTGGGCACCCGGAGGGTGCGGCGCCCAGGGAATAACCCCGACGCACGCCACTCCGGAACCGGGGATCAGGTTGCAGGCAAAGTGCTGATTGACAGGGGGGCGCCGAAACAGTGAAGCGGGGCTGGGACGGGGACGGTGTCACCAGGTTGGGACCCGAGCCCGCGCTGGGGTTCCGTGATGGACCTACCCTTGCTCAGGACCCCCAGATCGCGCCACAAGAGCGAGGCTTCACGCGTTGCTGGCTCTAGACGTGGTACCAGGGCGGGCACAGCGAAGAGAGCCGCCGTGTGGCTGGAGGAAGAAAGGCCTGGGTACTCCGAGGGTAGGGTCTGCGGGTTAAAGCGGGACCATCTCCCCCTTTCTTCCCCCACAGAAAAGGAGACAGTAGAAGCAGACTGAGAAAATGTCGGGCCAAACGCTCACGGATCGGATCGCCGCGGCTCAGTACAGCGTGACAGGCTCCGCTGTAGCCAGAGCAGTCTGCAAAGCCACCACTCATGAAGTGATGGGCCCCAAGAAAAAGCACCTGGACTGTAAGCATCTCTTTATATAAGTGGGACATGCGCACGGCATACGCGCCTTGGATGCCTGCGGTGCAGCCTCGGCTCACTGTCCATAATGCTGCGGCCTTCAGAACTCCCAGCGGTGTTGCCCCTGGGCTCAAAATCTCCAACTGTGGAGGTGTCTCCTTGGGTCAGCCCTGAAACCTTGTCTCTGAGCCTTTTTTTTTCCCTATTGACCTCCAAGGTCTTGATGGAGAAACATATATAAATACTATAAGATACCGATAAATTGTACGTTCTGGATTAGGCATTTTTCGCTTTTTTTTTTTCCTTTCTCCAGACCCACCTCTTCCAGGTTAGAGGAAATCAGGGGTTGCACGATCATAATAACAACAAAAGATGGATTCATGGAAGGTCAAACTTGTCACCCTAGTTGTTTCCTAAATATGTTTTGGATAGTTTTTGAATAGTATCCTCTTTTTCAGTGTGCTGCTGAGATTTGGTCTGTGAGTGTGGGTGGGTGAGTGTCTGTTGTATGTAACCACACCAAACAAATAAATTCAAGCTATTGAATGAGGAAATTGCACTTCATAGATAATGGCGATTTCATTTGACACTTCCTGGCACACTTCTTTGTCCCATTCTCAGAAACTACTGGGCGGAATGACTTTGCTGTGGTCACAAAATGGATGTACTTTCCCAGCATTTGAGACAGTGCGATTTTAGATTAAAACATTTGATTCATAATATTTTTTCCCCATGTTGGTTATTTGATGGAAAAAGTAACTTGGAATCTTTATATTTCTGAAATGTTTATTTGATTAACAGTAAATCTTTTGTTATTGAAGGACAAATAGGGACCCTTAGAAAAAGGCTTTCACCTGCTTTAGCCAGTGAGGCTCCTTATTAAATAAGGTTACATCAGAGTGTATTCTGGAGTTGCTGTTCAGACTTTTTGACCTGCTTAGGATCTGTCCTGTTCCGATGTTTGTTGGTAAAGGTCAGTGTTGGTATGAGAAACACAGGTATAGCCATTTCTCATCGGGCTTCCTTTGCCCATTTCCTGGTTTTCCTTTGCTTCAGGCCTTCCCCAGTGTTTGCCTTGTTGCTGCTGAAAAAAATGGCACCAGTGTTAGAATTGACTCTAGTGCTATTAACTGTATAAGCAGACTTGAAACTTACAACTGGACATTGAAAGGGTTATCCAGCCATGTGAACCTGTTGTCTCATTAGATTGAATGGTTTTGCTTCTATTAGCTTGTCTAAGGAAAAAACACCAGTATTCCTTTCCTGGGGGAATTTTTAACAACATTTGTTTATTATGGCATCATGTGTTATGTATACAATACAGAATGAGAGAGACTACCAGGGCTAGGGCACCTAACAGAAGTGGAAATTACAAATTCATGACCAGCTTGTCTTGCTGCAGCATGCTGAATCATTTAGCAATCTTTCCATCAGTTTCCCCAACTCTGGAAAGATGACTCATATCTTAAAGGTATGTGTCAGTCTAGTAAAGCCTCATAATAAAAAAACTATAGGTTATGGATTTGCTAAATGCTATGAATGTGATAGATCGATATATCAATGCATTTCACAGAATATTTGCATTTTGAGCATCTCATGAAAATATTATTCAGGTAAAGATGGACTTTTCCATATCTGTATATGTAGTCACCTTAATCTTTTAGACCTGGAAAAGTCTCTTTAAAATTTTCAAGGTGGGAGGTTTTCCAGCATCTGCAGCATATGTTAGTGAGTGGGGATTTTAAAGATGTGGGACATAAGGGTAAGATTCCGTATTTAAAGCAGCTGAAGTAGGAACTGGTATTGAATTATTAATTTGAATAATCCTATGAGCGAAACGTTTATTGAGCAGTTACTATATGCCACGCACTGGGCTTTACATTATTAATTTATCACTACTTAACAGATTCATGGAGGGTAATTAACTCTCAAAGCTTTTAACCACTGCACTAACTGCCATCTGCAGTTTATTTAGTAACATTCTCTGTTGAGAGAGGGAGAAAAAGGAACCATATTAGCCTGAATGGTCTGATTTTCAAAACACCCATCCTGTTTGCATGGCTTTGTGTGAAATTGAGCATCACAATAAACACACTCATTGCATGTGCACTGATACGCACACTATGATATGCATTAAAAAATTTTAATTCTGTTACTTAAAAAAAAGATCAAATGCCAAGTACTGAGGAGTATTGGGTTTTCTTTTCAGCATTTTAGTTTTCCATTAAGTCATAAAATAAATTATATACAGTTAAAACCATCATTAGGGTAGAATTTTGGAAGATAAATATCACGTTACTGATGTGTCCTATTTTAAGAAAAGATGATATGGGAAATTTGAGTATATAAATAATGGTTATATGCATTGTAAGAGGGCATCTTTGCTCAAAATTCCTTGTGAAGTTCATATTAAATAACAGTAAACTGCCTTAGTAATTTATTCACAGGATTTTAGTAATATATCAGTTATAAAAGTGAGTCACACCTGGTGTTAAACATGCAAACACGTAACTAATTTTCCCTATAGACACTGAAGCATTCTTAAAGTTAGTGTTTTAATTTTGAAATTATTGAGTACTAGTTGGGAGGAAAAGAGCACAAAATGTAGAGTTGGGGATTTGAAACAAACCAAAAAAAAAAGTTTATAATTAGTTTGATTTGTGTATAACTTTCTAGTTTGGAGTTTGGATTCAAAGATTATATAAGAGTAGGGTTTATGGTTCTGTGATTTTTTTTCTCTTAGATATCAGATTAATTGAACAGGCTCAAAATCTTTATGAAAAGTGTATTTAATGTTATTTAAAGTACTGGTTTAAAAGATAATTTTTTTTCTCTTTAGGTTAATAGGCCAAGAAAATTGTTAATTATGGTGATTATAAAATGATACTTAATGGTACATGATTTATACATTTGAAGAAATTATTTGTTAACATCTGGGGCAGAATGACATATGGTGAGAAGGTGGAGATAAATTAGACATTCTCAGATTTTTTTTTCAATAACATTATGTTCCTTAGAGAAAAATATATTCCGTAAAGCTTCACTATAATCAGCATTGATATAGTAAATGTAAAGGTTAAGGTTAACCTAATCTAAATAAGCATTACATATTTTAAAGTACTTTTGGATTATGTAAAACTTTTATTCCATACTCTACCCTACTATAATAGTGTTGCCCTGTGCCCATGAAAGTTAAACACCTAATCAATGTTAGTTTGACAGTTTTTCTGGGTCCCTCTGCACATCCTCACTTCCTTTCCCTTGTAACTTTGTATACTTATTTGATAGTACATAAAACATCCAAGACCCAGCAAGTATTTGCCTCTTGGTTACAACTGTTGTACATTTCAGTTGCTTTTCTTCTGTTTTGTAGTTGATGGCATGAAGGATAGCTCAAGTCAAATAAAGTAACAAGATCCAGTAGGGCACCCAGTACCTACCCAAATGCTGTGTCAAGGTTAAAGAACAACAGCAAGAAAAAAAATAAAGTTGGCCAAAAGTGTAACACCTGCAGAAGGAAAATTTGGAAAGTTTTGCAGCCCTGATACAAAGATTCATTTCGGTTAATAGTTCTTATGAACAATAGGCTGTAAAGTACCTTATTTAAGATTATCAAAATTCAAATTTAGACTTTACTACTGACATCAAACCAAACCTTATGAAAAGCCAAATTGATTATTAGTTATATGTATATGTATGTATTCTAAACCTCTTGAGGGTGTTTAATAATGAGCTTATCCCACATAATAAGCAGGTGATTCAAGCTCTGAATCTTATGTTTGAGAGATATTTTCATTTTATAAGTGATTCTTTTCCGCTCACGTTAAAAAAAAAAAAAAGACTGTATTTATTATAAGAATATCTGATAAAGGTAGGGTGACATATGGTCTGTGTTTAGACTCAAGGGAAATACTGGCACATAACCACAAAATTCCTGCTGCTTTAATTATATTCATGAAATATCTGCTAATAAGTAAAAAAAAAAATTGTGAGTAAACAAAATGAAAACTTAAACCTAAGTTCATTTGCTTTAAATAAACTTGCTTGGTATATACATAGGGTGCCAAAAATAAATGTATGCACATTTTAAGAAAGGAAAAAACTGTATTAAAGTTGTAATACTAAATATATACCAATAACAAAAGATAAATAATACAAGTCACGTTTGACTTCTGCAATTACAAGAGGTGCTCAAAGTGGTTACCATCAGCGTCCAGACACTTCTGATTACGGGGAACTACTGCTTGAGCAACGCTGACCAAGGTGTCCACTTGCATCGCTGCACATGCCGTTTCAGTTTGCTCACACAGTACCATGCATCTCAAACTTACAAATGTGTGCAATTGTTAGGTGTGTTGGAGGTTCTGTTGCACACTCACGCCTCCATTGTCATTGTGCTTTGTTAACATTCTCGAATTTCAAATACCACTTCAAAATGGTCTTGTGCTCCTCAAACGACAACAGTGTTTCTGCCATTTTCTTTAACTTGCTGTCGCATGGTGACACTTAGCATTCATTTGATTAACGCCATCTTTTGAGCGAACACCATACTACACATTGCTGCCGTAATTCAATTCAACTCGAAAAGTAATACATGGCTCTTAACATGTGTATATGTTTTTTTGACACCTCTGGTATAAAATATATTTTGATTTATAGAAATGCTATTTGCGCACAAATTCAGTTAAAACCATATTTATATTTGTGGGAACTTAGAGAGCTTTTTACAATGCTAAGATCCAAAAAGTAAGCAAAGTTTATTAAATAAAATTAATTGGAACAATGTATAAAAGTTTACTGAACACTAAAGCAACTTTCAATATGAGACATACACTAGCTTGCTGTAAATATATTTTACTTTGGTTCCAGTTATTCTCATTTAACTATTTATTATTGTCTAAATATATATTTCGTTTTTCTGTATCAAGGCATACTCCGTTCCTTCTTAATTTCATCAGAAGACCTAGTCTAAATGTGAAGATGGTTTAGAACAATCCATATTATTTGTTAGACACTCAAGAAGAGATGAAGAAGATACACTTCTGAAAAGCTTTCAAGCTTATTATTATTATATCATAAACCTATAAGGGGTCCAATCTGCGTGGTCCTGTGATGTTTTCAGTCTATGCTCAGCATCCCAAGAAGGGAGAGAAGGGATCATGCGAGATTCAGGGGTTGGCAGGAGCCAGGGAAGCAGAAGAGTGGCAAAGAGTCTTAGGCAATAGTAGGGAGCTTGCTTCTAAAATGACTTGAAGTAATTAAGGAGGCTTTTTACTAGCCAGTGGAACAATAAGGATTTCTTACTGGATCTTCTTACATCTTCATTTTCAAATAAATATTTTTTTTATGGTATAATGTTAAATATATTGGGGTCATTTTAGATGTTTTTCCCCCTTTGCCAATCAATGTGGTTAGCAGATATTTTCTTAAAACCATTATGAAATTGGTAACTCAAATTAATTTTTTGAAAGTTGCTCTAGTGATTTAAAAAATTGCATATATATAAAAATAAGTAAAATTATGCATGTAGTAGGTAAATTCAGATCTTAACTACAAAATTAGCTTGTAGCATTTTAGATTAAAATCTAGATTTTTGGTACATTGCCATATTAGTTTCAATGTTTAATAGATGTCCACTGAAGTCTTATTTGTAATTTAATCTGGATACTTATTTGCCATGGATCTCTCAGCTTTTCACAAATAAATATCCTTTAAATATCTTACTTCCTCTCTTCAAATTTATTGATGCTAGGCTAGAGTGTTCTTTGGAGCTTATCTTGGTTTCAATAACTTGGTAAGGAGGGTCAGAAGTGACATACTGTATCCCGCTATTCCCTCAGGGTCAGGGATGCTTTCCTCACAGCGTTGTATTTTAGGTGACTCAACTCCTGAGCCAGCAGCTACTGAGAGAACCTTCAAGTATAATCATAGTGCAGTTAAATAATTTGAAAAGCCACGTTTCTTGCCATTAAAAATATTGTAAATCCCTTCCTCTTTTCAGAGGAATATATTGTTTACTTGTGAAGGGAAATTTTGGCTGTTTTTTCTTAGGTGTTTATGTTATGTGCTTTATCTTTTGTTTCTCATAAAAGGGAGAATAGTTGAATGACATACCCAATATCAATTGCATGATGACCTATAAGTAAAAAATGATGGAGTCTTTCTTAGGGCACAAACCAAAGAGAATTGTACCCTAAAGCCCACAGCTTTCTATAGCTGTCTTCCTGCTCTCCCAAGTGTGTGAGGACCCCCTACCGCCAGCCCACATGTCCTCAAGGTTTCTCTCTTATGCACCTTTAAGAAGGGTCTAATATCTTCTTTTTTTTATTAACGTTTATTGGGATGACAATTGTTAGTAAAAGCTACGTAGGTTTCAGGTGTACAATTCTGTATTACATCATCTATATGTCACGTTGTGTGTTCACCACCCAGAGTCAGTTCTCCTTCCATCACCATATATTTGACCCTTTATACTCTCATCTAGGATCTAATATCTTCTAAAGGATTTTATGATATACTATTTCTGGCTACTCAAGAGTGAGAAGCTGGATCTTTGCCTGCTTCGTGTGGTTTTGCTTTTGGGCCTCATCATTTGATTATTTTTGTAGAGTTAGCAATTTTATTTTAAATTATAATTCTCCTTTTTCCTTTATCATTTATTCCCTCTGTCGTCTGTATGTTAACCTCCCCTTCTATCTCTCTTATAAACATTTTCAATTATCTCCATTTAAAACAAAACCACCTACACACAACTCTGTTTGGACTCTATGACCCTTTCCAGCAGTCAGCCTGTCATCATCCATTGCTTTTCTTTCACAACCAAACTTCTTGAAACAGTAGCTCACCATTCCAAAGAACACAAACACAACTCTACCCCTCTTTGGATATTGCGACTTTGATTGGCTTCATTCAAACATTAGAATTGCTGTTAGGTACTAGGCATTGCCCACCCATATGCGCAAGCCACTGACCTGGGAGGTATCCCCCATCTCTCTAGTCCAGAGGGTTATTAATTATTAAAAACTCTCTGAAGTCTCCTTCTTTAGCTGTCTTCTGTCTTCATTTAGATCAGAAATAAATCTCATCTGTAAAATGAAGATTAATAATAGTAGCAACCTCACCTTTGGTGAGGAACAAGAGAGATAATGCGTGTAAAAGACCTAGCCCAGATCTTGACACATAAATGTAGAAAAAACATCAGTTGTCATTACCACTACTGTTAACCATAACTAGTACAATTGCTGTTTTTGCTACTGTTGCTGCTACTACCGTGTTTCCCCGAAAATAAGACCTAGTCGGACCATTAGCTCTAATGCGTCTTTTGGAGCAAAAATTTATATAAGACCCAGTCTTAATTTAACATAATATAAGACTGAGTCTTATATAATATATAATATAATAATATATGATATAATATAATACCCAGTCTTATTTTAATGTAAGACTTGGTGTAATATAATACAACACATAATACAATACAATACTGGGTCTTACATTTTTGCTCCAAAAGACATGTTAGAGCTGGTGGTCCCGTTAGGTCTTATTTTCAGGGAAACATGGTAGTATCATTACTGCTCCTACTACCACCATAACTACTGTTATATAATCATTAGTGATTTGCCCTTACCACTTCTCCATGCTTGTTTTTTGCCCCCTCCTTTCAGTTACTTCAGTTTTTGCTTTAATTCCAACTTTCCCCTTCAGTAGTTTGGAAGCTGTATATATTATTTCTGTTCTTTAGTGATTATCTTTAAAATTTGAACATGCATACTTGAAGTCTAAAGTAGATCAGCGTCTCTTTTTTTTCCTCCCAAAGAAAAGAAACTTTTAACTCCAATCACCCACTTCTTACTTACGTGCTATTATTGTCCAGTGTTGTAATTCTACCATGGTTTTAAACCCTAAAGCTAAACGTTATTATTCAATATATGCAGTGTTTATTTAGTTGTATCCACCTTGACGTCTTTGCTCACCATTCCTTCATTATGTCTAAGATTTTCTTTCTTCCTTTTTCTTTTTAATTTATTTTTTAAATTATAGTTGACATGCAATATTATATTTCAGGTGTACAACATAGTGATTAAACATTTATATAACTTAGGAAGTGATCACTTAGATAACTCTAGTACCCATCAGCCACCATACATAGTTGTTATAATATTATTGACTATATTACCTGTGCTGTACTTTATATCCCTGTGACTATTTTTATAACTGGAAATTTGTACTTCTTAATCCCTTTCACCTCTTTCACCTATCCCCCACTCCCATCTGGTGACCAATTTGTTCTCCATATCTATTGTTCTTTTTTCATTTATTTTGTTTTTTAGATTCTGCATGTAAGTGAAATCATATGGTATTTGCCTTTCTCCATCTGACTTATTTCACTGAACATAATACCGCCTAAGTCCATCCATGTTGTCATAAATGGCAAGATTTCATTCTTTTTTATGATTAATATTCCATTATATATATGTACCACATATTCTTTATCCATTTGTCTATTGATGGATACTTAGGTTGCTTCCATATATTGTAAATAATGCGGCAGTGAACATACAGGTGCATATATCTTTTCAAGTTAGTGATTTGGATTTCTTCCTTTGGCTAAATACACAGAAGTGGAATTGGTGGGTCATATGGTAGTTCTATTTTTAATTTTTTGAGGAATCTCCATGTTGATTTTCATAGTGGCTACATAATTTACAATCCCACCAGCAGGGCACAAGGGATCCCTTTTCTTCACATCCTCATCAGCATTTGTTTGTTGATTTATTGATAATAGCCATTCTGACAAGTATGAGATGATACCTCATTGTGGTTTTAATTTGCATTTCCCTGATGATTAGTGACATTGAACATCTTTTCATATGTCTATTGGCGATTTGTATGTTATCTGTTCAGGTCCTCTGCCCATTTTTTAATTGGATTTTGTGTGTGTGTGTATGTCTGTTAAGTTGTATGTATGAGTTCCTTATATAGTTTGGATAGTAACACCTTATTAAATGTATCATTGGTGAATATCTTCTCCCATTTAGTAGGTTGTCTTTTTGTTTTGTTGATGGTTTCCTTCACTGTACAAAAATGTTTTAGTTTGAGGTTGTCCCATTTTTTTATTTTTTCTTTCGTTTTCCTTGCCTGAGGAGACATCTAAAAAATACTGCTAAGAGCAAGGTCAAAAAGTTTACTACCTATGTTTTCTTCTAGGAGTTTTATGGTTTCAGCTCTTACATTTAAGTCTTTAATGCATTTCAAGTTTATTTTTGTATTTAGTTAGTTTGTCCTTATATGCAATTCTAGATTGACAGTTATTTTTTTCTTTGAAGATAATATTGCATTCTTTTGGCTCCCATTGTTGCTCTTAAGATGTCAACTATTAGTCTTCCTAATGTCTTTAGGTACCTTTTTTTGTTTTTGTGGTGGCTTTTAAAATCTTGTTTGTCTTGTCCTTCTGTAGTATGTGTGTGTTTAGATATAACCTTGTTTTTATTATCCTATTTGGAACTTGGGTTACCTGAATCTGAAAATTCAGGTCTCATAAATTCTGGAAAATTCTCAATGTTTCAGTTACCATTAATTGTTACCTACACTCATTCTCTTTCTTCTCTCCTTCAAATATGATTATACATATGGTAGGCCTTCTCATTATATCTTTATATCTCTAAATACACCTTTCATAGTTTCTAATATTTTCTTTACTGTTCAGCATGCTTTGTTTTTCAGATATCTTCCATTCAGTTTATTAATTCTCTTTAGCACTTTCTTGTCTGCTTTTACTCATCCTTAGTTTTTAATTTTATTCATTTATATTTTTTCATTTTGAAGCTTTTCAACTTTGTTCTCTTTTTTCTTTTTTTTTTTTTGATCACATACATTTCTTGCTCACATTTTTTAATTCCTCATTTATGTCTTTTACCATTTTGAACACAATTCTTTTTATACTCTGTATCTCATAGATAGATCCATTACATGAAGTTCTGTTTCTGCTGTTGTTTTTGCCTCTCAGTCATGATTTGTGTCCTCGTGTGTTTTGTAATTTTAGACTCTGAGATCACGTTGACTAGGATTTCAACTGTGGGAATTCTGGGAAGCCTAGGATCATCTAAAGAGGATTTGTGTTTGCTTCTGTTAGGTCCTACAAGTGCTGCTATTTTGGGGGCATCTTAAGTTAATGTCTGCTATTGGAGTTTCTCATGTAGCTAGGTCCATGATTTGAAAATGCAAAAAACTCAAAAGACCTTTTTTTTTGTAAATTATTTTATGGCAAAATTTGACCTGATATAACCATTATACTACCTACCATGAAGTTTCATGTGTTGAGCTATAGAAATGTTGTCATATTATTGTGTGCTGTCCAGATTATACTGGGGTGTTGCTTAATATATGGTGTATGTACCATATTACTTTTGTAAAATCTGAAAAGTCTTAAATTTTGAAACATGTATGACTCTGAGGGTCTTGGCTAGAGGAATATAATTCTTTAGTCAAAATGTGAATCACAAACTTGAGCAAGGAGAAAGCCATGGTTACAAATGCCCCAGAGATATTTTTTCCCTTTTATCTACTAAGAATCTAGACTGAGTGGGACAAGATTTTCTGTTGTCTTTCTTTGCTGGGAGATGTTCTTCTTCTCCCCCCGCCACACCACACCCCCCCCCCCCGCCAAGTTTGCTAAGGGAGTAACTCTTTGAAGATCCCAGCTTTATGTGGAGGTCTCAGTTCCAAATAGGCACCTTGCTTATGTGGAAGAATGCCTATCATATTAATCTAGGTTATGAGGTATTTTTTTTTCTTGATAGTCTACCTGTACGCTAGAAATGGAACCAGCCTGTTTTCCTATCCTCTGTGCTTGCCTCTCCCCCACCAACCTTCTTCCCCCCAACACACACAACACAGTTCATTCCTGAGCAGCTTTGAAAGTTATTAGATTCACTATGCATTATTTTGGGACCTTTGCAATGCTGTTTCTGTGTTGTAATATATTTTTTAAATCTCATATCTAAACCCTAGCTTTAGCCATTCTTTCTCAGGGCTTAGATGGGTTGCTGTGCATATGTACCTCTACCTGTCAGATCACTCAGAGAGCTGTGGTGGGATTCTATTCCATGGTTTTCTTCTTTGTCTGGTCTGCAGTTGCATTGAGGCTGCTTATCTCTAACTACCTTATCCCTAAAACCATATGACGTGAGCAGGTTTTGGTAAACATTTGTTGAATGATTTTTTATTACACATTTTACAATTACCAAATTTTAGGCCCTTTTTTAAAATAAAATTTGTATTTAAAAATTTTACTTGCTAATCTTCCAGAAGAACAAGGAGTTGAACTTGATCCACTTTCTCTCAAAGTTATGAAAGCAATAGAAGTATGTAATATTGGAGGAAAACAGACAAATAAAAGAAACATAAAATTGCCAATGTAGATATTAATGTGCTTTTCCTGAAGGTCTCTCAATGCTTACATTCATATGATATGATAAAAGTTTAGTTTGGGGAAATTTATATTCTTGATATGAAGAGAGTTTTGGTTGTGGATTTAAAAGCTTGTGTGCACGTCTCTTGGTGCATATCACCAATGATTAGATAGTAGATATTAGGTAGTAATACAGAGAAAATTCTTTGTTAGTATTTTGTGTGTGTATGTATGTATGCACCCACTTGCTTTAGTTTGTTCTGAGTTGGGTCGAGTTTGGTAGCATTGCTTTTCAATATCCATTCTATAATTCGTAAGTATGTACATTATAAATAGTAAGGATAGTTATGGGAGTAAAGCATTATTTCAGAAGTAGCTACATACTGTCAAGTTTCACTGAAATGATGTTATGTACTGTATATAGTGATACTATTCCCTAACTTGATAATATTACCATTAACAACTTAAGGGTTTTAGAAAAGCAGTAAGGAAAGGAGACAAGCTTAAGCTAAAGCTTCGGATTGTTTTGCCTTTGTAAAGAGAGCAATAAATGTTACCATATTTAATTTGGCCTTTAATGACCTGTTTGGAGAAATTATAAATTACTTCCAGTATTGAGGCTTTCAGTAGCTTATTTAACACAATCCCATTATTTATTCATTTAGCAAATATTTGGGTATTTACTAAATACCAGGAATTGTTCCAAGAGGCAGGGATACCATGGTGAACAAGATACACACAACTCTTAGCATCAGACAGCTTGCAACTTAGTAGGGGATACAGAAAAATAAAACAAATAATTACAAGTCGTGCAAAAAGAATTAGATTTTTAACAGGGGAGGCAAAGACTACAGTAGAGGTCCATTGCAGAGGAAGTGATGTGTAAGCCCGACTTGAAGAATGAGTGGGATTTAACTTCAGTAAGGTGTGGATAAGGGCTGCTGCATTGTCTGTGATCTAGGAAGAAGCTCAGAAAGAGCAAGGCATATTTTAGGAATTTAAAGAACTTAAGTGTTGCTGAAAAACTGAGTTTAAGATGGCCGAGAATTTTAAGAGATGAGAGCTGAGTTGTAAACAGGGGCCAGATCTGGGAAGTCTTCTAGGCTGGAGAGACTCTTAGAAGTTGTCCAACCTCTTCATGTTTACAGATGAGGAAGCTGAGCCCCAAAGAGGCAATATCATGCATTACATATGTCTTAATACTGAGTAATTCTTATCTGCCTAGAGCAGGTGCCCCCGTGGGTCATTGCTGTGTTCATCTACTTCTGATTGCTGTATCTATGCCAGAAAATATCGATATTTCATTTCCTACCCAGGAAATGAAAAATTATTTAAACATATATGTGTATGTGTGTGTATATATATGCATACAAAGTCTGACAAGTTCGCAAACTCATCCTAGAAAAAGTGCCACATACCTCATAGCTGAATATCACTATGGTCATTTTCGAAATACTCCCCTTGGGAAGCTCTGCATCGACACCAGTCCACACTTCAAAACAATTGTGGAACTTTTTCTGGAATGGTCATCAGAATTGTATTGTATTACCCTTGATGTCCTGAATGTCATCAAATGTTATCAAATGTCATCTTCCTTTCAATATTTCCTTTATTTGGGGGTAAAGAAAGAAGTCATTGGGGGCCAGATCAGGTGAGTAGGAGGGTGTTCCAATACAGTTATTTGTTTACTGGCTAAAAACCCCCTCACAGACAGTGCTGTGTGAGCTGGTGCATTGTTGTGATGCAAGAGCCATGAATTGTTGGTGAAAAGTTCAGGTCATCTAACTTATTCACGCAGCATTTTCGGCACTTCCAAATAGTAAACTTGGTTACCTGTTTGTCCAGTTGGTACAAATTCATGATGAATAATCCCTCTGCTATCAAAAAAAAGTTAGCAATGTTGTTGCTACAAGTTCACGAACTTAACTGTCAGATCTTATACCACACATACACACACACACACACACACACACACACAAACATTTTAACAGTCTGAATTCAGAGTCACCATAAATGCATCACCCAGGGCACTCGTGACACAATGCACAGCATCAGTCAGTTCCTGATGGTCCAGGACTCCTCCTCCGAGCCTGACCTCTTTGTATCTTTTCCCACTTCTTAGCTATTGCTTGGTTCTTGAGTCATGGTGCTGACACCAGAGAATGCTACCTATGCCATTAGTAACAGTGAAGACAAAAAAGATTACAGACTTAGGTAATTTAGTTGAAAGTCTTCTAAAAACTGCATGTTAAACTTTAAAGGCTATTTAATTTGGTTTATGATTGTGGTGACATAATTTATAACATTCCTAAGTATCATCACTGAAATCAGAGAATTTTATATATTAGGCTTAACTATTAAAAATTTGAAACACTAAAACAAAATAAACCCCCCATCACCATATATACTGAGTATATCTAGGTATTTTAATGCCATACTTCACTGGGTTTGTTTGTTAGTCTGTTAACACTAAAGAACAAAAGCTAAAGTTAAAAATTTAGGTTAAGAAAATATCCAAGTGAAGAATTTTACCTTTCTCCTATTCTTTCCAAAGCCAGTTGTTTTCATGTCACCATCCTCTGTAATTGTTTTCCTCAAGATAAATATTTAAAATATGTCATGAAAGATTCTATTGATTCTTCCTGAGATGAAATTTTAAAACTTCCTGTAATTTCCCTATCAACTTAATTAGCATCAATTTGTACATCTTACAAATCATCTATCATCTAGCTAAATAATTCAGTTAGACCACAGCTTGATGAAATGTTGTTCTTTTTGTCTCCCTAACGCAACAGGGTTGCAGTCTATTCAGGTTTTTCTGGTCTCTTCATTAAGTATTGTAAGGGTTAACATTCTGTTTTTGACTACCCTTGAATGAGCATAACTATAGCCGTGGAAGTTCAATGGAAGGCTGATTTGAGGCTGTGCTAATGAAACGGCTGGACTGTTAAATACCTGCATCTCCTCATTGCTTTGTGGTTTTCTATTCTGTTTTTCCCACAAGAATTCTCTTATCATTGTTCCAAAGGAGTCATTTAACTTTTAGTTATATTTTACTGTATTTTGTGAAGAACCGTGTGCTATCTAGCAACATTACTCTGTCGAGGGTCTGTTCTATATATGTATCTCAGTGGAATGGAGATGTGACTTGGATCCTTCTTGTGGGTCATACTAATCATTTCGTTCAGCCTGCTGTGAACTCAGAAGTGTTCCTGAGAATGCTCCCTATGCCATTGGTTGAACTCAGCATTACTTTTTCAAATGGAAAAAGAAGAGTGTAAACTGGGCACTCAATTGGTGGGAGTGTAAATTGGTACAAATATTTGGGAGTGTGGATTCGTAATATTGATCAAAACTCTTGAAAATCCTTTGATCCAGCAATTTAACTGCTATAAATTTATCTTAAATAAATGGAAAAATAGAGAAAAATATTCATTCAAGGGTACTTGTTGCAGCAATATATACAGTGTATGGGAATGCAAAATTAAATACACATAAATAGTTGATTAAAAAATGGTGGTGTAGCCAAACAATAAGATACTGGGAAACCTTGGAAAATGAGATTCTTAAAGCATATTTAACATGGAAAGACAATTGATATGATCTGGTTTTCATTTCTTTGAAAGTGTGTATGCCCATAATATATATTTTGGTAGAATATATGCCAATATTTTGTCTGCGGGTTGAAGATTTTTTACTTTCTATTTTATATCCATATTAATCATGACTTTTTATTATGGGTTACAGGAACATAGGTCAAACTAGTTCAGGCAAAAAGAGGATCATTTTTGCCCTTGTAACGGAGAGAAAGACAGGGATGAAGCTGGGCCTCTCCGGTGCTCGCTCAGTATTCTCTCCCTACACCTCCTCTTTCGCTTACCTCCAGTTCACACAATAGTGATGGAGCACCTCCTTAATTCTCACAAATGAACTTTCTCAATGAGTCTGGAAACATGATGGACTAAGGCTCACATCACCACAACCTCAGCAAGAAAAAGGAATTCTCTTCTTACAACTAGAGTTATACAAAATTATAGGGAAGAATTCTGATTTGCTTTGGTTAGGTCATGGTTTACATGTCTGAATTATGTGGCGTAAGACTATGATTGTCAGTCTCAACCAGAACTGCCTAGTTGGGAATCCCAAGAGATAATGGCCTGGTACAAATTTTATTTCTTGCTCATATCACAGTCTTCTGTGGAAGGCTTGGTCTATCTAGGGATTTTATCACCTAAAGTTCTCCACTGGATTCTATGTATCTGTCTGACAGAGGGAGGCAGAAAGGGGAATACAGCAGGTCCTCAGATAACGGCACTCCTTTCAACTCTGTTTCATTATTGATGAGATGCAGTAGGAGGAATTCAGCTCTTGCTTATATCTATGGTAACATTGGTTTCATTATATGTCATTTCACTTAAAGTTGCAGAACCTATGTATGATATTAAGTGAGGACCTACTGTATTGTGGGGGAAGATTTAGGTCAAGGACTAGACATCATTTCCCCTGTATTCCATTGGCAAGAATTCAGTGGGCTCTCCAATAATGTAGGCAAAGGTGGGAAATGAAGTCTGGCTGTGAGTTCAGAAGGAGAAGGAAACGGGATGTGAACACACAGCATTAACTTCACCGTGTCCATAGAAAAAGAAATTGGATTGTGATTTGTCACCTGTATCTTAAAAACACTTATTTTGTGCCACTGAGTTTGCCCCAGAGATTTCACTGCCACCATCACGTGATCATTAGCATCTAGTAATGGGATAGCTACTGTGAATTTTTTTTTTTCCAGTGAAGCCAGATGATTCTGGAAATGGATAACTAATGGCTGGTCAGTAGACTCACCATATATTCCTCCATTTTTGGCAGACATTGCAAATTGATCCTGACATTCTTCAAAACTTTCACTTGACCTCAAAGTGCATCCATATACAGTGCTTTGAATTTCTACTGTCAGTCATAGGTGACAGTTAAGATGAAATAGATTTGCCATAACTTGTTTAGGCAATTTATCCATACTGGATACTAATGCAAACTGCTCCCTGGATTTACCTAGACACCAAGAATTGGCCTTCAACTTGGATAGTGCCAAGTGCAGGATTCATCTTGGTCTGTTTGATAGCAAAAGGCTGATTTTATATTTTGCATTTAATGGAGACATTTATAGCTATTGTGAGACATGGAAAGGATGTTTTGAATTTTTCATTTAGATTTTCATCTAAACTTTCTGCAGCCATCAAATTTGATACTAATCAGTGCTTTAAAAATGCAAGTTACACAATGTACATTTGAATTTTAGTACCAGGAAATTTTCTTTGAGTTGCTACTCAGGTACCTACATGGATATGGTTTCTTTTTTAACGTAAGGTGATTCTTGATTCCTTTGTTTGATGTATAATGCATTAGCAGTCTGTCTTTTCCCGTAAGATTTAAGTGAATTAAAATAAAGGGGTTCTGTAAGAGTGAAAGCAAGGCTTACATACTGTGCTTGGCACATGTATGCGATCAATTGCTGTTATCCTCACAAACCCCTGGAAGGGAAATACGCTTATTCTTACTTTCCAGGGGAGGAAAACAGGGCCCAAAGAGGCTAGGGACCATCCAAGGTCCCACAGCTAATGAGGGAAGAGTTAGCATTTCACCAAGGATACTAATTGCAAGACATTTTTTTCCTTTGCAGCATGTTTTTTGCTTGTTGTCTGTGTCTCCAAGTGTCACAAGTAGCAATAATCCAAAACAAAACCCATTAAAACATTATTTTGGGGAATGAAAAATGGGGTGAGATCTCAAGGCAGTTTATTAGTTAATTAGCTAGGTGGACAAATCCCCTGCAAAGGCCCTCCTCTGTCTAATTAGTGGGTGGGAGAGTGGAGAGGGTGGGTGCAAATTACTGGAAACAATCTCCCCCCACATCAGTTATGTCTTTTGATGATTAGCTATTGAGGCCTTTATTTTAACATACTTTTTAATTAAGGACTTTGGGTGGTGATGGAAAGTACAGCAGAAAAATTACTGATTTGTGATCAGAGGACCTAGTATAATTCCAGGCTCTATTGCTTTCTGGCTGTGCTCTTGGACCAATTAACTCAGTCTCTTTTCTAAGGCAACGTGAGGATATGGTAAACTTTAAATGAATATATTTGTTAAAAACAGCAATAATAACCAAATTTCAACTCTAAATTGCTCTATAAATTATTGTTATTGGAGGAAAAAGCATTTTGGGCCCCAACAGTTATCTTTCTAGGTATCTTTCAGGTACTGTGTGCAGTAATAATATGCAAAACGAGCCCAGCCTCAGCTGCTCTGTGCTTATCTTTGTCATCTGCTTAAGAGATGATAGTTTATTTCTAGAAGATATGAAAACATATGGGGGCAGTTAAACCCTCACTATATGGGGTCATGATCTAGTTTTTGTTCTGTTCGCAAATGGTAGCACGGATTATTAAAATATAACTTGTGTTTGATTAAAATCATCTCCTAATTATTGAGACTTGGTAAATAGTTTTAGACTTAACATTTTTCAGATATTAAACTTTCGAAATGCAGAGTCTTTTAGTAAAAGAGAGTTACTGCTTCTTTAAAAAAATAATGGTAGTTATCCACTGAAATGTTTAAGACATGTAGGAAGTGATAAAACTAAAATATGTGGAGTGTATATTGTTGGGCCTAGATTCTTCATGGTTACGGTTTTGTATTATTCTCAGGTTATAGTTGAAGACATGACTAGAAATGGAGAGCCATTAAATATATATTGTTTTGCATTAAACAGTAGTGAATTGTCCTTGAAGAAAAGCTTTTTAAATATTTAGTAAAAACTTTGAACTGATTACAAAGTTGATTTAAAAGTGAGATCAGTTTCATAGTGAATCTCAATTTATATTATATATACTAATAGTGAAATATATTTGAAGGACTTTGACAGTTTTTAGTACTAATAGAAGGTGACCCAAACTTATCAGAACCATATAACAAAATTTAGTCAATAAATAATGTTAAGGATGCTGAGGTTCATTGTTTGGATTGAAGGCTTTTTGAAAAATTGTTAGCTGGATAATTGAATCATTTTAAATTTTGCATGTAAGAATTTAGTCCTTATAGCTAATAGTAAGTTATGTAGTTATGGTTAAGAATTCGTGACATTTAATATACTATTTGACCAGGTATAATATAACTTCAGAGAGGTTATAATTCACAGAGCTTATCACAATCTTAAGTATGTCATAATTATTCACTTTTTTATTTTTAAACTATTTGTGTGTGTTTTGCTATGTATTTCTTAAAATTGCTAAACTTGGCCAGTTTCTGTTAAAAGTGTGAAAAGGATGAACATTTGCTTTGTCTTGGGAGTACCAATTTTGAATTAAACTTTTAATCGTAAAAACCTGAGAAATTGTCTGTAATAGATCATTAGAATTGAAATACATAATAGAATATTAGCAATTTCTGCATCATAGTATGACTCATTATATATATCTTGTTTATCTTATGTAAAACTGTTATATTGTAGTTTAAATAATTTTCTTTATATGATGTGAAAGTTCTTAGAAATATTAGTGCCTTTCCCATACTAATTTAATAATTATTTTTGGACTGTAGTTAATAGGGGGCCCAAACTAATGTTACCCATTTCATTTTTATTGTAGTGTATAGCAGAAGAGAGGAAATTGAAGAGTTTTAGGGCATGAGGTAGAAAAGCAGAAATTGCCAAAGTTATAAGACTTAACCTGTCTCTGTCAAGCTAAATGTTCGCTATTCCTGTTTCCAAACTTACTCCTATGAAATATACACAGGGTTTTGACTGTCAGCCTTCTCTTTCCTTGGAGGTATAGCTATAACCAACGAAACAAAACAACAGGTTCAGTGTGCCTATTGCTTTAGCAGAGAATTAAGTATTTTATTATTAATGTGTGACTGAGCTGAATTGTGTTTCCTTAGACCTACAAACCTTTCAATGAATGCTTCCTAAGTAATTTTGAGATCTCAAAATGTGTTCTGTCTCTTTATGAGTTATATAGCAAAAGGAGGATAATAAGATCACAGGTTTCCTAAAGATCTGTGTTAAAGGAGAGGTGCTTCAGGACTATGTTACATTTGTCTTGAATAACAATATTATTCATTCCTCAAGAAGAGATATGATCCAGCATAGTAGTGTTAGGAAGTACTCCCTGGAAAAAAATTAAAACATTCAAATTAAGTTATTGCTGTCCATAACCATTAGAAAACCCGCAGTACATGATGCTCCCTTTTGTCCTTATGCTCAAGAAAACTTACCTGAGAGTATTAATATAAAATACAAAAGATACGTTTTTTATTTTTTACATTAATTATAATGCAAAGAAAAATTTAACTGTTTAGAGATAAGGTTGAGTAGAAGGAAATTGTTAAAATTAATAAAATCTTTTAGTATATAAAAGAAAATAAGGTAATGATGAGAAATGGCAAGGAAGTAAATGGGAAAAAAAAGTGAAGAAAATTACAGTAAGCCACTTAAGACAGCATTTTATAACCTGAAGAAAATGAGGACAGTTAAATGACGAAATAGAATGTGTAAGATAGAAAGGTGAGGCAACTGACATGATGAAGAAATGGGAGGTTTGGAAACAAGTATTTGACATGGATTAAAAAGAAATTAAAGTATGATATATCTAGAATCTTTTTGAGGAGTAATATCAAAGACTATTAAATTATTTTTTTAATTTGAGACCTCATTCTTTGTTATCTTCTCTACTGACCTTTGTACTCATATTACAGAGTGAAGGGAGCAGCGTCATGCTGAAATTGAGTTAATTTTTACCAGGTTTTTAAAAATATCCCAAAATTACTTTTAACACGTGTTTTGTGTTTATTTTTTCTAGTAATCTACCATTTTTTACCATATTCAATATGAGAAAAATGTTCATTTATTATCGCTATATTCAACAAATGTTTATTGAGGACCATAGAATATTTTGCTAGGTGTTGGCTTTCTTGGTCTTGTAGTTACGTAGTTTGGTATGAGTGCTATGTAGTTTCATTGGCAGGAATTGGGCAGCACGAAGCCTGTGTCAGCCTTTCTCAACCGGGGTTCCTCATCTGAACCACAGAACGCAAAATATAAGTGACTATTTTCTCAATCCTTTCAATGATGGTGTATAACTAATATCATTCTAGATGCATGAAAGGTAAGTTAATTTGTTACATATAATGGTTGTTTTAGGGTAGTGGGGAACCCAAGTTGTGAAGGACTGGATTATATGAAACTGTTCATTTCCATCAGTAGAAATATGAAGACCTATCATTTTTCTTTATCTCGGAGATTTAAATAAATGGGAGAAGAGAGCTGAAGAGAAACATAGGAAATAGACACCTCTCTGTCTTTTTGGACTACAGGGTCTTAGGAAAGCTATGAGGCTGCGTATTGTTCCACGGGGCCTGGATAGGTGGAAAACTTCATCAGAAACAATGACTGCTGTTGGGAAAAATGAAAATCCAAGTCAGTAGGACCTGAGGACCTTAAGAGAAAAAGGGGCAGCAGAAGTCAAATAGTTCAGTAGGATTTAGTGGGGACCTATCATTGCTACAGAAATGATTAGGTTGAATTCTGTGAAAGTGCTGATGTTGTTAAATCATTTTTTGACTTCCACGATGGTAATTTTGATAGTTCAACCAAATGTGTTTCTCATTCTAAATACACTTGTAAACTCTTAAATTGTAACCCCTTTGAAAGCTGGAACTGCTATCCTTGATCATGTGTGAGAGTCCCTTTTCTGTGAATCTTATTTGGTCACAATAGCAAATGCCATACATACTGTATATATTCAGTTCTTACAGACTGTTATTGATACAACATAGTTATTTGCCTACAGCAGAAACTAGAGAAAAGCTGGGATAGCTTTCCCAGGCCCTACTCTGGCCTGACTTCAGTCTTGAGATCTCCAAACTCTTACTTTAGACAAGCCGTTCTTAACAGGGGCAGGTTTGCCCCAAAGTGAAAAGTTGACAATGTCTGGAGATGTCTTTGACTGTCTAGACTGAGGAAGGGAGGGCGCTACAGGCATCTTGTGCGTAGAGGCCAGGGAAGCTACTAAACCTCCTGCGATGCCCAGGACTGTCCTCCACAACCAAGAATCATCTGGCTCATAATGTCAGTACTGCCAGTGTTGAGAAACTTCTAGACTAAGCACCAGGGAACTTAAGAAAGCACACATAAAGTTGTAGATCATACTTCTCAGTGGTGAGCATGAAAAGTTTGTGAGGAGGTACGCAGAAATAGGAAAAATAGTTTGGAGAGAATATAATGGAGCAAAACTGATGGCCAAAATATCCTGCACTTGTGAAGCTGCTTATCTGCAGGGCACACTCAAAGCTCTTGACATGGACAGTTTTAAAGAAGAGTTGGGGTTTTTGGTGGGATGTAACAGTGCCAAGTTTTTCATACACTTGAATGAAGGGAAATGAAAATTAGAAGATCGGACGTTATGGAGTAGGATAAGAGGGAAGTAGCCGCAACAGAAAGTTTGAAAACTGAAAACTTTACTTGAATTATATAGTTGATGTATCTACTACTATGGTTATTAATGAGTGTAAAGTCCTAGAGAGGTACTGGTATAGGTATGAATGGAAAAATAAATTGTGATAGGATAAACTCTTTAGTCGTAAATTTTTAGATTTTATTGATGCACATGAGAGAAGTTTAGCTTTTTCTTTGACATAAATTAGCTGTGTGACCCAGAAGATATGGTAAACATATTTGACTTAAGTTGCTTTTAGCTCTGAGAGCTATGAAGGGAGGTTAAGTGGTGTCCTTGTAAAGAACTGTTCAGAATGAATAATAATGAAGCACTGTATGTGTGTTATGAAAAAGGTGGTTGCATTTTGATTTAGCTCGTCTGTATGAATAAAAATATAAGTGGACATGGGTAGTGTGTAACTTTTTGTTGCCAATTATGAACACTGAAGGTTTGAAATCTTAAAAACCACTTTTGTCTAGAACAGTGTTCTGATAAGTATTTAAGTTCTCCAGGTATCTTGCCAGAGCCTGTATTAATCATAATGTACCTGAACTATCGTGAAGTATAGGATTGAATTACTAAAGAAACTAATTGTTACGATGTTGTTAGGGTGGAAATGACTGAGTTCCATTCTGAGACATCAGAAAGATCTTTCCCTACTGGCCCCCCAAACTACAGTGGCACTAGGAACTTGATTCTTTTTCTTCCTGTTGGATAGAAGAGGTAGTGTGGGGTACCTGCTGGGGCTTCTCAGGTGTGCAGGACTTGGAGAAACGGAAGGGGCGGGGGGTGGCCTGGGGTCTCGGGCTGACCTACTGACTGACCTCGTTACTGCTACAACCTGTTATATCTAAATTTCTGACCACTCTTCATTTTTCCCCCTGCATTCATTCATCAGTAAATGTAGTCTTAGAATGTTCTCTAATGCAAATGTAAAATCTTTTCAGTTTTTTGTTTTATTTTTTTTCCCTAGAAATTAAGGCTATGAAGGAGAGGCTTTTATATTCTTTTCATTTCACTTAAAAATTCTTGTTCTCTCTTTCACTGCAGTAAAGATAAAGTGATCATATACTTAATGTGTGTGTATACATATACATACACATATGCGTATACATATATACATATACATATATGTATATATGTTGTATGCTGGGTATTTCAGAAAGAAAGTAAATTGGGGTCTTTTTTGGACATTTCCTTCTAGGAAGTTCTGTGGAAGGTTCTGAAGAATAAAAGCAAGACTTGGGAAGGCCAAGGATGGGAATCATGCTAGGAGGTGTTACCGAGGGTTCTTACCTAGGAGAGGAGCAGGAGTAGATGGTACATTACGAGGTACCCTGTACTAGCCTTGGAGTGAAAACCAGATCAGCACTGGGGAGATACTCTAGAGACTGGGCTGTAGATACAACAGAGGAGACAAGTCCTGCATGTCTGCAGCAGGAGTTACCATTTAGGGATACTGTTTATTTTTAGAAAACATGTTTCACATATGTGGGTAGGGAGCTTGATTGGAACAGAAAGCGGATGCCTCGTTGCTCTGCTTAAGTCCTAACTATGAAACATTGCTTTTCTTTATGGCTTGAGAACGTTTGAAAAGGAGCTGTTGAATATAAAGAGTTAACTGAAGGTGAAATGGCTGTTCTTTTCTGAGGGCAGAATAGCGAGTAATGGGCTATGGTTAGAGCCTGAAGAACTTGGGTTAGATATTAAAAAGACACGCAGGGTTAATCAGTGTTGGGATATGGTAAACTTACTAACGTTGCAAATTCTTCTCTAGAGACTCGTAAAATATTGTTTTTAGAGAATATTAATGTAAGTGCCTTAAGCTTATCTTCAGTCCAAGGCTCTGTTAAAAAACAAACAGCAAAAAACAAAACAAAACAAAAAACATAAGGCTGTCATGGAAATAGGACATGAGTTAATTTATCTGACACACTTGAAGACTAGACATAGGTAGTTGATCACCCTGTAGCAGTAGCAGGAAATCAGAAACCCAAGCTGCACATATCTTCTAAAATCTCCCTGGCAACGAAGTCAGCAAAGGCCATCCTTCCAGCAATTACTGCCAGCCAGAGACCTGGCTTGAGATTGTTTGTGGATTGCCCAGAACACCACGATCTTCTGTTTCAGTGGTCAGTTACAAATGTCATCTTCTACCTCTATAATACTGTATACTTTTAAATTTCTGTTCATATCAGTTGTCCTCTGGTTGTTAAAGCACAGAGTTCTTTTGAGAACCCTATGATAATTTTTAAGGAAACAATTGGAAGAGGGTAAAATATAAAAGCAACATAGTATGGCCAGTGGACGTATGTGATGATTTCTATCTCATGGCTGAAGACACTATGCTAAAGAAATCCATTGATTTGCCTAAAGGTTATGGTGTTAATGCCAGAACTAGCTGTGTACAGATCCTAAAAGACAAAAAGTAAACTTCCAGTTTTTGTCCTAATGATTTTTACCATCCTAGAATGAACTGAGGATGCAATATTTGACACATGCATTGCTCACTCACCCCTTACCCCAATCCCAAGCAGTAGTGGGACATGGCCCTGGATTCAGAGTCATGCCAGTTGGCATTTGGGCAATTATGTTGGCTCCTTGAAGCTCTCTGAGTTGTGATGCTGCCTTTGGGAGGCATCATGGACAGTCTCTGTTCTATTCCAATCGGTCAGAAGAATCATGGTAAATTCATAATATTCATTTTGAAAAGTTGCTGATGCCTGTGTCTCAGACTGGCCCATGTTTGGGGAACTTTGGAATATAGTTTACTATGATGCTTAAATGTTGACATAACTCTGAGGACATCCTTTTCTGTATTCCAGACAATAGTCATACCTTTGCATACAGCTCAGACATTACACAGGGCATGGGGCTCCGTGGGGTTGGGAGTGAAGTCAAAGAAGAGAGTGACAAAGTAGGTGAAAGTGGTGAAAAGAGAAATAAGCACTTTTATACAAGCACATGCCTCACCTCCACTGCTTGAATGTCTTTCCCAGAGGGAAAAAGACGCCGTTCATCCAATTGTTCAGCTGCTACAAGCTTATCATTCTTGTCTTGTCTGTAGTTCATGCCTCCCATCAAATCTACCAGCTAAGCCTCTTGGCTCTACCTTTCAAATATCCAGAATCCTACCTTTTGTTTTCCTGCTTCTGTCCCCATTGCACACTGATACAAACTCATTATCACTTCTCACCCGAACTATTAAAATAATCTCCTTTGTCTCCCAAATTCCACTCCCCCCACCCAGTTTGTGCTCCATGTAGCCACCATAGTAATTCTTCAAAATATAGGTTGGGTCATGTTACTCCCTTGATCAAAACCTTCAAACAACTTTTCATTGCATTGTAATGAAATACCAAGTCCCACCTGTAACCTATAATGCATTGAGTTACCTGGTCCCGATCAATTCTCTTTTTGCCACTTTCTCCCTCGCTTGCTGCTCTCCAGGAACACTGGCTTTCTTGCTGTTTCTTGAACCCATCAGGCATGTTCTCACCCCAGGACTTTTGCATTTGCTGTTTACTCTTCATGGAACGTTCCTTCACAAGATGACTGAACGGCTGGCTCCCTCACTGCATGTGGGCCTCTTTAAATGTTATTTCTGTGGGGAGGCCTTTTCTGATCACTCTATCTGAGAAAGTACTCACTAAAACTCTCCATCCCCTTATTTTGTTTCTTACTGCATTACTTATCCCTGCCTCACATTGTATATCTAGTTGTTTGTGTCCTCCATTAGAAAATCAGATCTATGAAGGCAACTATGTCTGTCGTGTTCACTACTGTATTTCTAACAGGTAGAACAGGGCCTGGCACATGATAAGCATTCGGTAAGTATTTGTTAATGAATGAATTGATTGAATTAATTAACAAAGTATGCTGTCTTTTTTGATATAGGTAGGCAAAGGATGGATCTAATTATAATTGTGTGTGTTTGTACCTATCCCTTTTAGTGTATACTATACTATGTAGTATAATATATCTCTGTATACAGAGCGTGCCAAAAACATGTATACACATTTTAAGAAAGGAAAAACTGTATTAAAATTGTAATACTCAATATATACTGATAACAAAAGATATTCATGTGTATACAAGTCCTGTGTATACATTCTTTTGGCACCCCCGGTATGTTTATATTGCAAGCAAAGTATCTAGCACAGAGTCTGATATGCTGTAAGGGATGGATATAGTGTATCAAGCTCTGTGCTAGTACTTTGATATCCTTCCCTTAAAATGTATCAGTCTCTGTGCTAGATAGTTTGCTTGTGTTACCCACTTTAATAAAACAGCTGTCACATAAGTGCTATTATCCCCATCATGGCAGTGCAGAAATGTAGATGAAAGGGGGCAACTTTGCTCAAGATCAAACAATTATTAAGTAACAGGTTATAGTTGAACTGCGCCTGGTCTGGCTCCAAAGCCTTAACTGAATGACTTAACTGTGCTGTCCATTTACTGCATCTCCTAATTTTAAATCTGCCATGATCCTGTAAGGGAACAAAGAGTATTAAAAAAGGAACTTTTGTAGTATATATTTCTACAAAGGACTACAAAAAAAATTACAAAATATACATATTTTTCTTTGAGATGAATGAAATTACCTAATTTAGAAACTAGATTACATTAATGATCACATGTAGTAATATAAAAATAAAAGTCACCATATAGTTGACCCCCTTTTACCTCCCTTTGTCTTCTGGTAACCATTAAACTGTTGTCTGTGTCTATGAGTTTTTGCTTGTTTGTGTTGTTCATTTTGTTGCTTTCAATTTTATATCCCACATATGAGTGAAATCATATGGTTTTCGACTTTTTCTTTCTGACTTATTTTGCTTAGTATAATAATCTCAAGATCCATCCATGTTGTTGCAAATGGCAATATTTCATCTTTTCTTATGGCCTAGTAATATTCCATTGTACATATGTACCACATCTTCTTTGTCCATTCATCTGTCAAAGGATATTTTGGTTGTTACCATGTCTTGGCCAGCGTGAATAATGCTGCAGTGAACATAGGGATACATGTATCTTTAAAATAAACATTTTCAGATTTTTGGGTAGCTATCCAGAAGAGGGATTGCTGAGTCATATAGTAATTCTGTTCTTAATTTTTTTGAGAAAACTCCATACTGTTTTCCATAGTGGCTGTACAAGTTTACATTCCCAGCAGTAGTGTATGAGGGTTCCCTTTTCTCCACAGCCTCTCCAACACTTGTTATTACTTGTTTTGTTAATAATAACCATTCTGAAAGGTGTGAGGTAATATCTTATTGGGTTTTTGATTTGCATTTCCCTAATACCTAGTGAAATTGAGCGTCACTTTGTATAATAGTATAATTTGAAGCCTGGGAGTGGGATACCTCCAACATTGTTCTTTTTTCTCAGTATTGCCTTGGCTATTCAGGGTCTTTTGTGATTCCAAACAAATCTGGTGATTTTTTTGCTCTATTTTTTTATTAAAATGCCTTTGGGATTTTGATGGAGATTGCATTAAATCTGTACATTGCTTTGGGTAATATGGACATTTTAATTACGTTGATTCTTCCAGTCCATGAACATAGAATGTTTCTCTTTTTTGTCTTAAATTTCTCTTAATAATGTCTTGTAGTTTTCATTGTACAGGTCCATTGCATCCTTCAAGTTTATTCCTAGGTATTTTATTCTTTTTGTTGCAATTGTAAAAGGAATTATTTTTTCTATTTCATTTTATGAAAATTCACTTTTAGTATATAGGAACACAATGGATTTTTGTACATTGATTTTGTATCCTGTAACTTTACTATATTTGTTTATTGTTCCTAATAATTTTTTGGTGGAGTCTTTAGGGTTTTCTATATAAAGAATCATGTCATCTACAAAAAGTGACAATTTGACTTCTTCATTCGCAATTTGGATGCTTTTTATTTATCTCTCTTGGCTGATTGCTTTGGCTAGGACTTCCAATACTATGTTGAACAAAATTGAGAGGGGCTTTCAGTTTTTCACCATTAAGTATGATATTAGCTGAGGGTTTGTCATACATCGCCTTTATTATGTTGAGGTACTTCTATACCAATTTAATTAAGTGTTTTAATCATAAATGGATATTGTGTCTTGTCACATGCTTTTTCTGCATCTATTGATATGATCATATGATTTTTATTCTTTATTTTGTTTATGTGCTATATCACATTGATTTGCATATTTTGAACCATCCTTGCACCCCTGGAATGAGCCCTATTTGGTTATGATGTATAATCTTCTTAATGTATTGTTATATTTGATTTGCTAGTATTTTGTTTAGGATTTTTGCAGCTGTATTCATCAAAGATATCGGTCTGTGGTTTTCTTCTTTTGTGTTATCCTTGCCAAGTTTTGGTATCAGGATAACGTTGGTTTTATAAAATGAGTTAGGAAGTATTGTCTCTTCTTCAATTTTTTAGAAGAGTTTGAGAACAGGTATTAAATCATCTTTGAAATTTTGGTAGAATTCACTAGTGAAGCATCTGGTCCTGGACTTTTGTTTTTGGGGAAGTTTTGGATGATTATTTCAATTTCCTTGCTGTTGATAGGTCTGTTTAGATTTTCCAGTTCTTCGTGATTCAGTCTAGGAAAGTTGTATATTTCTGAGAACTTATCCATTTTTTCTAGTTTATTGAATTTGGTGGCATATATTATTTCATAGTATTCTTATGTGATCCTTTGTATTTCTGTGGTATCTGTCATAATTTCTCCTTTCATTTCTGATTTTGTTTGTCTTTTTTCCTTAGTGAGTCTATCTAGGGATTTGTCAATTTTATTAATCTTTTCAAAGAACCAGCTCTTCATTGCATTAACTTTTTCTCTCTTTTTTTGTTCTTTATTTCATTTAATTCTCTAAATTTTATTATTTCCTTCCTTCTGCTATCTTTGTGCTTCATTTGTTCTTTTTCTAGTTCTTTAAGATACAATGTTAGGTTGTTTTTTTTTGGATTTTTCTCGGTGGGTTTTTTTTTTTGTTTTGTTTTTTTTTTTTTTTTTTTTTGAGATAGGCCAGTAATGATATAAACTAGAGAGAGATTTTTATTTTCTTTTTAAATATTTTTTAAATGGAATAGAGGATGCCTTTCTAAATTTAGGCTTCTGATAAAAGTATACCTAAGAATGAAATAAAAGTAACTCTTCTTGTCTAATTTGGTGATTCAGTTGTGTCTAGTAAAAGTTATGGAAAGACATAGGCCTCTAAACCCAACTATTAGATTTAGTATGAAAGCATTTTAGACTGAGGCAGACTAATGTTAAGCTAGTAATAGCCCTCTCATTTACTAAGTGTTTTTTATATGTCAAGGCCTATGTTAGGTACCAGGGACCCAAAGACACAGATATGACTCCATTTTTCATATTGGACCATGAGCTACAATGGGGCAGAGACATACGTAAATTAACAATTATAATTGTGTGTGATAAGGACTATAATAGAAGTACATATGATAAGGATTAACACAAATGTCAGTATCTGTTCTGTAAGGTAGTTATTACTCTCATTTCTAGGTAAAAAAGCAGAGCTGCAGAGTGGTCAGATTAACTTGTCCATAAGTAACAGAGTCAGGTTGTGGTCTAGGTCTCTGGCTACAAGTCCAGTGTCCTTTGCCCCATTCTGCATGGAAGAAAAAATCAAAGCCTGTCTTTCATTTGAGGGTGATGTCAGAAAAGACTTTTTGAAGGTTATAGTGTTTAAGATTGTTCTTGAGAGATGAGATCTCAAAAGGGTGAGGGTAGAGACATTCTAGGCAATTAGAACAGCATGAAAAGATATCAGTACAATATTGTTGACACAGTTTGTAGCCAAGAAAATATTAGGAAGGTAGCTGAGCCTTCTAGTGAAAGACCTTATACTTATTGCGTTGAGGTATTTATATTTAATTAAATGGGCAATAGGAGGCCCCAGGGGTTTTTTGAGTGGCTGCTATGATCAGTTATTTTACCACAAATATATCTAGTTGAGCTGGAGGTGATTCAGAGAACAGGTTATAGAGCAGTCCAAGCAAGAGGTAATGAGGGCCCTGTTGTGGGCTACCTTTTCATTTGGTTCAAGTGGTTGAGAGTCTGATATAATCGTGCAAAAAGTAGGTGATCGCAAGTTTGAGAGCTATTTGGGTTTGTTGCTATTTTCTTTTTTAGTGCACAATTATTTACAACTCTTAAAGTTGTTTCCCACTTACATCTATTTCTTTAATTCTCTTATTTTGATGATACTTTCTTACCTTAGAGAGATTTTCTAACATATTTTCATTGCTTAAAACTATCAAAAAGAGAGATTTTGTGGCAAAATGTAGTGGGGTTTATATTTACTTGCCTACCTAAAACAACTGAGACACTGGACAGAGTTTATCAAGTAACTCTTTTCACTGTATTGGACGTTAAGCAGTAAAGGACAGTGATCTGTGAGAAATGGAAAACAAGCAAGGTGATATCTAGGATTGTCCCAGCTTACTGCCATGAGAGAATTTCCAGACTATAGCAGAGTATGGAGGACCCCATTTGGATCCTACTGATCTCCTGCATTGTGGAGGAGATAGATCTTTGAGAAGACGGAGAAAATTGAAAAGCATTTATTCAGACCAATCAGAAAAAGGAAAGAAGACATAAATTACCAATAGCAGGTAATTATGAGAGAGGTGACACTACTACTGATTCTAAAGATGTGTAAAGGACAATAGGGAATTCTACTAACAACTTAATGCCAATAAATTCAACAACTTGTATGAAAAGGACAAATTTGTTGAAAGGTACAAACTACTGTTTCCCCGAAAATAAGACCTAGCCAGGCAATCATCTCTAATGCATCTTGTGGAGCAAAAATTAATATAAGACCCGGTCTTATTTTACTAAAATATAAGACCGGATATAATATAACATATTATAATATAATATATATAATATAATATAAAGACTGGGTCTTATATATTATAATATAATATAATACTGGGTCTTACATTAATTTTTGCTCCAAAAGGTGCATTAGGGCTGATTGTCCAGCTAGGTCTTATTTTCAGGGAAACAAGGTACCAAGGCTCATTCAAAAATGAATTAATAACCTGACTAACTGTGCATCTATTAAATAAATTGAATTTATGGTTGACAGACATCTGACACACAAAACTCCATGCCCAGATGACTTCATGGGTGAGTTCTACCAAATATTTAAGAAAGAAGTAATCTCAGTTCTATACAAATTCTTCCAGAAAATTGAAGATGAGAGAATGCTTCTCAACTTATTCTATGATACCAGCATTACTCTGATCTCCAAACCAAAGACATTATGAGAAAAGAAAAATTATAGACCAATATCCCTCATGAACATAGATGTAAAAATTCATACACATTTTTAGCAAATCAAATTCAACAACAGGTAAAACACCATGACTAAGGGGATTTATCTCAAGAATGCAAAGTTGCTTAAACATTTGAAAATTAATCAATGTAATTCACCAAACTGAAACACTGAAAATGAAAAACTTTGTGATTATCTCAATAGATACAGAAAATGTATTTGACAAAATTCATTATCCATTCATGGTTTAAAAACAAACCTCTCAGCAAATTAGGAATAGAAGAGAACTTCCTTAACTGCACATAAAATAATAGAACATCTATGAAAAACTTATAGCTAACATCACACTGACTAGTGAAAGACTGAATGCTTTCTCCATAAGATCAGAAAAAAAGACAGAGATGTTCTCTCTCACCATTTCTATTCAGATTACACTGGAGACCCTAGCCACACAAAAAAATATCAAAATCACAAAAAACTGATTTTATCACAAATAACATGGTCATCTATGAAGAAAATATGATGGAGTCTACCAAAGAGAACGGATAAATGAGTTTAGCAAAGTTGCAGGATTGAAAATCAATATATAAAAATAAGTTTTATTTCTCATTATTGGCAGTGAGCAATTAGAAATTGAAATGAAAAATACCATTTACAATATCATCAAAAATGAGAAATACTTTGGGAATGTATTTGACAAAATATGCATAAGACCTGTAAACCTATATACTGAAAACTACGAAACACTGTTAAAGCAAATCTAAATAAATGGTAAGACCGACCATGTACACAGATTGGAAGACTCAATATTGTTAAGATGCTAATTCACCCAAAATTGATCTATAGATTCAACAGAATCCCAATCAAAATCCCAGCAGACATTTTTTGTTAAAGTTTATAAGCTCAGTTTAAAACTCATATAGAAATACAAAGGATCTAAAAGAGCCAAACCAGCTTTGAAAAGAAACAAAGTTGAAAGGCTAACACTATCTGATTTCTAGAACTATTATAAATTTGCAATAATCAAGATAGTGTGGTGCTGGTGTAAAGATATACAAATAGATCAATAAAACAGGATAGAGTCCTGAAATAGACCCAAAGATTTGTGGTCAATTGATTTTTGACAAAAGATTCAAAGGAAATTCAGTGGGGGAAAGAAAAGTATTTTCAACAAATGGTGCTGGAACAGTTTAATATCCAAATGCAAACAAACAAACAAATCAATCAATAAATAAATCATTAGTCATACCTCATACCAGTTATAAAAACTAACAATGTATTATAGACCTAACTATACAACCCTGAAACTATAAAGACTTCTAGAAAAGACGTAGGAGAAAATGTTTATGACCTTGACTTAAGCAAAGATTAATTCTTAGATATGACAACAAAAGCATGATCCATAAAAGAAAAACTTGATAAATAGGACTTCATAATTAAGAACCTTTGTTCTTTGAAAGCTACTGTTTGAGAGAATGAAATGAGAAGCCACAGACTTAGAGAAAATATTTGCAAATCATGTGATAGAGGCCTTGATCTAGAATAACTCAGTAATAAGAAACAATCCAATAAAAATGGGCAAAAGATATATAGCAATGGCAAATAAACTAATGAAGAGCATATGAAATAAACGCGCAACATCATTAGTCATTAGGGAAATGCAAAGAAAAACCACCAGAGATACCATGTCACACCTATTAGAATGGGAAAAAACAAAACAAAACAAAAACAACTGTAATGCTCATGCACTGCTGGTGAGAATATAACATGACATGACCATTTTGGAAGTAGTTTGGCAATTACTTAAATATTTACTTTCAAATAACTTAAACATTTCACTCCTAGGCAATTACCCAAGGGAAATGAAAGCACATGTTCATAGAAAACTTGTGCACTAATGTTCATAGCAGCCTTACTTGTAATAACCAAAAACTGGAGTCTCCCAAATGTCCATTAATAGGTGAATGGATAAAAAAAAGTTTTGGTATGTCCATATAACAGATACACCTCATCAATAAAAAGGAATGAACTAGTGATACATGCAACAACCAGATGAATCTCAAAATAATTATGCTGAGAAAAAGAAGCCAGACTTTTCCCCTATCCACCCCCACCCCCAAAAGCATGATTCTCTTTATAGAAAATTTAGAAAATACAAACTAATGTATATTGGCTGACAGCAAATTGGTGATTACTAAGGGACAAGGGGAGGAGAATGGGGAGGAGTAAGGAAAGAAGAATATAAAAGGGATTGAGGAAATCTTTGGAGGCGATGGGTATGTTCATGATCTAGATTTTGCTGATAGTTTTATGGGTGCATATGTTTGTCAAAACTTATCAAATAGTGTACTTTACGTGCAGGTTTTAGTATGTCAATTATACTTCAATAAAACTTGTTAAAACTACCAAAAAGATATCTATAGCCCCAAGTTTAACTAAGACTTTGAAGTCTAAGGATTTCAAATATGACAGATATTTGGCATTTAGATTCTCACAATTTTTAGTATTTTTTGTATATTTATGTTTATGCTTTGTTTAATTTTTTGAAATTCTTTAAATGGAAATGCTTTATATGGTGAGGGAGTAAAACAGTAGAAACTCATAAACTACTGGTAAGAATATACAAGAATTTACTAGTAAATTGGTACAATCACTATGTAAAACCATTTCGTAAAGTGAAATATGTGCATACCCTACAAAACTAGCAATTGTCTTTTTAGGTATAGACCAGCAATAGCAGCTCTCAAACTGGTCCGAGGACTTTTTTGTACTCTTAAATTATTGACGAATTTAAAGAGCTTTTGTTTATATGAGTTATACCTCAAGATATTTACTTTATTAGAAAACAAAACTGAGAAATTTTAAAAATATTTTTCATGTTAAAATAACAATAATAAATCTATTGACATTTTAACACAAATAATACTTTTAAGGAAAGTAATTATTTTCCCAAACAAAAAGTATAGTGAGAAGAGTGATATGATTTTATATCTTTATATATCTCTTTAATATCTTGCTTAATAGAAGATGGATAGATGCTTATATCTGTTTCTGTATCCAGTCAGTCGGGATTATGTATATTGCTTTAGTTAATGTATATAAGGAAAATCTGACCTCACACAGATGTACAGTTGAAAAACTTAGTAGCCTTTTCAGAAAATTGGGGATATTCTTCTTTGGTACGACACCATAACTTTCTAAGTGGTAGTTTCTTAAATTTAAATTGCAATGTTGAATCTGAAACCATGTCAGTGAACTTTTTACTCTGCCATTAAAATCCAACTTTTATACTCTGTTATATTAAAATCCATTCTCATTGGTCTGTCTGTACTTTGAATGAATTGAATGCGTTATTTTAAGTGTAATAGCTACACTAATCATTTGGAAAATACTGGTTCACTGAGTTATTCACAGCTTCCAAAATTTTGACACTTTTCATTATATAATATCAACAAATGATATTCATTAATGTCACCAGTGACCTTATGAGAAAAGTCTTAAAGAACTGGAAAATTATCAGGTTTACGGTTGCAGACACAAGTTTTCTAAAATTCTAGCTTTTACTTGAAAGATTAAATTTTATCATTGGCAACCAGTGCTGTCATTCTTTTTTTTTTTTTTTTGAAGTGACAGCTCACTTTCTTTATTTTCAAGAAAATAAGTCTGAATCACCATTGGTTTGAAGTCTGTCAATCAGTCTTTAAAGTACAATAGTCTATGACAAAAGTGGCTAGTTCAGCTCAGTTCAGTCACATGATTGCTTATCCTTGAGACAGCCATTGATTTTTGTTATACATCAGAAGTGCTTTATGCATACTTTCTACTTAGTGACAGAACAGGGTGGGCAGATATTTTCTATAAAGGGTCAGACAGTAAATACTTTAGGCTTTGGTAGCAGTTTCCTAGTTGTACATTCTGTTCTTGGGAATCGGCTTGCTAAGATTTTCTGTAATATTTGACCCTGGTGACTCCCAACTGCTTCTTGGAATTTTTGAAGCTCCCTTCTTAGTTGGCTTCCACAATTTCACTTTCCTGGGCTTCTCTTTACCATTCTGACTGTTCTTTCACTTATGTTTCTTCCATTCGTCTCTTAAATGTTGGTCTTTCTTTTCTTTGATTCTTACTTTTCTTATTTATAACATACAATTTTCATGATCTTTGCGTGATCTTTGGGTTCCTCTTCTACTTTGAGCTCCAGTTTCGTTACCGATCACTCCCAAATTTGTATCTAGGCCAAATGTTTCTCCTGAGCTTTAGAATATGCTTCCAGTCTCCTATCAGACACCTCGAATTAGCTCTCCAACAGCAACCTCAAATGTATCATGTCCAAAATAGTTTATGTCTCCTTTGAAAACAACTTTCCTTCTATTTCAGTAAAAAGCATTTACAGGATCCCAAACCAGAAACCTTGATTTGTTCAGGATTCCTTTTCCCTTCACCTCTTAATATCCATTTACTCACCTGTAAATCCTGTCAGTTGTACCTCCTAAATACCTTTCTGCTCCATTCATTATCTCTTCCACCTCCACTGCTATTTCATTAGTTTAGGTTCGTCTCATCTCTGAGTCTCAACTGAGCTTTCTAACTTAACCATTTTTCTGTCTTGTAATATCTCTAGGCAAAGAAGATTATTCCTTGTCCTGTGCTTCTGTTTACCTTGCAGGTAGTATTTAGCAGTTGCTGAATAATGTTGTTGACTGTAAAAATGAAATCTTATTGATACCTTTCCAGGGTATCCGCTTAGTCTGTAGAGTCCAAACTCTTTAATGTCACGTGTGAGATCCCTCACTGGCCATTGCCTAGCCCTTAAGTTCCTGTCCACACCCAGCCCCCAGACCACCACAGGTCTCCAAGGACACAACACCTCTTATGGGAGTGTTTTTGCATATTTACTAAAAATGTACTTCTCACTCCTCTCTCGTGTCATAGTTGACTTTAGGGTCTTCCCATGGAGTCCTTCCTAATCCATGTGTTCTCATAATGCAGTGCACTCTATGTATAGCATATTTACAGACATTTATTTTGGATGCCTACTTTTTTCAGACCATTTGCAATCCTATAATAGCCCTGAAAGGTAGTAATTATTACCCCCATTTAAAAGAGACATTAAGGAATTTGCCCAGAGTCACACTTCTAGGCAGGAGCTAAGCTGAGTTCTGGATGGGCTCTTTCTGCTCTATTATTGCCTCTCTTTACTTATCTCTTATAGGAATTTCTCTATTATCTGAATATGTATTTGTCTCCTCTGACCAGCGCTATGTTTCTGTATCTCCAGAGCTCAGTTCAATAAATAAACAAATAGAGGAATTTGTAACTAACACAGAATTTCAAGTATAAAATGGTCCCATGATATAGTCTCAGAAAACAATGTTATAATGTAGTGATTTTTCTTTTTCAAATAACTTCATATTTTGGGCTAAAATGTGGGTTTTGTACATTTTGTTCAACAAATTTTTATTGTGCATAGTGCTCTGAGAAGTGCTGCACAGGAAACAGACATTGGTATGACTGTTTGCATCCTCAAGGAGCTTTGAAATCATAGGAACTTATGACACATACACATCTAATCTGAACATCCAGCAAGAACAAAATGCTGCAGGTTTTAAAGCAGAGGGAGGTCACTTGGGGCTGCATTTAAAAGGGACCAGGAAAGATTTCTTGAAGGATGGATAGCATTCCAATAAAGGAAAATATTGAGGGAGGGGTGTTAAGGGAATAGGGATGAGGACTGGAATTAAAAAAAATATGTATGTAAAGTAAGAAATAAGCCTGGTTTGGTCCATTTATAATTCAGAACAATTATTGATACCCTTTAGTCTAGAAGTTAAGAGCTATTTCAGTGATGGAATATCAGCTTTTTAAACCTTGTTATAAAATAAAGAAATGCATAAAACAAATGCACAGTTTAATGATTACTGAGTATGGATTTTGAGTAAGGAAAAGCATGGGTTTGTCTCTATATTTGTTGTGTGGGATTTCTTAGGAACTGGGTATCATATGCAGTTCTCTGCATGGCGGATATCGCCTGCAAAAGACGTCATAGGGTATTGTTTTCTCTGACATCCACGCTGCCTCAGTGTGGCTTAGCTTCTCTTCTTAGCACATGATCTTTGGTTGCCTCAGCTAACTTTTTGACAGCACCACCATGTTTTCTGAATGCTAGGCAGCCCCTCTTGGCCACTATATAAAAATAATTTGTCCTGAGATACACCCGGAATCATACTGATTATATGTAGATGTGGATGGTGAATATATTTTAAAGGTTTACTCTCTTAGCAATTCAAGTCAAATTATAGTAATTTAATGCATGCATGATGTTCTGTAAAAGCTTAGATGGGTGTAGTAGAATTCTTTCCTGTTTTACTTGCTATTTGCTCTCATTCTGCCACTTACAGGACAAGTATATTTATTAGCATCTGTCAAGATTGTATTTATTAGCATCTATCATGATTAAAATCCAAGTGAAGTATGCTTTTAGCTATAGTATTTCAAAAAAATACATTCATGTTACTGACTTCAAATGGAGCATAGAGTAAATGTCCACGTATTTGAAGCAATTGTTCTTGGAGGGAAAACAAAAAAGATTAATATGAGGCTTAGATTTCCTGGAGTTTGTAATTTTCAAAAATGACATTGGTATCAGAAAAGAGATAAATGACATCAGAAAAGGGTACAGAAGAGGATTCAATAGAAAAAATAAGTTCAAGAGAAAACAAATACATTGGGTAACAAATATATTTATGTATCCACAAAAATATGTGTGAAAATATTATAGTTTAATTCTTTTACATTTTATGAGCTATTGTCAAAGCAATTTCAGATTCATATTTTAGTAAATAGGTTTAAAAATTTTAAATTTGAAATGAATTTTTGTATGTAACGATTAATATCATTAATTGATATCTTCTATTTTCATAGATTTGATCCAGGCTACCAATGAGACCAATGTTAATATTCCTCAGATGGCCGACACGCTCTTTGAGCGGGCAACAAACAGTAGCTGGGTGGTTGTATTTAAAGCTTTAGTCACAACACATCATCTCATGGTGCACGGAAATGAGGTAAACGAAGTAAACTTCTCTTTCCTTGGTGGAGGAGGGAGGCTTTTACAGAAGACTATGGTGATGACTTAAGGCCCTTTGCATTTCCACCAATTAGAAGAAAAAGGGGAAATCTGTGGTTGAAAATCATCTCGAGTACAATTTTAATCTTCTCTTTAGCTATTTTCAAAAAATGAAAGTTAAGTTAGGCATTTTCTTGGATTGAACTATTGAATATTACTGGTACCTGAAATGTATGTACCATGTAAATATATTAGTGGGCAAAAATGTTAGGAGAAAGGAACAATAAGATTATTTTTCCCATAGGAAATATTCCTTGTACCTTTAAGTGAAAATTGCTGTTATAAAAGTGTTTAATTTTGGAAAATATTAATAAAATAAAAATTACCCATTTATATGGGATGCTTACTGAGTCCTATTAAATTGCAGTGTTTCTGTTATATACAGAAATGAAAGATCATATAATTTAATTCTAATTCAGTGAGTATTATTTAGTTTTTTTATTCCTCCTTCAGAGAAAGCAGACTAGGAAGCTTCATAACTGAAAGAAAAGAGATCATAGTGAGAATTTGTAAAAAATAAAAAATTCCCTTTAGAATCAGAAATTATTTAAAGGTATGATTTGAGAATACTGGTGTTTAATTCTAGTGTTTTTGTTTTTCAGAGATTTATTCAGTATTTGGCCTCTAGAAATACACTATTCAATCTCAGCAATTTTTTGGACAAAAGTGGATCCCATGGTGAGAATACTTACATTTTATTATTTTGTTGCTAATGTTTTTGATGCAGATTATTTTTATTTTTGAAGTGAGTTTATTAATCCGAAATCATTGTAATCGATAGTTCTCTTGGGTGCTTACGAAAAAATGTAAAAGCATATAGTTAGTTTATAGTAGCTTTAAAATATTTTGTTGTTAGATAACTTCGCATATAAATTATATGTTGATTTTATGTGTGTCTTTTTCAGTGTTTACCTTAAAAAGTGGATATGTTAGACCCACAGTTGTTTGTTTATGAAGGTGCAGGAAGCAATGAAATGAAAGATACTTTGTGAATTTAAAAAAAAAAAAAAAGATTCCAGTCTTAAAGAAATGTTTGTTATAACTTAATAAAATTCGAATTGCAATCATTTGTTTATTCATCATATTTACTGGTTGCTGTTATGTGTGAGACAAGCACACCAAGCAAGCGGATAGTTATCAGAGAGCTACACGTGTTAAGTCTGAAACAGGCGGTTATTTGAAACAGTGAACGAAAATGCAAGGAAAAATCTGAGCAGACAGTCTGCACAAGGAAGGTAGCATAACTAATCTGAATAGTCCTGGAATGTCTCATGCCAAAAGTATTTTTGCCTGTAGTAGGATTTTAAATGAGGCCTATCTGATAACACTTATTGACCTCGTCCTGGAATTATTTACATTTGGGGCGTTAAAAAAATTGGTACTAAGCAAAGCACAATTGAAGGTATTTTATTAATTAGTTTAATTTCTTCTGCTCCTTCCCCCAGGTTATGATATGTCTACCTTCATTAGGCGCTATAGTAGATATTTGAATGAAAAGGCTTTCTCTTACAGACAGATGGCGTTTGATTTTGCCAGAGTGAAAAAAGGGTATGTTTTTTTCTTTCTTACATGTACTTATTTGAGCAGAATAAGTTTTTGAAGCAACCTTTATTTTAACTAAGCTTAAATGCCAACTAATTTTGTTTATGAAGGACAAGTTTACAATCACCCGAAAAAAGAAACTTGATTAATAATATTATAGAAGTTAGCCTTGAAGTTGCAATATGTGTTACTTTATTTATATTTTCATGCAGGAAATCTGTCTTTCTGCTCAGAGTTGACATGGCATACCATTTTATTTGTTAAAATCAATGCAAAATTCTTAAAAACATATATACCTTTAAACTTTAAATGGGGAGAATTTAAATATAGTTCATTTAGAAGCACAGTAGGTATAGATCACAATAGTTATTTCAATGTATTTTGGTTGAGGTGAAACTGAACTGTGTATACAAATAGAGATCTGTTTTTGAGAGGTCATACCATCTGGTATTTCACACGTGTGCACGCATGCGCATACACACACTATAATTGTACTAATCATTAATACTAACCATTAAATAAGCCTCATTGAAAATTTGCATTTTAATTAATAATTAGTATGTACTTCCCTCTAAAAAGATGTTTGAATTTAATCACAAGTGTTCAGCCAAAAGTTTGTGCAAATCTTGTATCTGTTCCTAACTTGAAATAATAGCAAGGTGTTGTAGGTGTAGGAGGCTTAATATTTTAGTCTGAAGAATCCACACAGAAAGCTAAATTCTATTTTCCTAATAGCTCACCTAACCTTAACTTTGAACTTTTTTTTTAATCATGGTAGTGAACAATATAAAATTGCTTATTCAAAATAAATTGATTTCTTGTGGATGACCATTTTATAAAATTACAGAATTGTACACCTGAAACCTATGTAACTTTACTTACACTTGTCACCCCAATAAACTATAATTTAAAAAAAATAAGATTTTTACTTCCTCCCCTTCTTATTAGAGATTATTCCAGTCCATACACCATCTGCTGACTTTTAACGTAGCCATGGGCAACAATTGTTGATGTTCCCACCTGCACTGTGGCCTCTCTACCACAGGTCCACAGCCTTCTTAGAAACTTCTGCACCCGTTCATGGGCACGTAAGGACAGTTTGGGGTGCTTTCCTTACCGCTGAAGTGGGAAAGATCTGGAAAGTTGTCATTATCAGCCTGTTCACTTCACCTTGGTATTTTCCTGAGCTACTTCAGTACTGCGAATCCTTGACCATCACTGGATACAGGGACTCCCTAAGAGACCTGTGGGTGATACGGGGTTCAGTGCCCTCTCTGACACACCCTCCAGCACTAACCTCCAGTTGTGATCTCTACAGCTAGTGAAGCTCTTAGCTCCTTATGGCCAAACTACGCACATCCGCACGCATGTTTCTTCACTGATGCTTCATAGTGTAACGGCTGCTCCCCGTCCTACAGGTTTGGAAGACTTCTAAGACATGTTTTTGCTCCCTTTCTCAGAAACAAACTGACATTTAGGAAACTTGCATTTTTAATAGTATTATCTCTGTTATAGATGTAGAAAAATCCTTTCCGAAATTCAGCTGACCTCTTTTATCCAGGCCACACTGCTTTCTTCCTGAAGGCCGTGCCGATGTGAAAGAAAGCATTGCCTGTGTGGTTGAAGAATGAGAACAGATAAGAGGAAGTAGTGCAGAGAGGGAAGTCGAATATAACCTCTTCGGGTCTCAAAATAATCCCACAAAATTCACAAGGAAATAGGGGAGAAACAGCTTAGAACAATGCATGTTGTCTTGAATTTTCCATATACGAGGAAGTTTTATCTTTCTCTTTTTTTAAAAAATTGTAGGGCTGATGGCGTAATGAGGACAATGGCTCCTGAAAAGCTACTGAAGAGTATGCCAATACTACAGGGACAAATTGATGCACTGCTTGAATTTGATGTATGTATCTCACTGGCAAGCGTTTCTCACACAATCAATATTGTCTTTTATTTGAAGGTGGACTCTAGATAAAGCTGGGAATATCCTCAGGAAGCAGATTTTGATCTCTTTCATTGAAATGAATTAGATAAACACTTAGTTTAGGCTGTTAGCACAGTAGAGATGATTTGGGCTGCCCAGATTGTCTGAGCAGTTTACCAGTAATTTACTTAAGTCACGGAAAAATATGAGTGATGCATTCTTGGAACCCCATGTTTGGAGCAGGATGGTAGTCGCCTATTGTGTTTGAGAGGACGTAGCTGCAAATGTACCCTCAGGAAGCTAAGCAACGCCACCTGCTGTTAGAAGCCATTTTATAGAGACTGCTTAAATGATACTGTCCGCCAAAGGGAATTATTTTTGTTCTTTCTTGGTCCTTCTTCCTGGCAATACCAACATGACTGGTCTCTTAAAACCATAACTGTATCTTGGTTGTGGTAGTAAATACACTAGCCTCACATGTGATAAGACTGCATAGAACTGAACACACACACACATACACACACACACACACACACACACACACACAAATGAACACAAGTGAAATAGTGGAAATCTGAATAAGATTGGTAGATTGTATCAATATCAATATCCTGGCTGTGATATGGTACTATAGTTTTACAAGATATTACCATTGGGAGAAAATGGGAAGATGGTACATGAGAATCTCTATATTTTTTACAACTGCATATGGATTTACAGTTATTTCAAGATAAAAAGTTTAAATAAACATATCTGATTCATTCAAATAAAATATTTTGACATGTAGTAAGATTCTTAACTCACATCGTTAGCTTTCCTCTCTTTTGGTGGTTGTTTAAAACAATTTTCTTCAAATATTAATAACTTAAAATCTGTTACAATTGCATGGTTTAATCTATAATTGAGCCTTAGTCACAACACCCAACTCCTATGACATTTCAGTAAAAGCAGCAAAGCATCTTGTTTTTTGACAGATGATATAGTAAGGACTTCACTAGGTATTTATGGAATTACTTCTCTCAACTTTTTTTTCTTTTTGTGCATTTATTCTTGTTTGCCTTTCTTGCCCTTAGTAATGGTACTACTATCTTCAAGGAGAAAAGTCATAAAGGGAAAAAGAACAGAGCTTGAGAAGTTGTGAATAAGGATTGGGGGATTATTCTTCTTTGTGTTGGTGATTAGAGTATTTGGTGGATGGGTGAATGCTGTGAGTCTCAAGAATTGTTTTAGGGGCAGCTGGTAACCTATTCCCCATGCTATGCTTCCTCACCGAGTCACTGCAGGCCCCTGGAGCCCGAACCCTTCCTCAGAGAACATTCCATAGGGGAAGTGGAAGAATGTAATATAACATAGTAAAAGCAACAAAAGACTAGATGTTCAAAAGCTGGATTTGAGTAATCTATAGCTCACTGATCAAATAGAATGTATGTGTCTTATAATTAATAGGACTCACTGCATTGTATTAAATTGAAGCAAAGAAATGAAATCTATCTTTTGATATTGGTAGGGTTACTAAAAGAATTACACAACATTTGTAGAATATGAAAGAATTTCTTAGTAATCATTTAAGATATTTTAACGTGCTCTGAGAAAAACTGTCATTTGATGATATGATTTAACATATTAAATTTTCATTTCGTTTTAGGTGCATCCAAATGAGCTAACAAATGGTGTCATAAATGCTGCATTTATGCTTCTTTTCAAAGATCTTATCAAACTTTTTGCTTGCTACAATGATGGAGTTATTAACTTACTTGGTAGGTAGAACTACTGAACAGTGTCTTTGAATAAAGACTTATAAGAATGCAAAGATTTGGATACTGCAGACGAAATACATAAAAATCTAAATATATGATTCATTCCAGTCACATTTATCTGTGGATTTTGACATCAGTCAAGATTAAGTGAGGGGAACGGAAAGCACTCTAGACGTTTTAAGCAGGAAGGGATTTCATACAGGGATTTTGGTGCTTACGAAATTCTAGAATGCCTGAAGGAGTAGGTTCTAGGTTTGTGTCTTGGAATAAGTCCCATAACAATAAATAACTGCTCATCTCTGCTAACAGCGACCGCTGATACCACACCCTGGGGATGTGCAGGAAACAAGAAGCCACCTCATTAAGTATAACAGTGAGAGGGGCCACTCTCGCTCCTAGATTCTCAGACCCATGTACTCTAGCTGTCATGAACAGTGTGCCATATACTGATCAACAGTTCAGAGTACATACTAGAATCCCTGACTTCTTAAAGTATATTTATAGAGCAGGTTTGAAATGGATTCTTCTGCAAACCATTCCATCATTATGTAAGGCCAGCTACTTCTGGACTGATGGGATTCGTGCTAAGACTGATGAATTCTGTGGGGTGAGTCTGTTGTCTCACTTCTTGTGCAGTAAAAATAGAGACAGTGTTGTGTGAGATACCATGATGGTGAGTAATTCCCCAGATGGTTGTTCTGGCAGAGCAATATGAGCAGAGATAGTAAATCCATATCCAGGATAAACTGTTACAGTATAGAGAGATGGCTTCTCTCCTCCCTAGGAATTAATCCTTATCCTGTTATCTGGTGGATGACTCCATACTCCCTGGAGTATGATGCGATGGTGGAAGTTCAGCATTGATCTTGAGTATTGACAGACTAAAGACTTAGCAATGATAGCACATATATCAGCCCATGTTGTTGAACCTATTCATAACCTCCATTTCTGATATAATAGACACATTGTTCATCAACCTATGGATCCCTCTTAGCCTCCAATTATTTAGAGCCTTTTTTGATGTATATGCCCTTTGGTCTGCATTTGCAAGGGATGAAAATAGTCTCATGCTCTTGATTTAGTTTGAGAGGTCAATCCACTACCTTTTCTCAAAACTTTCTTTCACCAATCTTCCAATTTTATTTTTTCCAAGTCCTTGGTTATCCAGGTCAGCAGTTAGTTACTGCACATAATTTCATGTAATTCCATACATCTCACCATCTTTCTTTCAACATAAAGTGGAAAATCAGATAGATACACTGCTTAAAGCTTGGTTTATAATACAAGATTTCCTTCTACTGTCAAGGCCACCCCTTTGTGGGGATATAATGATTCAGCAAACCATTTCAGCTGGTGCCAGCATGAGAAACCATCTCCAAACCAAGTTTGAGGTCTATTTTTCTTCAGCTAGCTGGTGATAGGCAACTCCCCAGAGGTCATAGGTGAGATTTGAGGGAGAAATGGCAGTACAGAAGAGTAGGTGCCCTGAGAATAAGAGCCATCTGTTCCTACAACCTACATGGATATTCAGGATGTGCTTGAGGCTCACCTCTGATGTACAGCTTCAATGTCATGGTGGAGTACTCCTGCACTTGTCCAACTTTATGCTTTGGTATAATACCTGAGATCTTACGATTACTTGATATTCTGTGGTCAGAATCTTAAGTCTCTAGAAGCAAGCCAAGAGCAAATATTCCGAAGGGTATCAGTTACTGTCTGAAGCAGAGGTGGCTCTGCTCCAAAGCACTGGAGCTTCTTCTACTTTCTTATCCTATTCTAGTTTGCCAGAGGCATTCTGCAGCTTTCGGATCTGCTGCCAGCAACTTGAGTGCCTTCAGATCTGCTGGAACAAAGGCCCGTGTGGCGCTAATTTGGAACAGTTGCAGAGCCTTCCCTTCATCTGGACCCTACTTATGTTTGACACCATAGCGGATACTCTGTTTAGAGCAGTACGTGCATATGTACAAGTTACTACCAAAACCACAAAAGCTCAGCAAACTTTTGCTTGCATTTTAGTTATAGGGAGGGCGAGGTGAAGTAATTTGTCTTTCACACAAAGGGGACTTTTGGACCTCCAGAAACTTCACTGAGGTATCAGGTCCCTGAACTTTCATAAATTCTATCTCTTTCCCTTTGATTTGCATGTGTCTTATCAAGGCTCCTAGCATACCTGAAATTCTTGCCCACTGGATACAAGCAGCCTAATGTCATCAAAGTGATATCCCCTGGGATTATGACAGCCAGAGAAGTTGATATCCTTGAAATAAGACAGTGAGAGTGTACTGGCATCCCTGTGAGATGAAAGCTGACTACTTTTGATGGGGTCTGTTTATTGGGATAGAGATAAAAGAATTTTCTAGTTTGATAGCTGCCTGTCGGGAACTGTGCTGATTTTACATTGCTAAAGAGGACATTATCTGGATCTCTGCAAGTAGGGGGTGATCACTGATTAAGTTTACAGTAACCTACTGTTACTCTCTACAGTCTATTCATCTTTTGCACAAACCAGACATCCAGGTTAACTGGAGATATGATGGAATGCTAGCCCTGTATCTTTGCAGAGATTAGGAAACCAGTGGGAGAACTCTGCTAGTTTCAAAGTATATCTATTCCAACTATACATACAACTGGGGAAATAACCACAGATATTTTCATGCATCCACTGGACATAGTTTTCCTTTATCCTCTAATCCTCATGAAGCCTCTACTCAGATTGATAGAACGTAAGTGACATTTTGGGTCCCTACTGAGTAGCATCAGCTTAGTGTGTCCCTGAAAAGTATGTCCTTTTCCCCTGTGCATAGTCACTCTGATAATGGTTCCTTTACAGGAGACGAAAAAGAGCCTTGGCCATGCTTCTAGGACCTTCCTCAAGAATACTTGGAGGGCTTATTGAAATTCAGGTTGCTAGACCCTAACCCAGAGTTTCTAATTCAGTAGGTCTGGGGGAGGGCCTGAGAATTTGCATTTCTAATAAGGTCCTGAGCTGTGCTACTGCTGCTGGTCTGGGGACTTCAGTTTGTGAACCAGTGTGTTAGAGCCACTTCTAGGTGCTCAGGCTAGCATTTTGAATCCCCACTTTTTGGTATGTTCACCCAAATTGATAAATGATAAATTACACTCTAAAATCTAATGTAATAATCCTTCATTTCTGCTCAGAAGAGGGAAAAAATACAAGGCGCCCAGCTAAATTTGTATTCAGAGCAACATGAATGACTTTCCTGTATTAATACATGCAATATTGGGGACATGTGCATACTAAAAATTATTTGTTATTTACAATTTAAATTTATATAGTGTCTTGCATTTTGTCTGACAATCCTATTGCGAACATAAATTTACAAAATCTTGCACTTCTTTTAGTATGTATATTTTTTCCTCTTGGGTCAGATTTTGTGCTGGTCTCCCTCAAGCATGCTGGAATTGCTGGATTCTAATTTCATTCTAGGTACTGAGGCACTTGGCAGGGGGAAGGGGGAAGAAGTAGAGGGATAGGGCAGGAGGAGAATTTTGATTCCCTCATGAGAGGTGGGTTGATGACAGGCTCTCCAAGGAAGGCAGGACCAGCTTCTTGAAATTGAGAGGGAAAAGATTTTTCCAGCATGTATAGCTCATTTGGGTTAAAGTCTATCCAAGGGCTTTTTTTTCCAGTTTTCTTTCATAATTAATATCTTAACTTTCACAAAGGAGACCATGGTGAGGCTAGAAATTTAACTTACCCACATATGTTATAATTTGGCAGCTCATGAGATTAGACTCTCTATCTGACTTTCAACTATGACAGCCCTGTGTCTGCAAGAGTTAAGGTTATTTTAGGGAAGCTTAAAGTACCCCCGTCTGAATGGAGCCTTGAGTCAGTAATTTAAAATCTTGTGTTCTCATTTTCCTTTTAAGCTTTCCAGTAAAGAGCAGCCATCCACACACAGTTCTGCTTGCCTTGGTCCCATCATGGCGGTGTAGCCCAGCAGTTACTTGGTTCGATAAGCTTCATTCTGGGTGCTCATTTCAGAAAATGATAGATGATCATTTAAGTAATTATTTTGCTCCTGTGCAGCACAGACTATGAGACTCCAGTTTTCCAATAGCTGCAGGGGCTCCTCACTGCCTTGAAATCCAATCAGATTACATCTCTAATCCCAGATTCCCGTTTTTGAGGGTCTGATTTCTACAACCACTTCTTGTACTTAGTGCTATTGTCTATTCAAGCAACAGAAACTCTACATATTCTAAATAAAAAGGGATTTAATACATGGAGTTGTGTGTTTATGTAATTATTGTAAGTCTACAGGAACTGGTTCTAGACTCAGCCTCCTGAGATAACTACTGAAATAGTAAGTTCTTACCCACTAGGGAAGCGACTACTAAGGCCACCACTTTAATGTATGCTAAAAACAAGAAGCTGCTGCTACCACCTCTGCTGCTTTGCAACCCTAGGAAACTGGAGAATGGATCCCAGAAGCTATAATCCAGGTGGTAGGGAGCCAGATCAAATGGCTACGACCATAATCATTACTCCTCAAAACCCAGGAAGCTGGTGGGTAGATTGTAGAATGCTGCCAAAAGATAATCTCACGTTTCCAGGCTCATAAAAGCTGTGTTAAGAAACAGCTAAAAAGGTACAGGAACAACAGCTTCTGCCTCAGTTTCACCTTCCAGATCTTCCACAGGTCTGTCTGATTTGCAGAACTAACTTTTCGTCCAGAACCCTGCCTTCCGTGAGTCTAAGGGAAAAGATAGAATGGAGGTTCGTGAGCCAGTCACCCACACTGAACACAGTGCTCTTGGAGGTTTTACCTTCAGTGGGGAAAGATTGTTGTCCATAATATGCGGTTCAAAACCAGTTACCTTTATTTCAGGTGGGAGAGTTTATCGGTGATCCAAATAAGATAGATTTTCCCATTTTCATTTCCTGGCTGATCTTACTCTTCCGTATTTCTCCTAAATGTGAGCTTTTGCTAAAGGTAATTTCTAGTCATCTACCGTTCTCTTTCTGTAGTATGTTCTTCACTGGAAAACCTATTATCTCCATTATGATGAGTCCCAAGTCTATTATTTCAGTCCTTACCTTTATTCTGATCTTTAGTTTTGCATGAAAGTATGTTTTACCAGAATAAGTCCTTATTTTCAAAAGTTTAAACTAAAAAAGATTTATTCCTTTATCACGCCACAATTCTATCTGTATCATTAAAAACCAGGATAGAGTGGAAGAAGAAAGCATCCTTAGATGTGCCCATTTTTTAAAAGACTCACTTCCCTCTCAAATCTTTACATGTAGAACACAGCATGTGTTTATTTTCTTGATCTTTTTGCTTCCCTTGAGTACCCTACAGGGGTGGTCCGCGCTAAAAGTAAAATTATGAAAAGACTATCAACAGGAGGTAATGAGTAGCTACCCTCAATAATTAGTTCTTTGTGTAATTATATATTATTAAACCTTTCTTGAAAAAATTAAAAATACTTTTGAGCTAGTAAAATTACATGCTGAATGAAATCAAGGACTTTAAAGTATGGGAGAATACAGAAATAGCATGTGTTTAACCATGTGCCGATATTAAATAATGGAGATACTGAGCCATCGGTTGTGACCCAAGTTGCCTTGGAGCTGTTGTAGACGTTGGCCTACAATATCTCCATCTGCAGTGTCAGTAATTATTGACTGAGTGACTTAATGAATGACTGGCTGGCAAAACCACTGATAAACTGCTGGTTTTCTTCAAAACTGTGGAGAAAAATACACTCTCGTGCTGAAATTGTAATGGAGCTTAGTGTAATGTACCTTAGTGACTGTGAAGTCTAATCTTAGGAGTGCAGAAAAGAACAACAGCAAATGGATCCTCTGCTTTTCTGTCTAGAAAGCTACAGGTTGAGCAAGAGGATACAATTATAGATTGGAAGGTCATAAAGAGTTTAGTAAACCAAATGTTTTTCACAAAACTTCACTATTTTACAACTAAAAGACACTTTATAATCTTTGAAAGAATTAATTTATGGTCAGTAAAGGAAGTATCAATTTATACAGGGTGTAGATAATTTAGAGAATTCTTTAATTCAGGGAACTTTATAGATGATTGCTTTATGATGTGTAAATTATTGGTTTATAGTGAGCTAGTAAGAAAATAAGAATGCTGTTGAATGCAGTCATAACTTTTGAGATTGTTATAAAGAATTCGATGCTGTTTTCCAAAACAGAATACTGCTATATATGGGACATGAATTGAATCTGTTGTGACAATTCTTATGTTCTGCTTTAACTGTGTTTTCATTATTTGAATTGTTTCATGCGACATATCTTAGAACATAACACCTTTTTTAAATTACTCAGGTCCCCTTGTTTAGGTGCTTAGAACCTCATAGATTTTAGTGCCAAATGTTTTGATTCAAACATATTTAAGTTTTAAGTAATACTGTTAATATAAGCTTTAATAAAATCAAGTATAAAACTCTTTTCAAAATGTCCATCTCTTCTAGAAAAGTTTTTTGAAATGAAGAAAGGACAATGTAAAGATGCTCTAGAAATTTACAAACGATTTCTAACTAGAATGACAAGAGTGTCTGAATTTCTCAAAGTTGCAGAGGTAAGTAATATTGAGCTTTGTTGGGACTATGATTTTGAAATATTAGCTCATGCACCTGGAGTAAATGATAAAATGTATAGTCTGGCAAGACATTCTGCCACAGAGTTACATTGTATTAGGGTTGGAAGTAACCTTAAAAATCATTTCATCCAACTTTTCATTCAGAGCTGTACTTTGCACTCCTACATCCCAATTAGATGATCATTCTATCTTCAAATAAAGGTTTCATGGATATGAGCTCATTTACTGCTTTGCAAGGTATCCATTCCTCCATTCTACCTAATGGTGATTTTTGATTGTAAGAAAGTGCTTACTTTTTACTGAACTCTAGAAAAAAGCCTTAGAACAGTCTGTCCACCATTCTTAGTGTGTAAATGATAAATCATAAAATATCTGACCTTTCTTACTTGTCAATGATTGAAGCAATGAAAAAATAAAACATAAAAAATATAATAGATTTTATAAAGTTTATAAATTGTTTCATAAGGATGTTTTTATACTTAATCAAAATAACTGTAACCATATAGTGGATGTTCTTGGGTTATCTGTAAGTTGGTCTTTTCTCTTATAAAATCCAATTATTGATTCATACTTATATTGGGAATTACGACATTGTTATTGTAGTCCTTTGGCAAGATGACAAATGGGTTTTTAGCTTGCATGTCAACTAACTGATTGCTAGGACTGGCAGAGGTGCTCTGTGCAGGGGGTTCTGAAGCTAAACATCAAAGCATATGATGCCTTGGACGTGGGCCATTCATGCCATGTTTTTGAGGATTTATGTTTTTGCTATTTTGAGGAGAGAGCACAGAACAAGCATATATACAATTTCAAAAGCCTTCTAGCCCATGTTATACTTTAAGTCTCATTTATTCGCAGGAATAATAATTGTCAAATTCGAATTCTGAGGCCAAAATAATATTGTAAAATGCTACCTCTTCAACTTTGGTCCATATGGCTTGTGATCAGAGTAAAACTATTTTTTATGTAACATGGGAAACAAAAGGTAAAGATTAGCTTATATAAATTACATATACAGTAAAGCATGTTCATGTTTGGTCTTTAAGGAAGGATAGAATTACTTGAAACTTTTGCTTTTGCTGTTACACAAGTTTAATTTTTTGTATTTGGTGTGATTTTCCCAGGGTTTAACTGTAATTATCAACATAATATAGTAAAATTTGCCTGATTTCTTTCTGTGAAAATATCAATTATGCCTAAGCACCCAGAGCGGGTTATTTCATTGTTCCACTAATTCCTGGTGTACATGCTTCCCAATTTTCTCATTTGTTATTGTTTATATCGGATAACTAAGGAGCTGGGTATGTGACATTTGGGATATGCATTTCTCTAATCAGCTTAATGACGCTGAGCTCAAAGTCTCCATGAGAAAAGGGGTAGTTGTTTATCAGTTCCTTCTATTTTTACATGTAAAATTTTACTTTGTGTCTCTTGACGTTAGCATAGGCCCAATTCAGGCCATTGTAAATGAGAGCTACAAAAGTCAAGACATCGTTTTGAGAGCCTGTCTTTAAATAACTGAATAATAAATATTTTACTTATATTTGAACATTACAATTAATGTTTTCTGGAGTGGATATTAATTTACAAAACTATTTTTAATATAATAAACATTAAATTGCAATGGATCACCATAATCATTTGTGTTTTCTTTCACATTAAAATTACTTTGTTCATAATTTAAATGCTAATTGTTTGAATACCCGTGTTAGTGGATTGGTTATAATTGATTAATACAGAAATTTTTGACAAATGTACAAAACTTCTTTCTCTTCCAGTTAGTACTCGTATAATGTATGTGGATGTATGGACTCATACCCAATATCTATCCTGTAGTTAGTACCATTTGCCTGAAGAGTGTGTAGAGGACTTCCAGAATGTCATTTAAAAAATTTAGCTGTCTTGGGTATTTGGCAAATGTTAGCAATAAGTTGTTCATCATATTAAAAGAAATGTAGAGTAGTAGAATGATTTCTATGGAAATAGTCAAATTTCCCAAAGGAATTCATTGAAGTGCAGAAAACTTACCGTGTTTTGTGTTATTAAAGAGTCATTGTCCCTCAGTATCCACAGAGGCTTGATTCCAGGGCCCCCTACAGATGCCAAAATCTGCAGATGATCAAGTCCCTTATATAAAATGTCAAAGTGTTTGCCTATAAATTACACATATCCTCTCATATACTTTAAGTCATCCGTAGATGACTTATAATATCTAATATAATGTAAATGCTATATAAATAGTTATACTGTATTCTTTAGGGAATAGGACAAGAAAAAAGAGCCTATACATGCTCAATGTAGACATAACCATCATAGACCTAACTACATACCTCGTACACCTCAGCAGCGACTTAACTTTTTACTACAAATATTTTCTATCTATGATTGTTTGAATCCATGGATATGGAGGGCTGACTGTATGAAAGAGTCCTAAAGCAGGCAACTGAAGCTTTGTAACATGTTGGTTTTACAGGTAATAGGCATTTCTACTGAACACACTTCCCTTTTATAGAACCAAGTTATTTTCAGTTTGCTATTTCAAGGTAAATACCAAGTCGTAGGAGTTATGTCTCCCAGAATATTTGCAGACGGAAAGTGAGGAGATTTCTGCAATACAATCACACCTCAGCTCAATCCTCTACTTACACTGTGGTTCAGAAGTTCAGGGTGGTAAAATTAGCAATGTCAAGGAAGAATTCCTCAATTGTGTCTTTAACCAAATTATCCATTTAATAGAAACACATCATCCTTTACCAAAGTGACTCTAATATTAGGGAGACATAATATATTTATTTAAAAATGCTGACTTCTCCATGACTGTTTTGTAACTACCAGTTTGTACTTCTTAATTCCTTCACCTTTTCCAACCAGCTCTCCAACAGCCCTCCCCTGTGGCAGCACTCAGTTTGCTCTGTGTATCTATGAGTCTGTTTCAGTTTTGTTTGTTCATTTATTTTATTCTTTAGATTCCACATACAAATGAAATCATATGGTATTTGTCTTTCTCATTCTGACTTATTTCACTTAGCATAATACCCTCTAGGTCCATCCATGTTGTTGCAATTGTATGTATAGTGCAAGGTGGGTAACTAGACTAACTGTGGTGATGACTGCGTAAATTATATAAATATCTAACTACTATGCTGTACACCTGAAACCAATATAAAATAATATTGAATGCCAACTTTAGCTGAAAAAATATTTTTTAATATTTATATTTGTTAAAATATAATAAAAAATGCCAACTTCATTCATATTAATATTTTAATGGATCATCTAAAGAGGTATTAAAATATGGAGATAAATGGAATGAAGTTGCCTTAGTTTATAATTTCCATAGTTTGTATAATAGAAGTGATTATAGGGAAGCATCAGTGGCTTCCCTAAAGCCAGAGTTCAGTCATTAGCAGTTAAAGTCTGTACTTTGGGGAGGAATCTCCAGAGTAATTTGATTTAGTAAGTTGAGGGCCAGTATTTCCTACACCAGTGGTTCTCCCCATTGGGCAGTTCTGCTCCCTTCTCCTCCCCAAGACACATCTGGAGACATTTTTGGTTCTAACTACCAAATAGACAGCAATACAATAATAGTAGGGAAATTTAATACCCCACTTATATCAGTGAATGAATAGAGAAGATGGGGAGGGCTACTAGCATCCCGTGGGTAGGGATCAAAGATTTTGCTAATATACTGCAGTGCCCAAAACAGCTCCCAACAAAGAATTATTTCAAAATGTCAATAGTGTCCAGACTGAGCGAGACTGATCTAGTCATAGAAAAGGCAAAGGATGATGTATTACAGAAACATATACTTGAAACCTATATCATTTTAGTAACCATTGTCACCCCAATAAATTTAAATGAATGAATGAGTGAATGAATGAGAAAGAGAGAGAAAAAGGAGAGAGAAAAAGAGGAGAAAGGCAGGCAGGCAGGAAGGAAGGAAGGAAACAAAATTAACAAACCTTTATTTAGACTCACCAACAAAAAAGAGATAGGACTCAAATAAATAAAAATAAATGAAAGAGATATTACAACTGATACCATAGGAATACAAAGGATCATAAGAGACTATTATGAACAATTGCACGCCAACAAATAGAACAATCTAGAAGAAATGGATAAATTCCTAGAAATATACAACCTACCAAGATTGAATTAGATGAAATAGAAAACCTGAACAGACTGATTACTAGCAAAGAGATTGAATTAGTAATGAAAAATCCCCCAACTAACAAAAGTCCAGGGCCAAACGGCTTCACTGGTGAATTCTTATAAACATTCAAAGATGAATTAATATTAGTTTTTCTCAAACTCTTTCAAAAAATACAGGAGGGGGAAACTCTTCCAAACTCACTTTATAAGGCCAGCATTACCCTAATACCAAAACCAGATAAAGATGCCACAAAGAAAATTACACGCCATTATCTCTTATTAACATAGATGCAAAAAATCCTCAACAAAATATTAGCAAACTGAATTCAACAATACATTAAAAGTATCATACACCATTATCAAGTGGGATTTATTCCATGGATGTAAGGATGGTTCAACATCTGCATATCAGACAATGTGATACAGCACATTAAGAAAATGAAGGATAAAAATCTCAATAGGTGCAGAAAAAGTATTTGACAAAATTCAATATCTATTTATGATTTAAAAAAAAAAACTCAGCAAAGCAGGTAGAGAAGGCATGTACTTCAATACAGGTCATATAAGACAAGACCACAGCTAATATCGGACTCAATGGTGAAAAGCTGGAAGCATTTCCTCTAAGATCAGGAAAGCACAACGATAACCACTCTCCTCACTTTAATTCACCATAGTATTGGAAGACCTAGCAAGAGCAATTAGGTAAGAAAGAAATAAAGACCATCCAATTGGAAAGGAAAAAGTGAAACTTACAATTCGCAGATGACATGATATATATAGAAAACCCCAAAAACCCCCATCAAAATTGTTACAAGTAATAGACAAGTAAAGTTTGAGGCTACAAAATCAATACACAAAAATCTGTTGCATTTCTTTACACTGATAATGAACTGTCAGAGAAATTAAGAAAGCAATCCCATTTACAATTGCATCAAAAAGAATAAAATACCTAGAAATAAATTTAACCAAGGAGATGAAAGACCGGTATACAGACTATTAACGAAAGAAATTGAAGAACATACAAATAAATGGAAAGATATTCCATGCTCATGGATTGGAAGAATTAATATTGTTAAAATGTTCATACAACCGAAAGCAATATATACGGATTCAAAATTCCAGTGGCAATTTCACAGAAATAGAAAAGACAATCCTAAAATTGATATGGAACCACAAGACTCCAAGTAGCTAAAGCAATCTTGAGAAAGAAGAACAAAGCTGGAGACATCACATTCCTTGATTTCAAACTATGTTATAAAGCTTATAGTAATTAAAACAGGATGGTATTGGCATAAAAACAGACACATAGGTCAATAGAACATAATGGGGAGCCCAGAAGTAAACCCACACCTATATGGTCAATTAATGTATGACAAAAGAGCCAAGAATATACAATATGGAAAGAACAGTCTCTTCAGTAAATGGTGTTGGGAAAATTGGACAGCCAAATGCAAAAGAATGAAACTGGACTACTCTCTTACACCATACATAAAAATTAACTCAAAATGGATTAAAGATTTGAACATAAGACTTGAAACCACAAAACTCCTGAAGAAAATATAAGCAGTAATCTAACATAAGTCTTGACAATAATTTTTTAAATCTATTACCAGAAGAAAAAGCAACAAAAGCAAAAATAAACAAGTGGGACTACATCAAACTAATAAGCTTCTGCACAGCGAAGGAAATCCTCAACAAAATGAAAAGGCAACCTACCAAATGGGAGAAAATAATTAAAAACCATATATCTGATAAGGGGCTAATATCCAAAACATATAAAGAACTCCTACAACTCAGTAGCAAAAAAACAATAATCCAATTTACAATAGATCTGAATAGACAATTTCTCAAAGAAGACATACTAATTGCCAACAGATACATTAAAAAGATGATCAACATCGTTAATCATCAAGGAAATGCAAATAGAAAATGAGATATCACCTCATACCAGTTGGAATGGCTTTTATCAAAAAAAAAAAAAAAAAAAAAAAAACACTCAAAAAATAACAATCATTGGTTAGGATGTGGAGAAAAAGGAGCCCTTGTGAACTGTTAGTTGGAATATAAATTGATACGACCACTATGGAAAACAGTATAGAGGTTCCTCAAAAAATTATATAATTTTACTAACCAATGTCACCCCAATAAATTGAATTTAAAAAGAAAAAAAAACACAAACCAACCAAAAATGCCAGGAATGCAAGCTTTCCCAATCAAATAAATAAATAAATATGAGATGAGATACTTTAAAAAACATAGAAACAGAACTACTGTATGATCCACTAATCCTACTTCTGGGTATTTATCTGAAGAAAACACTAATGAAAAGATATATGCACCCCCATGTTCATTACAGCGTTATTTATATTAGTGAAGGTATGGAAACTGCCTAAGTGTCCGTTGATGGGTGAGTGGATAAAGAAAATGTTACATATACATTAATAATATACACAATGTAATATTATTTAGCCATAAAAAAGAATGAAACCTTGCCATTGTTATAAGATGGATGGACCTCGAGGGCATTATCCTAAGTGAAATAAATCAGAGGAAGCAAATGCTGTATGATCTGTCTTATATGTGCAATCTAGGGAAAAAAAAGAGTCCAAGGTCATAGAGAGAGAGAACAGATTGGTGGTTACAAGAGGTGGGTGATGGAGGTGGGAGAAATGGATGAACTGTTTTTTGAGGGGTTTTCTGTTTAAATAAATTGAATAAGTTTTTTTTTTATTAAAAATAAATTTAAAAAAATGAACATTGCCTGTACAGGAAACTTACTTGGCATAATTAACTATTTAAATTTAGTTGAAGCATTGTTTTGTTTTTTTCAGTGTTTTAGCTGCTGTTAACCATGGAGGAAACCTTTAAATTTTACACGTCAGTTTCTTAAGTTCTATATTTTGGTTCTAATATAATTCTGTACACCTGTGATATCTATATTAATAAAATCATTGTTTTATCATATTGATGGAAAACTACACAGAGCATATGCTCAAAGCGAGATTAATATACCAAGTTTGAGCTGTGGTTTTAACTAATTCTGTGATGCTCTTCAATTAAATTAAGAGAAGTTACATTTATTAAATTCCCACTAAGTAATGTCTTTTTCTTTTCTTTTTAATGCACAGCAAGTTGGCATTGATAAAGGTGACATTCCTGACCTCACACAGGTAAGTGATTCTCTGAGTGGAAGATTCAGTGTGCATGAAATTATTATTCCATAATTTGCCATAAAAGGTCTTACCTAGGCCATAGCCTTCTAAGCATTTAGTGTATTTTGAATTTAGGCCAACCAACTTTCTTAGCAATTATTTTCGCTTATTTTTTCTAGCTATTTGAATATATTTCTGGTGGTAATATGAAGATTTTTCTGTCCTTATGACAGTCTCTTCTTTAAAGGCAACTGAGCTTACTTGTTGAGCTCATCTTTTCATTCTTGAACTTGAGTCCAAAGGAAGCCTTGAATAATGTTAAAAAAGTGTTGTATCTATGAAGATGATTATTCGTAGGCATGATAATCAGAACATTTCAACTGTTCTTCCTATTTGTGCTTCTAGATTTCGTCATATTCTGAGGATGAAGGAGGGGTGTGAATTGTGTGAACTCTGACATAGTTCTACTACACTGATTCTTGTCTCCCCTTTGAAGTGGAGGAATTTCCATTATAAAAGAATCTTGTTTAAAAAGTAGTAGTGGTAGATGAGTGATTTTTCCGGGGGCCATCTAGTAAGCAAAAACAGTAGTGGGCTTCCTTAGCAATCCTTTTATTTGTCAAGAGGGTCCTAAGGTGAAAAATCAAGGTCATTCACATGTACAAAATTACTGTATGACCTTTTTCATAATTGGCAGGAACTATTTTTATTTAATCAGCTCTTCATTCTGTTGTGGTAAATTTCTATCCCAAACATTTCTTTCAACTAGACACAGTCGAGATAGTAGGAGAGATTATAGAGCCGTTTTATACACCAGTAATGAATATATAAGTTTTCTGTCTTTGTAAATAAAGAAATCATTGTAATAGAAGAAAAATGTCATAATGAACGATTATCCACTTCACTTTTTAATAACATCAAAATGTTTTTAACAATTTACGTTCTTTAATTCCTTAAAATGTTTCCATATTTAAAATAATGTTAACCTTAAATTTTTATTAAAAATTAGAGAAACCCAATGTAATTGGTCTCTGTTTGTATATCATTAAAATACCAATGAAATACCAAGAATTTTTCATAAACAAAATTCACAGAACAGTTCAGAATATGATGGCATTATATTTTTTACTTAAAAGTTAGAAGAGAGCTCCTAGAAGACAGAATATTAGTATAAAATATTTTTGCTAGTATGAGAAGATGATCAGATAACTATCTGAGTAAGATATTGGTATAATTTTGGATATGGCTAAAAAATTAAGTGTGCACAAAGTACTGTTAAAAATCTCTTTATAAAAAATTCTCTTTATTAAATATAGATTTTTGAATTTTATAGCACTAATAAAAAGCAAAGAGAATCGTTGTGTTTTCATTTTAAGTTTTGTAAAATAGCCCAAATAAATAATGCATGTTAACCTAGAAAGTTGGATATTAAAATACTTAGCTTAATGAATAGCTTTTAGAAATGCTAACTCATCTTTATTCAACTCTACAGACAGCTCACTGTAGAATAAAAGAAAAACTAGCTATATTGTTAGAGAGGCTCTCAGTTAATAAGAAAATAGGTCCTCATTTGTCTCAGTTTGGGCATAGTCTGAAGAGAGACAAGAAAATGTTTGAAAGAATACATACTACCTTTTTGTTTTTAAAGTTAGAAGATTATAGTATATCATGGAAAGAAGGATTCACATACTTGGGTTTAATTTTTAATGATACTATATATAATATTATAATTTATATAATCTCTTCTCTCAAGAAGTCCAGAGACAATATTTTATTTAGTGATATACATTGTGTATTATCACAATTTGGGGAATAGAGATCAAATCCTTAAGATAAAATCTTGTCCTGGGTCTAGGTAAAAGCTTTTTGTGGTAGAGATTCATTAGAATCTGTTATCTCATATCCTCTACTTTTGTTATGACCTTAAGAGCCACATAAACTTAATTATTAACATTTATTTTAAAATTACCTCCTCATTAAAAAAAAAAATCTGTAGTTCATTTCCTTAGCATATATTTATGTCTCAGTACAAGAGAATCGTGTGCCTCTGAAATTTCTTAATAAATTACCCAATTGTGGTTTCTGTTGAGATTATGAGCAACAGAACTAAACACTCCCTAATTCTTATTTAGAGCCCCTTCCACAGGTCTAACGGAGAACTGTAATTGAACTGAAGATTTAGACCCACTCTGACAGTATAGACAGGTCCAAAGTGGAATGTAAGCTGCTCTATGTAGGGTTAATCTTTTAGAGGGTGCTAGACCAGCATTAATCTGGAGGTGGGTCAGAAATGCCAGGTTGTGTGGACTCAGTTTAACACTTTTGAGATTAGGTTCTGCTCTCTGCCAAGTTTCTCTGTGGCCACGATGGCACTGAATCTAGCCATGGCAATGAACAAAACACCAAACATGGGAGATGATTAAAGAGGAGATGGAGACCAGAAGGGCTACCTATTGACTGGGAGTTAAGATATATTTTAGGTTAGAAAATGCACAATAAATACCAGTATGGACGTCTGTAGCCCTTTTTAAATTGTGCATATAATATCATCTTAGCTGCATTTAAATGATTTATGACTATCAGTGAAAAAATTTTAAAAACATTGAAAAGTGCTGTTAGGGGTAAGAAGTGAATATGATATCAGAACTGAAATATTTCTCCTCAGCACTTTCAATTGGTTTCTTAGATCTAATGATCAAAATTTTGAATGATTTTTTGGTTGCTTTTTTTTCCCATTTGGTTTTAATGATGCTTTAGAATCTAAAGCATCTGAATTGTAGATGAATGCATCCGTTTTGATTCTGGACTCAAAATTATCTATGAATTTGTTCTAAGAAAAGGACTTTCAAAATATTATTTCCTGTTTGGTGTGTGTGAGTGCACGATCCAAATTTAAAATTATCTCCGTTTATGAAAAACATCTTAGGTTTTGATGTCAGGAATTCTGGTTGATCTGAAAACTACTGGTAAAGAAAAGTCGCCTTTTAAAGACTGTACCACTGATGAATCGGTAACCATGATATATTGCTGTTATCCCTTAGCTTTCACAGGCTGACTCTTGCTCTTTGGGCTGGTGTTTCCAGCTGATTGGTCTATTGACTTTGGCATTTTTAAAAATAAGCAACTAAAGATACTGATAATTATACTTTGTTAATATTCAATTCCTTTTACAACAGCAGAGGCATTCTCAAAGCTTTTCCTTGGACATTTGAGACAGTATTTGTTTATTGCCTACTACTTACTGCCTAATACATTTGAAGAATTTATTTCTATTAGATTTCATAAGTCCTTATAAATAATATAAATGATGAAGAATTTTTAAGCCTCTAAGGTAAAATGCTCCAAATTTAATTTATGTGCAATGTATTACAAAATATCTTCCCTTAAAAACAGAACTCAATTTTGTAGTCCGTGTTCTTGATCAAATAACTATTGTGACTGTTGTGATTGTATTTTAATTTTTCCCCCCTTAAATTATTAAGAAATTGCAAAAAGAATGAAATTGCAAACTATCTTCCTGGTTCTGAGTTTTTGTTGTTGTTGTTTTTAGACAACTAAGAAACATTACAGAAGAAAATACTACCTCTTTTTTTTGTTATCCCATGTTGTTCTCTATTTTATTACCTATAAATAGCATTTTTGTAACAGGTTTAGCATAAAATCACATTTTTTTTTACATTGTGTTTAACATTCCGATGAACTAAGTCTTCTAACTAGAGAAAGGATCTACAGCTTGATAATATTTTTTCCTTATTGTGATATCAATGAAAAAAAGGGAAATATGAAAAGTTTGAAGTTATAGGCCCAGGCTCCTAGGTTCCATTAATATGACAATTATAATTATTATTATGATAATTAATATGAAAGTTTGTAGATATCAGATGTGAATTCACCTAAAAATTATGATAATCATTTTTATTTTCTTTTTAAGGTTACAGTGTACATTCTCTTTATTAAATGAGCAAATGTTTATAGTTGACCATTCTATAGAGCAAAATTTCTTTTATCTCTTAAAAATTCATTTTTTTATACTTGGAGACATACTTCTAATTGTAGTTTACTGGAATTTGTTGAGTAAATCCACTTTCACCTGAGTTACAGTTTAAACTTTTATTTTTATAACTTTCTAAACTTATTATATCCCCTTATAGTCCTTATTCGTTGTACACTATAGTCCATAACATTTTAGATAATGTTCATAGAGCTGTTTCTTTCTACCTTACCTTCATCACTTTGATCATATTAATATTTTGTTCACTTAGTAATTTATTTATACTTATAAATTTATGTTTGGTTCACTTAGTAATTTACACTTACAATAATCATATAATTACATATATAAAATCACATAATTGCTGTTACAGTTTATGGGTCTATTTGGGAAATTAAAATGAATGTTAAATAAATAAACCTAACTTTCAGAATTAAAAAGTTTAATACGAATTTTATTTTTGTCATTATAGGTACAATGTAAAATGTACAGTGATACGAATTTCCTTGAATTATGTGAGCTATTTCAACAGTTACATACTTTCAAGTCCTTCAAAATTAATTTCATATTAATACAAAGAACAATTGTCAAAATTCAATGTAACTATAAATGTAGTTAAATATTTCATTCATGCAATGCTATTTTTTGAATGCCTACGCTGCTGTTAAGGTCTAATTTAGGTTATAATGATTTGAGAAAGTTTAATTTAAATTTCTAATGCTTGAGGAATAGATGGGCTGGAATATTTATATGAACCTATTATTTCTCTTTCTAATATACAGTAAAATGCCATCACTTTATATTGCTTAAACTATAAAAACAGTCAGTTACTTTTTTATAAAAACAGTCATTTTTTAAATAAAACAGTTGAAATATATCAAATCTGCCAATACACAGTCAATTATAACATTACTATATTTGTTAAAGTAACTTTATTATATGTATAAATTAAATAGTTCAATGAGAAAATCTTGTTGTTTATTACTAAAGTTGTATTCTTCCTTCCAACTATCACTCACCCACCCCCCTTTTTAAAATATAGTAGCAATTTTCCGAGTATATCAGTCAAATGTGGATAAGTGAGATTTTACTGTATTTTCAAATTTCTGTAAGTTTGTATTTGGGCACTTATTTTGACTTATTTTTGACTTGGATACAAATACCTGTTCTTTTTTCACTGTGGTCTTATGGAAACGTATGGTGAACTTGACTAAATTGGGTTTACTGCATATAAATAATACCTTAGGAAAAGTTTATCCAATGTAATCTGTACACTGAAACCACGCTGTAACACTCTTTGTTATTCAGTGGAGTTAAGTTTATATAAGATGGGACTGTCTGAGATTCCATAGAATTTAAATATTTAAATACTAAGAGAACCTGGAATGAAATTATCTCACATGTGTATTGGGGTCCACCCACAGACTTCTGCCATACAAAGTTACAGTGATGTTCCAGTGTATTTACCTTGAAAGCAAGCAATACAGAAATTTATTTTTATTTTCTTATTGTAGGCTCCCAGCAGTCTTATGGAGACCCTTGAACAGCATCTAAATACGTTAGAAGGGAAGAAACCTGGAAACAAGTACGCATTAGTTGTATATTCTAAGTAAGATGAAAAATGCCAGTCGTTCTTTATACAATGAGATTTATCATGGTACAACTTATACTTACTACTACAGTTTTAGGGTATGTTTTATTGTAATTCTTCTGGGTTCCCTCAAAATCCCCCTCCTTCCCATTAACTTATAAAAGTGTGACTCTCATGTATAGGCTGTCTATCTACAAGCTAATGCAGCAAATTAATAGGTTCTACCTATGTTGACCGCACTTGCCCTTAGAAGGGATTCACAATACACAGAGAAAGAGTTGCTAATGTTTAAAAACTGGGGCTGTTATCATTGGGGATGAGTGAAAAAAACAACCAGAATTTCACAAACAGTCTTGAACACTGAGATGTTAACAAGCCCACAAGAATAGTTTTGTTATGTTGTTAAGCCCTCAATTATAGTGTTTTAGACTCAAGACTCTCACCCACTTGAACCATTAAGAATGGCATGCTGCTTACATTTTACTCAGAGATCTTTTAATAGAGAGAGTAGCAAACAAGCAGCAATAAATGCAGTTTTACTGGATTGTCATAACTTTGTGTTGTGCACTTACATTTATGAGTATTTTTCCTCATTGCATGCAAAAAAAAAAAAAAGGTCCAGGTTCCATTTCTTTTCTTCACTCTAGCAGGTGTCAAACTTGTGTATTTACGAGACCCAGTACTTTCCAGTCTTTGTTCCTTGCTCAAATGATAATTCTGCTATTCTTGGATGCCTACCCTCCTTGTTTCTGTCTGGGCTTATACATCCTGGGAGGGCCATCTCATGAAGCCTTCCTTAATCATGCCCTTTGTTTGGGCAATTTTTTCCCCACATATGTGGTTTAAATAGATTTTTCTGATTCTAAAGGTCAGGGAGTATTTTATGTTTCATTATCTCCACCTGAACACTGTGTAGCTCTGTCTATAGAGTCAGCTTGAAATGTCTTTGTGGGTTCATTTATTCCATGTAGATTGACAGTAGAAGTAGAGAAAACCTAAGAAGTGGTCATTGCAGGGTTGTAGGCTGATGGTGGATTTTAACTATGATATAACTTTCAAAATGCAACTTCTTTCTGCTTTCTTCCCTCTGGGCATTCGCCCAGAATCTAGATTCAAGTCTTGATGTTACTTTTTTGTTTCTCAGTTTATTAGCTAAGTGTTATTTCTATCATCTTTTCCAAATCAGTATACAAATTATTGCATGTTTTAAATTTTTCAGTGATAAGCCACAGTGTGTGTAGGAGTCTCAGGCAGTTATGGCAGAGCTATTTGGAGTGATGGATGGCAGGATTTCTCAGGGGCTCTAGTAAATTTGTTCCCACAGGCCACGTCTGCCCCAGCTTCAGTGAGGCTGTGGAAGATCGGAGTTTTGTGGATAGGTTGATGTCAGCTAGGAAGACATGAGAGTATATTAAGTCACAGTAGAAGGCACCCACTTCCAGTTACTGCTGGAGCCACCTTGTAGGGTATCTGGGAAGCCAAGTGAGTGAGCTGCGTAGGTTTAAAGCAAAAGGAGGCAGGAAGCCTGAGAAATATCCCTGCTCCTGCGGCAGAAGAACCTCTTTAGCTAAGGAAATACAGCGCATATCCCCAAGACTTAGAGCCTCTCCCTTGGGCGATGCAGGATGCGCATCAGTGAAAAGTCACCTTCTCTGCACTTTCTCCCCTTCAGGGTCTCCCACACCCTGCACAGATCCACGCTTTTCCCTTGTTAAATCTCCCAGGGCTGCAGTCACGGGAGAAGCGGCCTTCTGGAGTGGATTTCATTAGCCCTTACTTCTAGTCCAAATTCGCCCCCTTGTGGCTGCTGCAAACTATTTTTGGAAGATTCAGCTATGTATAGTTACATTTCTAAGAGCAGTGAAATAAAAACTTCTGTTTTTAGTTACCTTTGCTAAGCATACATTTTCTCTCTCTTTTAAAATCAATTTATGCTTGTCAGATTTCTTTTCTGAGTTGGCTGAGACCACATATGAACTTGTCTTTTGCTTATTCCCTATTTTTAAAGTAAATGAACTGTAGTAGTTAACTGTTTTCTTCTTTGTATGTTTGTGCTTACCTGGGAACTTAAGTGAAGGGTGAGTACTGTACTGAGTGACTTTTTTGCATTTAGTTATTGCTAAAAATGCAAAAAACACTCTTAAGAGCCCACATGTGGTATTTAGAACATTTTAAACTGATTTCTGTCAATTTTACACACCTGTGTTTTTTCACTGTACTTTTATTTGTCTCCCAAGGTGACTAGCATAAATGGTTTTACTTTATTTTGGTCTTCTTACATCAAGACTAACAATCTCTCGTAGGTATAGATACATATTTCTTTCAGATTTTAAAAATCAAAGGTTTTTTCATTTGTTTCCTAAACAGAAGATTTTTTTCATGTCACATGGCAGAAGTGCCCAAAGATAATTTTATAAAGAAAATGAGTTACTTAAACTTGTTTTCTTTATCTTCCACTAGAAGTATAAAGTTATTCTACCCTCTAAGTCAAGTAAATGGATAAAACAAAGCCTTTTCAAATGTCTACTATAAAAAAATATGTATGCTCTTTATATTTATCGCCTTATATCCACTGATATTTGTTTTTGAAATTTTATGAAGTATTGTATGATACACTTTTGTATATTGTCTCTTTCTATGATTCCACAGAACAAAAGAGAGAAATTGATTTTATTTTACATGTGGGTTTACGAAGCGTTGAGGGTATAGAAAATGCAAGATAATTCTATTGTAATTGAAATTATTTGGATGACAGATTTTTCACACCTGTGTTTTGGTTTTTGTTTGTTTTCCTAGCCAGCATTTATAACCAGAACTATGTAGGGGTTATTGTTGTGAATAAGAAATTTCACAAAATTTCCTCTTTTGATAGCTTACTATTAACAACTTGGAAGTAAACCTTGGCATTTGCTGTGTCCATTGTAAAAACCCACATACTTGTTTGTAGCATTTTACAGAATTTAGGGTAGAGTACTATATGGTTATTGATTCACTTCTAAAATTATATTCATGTTTTATTTAATTTCCCAACATGGTTTCACTGTGTACTAGATTTCTCCAGCTGAAATATTTAAAATAAATATTGATCTTTAATAAATGTCATTATCAGTATATAAAATATTGTAGTATTTTCTTTTATAAAGGAGAAATAACCAATGACTGGTAGGGTAGAGCACTAACCCAGGTATAGGTAAAAGGAAGCAATTTATGTATTGTTTAAGAGAGGAACAAAGGTGCTAGGCTCATCTGTATTTCCATCAGGGCAGGCTGGAATGTGAAATGAGCACAGGCTTCAAGCATCAGACTTGGACAGGAGTCTTAAATCCACCATTAAAGAATAATGAGACTTTGGCAAGTTGTTTACCTCTCAGTTTAATGCAATATTTTGATAGGCTATTCTATTCAAGATAGAATCCCTTCACAATGGTTCTCACCTTTTTGATAAAATCTTGGTAAAAGGCTGGATCTGATCCATGGGAACAGAGGCACACATCCTGATAATTTAGTTTCATGCAAAATAATATTTAAGACTTTTGGTTAATTTATTTTTTTATATAAAGAGTACATGAATTATTGTCATTTAAAATTCAGATAATACAGAGATATAGGTATTTCAGTACCTACACAATACCAGGAGCTCTGTAAAGTGCTGGGGGGTATGAAACATTGAGATGGGTTCCCTCACTTCAAACAACTTAGCATCTACTGGAGAAGCCAGAAACTTGAACAGAGAATTAAGATACAGTGCAGTAAGTGGCATGATAGTTTGACATAGACAGTAGGTGATTTTCATGTCCGCTTAATCCATGGGTTAATTACAAGTGTCATTTAGTAAATAGTTGTTCATGTAGGAGCTTGGCAACTGATGTGCCAGTTTTGATATTTTATACTTAGATTTGAACATCATGTTCTTTAATAACAGGTAGAGCAGGTCTGTCATTTTTACTATATTTTTATTCTTGCTATGGAGGATAGAATATGTCAGAAATTTTTATGTATTAGTTTGGAAATATGTCAAAAAGTTCTTGGTTATCCTCACTTCTTTTTTGTAATAGTATTTCTCATTGTGTCAGTACCACTGAGAATTGGTTTTGAAAATTGCTTGAGAGGTAAACAAGTTAATTTCAATTTTTTCATTCTTAGGAAGTGACCATGCCAAATGGCTTCTAATTTTTCTTTGCCATTATTTTGTTGGATTTTTATTTAGATTTAACTCCCTTCCTTTGCCACATATATAAAGGAAAAAAGGTAGGAGTGGAGAAATTATTAGTCAAAAACTCATTGGGGAATTTTCAACCTTATGCTGTAGTAGGTTTTTAGGTGCCTGAGGACTTTTTGTAGATACAGAGAACACTGTGGTTTCATTTGTTTCAGTAAACTCTTTGAAATGAATAATATAGATAAATGTATATTATTTTCTTCATAGGATATGCTACTCTTAAGGTAACATTTAGCCAAACTACACATGACTGAATTAAGTGTTACCCTTCTGCTTCTACCTTCATTATATGTCAGAAATCTCTGTGCCCTTACTTTATGTTATTTATGTTCATTTTAAGTAAAAACTAAATTGAAACAAAATGGCAGACATGTTACGAGTATTTAAAATGAAGTTGAATGTAAAAGTATTAAGCGGGCATATAATAACTGCTAGATTTCTTTTGCTACATCAATAAAACAAAAATTCATGATGTTGTATAGAATTTCAGTTACTAAATCTCTGCTAATTTTGTTCTGCTACTGCTACATGTGGTATTTTCTCTGTGATAAGTAGTAAGCCATCCCTGCCATTCTGTAGGACCCTGACAGTAGGCTTCTTATTGAAATACATTTTTTATTCATTTTGTTTGATTATTAATTTTTCCTCAACTCAGGTTAGTAACATGTAAGCTGTTTAGGCAGTTATTTCTAAAGCACTTTGCTGGAAATGATGGGCACTAATCACTGCTACTCATAATCTAACTAAAAAAAATGTGTACTTCTTCCTAATTTTCCTTCACTCCGTTAGAAACAAGCATTGAAGTCACTGTTCTTTTTCAAGCTCCCTCTAGTTCTAACAAGATAATAGGAATGTTTTTCATAAATTTCATTACAGCCATAAAAGAACAGACAAGGTTCAGGAGTGTGAACATGGACACTGAGACACGTTTCAGGCACAGGGCTCATAGGGATTTTTTTATTATGATGATTCTGGTGTTCCTTTTATGCAACACAAATAGGATTAAATGAATCACAATGTACTTTGACCTAATGAGTTTTCTAACTTTTGAAAATAATAAACCAGAGGGCTTTTCTTTTTTAATTCTATAAAATATTTTCCCAAATCTTGGCAAAATGTTTAAAATTCCAATTGGGACAGTGTATTTTTGATGGACATAAGCAATAATGATCAACTCGAAGAATTGAATTACTAAAGACATAGAAAAGAATTTTAAATGTAAGAATTTCTAGTACTAGAAATTAAGTGGATGGAAAATATTAGAAGAGGATGTCATAATTGAGTAAAAGATAAAAAGTATTTTTTAAAAAACAGTGTGTCCATTACTAAAAAATTTATATTTAAACAAGTTAATGTTTGACCAAGTGATATTATCAAATTTAAATGTTTCTGTAAATGTACCTGAGTACATTCAGTTTTAATTTTTTTGTTGCCTTTTAGATCTGGTGCTCCCTCTCCTTTAAGTAAGGTAAGTTTGTTCTTTTGTTTTAACCATTTTAACCATTTTTGAGTGTACAGGTCAGTGGCATTAAGAGCATTCACATTGTTGTACTACATCCTATCATCCATTTTCAGAACTTTTTTATCTTCCAAAACTGAAATTCTGTACTCTTTAAACACTGTGTCTCCATTTCCCTTTTCCCAGTCTTTGGCAGCCACCATTTTACTTTGTCTCTATGACGTTGAGTACTTTAGGTACCTCATAAGTAGAATCATCCAGTATTTGTCCTTTTGTGACTGCCCTGTTTTTCTTAGCATATCTTTAAGGTTCATCTATGTTGCAGCATATGCCAGATTTCCCTTCCTTTTTAAGGCTGAATAATAGTCCATTTTATGCATGAACATTTTGTTCACCCATTTATCTGTTAATGAATACTTGGGTCGCTTCCACCTTTTGGCTATTGTAAACAATGCTGCCATGAACATGGGTGTACAAGTATCTGTCCAAGTCCCTGCTTTCAATTGTTTTGAGTATGTACCCAGAAGGGGAATTGCTGGATCATACAGTAATTTTACTTTTAATTTTTTGATGAAAATTAAAGTAAGTTTATATATTCTTTATATTTTTGAAGTCCAATGTAATATAACAGTTTACTTAGTCCTCTATTTGGACTTAAATTTTTTTTTAAGTAGAAGAAAATTTCATACATTTCTATTACAACTGAAAACATATCAGTATAACATTTTACTAGTTACGAAACACTTTTCACATGCCTGTATCACAGCCCTATGAGATAGGTAAGGCATATAATATGCATGTTTTAATGCTAGAGTAGCCAATTGCAGTTGGGTATCTTTCCACAAGCATGCCTTTTACACAGTATACTTTAATAAATTTAATAACCCCTTCACCTCCCTGTCTCTTTTTTAGCATGTTGAAGGACAGGATTAGGGTTATCAGTGACAAGAGCATTTACTTCTGTAGGTCTGTGGTTCATATTTGCCATTGTATTTTTCAGGCAAAAAAAAAAAAAGTGATGTTTTCTTTCCTCTTTGACAAATTTCCATTATATAATTGCTGTCATTACAGACATGAAGGATGTCATCATGGTTGCACTGGTGGGTCCCAGACACCATATTCTGTGCCAGTGCCTGGCTGGCTACCTAAGACTCCTTAGGGAAGCTAGAACAAACAATCAAATAAAACAAACAGTGGTGATTCTGATACAAAGCGAAATTTAAAAATCATTATGTCTATGTGAAAAATTCCAATATATGACTGTTGAGAAGAGTGTGGTAAAATTATGACATCCTTTGGGATGGTCTGTTTCTGCATTTTGGCCAAATGGAATTTTACTGACTTTTTATAATGGATTATTTTGGTTCTGTTTCCTAGCTCTCTCATCTCTTCAGAAATTGCTGTTACAAGGCAGATTTTAATGGGCCTTTGAAGACCTTCGTTTCTGTATTTATGTTTGTAGATTCATTGCTGTCATTAAGTTCTTGGTGGTATTTCATACACCTTTTTAAGCTCATTTACCTGTGTTTCTTTAAAAAAAAATTTCTTTTGGAGGAATTTTCAGTGTCCTCAGTGAATGACATGCAAATTAATTTTAGTTAGCCCTTTCCATTCCATTGATAATCTTTCACATTCCATTTGGAAAATTTGAATTTTGAGTGAAGAGAGGATAATAATGTTTTCTGAGTAACAGCCGTAGTGCTTATACCTTTGTTTTTCTTGAAGGGCTGAATATTTGACATTTGTGTATCTATTGAATTTTGACTTCTTAATTAGTTATATTAGTTATATTCTTGCACAAACAGGCATTGGACAGATACTAGTTACGTCTAGAAATTTCTATAAATTTCTCATCTCCTCAGTCCTTTTGCTTAAAATATTCTGTTGAAATGTCCTTTAAGTTTGGTCTATTTAAAGTCAGATGTCCAGTTACAGCTATATCTAGGAGCCCTTGCTTGGTCTTGGTCTTCGTGTACTTTACTTGCTGTTATATCTCCTTTCCACTTACAGAACTAAGTATCAGTAGACTGTTTTGAGATGTTCCCTTAATCTTTCTCTTGTGACTATGTGGAGAATTAAATATACAAAATAAAAGACAGTAGAATTGGCATAACAAGAATTTTAATTTATAAATATGTTAAGCTGACTGTTAAGTCCTCTTCTTAAAAATAAACCAGTCCAGGACAATACATGTTAGTTTTTATTTCACTTTTTTAGTTTGATCTCGGTCATATCGGTGATGAGATAGTCATGATATCCTCAAGCTATCAGTGACTTGAATCTTTTTTGTGAATTATTCTCTGCCATCTGTGAACTATTTTGTAAGTTAGATTTCTAGATTTTTTAAAGGCACCTGAGAAGACTTAACATGAAATCTGTTTAGGATGTGAAGGAAAGTGGATGGCCTTGATTTTATAACTATTGCAGCTGGTAATTTAAAAATTTTTTGGCAGTTAGGAAAATCATTCCCACCTATTTTATGTCCAGGAAATACATTTAGCTTTGTTTTTAAATACATGAATAGAAGTCTTTGCAATGTTAAGCCAAATCTTTTTATCATTTTATACAAATTACATTTAACTTTTAAAATTTTAAAGATGTTTTGTCCACTATTGATTATTTATTACAATTTTTTATTTCAAATTTTCTTGAGTGTTTTCTCCCAATATGAGTTACCAAACAATTAATGTGAATGTCATAGGTCTGCAAAGTGAAAGTCCTGTTGTTCTGTGTCTTGTGGATTCGTATTTGACTAGAGTGTGTTGTGCATCTTCACTTTCAGTCTTCTCCAGCCACAACTGTTACATCTCCTAGTTCTACACCAGCTAAAACTATTGACACATCCCCACCGGTTGATTTATTTGCAACTGCATCTGCGGCTGTCCCAGTCAGGTTAGTTAACGAGTATGCAGTGAATTGTTTATTAATATTTTGATGAAATTTTTGTTTTGCTTTTATGTACTGAACCCAAATTATTTCAGACAAGTGAAAGCTAGTCCTAACACGGCATATTTTTTTAAATTATTTTTAGGCACACAAATAAGTTATTTTGTACCTTTTACAGTTACTTAGGCCTGTACCTCTCAAAGTGTTAGAAAGACCTAAGTTGTGATCACCTTGTTGCTGACGCATTTGGAAAAGGAAGTGGAAAAATGATGCACACACTTCAAGTTCTGAAATTTGCTGATGTGGAAAATGTTTTCTAAAGTAGTTTTTTCTTATGGGAAATTAAAAGGGTGTCTTAAAGTGCTTTTTAAAAAAGCTCACAGTTGGAGATGAATTAGCTGGTGCATCTGAGGGACTCAAAACTCTGGTGGTGGGAAGAGACTGCCGTGGTATCCCTAATCAGTTTTTAAAGCACGTACGGGTAAGGAATGAGAGAGGTGGGGATGACTGAATTCTGTGAAATCTCAGGGCTCCCTAAAATGAAGCCCCAGCTTATGGGAGCTTCCTCAAATAATAATTTTAGGTCAACTCTTTGTTTGACTCTTTTGCCTTGAAAGGATTCTAACCTCATTTTAGAGTATCTGTGACTCTGATTATGAATGTCCTATATTTTGAGACTTAAATTTTGAACTGACCAATAAATCCAACTAATGTGCCCATGTTAGCTACTTGTATTACCCTCTACTTGCTTAGTTCTGCTTTTTATATCCTCATGCTTGGTAAAACCAAGTCCTTTCTGCCTCTATACTAAACCGCTTCTTATAAAAGCTTTCATTTGGGTCTTAATAAATGTTTCCCTATCCTGGCACTTATACCAGTTGTGTTTATGAAATGGACATCAAAACTAGGCAAGTTTCAGGGGTTTTGAAACTTTTTAAAGCATCATAATCCTTTCTTCAAAAGAATATTAGTTGAAAATCTAATATGTGAAAAAGATAGAGATGGAACTACTGTTTACAAAGAGAGGTGGGGACCCCGGGACCCTGATGGCTTGGTCCCTGATCTGGTAACCTTTAGGCCAGTGCTCCTTAAACCTGAATGTACATGTGAAACACCTGGGGTCATGTTAAAATAAAGTTGTGATATAGTAGATATGGGATAAGCCTGAGATGTTGCATTTCTAACAAGGTTTCAGGATGCTACTATTTTGGGAGCGACACTTTGAATAGCAAAGCTCTAGGCTCCTCCTTAGAACTTCTACAGATGAAGGGGTATTGAAAAACATAGCCTCAAGTGAATAAGAATAAAAAATATAGAAGTATTTTTAGATGAACCCTCTTAACAGGCTAACTTGATATATTGTAGTTTATTTAGAGAAAAGTTACATTAGTAATTATTCATTTTAGTATCTTTGGCTTATAAATTATTTTTCTTCTAAAGACAAGAAATTTTCCATACAAAAAAAGAAATACTTAGAAAATAGAGAAAAGGAAAAAAAATTACCCATAATTTTATTACTCTAATATCTTTACTATTTCGAGTATGTTTCCTTTGTCACAGTCTTCATAATCAGCATTTCATAACATGTTTAAGAAAATTCCACCTTACTTTGAAGCATGTAGGTTCTCCCTTTTAATTTCTGCTCTATGACTTGGTGAGTGACCCATTGTTTGAAATATGTTTTAACTGTTATTGTCTATAGAGCAAGAGTTGGCAAACTTTGACCCAGCACTCAAATCTAGCCCACTGTCTAATTTTGTAAATAATATTTTATTGGAACAAAGGCACATTTCTTTGTTTATGCACTATGTCTCATTCTACAATGGCAGAGTCAAGTAGTGATAGAGATCATCGTGCACAGAAACCTAAATACTTAGCATCTAGCCCTTTACAAAAGTAGTTTGCCAGCCCTTCATAGAAGGACATATGCTATACTGCTATATTTTCCCAAAATATTGTCCTCTTATTTGACTTAAAATATACAAAATCTTTGATGTTTTTTGCATGAGTCTTTATTTAACAATATATTTACATTATAAAATGTCAAAATCTGATTTTAAAATTATATTTTCCTTTCAGCACTTCTAAACCATCTAGTGATCTCCTGGACCTCCAACCAGACTTTTCCTCTGGAGGGGCGGCAGCAGCTGCAGCACCAGCACCACCACCCCCTTCTGGAGGAGCCACCACATGGGGAGGTGAGTGAAATCAGACAGGAATGCCATTTTTCTCTTCAGGGGTTTTTATTCAGGCTATATAATTGTTACACTTACCTTCTGAGGATCCAAAATGGTGCTAAAAACTTTGGAGAGAAAATGCTCAGAATGGCATATATTGATTGAAATATATGGACAAAAGAGAGAGACAGAGACAGAAGAAGTACCTATTATACAGTAATAAAGTACCTGTAAACGTTCAAGTAGTCATATAGTTGTTTTTTCATATGTTAGAATAAAGGCATTCTTTTCTTGCTATTCTAAAATTCTGATTATTTTTGGTAGTTGTTCTCTAAAGTTCAGGCTTTAGAGAAGTAGGTATTCCTGCAAATTTATGAAATTACTCAAAGGCAGCATTTCTAGTTTGGTTTGTTCAGATATAGCCACCTTCATGGATTCCTTTAGACCTGAATTGGTTTTATTGACGTTGTATTTGACGTAATGCAGTTGAAATCTGGGATAGATTCTTCTTTGTGCCAGGAAAGATCCAAACTAAACTGATTGAGAGGACTGACACCTAAGTGCTTCATTCCCATTTTATCCTTATATTTCAGGGGGGAAAAAAAAGGTCTTATAAGTATTTTATTTAAAAAGCATATATAATGCTAATATAAAAATTAATTACTGCATAATTCTCAAAGGTGCACAGAGTTGGTTTTAATACCTTGCCCGACTGCATCAAACTATGAAAATAAATTTTTTTTAAGTTTAAAACTGACTCACTATAGAAACAATACAGATAAAGTGACATAAGCAATATGGTGGAATAGGAGGTGCTCCATCTCATCTCCCCACAGCAACAATAATTTGACAACCTTCCATGGACAAAAGTACCTTTGTAGGAGCATTGACATCCAGGTAGGAGGCTGCAAAACCTCAGTGAAGCCCAAGACTGAGGAGGGTTGTTTTGAGAAGGCTAGCCTACACCTGTGGACCCTGAAATGAGCTGTGATTCAGCTCCAGCCCATTTCATTCAGGGTCTAGGAGCAGTCCTGCCTGCCCAGGGATCCAGTGGGATAAACATTGGTCTGTGCCACCAGAGGCAGTCCCACTGACCTTTGTCCAACCTCAGATCCTGAAGCAGTCTTATGACTCAGCTCCATCCCCTCCCACCTCAGTCAGGAAGTAGTTGTACCCAACCAAGGGGCCGGTGGGAGACACACCCTCTAACTAAGTTCCAGACACACTGAGATGTGATCCAGGGCTACTCCTGTCTGCCCAGCAACCCAGCAGGAGCCACATCCATCCATGCCCCTGGTAACAAGCCTGCCATCTGTGTACCCAACTGCAGACACTGAATTGGACCCTTATCACAACTCCAGCACTAATGACCAAGGTCCTGAAGGTAGTCTTATCCACCCAGGGATCAGACAGGATCCATACCCACCCAAGCCCCTTTTATAGATCCACCAGCCATGGACCCACAGCAGACCCAGCAACAGCCACATGACCCAGCTCCATCCCCATTCAACAGCAGTCCTGGATGCAATATCATCAGCCCAGAGACCTGACAGGAGAAAGTCTTGCCCTGTCAAAACCAGTTTTTAAAGACTGAAAGAGGTGTTTGCTTTTTCAAATGTATAGATACCAATGCAGGGCTACATGGATCACAAAGAATCAGGCAAACAAACATGACACCACCAAAAGAAACTAATAAAGGTCTAGTAGCTTACTCCAAAGAAATGGAGATCTACGAATTGCCTGACAAAGAATTCAAAATTATCATCTTAAAGGAGCTCAATGATATGCAAGAGAACATAGCTAGACAACTAGATGAAATCAAGAAAATAATACATGGATAAAATGAGAAGTTTAATAAAGAAATAGAAACCGTAAAAAAGACCCAAACAGAAATCCTGGAACTTCAGAACACAATGAATGAACTGAAAAACTCAAGAAAGTTTCAACATCAGGCTTGATCAGACAGAATAAAGCATCAGCAAACTCAAGAACAGAGCATTATAAAATATCCACTTAGAGGAACTAAAAGGAAAAAGAGTGAATAAAGCATACAAGACCTATAGGATTCCATCAAATGAACAAATATATGCATTATGGGAGTCCCAGAAGAAGAAAGAGAGAAAGGGGAAGCTTATTTAAGGAAATAATGGCTGAAAACTTCCTAAGTCCTGGGCAGGGAATGGACATTTACATTCATCAAGTTCAAAAGTCCCAAGCAAGATCATCTCAAAGATGATTACCCCAAGACACAGTGTTAATTAAATTGTCAGAAATCAATGACAAAGTGAAAATTTTGAGAAAAGGAAGAGAAATTTGACCTAGATTAGATACAAGGGAATCCTGGAACAGCTATCAGCACATTTATCAGCAGAAACCTTGCAGACCAGAAGATAGTAGGATGATATATTCAAAGTGCTGAAAGAAAATAACTGCCAACCCAGAGTACTATACCAAGTAAATCAGACCTTCAGAAATGAAGGAAAGAGAGACGTTTCCCAACAAACAAAAGCTGAGGAAGTTCATATCCACTGAACCTACCTTACAAGAAATGCCAAAGGGAGTTCTTCAAATTAAAACAAAAGGATGTTAAGTAACAACAGGAAAATATATGAAAGTATAAAATGCATTGGTAAATATAATATATAGTCAAATTCATAATATTCTAATACTGTAATAATGGTAGGTAAATCACTTTTAACTGGCATAAAAGTTAGAAGACAAAAGAAATAAAAATAACTAAAACTATAATAACTTGTTAATATATAAAAATATGTTAACGGGCAGCCGATGGCTCAGTTGGTTAGAGCACGAGCTTTGAACAACAGGGTTGCTTGTTCGATTCCCACATGGACCAGTGAGCAGTGCCCTCCACAACTAGATTGAAGACAACGAACTGCCTTTGAGCTTCCAGAGGGGCAGACGGATGGCTCAGTTGGTTAGAGCGCTCAACAAGAAGGTTGCCAGTTCAGTTCCCACATAGGATGTGTGCCCCCTGCAACTAAAGATTGAAAATGGCATCAGGACTTGGAGCTGAGCTGTGCCCTCTACAACTAGATTGAAGGATAACGACATGGAGCTCTGATGGGACCTGGAGAAACACACTGTTCCCCAATAATTAATTAATTAATTAATTAATTAATTAAAAAGATGTTAAGTGTAATAGCAAAGCATAAAATATAAGCGGGAAGAAAAGTAAAAGTGTAGAGGTTTTATATGAGATTGAAGTTAAATTGTTATCTGCTTAAAATAGACTGTTATGTCTTATGTAAGCCCATGGTAAACACAGAAAAAAACTTCTAGTGGATTCTAAAAGACAAAAAGAAAGGAATCACAGCATACCATTGAGGAAAATCAACTAATCAAAAAGGAAGACAGCAAGAGAGAAAGAAAAAAGAAACTACAAAACAGAAAATAATAAAAAGGCAATAGTAAGCCTTTACCTATCGATAATTATTTTAAATGGAAATGGATTAAATTCTCCAGTCAAAAGACAGAGTGGTTCATGATCCAATAATATGCTGGCTACAGGAGGCTTACATTAAGTTTAAGGATACTCAGACAAATGCTAGATACTATTTTTGCTTTTTACCTTTTTTTCTAATAGCAAAAATCCTCTTCGGATTTCCTTCATTTAGCAAAAACAGCACTATTGTAGGTCTTTTGTAAAAGTACAGTGGCAAAAAGTGAACTTTTGAGAAGTGGAAGATACCTGTATATGTTCTTCTCAAGTATGCACATAACATTCTCCAGGATATTAGGACACAAAATGAATCTTAACAGTGTTAAAGAAGATTAAAATCATATCAGATATCCTTTTAGAACTCAGTGGTATGAAACTAGAAATCAGTAACGGAAGGAAAATTGGAAAATTTACAAATATGTGGAGATTAAATAACATACTCCTGGCCAGCCAGTGGATCAAAGAAGAAATAAATCAAAAAGTATCTTGAGACAAGCGAAAATGGAAACACAACATACCAAAACCTATGGGATGCCACAAAAGCAGATCTAAGAGGGAAGTTAATAGTGATAAATGCCTACATTTAGGCATTTAAGGAAAAGAAAAAGCAAGATCTGAAATAAACAACCAAGCTTTACACCTGAAGGAACTAGAAGGACAGACTTAGTCCAAAGTAAGCAAAAGGAAGGAAATAGTAAAGATTTGAGCAGAAATAAATGAAATAAAGACTAGAAAGACAATAGAAAAGATCAAACTAGAGTTGCTGTTGTTTAAAAAAAATAAAAAGATTTTTTAAAATGACATACCATTAGCTAGACTAACCAAGAAAAAAAGAGCAAGGACTCAAAAGTAAAATCATAAATAATGTTACTACTGATACCATAGAAATACAAGGATCATAAGACACTGCTATGAACAATTAGATGCCATCAAATTGCATAACCTACAAGAAATGGATAAATTTCTAGAAACATAGAGCTGACCAACACAGAATCATGATGAAATAGAGATCTGAACAGACTGATAATGAATAAGGAGATTGAAGCAATAATCCAAAACCGCCCACCAAAAAAAAAAAACCCTGACCAGATAGCTTCACAGGTAAACTCTACCAAACATTTAAACAATAATTAATGACAATCCTTGTCAAACTCTTTCAAAAAAAATTGAAAAGGAGGAAACATTTCCAAACTTATTTTTTTTAAAGGCTAGTATTACCCTATCAAAAACAGATAAGGAAACTACAGAAAAGTTAATTAAATTACAGGCCACTCCCTGGTGAACATAGCTACAAAGATCCTCAACAAATATTAAACCCAATTCCACAATAAATTAGAAGGATATACACAACAATCAAGTGGGATTTATCCTTAGAATGCAAAGATGGTTCAACATATGCAAATCAATAAACATAACACACCATATCATACATATGAAGGATAAAAAGTATATCATCTCAATAAGTGCAGGAAAGACATTTAACAAAATTCAACATTCTCTCATGATCAAAACTCCCAACAAATTAGGTATAGAAGGATTGTACCCCATAATTAAGGTCATATATGACAAACCCACAACTATCATACTCAATGGAAAAAAAGCTGAAATGTTTTCCTCTAAGATTAGGAAAAAGACAAGCATGCCCACTCTCTCCACTTCTACTCAACATCGTACTGAAAGTCTTAGCCAGAGCAGTTAGGTAAGAAAAAGGAATGAAAGTCGTCCAAATTGGAAAGGAAGAAGTAAAATTGTCTCTTCAGATGACATATATGTAGAAAGCCCTAATGACTTACATGTATAAAGGCCTAAAGACCCCACCATGAAACTAGTAGAACGAATGAATGAATTCAGTAAGGTTGAAAGATACACAACATACGAAAATCAATTGCATTTCTGTACACTAACAATAGACTACCTGAAAAAGAAATGAAGAAAACAATCGCATTTACAATGGCATTAACAAAGAATAAAATACTTAGGAATAAATTTAACCAGAGAAGTGAAAGATCTGTATGTTAAAACTATAAAATATTGGTGGAAGAAATGGAAGACACAAAGAAATGGAAAAATAACCTGTGTTCATGTATTGGAAGAATTAACATTGTTAAAAGGTTCATACTACGCAAAGTGATCCACAAATTCAATGCAATCCCAGCATTTGTCTATAAATAGAAAAAATAATTCTGTCATTCATACAGGCCACAAAAGATCCCAAATAGCCAAAGCAATCTTGAGAAAGAACAAAGCTGGAGGCATAACACTTCCATATTTCAAGCTATAGTTCAAAACTATAGTAATCAAAATGTTATGGTACTTACATAAAAACAGATACTTCAACCAGTGGAAGAGAGAAGAGCCCAGAAATAAATCCACACCTATATAGTCAACTAACCTTTGACAAGAACACCAAGAATGCACAATAGGGGAAGGATAATCTCTAATAAATGGAGTTGGGAAAACTGGATATCCACATGCAAAAAAAAAAAAAAAATGAAATTGGAACTTTATCTTAAACCATACACAAAAATTAACTCAAACAGATTAAAGACTTAAATATAAGACCTTAAACCATAAAACTAGAAGAAAACATAAGGGGAAAATTCCTAGACTTTAGTCTTAGCAATGAATTTTTGATAAGACACCAAAAACACACGCAACAAAAGCAAAAATAAGCAAGTGGGACTACATCAGACTAAAAAGCTTTTGCACAGCAAAGGAAACAATCAACAAAATGAAAATGCAACCTATGGAATGGGAAAAACATACTTGACACCATCTACCTAATGAGGGGTTAATGTCCAAAATATATAAGAGAATTCAATAGCAAAGAAGCAAATAACTTGATTAAAAAATGGGCAAAGGACCTGAACAGATATTTTCCAAAGAAGACATACAAATGACCACAGGTATATGAAAAAGTGCTCAATATCACTAATCATTAGGAAAATGCAAATCAAAACCACAGTGAGATACCACTTCACACCTGTTAGGATGGCTGTTATCAATAAGACAAGAGATAATAACTGTTGGTGACAGTGTGGAGCAAAGGGAACCCATGTATACTGTTGGTGGACATGTAAATTGGTACAGCCATTTGGAAAACAGTATGGAGATTCCTCAAAAAATCAAAAATAGAACTACCACTGAATTAACCAATCCCACTTCTGGATATATACATGTGGATTTGGATATGGATATGGATATAATATATTAGGATATAAATAAAAGAGATATTTGCATTCGCATGTTCGCTGCAGCATTTTTCACAATAGGCAAGATATGGAAATAACCTAAATTTCCTTCAACGGACAAAAGGATAAGGAAAATGTATTATATCTATATTCAACTGAATATTATTCAGCCCTGAAAAAAGAAAGAAATCCTCCCAGTTATGAAACGTGGATGAGCATGGAAGACATTATGCTCAGTGAATAAGCCAGACACAGAAAGAGAAATACTGTATGATCTCACTTACATGTGGAATCTAAAAAAGTCAAACCCATAGAAGCAGAAAGTAGAATGTTGGTTGCCAAGGGCTGGAGGTGGGGGATGGGGGATTGAGGGCAGGGTACAGGATGGGGAGATGTTGACCAAAGGGTACAACTGGTCACTTGTAAGATGAGTAAGTTTTGGAGATCTAATATATGGTTTTGTGACTATAGTTAATAATACTCTACTGTACACTTGAAATTTACTTAGAGAGTAAATCTTAAGTATTCTCACCACAAAAATAAAGATAGTAACTATGTGAGATGATGACTGTATTATTAATTAGTTTGATTGTGGTAATCATTTCACAATATGTATATATATATATATATATATATATATATATATATATATATATATATATATATATACACACGCACCATATTTTGCCATGTATAATGCACACTTTTTTGCCCAAATTTGTGAGGGAAAAATAAGGATGCACATTAAACATGGGTAGTACTAATTCCATATCTATATAAATGTTTTTAATTCTTTTATTTATGCTTATGAGTTAAAAGTATAACTCTGGAAATCAATAATGATATCTGCATGCAAACTAACCTGGAATACAATAATCAGTTTTGTTGAACTTGTAAGGAACTTGCAACGATGAAGAGCTCTTGGCCTTCTATGATCCATAAATATGATAAATTTGTTACCAGTACATAAAATTTCTTGTACCTTGTATCTGTTCTTGTGTTTTGTAAATATTTGTTACATGAAATTTCTTATAATATGTTAAAAAATAAGTGCTAAATGCCTTTATAATACGAAAAACAAGTACCTAAGTGTAAACAAATAAAAATTTGAATTAAAAATTAAAACAAAAGACTTTTTTCCTTGAAACTTTAGGCCAAAAACGTGGGAGTGCATAATACATGGGAGTGCCTTATACACTGCAGCATATGGTATATCAAACTACCACATTGTGCATCTTAAATATATGCAATTCTTATTTGTCCATTATACCTCAGTAAAGCCAGGAGGGAGAAGAAACAACACAGGTAAAAGACATTTACTTTCTGATGAGGAAACAAAATGTTAACGCTAGTTCAAAGAACACTTTGAGGAAGTGAGTATTTATAGATATTTGAAAAGGAATATTAGAATAAGGTGGCTTGGATAGATACAAAACTGGTTAATGTTTGATAGTGCAATAAAAATCATATCTTGAAGTTATCTTTTCTCCCAGACAAAATATTTGCATCACTAACAGACAAGATCTGTAATTTTATATATCATCTCAGATTCAGAGTCCTTAATTAACAAATTACAAATTCAAATGCAGTCACATTCCCCTAGATAATGAAATAATCCTTGGGTGGGCTTGGTAAATAGTTTGTTGGTATGACATCCAAATTACGTAGTATAATCTCTTTATTTCTAAGTTTTTTTTGGTTACAAAGTAAACAAAAGATAACCAGCTCTGAAATAAAGTTGCTAACTATAAATGTGAGCATTTTAAATATAGGTGGTTTTCCATTTTAAATATTTAAACCCATTCCTATGTTGAAATGTTCAGCTCCAAAGCGTACAGCTACCAATTTTTAAATAAAATTGTTCTTTCCACTTCATTTAACTTTATTAAATTTCAGTTGGTAAAGGAAAATTATGCTGAAGAGACTTTATAAAGGCATTCTTCTGGTTCATATGTTTTCATTTTGAGCTTCGTTTTTTTAAATGTTTGATTTTTTCAATTTACTAATAATTTATTTTCATCAGCACAGTGTCTTATACAATACAGTGTATTATATTTTCCTATTTAAGATCCTTCAAAACCATATTTTTAAATCATACTTTCTCCATCATAAAATTCATATAAATAACTTCTATAGAACTTTTGTGCTTTAAAATTTAGTGTTAATTATAAATTTATGGGGTTATAAATATATTTTTTTCAGTTTTATATGACTGTATTAACTCTGTAATTCAACTGTTTAAATCAGTATGTATTTCACTCTTCGTGCTTTTTAGAACTTACCAAACATTTAGTGATTTATTTAGGACTTTAATGAACCGTGAAACTGCAAACTTATCTCCTTTAATCTTATTCTCTAGCATGAAATTGAAGAGAAATTTTATCTCTTTTTTAACTTTCGGCACCAAAAGAATGTCAAATAAAAAATGTTGACATAAGAAACGTCCAAACCTGTAGAGAATTTTTATGAGTTTATTTGAGCCAAACTGATGACATAACAGGAAGTAAGATCTCAGATGCTCCCGAGAATGGTGGTTTTGCAGTTTCTTTTATACCTTTGGAATTAAGAAGGGATCATAAGGAAGACTACATGAAGATGGGAGAAAGCAAGGCAGGGAAAGCTCTCTGATTGGATTACAGGATACTTAACAAGATTATGTCCCACCTTGAGGGTGGTTACTGCCTCTGAGGGGTCTGGAAAGGGGGATTACTTTGGCATTTCAAAGATGTGCTAACCTAGATGTACAAGAACAATGGACAGGACTTGCTTAAGGCAAAGATAAACCTTTTACTAAAGAAATTATAGGCCTAGGGCTGACTCCCCACCATGACCTGCTCAGTTAGGAATCTATGATCAGATCACCCTGTGAGGTTACTTTCAATCACCATTACAATCACTGATTTCAATCACTAATCACTGATTTCAATCACTGATTACAGAGACACGTTTTCATTTACAAAAGAAAAACCTAGGTGAACTCTTTTTAAATTTCAGTATAACATTTTTATTCATACTCACCTCCAAGGACTTTTTGCTAAAACATAATATTTATAAGGAATAAGTTATAATAACTAATTTTATTAGAATACATTTCAGTCTTGTTAGAAATAATAGTTACTTGTTAGAAATAAGTAACTATTGATAATTGAAACATCCCAGTATCGGTGGATACAGAAGAAAGCAGAATAATGTGGTTTTTCAGCCAGGGCTGTCTGACATGGACATGTAGTTTGTGTGATACTCAAAGGCAGAACGGGAGGGGCTCATATCCAGCCTGCTTCTAGCCAAGCTGAGAGCCTGCCACAATCCTGGAGAAAGAGGTGCTTTTCTTTTTCTAATCTGCTGGCACTTTTATTTACTTATTTATTTATTTATTTATTTATTTATTTATTTATTAATAATTAGTATCGAGCACCTTGTAGGCTACTAGAAACCTTACTTAGAGCCTCATGGTCACTTTTTGATGATTAGACAGCATTAATCTTCTGTCTCAACAAAACATCTACAACTGCAGTATTGCATAGTAGTAGAAAAGCCAGGTAGGGAGAAAACACTAACAAATACATTTTCTAAGCAAAACAGTAAAAATTATAAACCTTAAGAAATTGGAGTAAACTAGTGTAATAGTTACCTTCAGTTTGCATTTATCCTACAGATACTTGGTCGTGATTGAATAGGATGGTAGATTGTAACAAATATGTTTTGGGTCATTTGACTAAGCAGAAAAATAAAATAAAATCACGTTCTCAATCTTGTTTGATGAGATCAGGCTGCTTCTATTATTGAAGCATATTTGATTTTTGTATAACTAGACAGTAAAATACAAACTTTAAAACTTTTTGGACCTATTTGGATGTTTTTATCTGACCCTAACCATAGTAAGATTTCATTTTCCAAAGACTATCACCACTTCAGGTCTTTATGAAGTTCCTTTGGAAGTTGTAGGTACTGGTAAATACTGCCATTAGGGGATATTTTGTAAATTACATTAATTTTTCTTGTTGGTGTAAAGCAACCAAATTTTAGTAGATGCACATTTTAGTAAATTTAATTTAAATAATGCATATAATATTTGGCATCATGTGCAGTAATAGTAAACATGTTTAAAAGAATACTAAGTGTGTTTAAAATTCCTATCTTTGGACCCATAATGGGTAGAGCATTGTTTTCGTCATAATAAATTAATCTCTCAGCACAAACAAATGAGTGTGTGTGTCATATTGTTTTGTATTTTAGAAGTGGGAAAACAGATAATTTCTTACTATAAATGCTTGAAGTGAAATTTTTATTTTTTGGGAAACATGGAATTACTGCTAGGGTTTTATTAGAATTAATAGACCTAATAGAAATTAATTATCAACATACATTTGAAAGCTCATTAATATTATATGATCATATGACTTTAATAGTTTCCATGTGAAATATTAGCTATAGTACAAGCAGGTTTTGCAACCCATATTACTATTTTCTTGTTAATTAAATCTAAGGGACATATTTATAGTCTGTTTTCATTCACATGCAAATACGCAAACACACATACACACAAACACTGAGAGATTTATAGAAGCTTTGAAATTCACAGTTCAATAATGAAAATCATAATTTGACTTAAATATTGCTTGTTACTATTATTTGCTATCATGGGTAAGCACGTAATAAATATATTAACACATTTAATCTTCATAATAACATAAAAGTTTATCTACATCTCAGCAGAATATAGATTTCCTTGTTAATTTTGTTGTACTTCTGTTTCCTCAATTACAATGAATATTTTCTAGTAATTTCTATAATGCAAAAACATGTCCGATTATGTACTACTTATATATGAACTGTGCTGCTGTAGGTTTTTTGTATAGTTTAGTTCTTTACAAAAAGTGGTAGTTTTGAGAACTATTTAATAACTGTCCCCATCATCCTAAATGAAATGAAGGGACTTCCATTTGTAGTAGAGAAAAATTTACATAAAACAAGGAATAAGTAACATAAGTTATAGTTCATCTAGAAAATTAAGATTTTGGAGACTAAAACCTGCGGTTCCCAGGAGTGGAAAAAGTTTTTCAGTTTCAATTATCCACCAATATACTTAATTATTGCACAATTTCCAAGGAAATTTTATTTTCTTCTTCCATCATATCATTGCAGGAAATCTCAACACCTTACAGCTAAACAAAACAGTAGTCAAAAGCAAAAACTAATATTTTAATCTTGTATACTTCTTTTTAAAAATCTTTTTATTTCTCTCTCCTTCTAGTACACATAGTAAGTCTATTTTTCCCTCACTTACCAAATGTATGAAATAAGCTGCTCATTCCCTATCATAGGCAATAGCAGGTCTGCAAACTGCAAATCACATGGCTGTTAGCTCTTTTGCTATGTGACACTGCAGCTTGAAATAGCCATTGATAAGGGCAGGAAGAGGGAGGGTCCCACAAACACCAGGAGAAGAGAGTAGCCAAGTCTATCTGGCTTCTGATGACTCACTTTGGTTTCTAATTAATATTTTTAGGAAGTGTGACTATGGAGTAATGCATGTATTGACCCAGGTACTATTGAAGAATTATTGGAAGAACCTTCTGTTCCTTAGGATTTGGAACCTGGCCATCTAACAGCAGAATATACCCTAGCCTCAAGTCAACATAGATCCTTTTTTGACTCTATTTATTAGGTATACATTCTCACGTTTCAAAACTGTTTTTAATGTCAAGTAACCATGTGCTGTAATTTTCTAATGTTGTTTTGAAATAGGTAAGATTTGGTTAGGAAGAGTCTTGATTATCTTACCATGTTTCCCCGAAAATAAGACCTAGCCGGACCATCAGCTCTAATGCGTCTTTTAGAGGAAAAATTAATATAAGACCCGGTCTTCTGGGTCTTATAATATAATACCGGGTCTTATATTAATTTTTCCTCCAAAAGACGCATTAGAGCTGATGGTCCGGCTAGGTCTTATTTTCGGGGAAACAGGGCAGTATACCTGTAGAGGGCTCTACATAGTATTGGGTTTGCCAAATGCACAATTAAATGAATGTGATTAATTTTTATGCCAAATTCATGTCTCTCAGTTTTTTAAATGTCTTCTAGAACTTTTGGTTTACTGAGTTCTCATTTGTTTTCAAAACTTTGAAAAAAAAAGTCTTTCCAATGAGTCTGGTAAATTTTTTTATGATAAAATTTCCAGTAATATTCATGAATTCAAATATCAGCGCTGAGGTGTATTATGTGGCTGAGAGTAGAAGAATGTCATTAGACATGCTAAGTGTTTAACCCGAAGTCATAGTATGGTTAAGAATAACCCCTCCTAGCTTTTTATTTAGGTTGCCAACTGTAATCTCACTGTTGAACACTAAGAAAGTATGAATGCTGACCTTAGAAGGGCTAAAGAGTTTTGATGATGTATAATATGTCACATTTGTCTTTAAAATAATTCTCATGTGTTATTACATAATGTTTCTAAATGTTAAGATTATGCATCAAATTTTGAAGTATCTGATAATGTGAAACTTATGAAGAAGAAAATGGTTTAGGTTAGGGTTTCTTTTTTCTAACCCCTAAACTTGCATTCATTTCTTTGACTATGTTTTGTATGTATGTTCTACATCACATTATAGCTATTATAAAAGCCTCCACTTATTACAGGCTGCAGCAGTAAATCAAATAATAAAGATCAATAAAGTATGGTTAACCACAGTTTCTTCAGAATTGACATTTATAGTATAGTACAATCAACCAAAGCCAATGACATGGTAAATCTGCTAAGAAATAAGTAGTTTGTGAAAATTGTGTAGAACTGACTTAAGGTAAGTATCTTGACCTCCGTTGTTCTCAATTTTCCCATCTGTGAAATTAGAAACTTGGTCTAGAGAATCATTAAGGTCCCTTCCAGCTCAAAAGTTCCATGATGATAGTACATAATACAGTCATCCCTCAGTATCCACAACACATTGGTTACAGGACCCCCTCAGGTACCAAAATCTGCAAATGTTCAAGTCCCTTATACAAAATGGGGTGTATTTGCATGTAACCGACGCACATCCTCCTGTATACTTTAAAATCATCTCTGGATTACATGTAATACCCAATACAATGTAAATGCTATGTGAATAGTTGTTTTTTAGGGAATAATGACAAGAAAAAAGTCTGTACATGTTCAGTACAGATGTAACCATGGTAGGCCTAACTACATAGTACATGTCAGCAACAACGTAACATTTCTCTTCAAATATTTTTGGCCCATGGTTGGTTGAATCCATGGATGTGGAATCTGCTGATACAGAGGGATGACTGTGTGTTGACTTTTCTGATACAAATGGTCTGGAAAGCTAAGATTTCTTCAGTTAGTGCCTCACCCTGCTTGGACATTGGTGTGGTTGAATGTTTCAGCTTTATCTCTTTGTTTCTTCAAATGCTGACACATAATGGACATGGATAGACCTTTTGGGAGAGGGTGAGTAAAGCTTTATTTTAAACTTTTGTTTTGAGAGACTTCCATATCTTAATAACTGTCCTCATTTTGATCATTTGGAGCCTGGTATATCTTTTGTCCTTTCCTTTTCTTCTATTTTCCTCCATCTCTGGTGCAACATAGATTCTTTGGCTACACTTTCCTCTGTTCCCTCTGAAGCTCAGATTTCAGATCCATTTGCACCAGAATCTACTCCTCCTCCTACAACTGCTGAAATTGCAACTGCTTCAGCTTCTGCCTCAACTACTACAACTGTTACTGCTGTCACTGCTGAAGTGGATCTCTTTGGAGGTTAGTTAGTCACATACATGATTGCTAAAATTACCTTAGAGTTAAGGTGTTCAGAAAATTGTACATGTGTATATACTAGCATGTCACAGTGTTTAAGTACTTTTTAAATGTTTATTCATGTATATATATCTTCACTTAATTTTAGTGGTTTTAGAGCAGAGGTTGCACTGCTTTAGAGCCGTTTAATTTTCCATTTCTTAAAAGTTAGGATTTAAATTGCTGCTAGAACTCTTGTCCCATACATGCTCCTATCCTCAGTATCCATATGAATGGTACCAGACTCTCTCTCATATTTAGGTTTGGCGTTTTGGACGGATTCAAACTCACAGAGAGAAAAACATTTGGGGAATATGGGATGGGAAATCCTGCCCTAAGTTATTTCTTAAGATTTAGGACAAAAAATTGTCTGAGAGTATTTCAAATTTTGAGGTCTCTGAAGAGAGTTCAGCTATGCCCATTTTTACAACTTTAAGCTTGTTCCGTTTAAGCAAAAGCTTGGATCATCTTTGGATTTGAGACTTTGAAAGCTTATTCAAATCAGCATTTAAAATAGATTGAAAACAGGTTTAGGTCAGACTTTGAAATGACTGTCTGAAAATACGCTTTCCATGCAAATATACATTCTAACTCAGAGTTGATTTACAGCTGTGGGCTTGAGTCAGATATCCTAGACTCTGCCAGTATAGTGTTCCTGGATCTGATGAGCCATCTGAAGCCAGGTTCTTTACGTGTTCCCTTGTGGGTGGTGCAATGTGCAAACCTGGAGAAGTGCTTGTATCAAATCCATCGAGTAGTGTTCTATTTATCATAGTTTTGTGTTTCTTCTTACAATATAACATCATTCCCAGGGCATTTTGAGAATATGGTAAGGAAATTGGAGGAAGCAAATGTGGAGAGGGCAGGAGAGATTTGGCAGGCTCTGGTGGAGTTAATATATGACGTACACTCCTGGGAGCATACACTTACACACTGTCACATACCACTGTGCTACATGCCATACTCCAGGCTCGGAAGTTTGCCAGAATTACCTAAGACGAGCACTCAACTAGACACAGCATCACAGCCACTGTTTCATACAAGGAATTTGCTGCTGCCTTGCTGCCAGGAATTTGCAAGGCCATTCCTACTACAGGAGAAACATGTTGTTGTTTTTTTGTTTTTTGTTTTTTTTAAATAAAGAAGGGGGGCTTGGTTTGCAGACTCTCGAATAATTTATTATAAAGCATTATCCACTGGAGAAAGTTAGTTTTTCAGTTATTTCTCTATAAATTTTGAGACCAAAAAATAAAGTTTTAACTTAAATTTATAAAATCAGCTTCTTCACACCTTCTTTCCCCTTTCCTCAGTAAAGGGGGTAAGGTACCCCTCCCCCCTTTGTTGGTGTTGGGTATGGGTGGTTTCTCATAGGCTCATGTTGACAGAAAAACTTCAAGAAAAATATTGACAAGAGAACAATTTTGTGCTTAAATATTTCTATACCTTTGGCTATTTAGATTTTTGTTTTTCCAGTCTACTTGTAAGGAGCTTCATTGCCTCTAAGAAATCAATCAACTCCATTGCTTCCCTCATGGCTCTCTAGAATAATAAAGCTTAAGATATTTCTTTGAAATATTCTATATGCCATTGTGCTGTTTGTATTGTTCATTTATTACTGCTTTGACTACATCCGTCAAGTAGAGATGTATGTATGTTTGGAAATATTTTCATGATGGCATTCTTTCTACCCTAAAATGCAAATTTAAAGGACTAGTATTGCAGAAAATCATATAACTTAATGTCTAAGAATGGGGCTCTCCTTGTAATTTTACCTACATCCTTTCTAGTCATCTGGCTGGAGGTTGAGTACATCTGCAAATCTCATCACAATTATTTTTGTTGACCTGTATTGTATAGTTCTGTAAATGGTCTCCTGGCTTCTGACAGCTATAAAATCTCTATGCTTTATGTTTCAGGAGTCTGTCTATATGTGTCACTGTCTGTTTTGCAGTTTTCAGTGACATTCCCTAATTTTTTTCATGTTCTTTATTGATTTATAAGGAATCATCTAGAGATGGGATTTTAAGATCTTGTTTTTAACTTTCTTATTTATTTTAGTGTTGTTTATCCAGAAACCATCAGCTCCAACTCAAGTAGTTGTTTCAGTCTAGTTGTGGAGGGTGCAGTGGCCCATGTGGGGATCGAACTGGCAACTTTGTTGTTAAGAGCTCCGCTCTCTAACCAACTGAAACCAACTGAGCTAACCGGCCGCCCCTAGAGATGGGATCCTAAATAAAAACTTAAACTAAATTTTCTTCGGACATTATGTATGGCCATTTAAAAAAAAAAATTATCTCTATAATGGGCAAGTGGTAGAACTCTGGAATAACGAGGGCACTAGTTATATTGTTTACAAAACTTTAAAACATGCTCTTTTCAGATTTTATGTAACATGTACAGCAGTATTAAGTAGATTTCTTCAGAAATAAGTTTAAGGAATTTTAATTTCTGAAAAAATGGCTAATTGTTTAATTCCATGGATATGAAATATTAAAACATTAACATTTTTATGTATTTTTATTTTATATTTTCATTACAAATTTAAAAAATAGGAAATGTCTGTTATTTTTAAATATTCAGATTATACCCACGTAACATTTTAGTTACTTAGTGTAAGTTATTAAAATGTTCTTTTCAGAAATGTTATATTCACTAAATGTTTTATTTTTTAAAGAACATTTAAATAAAATCTGCTTTCTGTGGTTATATGTAACAGGACTACAAGGCAATGTTATGTTTAAAAATTTTAGTAAAACTTACAGATATAAAATAAGAGACAACATCCTTAAAAACATTCTATTTTTTATTTATGAAAATCTTACCAATAGCATCGCATTAGGTTGTAACAACACAGGGTTTTCCTAAGCACTAGAATGCTAAATTGATCCTAATTCCTTTGCACAAGCCCCAGGGTACCCTTTCAATCGACTGTGTCAATTTGTGAGCAAGCCTTCATAAGAATGATAGTCTGAACACAAAACCAAGTGGCTGGGAAACCAAGAAACTTACCTCACAAGCCTGACTTCCTTTGTACATGTTGGTTAACAAACTGAGTTTAGAAGAAAAGGAACGGGAATGGTGAATCTTGGGTTGTTGAGAACTCTTGGGCTCATAACTTTTGTGCTGAGTATGTGATTTAAAGACGACTTATATGGCTGGAGAAGATGGGGAGAGTAGTTCAGTCTGGGGAAAATGATAGCTATTAGAAATATTTAGAGAGCTAGTCACATGATAAAAAGTTTGAGAGAAAATTCTTCCTAGTTTGCTAGAAGGAAAAGAAGACTAGTCTGCATCAGTGTTAGAGAGACTATTTTGCTGGGTAAGGCCTTGACTGAGTCCATAATTATAGAACAGCAGGGATATGCATTTCCAGGAAATAACACTGGTTGAAATTGGCAGAATATAGACATGCACTACAAATGGGTAACAAGGGAAGGAGAACTGGATTGGAAATAGGTTTAGTTTTCAAAACTGGAAGGATAATGTTGCCATTGACAATGAAAGAAGGCTAGGTATTAAAAAAAGTTGTTGTTTTTTTCAAAAAAAAAAGTCAAAATTTTATCATCTCCTTCAGTTCTGGGCGCTGACTGAGCTCAGCTGGATGGTTCTTGTTCAGGATCACTTCTGTGGCCACATTCAGACGGTGACTGGGACTGCAGTCATTTGCAGTCTTGCTCATTCGTATCCCCACCTCCTGGACTGGCAATACTTAACAGCCTGGGGCTAGAGTAACTGGGCTCCTATCCTTAAAGAAGTTTTGATGGGAGTGAAAGAGTTGAGTTTATAATATTTATTTTTAAGAAACAGGAGAAGCATTAAAAGGAGATGTCTTGCTGACAGGAAAACAAACAAAAACCACCTCTCCTGAGGCTAGAGCTATAAGTATAAGTCTCACCTGCTTACACGTAAGTAATAATTAAAGAGACCAGCAAGTCAGCCCATGAATATTTATTTGACCCCTAGTACTGATATAAGTGGTGCTTATTTCATCTTACACGGAGGAAATAGTACAGTAGAATGTGGCATAGTTCATAGCATCATAGTGTGGTGGTTAAACACACAACAATTTACGGCCAAATCCATGTTCTGCCCTTTGCTGACTGTGTGACCTTGGTCCATTCACTCAGACTCTCCAGGCGTCCACTCTCTTATCTACAAAGTGGAGATAGTAGAACCTACATCACAAAATATGTAGGAATTAAATTTAATAATGCATATAAAATACTTAAACAGTGACTGGCACATAAATACTAAATGGTAATATTACTGTTTCTACTGTTTCCAATATTATTAGCCTCAGTTCCAGGTTTTATTAGAATAAAAAGAAAGAAAATAGACCTGACTCACAGCAAAATATTTTGAGCCCTCCCAACTGCCTCTTAGACTTTTCTTGTATTCTGCCCCAGCTTTTAGGGTTTTCATGTTGCTCTGAGTCCTCTATTATAGTGCCTTTAACATGGATCTGGGGAAGGAGGCATGCCCTATCCCCTGATGTATTGTTCATACTCCAGTATTATTATGTGGCCTCTTGCCTAACAACCTCTACTCAGAACATATATTCACTTAGTGTAGCTGAGAGAAGCAATCAGATCAAATAAACCTGTAAGATATGAATAATTGATTGTCCCTTCTAGGGATGTTTGTGTTTTTGTGAAGGACCTTTAAAGACATTACTAAAGTGTGTTTCATATTCAGATCAGTTTGGAACATACTTAGTTAAACTGAGAAACAGGTGTTTTGACTGTCGGACTTCCTACAGCCTAATATACTATGTAAATGTCCGAGACAGGCGATATATACAGTGTAGGATTTCCCAAGCATAATTAAGTTGTTTTAGTGACCAGATGAATACGTTCTAAGGAACGCTGGTAGACATTATGGAGGTAGTATTTTAGAATGGGAAGTTGAGCAGGTAAATGGCAGGTTCTAGGAGAGTTTTGGTCCCCTCTTTCCAGGAGTTTCTTCTCCTAAGCAAGTCATACTTACGATGGCTTTATTCGTTTTGTACTTTGGAACTATAGAGTTGCTTTGAAAACTCCAGGATTTTTCTTTTTACCATAATTAACATGGTTTATTGGTAGAAACACATTGCAAACCATTTATATACTTAAGTCATTTATAAATTTGGGTTGCCTGTGTTTTATTGGATTTTCTACTCTATTTAGTAATAAAACATATTCTTAAAACATAAAACTATATTTTAATCTGTTGAAAATAGATCATTTTCCAAATAACTAGAGCAATGCAATATTTTAAAAGAACAATTTAAGTCAAAATAATGGCATTATGGTGTCATCCCCTAATTTTAGTATCTCTTTATTTCTTTAAAACAGCTCCTTGGTTGTGTCTGCAAATGCTTTTCAAGGATAATGAAGATTTAACTTTTATGAATACTTAGTAAACCTTTCATATTAACCATATAATTTTGCCTGTACTAGACGATAAAAAATTTTAAACTAGAATTGTTTGTTTACATTACCATCATATATTTCATTTTATTGGCATTAAAGAAGACATCCATGTTTTCTAGAAACCACTAGTCAAAGACTTCATAGTAACATAGTGAATTAGTATTACCTGGACATCAAAGTTTAATTAATGTCTTAAATTACATAATAAAGTTATTTTTGTGTTTTAATTTTCATATCCATTAATTTCTAATGATACATAAAACATGCTTCTCAGAGCCCTTATACAATGAGAATCTTGTTACCTTTTGAGTTCTAATAGGCCTCACACTATTAGCACTGTACCACTTGCATGTAATTAACATGAAGAGGCACAAAGAATTGTTGTTTTGTGATTGCCAACAATGCATGGGCCATAAAATGCATTTTAAGAAATTCATGTTGTATAAGGGAGCCTTTTTCACAATTTAACTTGGTTCTTTTACTATATTTTCTTCTCTTTTTATTCCTTTAATTTCTGCTGTTTTAAAAACTGCACCCAAGATGCCTTTGCAGCTTCTCCTGGGGAGGCCCCTGCAGCATCCGAAGGGGCCGCCGCACCAGCTACCCCAACCCCTGTAGCAGCCGCACTTGATGCATGTTCAGGAAATGGTGGGTTTAAAGTCATGAGCCCGTCTCTTGTTTTTCCATCCTAATTTGAAACTCCCGTAGTAGATGTGGCCATGTGTTCTTCTGATTTTAATTTCTTCTGGTATAAAGTATCATTCATCATAACTGAATAAATAATGCTGACACTTAAAACATTAAGACAATGAAGTGCATACTTATCAAAATTGACAATTTCTCAAGATTGACAATTTTTGTCAGTGCAAGTATGCTCACTTAATGTTTTTTTCTCTAATGCTATATTGTACTCTTTTGTAACCCAGAGTTCAATTATATAGGCATGTTTTAATGAATTTTCAAAGCTACCAGATTGTCACATTAAATAAGGAGTAGAAGAACAATCTCTGATGCTAGACTATAGGTGAATCTTACAGTACTTTGAAGTGTTTCAGTTTCTTAACTTGTGGTACCTGCTAAATTTTTTTTTCTTTACAAAAACATCCTAATCACTGACCCTCTGCTAATAGGATAGTAGTTCAATGCAAGCAGCCCAGTGCCTAACTAGTGTGTAAATACCTGTGTCAGGTGTCTCTTACCCATGGTTATGACGCCTCTCTCTTGTCTCTTTCTTTATCAATGCCGTATGTGTCTCCACTTTCCTTTCCAAAGACCCCTTTGCCCCGTCTGAAGGTAGTGCAGAGGCTGCACCTGAGCTGGACCTCTTTGCAATGAAGCCACCTGAGACCAGTGTTCCTGTAGTTACCCCTACAGCTAGCACAGCCCCTCCGGTTCCCGTCACTGCTCCTTCTCCTGCTCCCGCCGTTGCAGCTGCCACTGCTGCCACTACTGCTGCTACCACCGCCGCCGCCACCACTGCCACCACCTCTGCTACCACTACCACCACCACCGCTCCTCCTGCTCTAGATATCTTTGGTGGTAATTTTTGTTGTTGTTGTTATTGTTGAACTCTTTCCATCTGGTGGATTGAATTCTGGTACTTGAGATATACTGCATTCACAACTATTACTGCATGAACACTGTGTAATGAAATGGTTCCCTGGAATCCATTTGCTACTTATTTCAGAATTCTCTAGAGTGCTAATTCAGAACTGGAAAGTGATAACTGTTTCAGGCTAGTGTGTCAAACTGAGTAAAGGCATGTCTGTTCTTGGTCTTAGATTTATTTGAGTCTGCTCCTGAAGTCGCGGCAGCGCCTAAGCCAGATGCTGCTCCTAGCATAGACCTGTTTGGTACAGGTAAAACAAAGCAACCCCTTTCTTGCATTGGTTTTCCTAGATGTTTTCATGGTTAAGCTCTTTGTACTCACCTGTGATAATGCACTTGTTAGATGTTTGACTTTGATTTCAGCTTTCTACTTACTTCTGCTTGGTTTTGATTTTTCTTTTGGAAGATGCTTTCTCCTCTCCACCACAAGGGGCCTCTCCTGTGCCTGAGAGTTCTCTCACTGCTGACCTCTTATCCGGTGAGTCCTTTTGCCAAAGGCAAGCCTTCAGAGATGTCTTGTGGGGGTTATGTGTGGAGAGACCGATATGAACACATGCGGGTTTGTCTTGAGTTCCTTTATACTCAAAAATCACTTTTTAAAATCTCATTCTTTGGCCCATGACCACTGATGGGGGTTAATGTTTCAGATCTAACACAATGAAAAGACAACACTTTTTTCACACTTAAACCCTCTGACCTCAATAAGTCAAATTTTATTTTATTCTGAAAAGTGTGTATTTTAAAATCCATTTGCTTTCCCTTAACTGTTAAGATTATCTGTAGTCTTACTGTCTGCAGTTAAACATGAAATCTCAAAAAGCTGTTTGTCCGGCTTTGTGTTTCATTTTTCCTTTGGGTGACATGCAATTTTTCCTGTTATGTGCTTCACTGCAGTGGATACATTTGCAGCACCGTCTCCTGCAACCACTGCCTCTCCAGCAAAGGTGGATTCTTCAGGTGTGATAGACCTTTTTGGGGGTGCGTATCTCTCCTCCTTCCGTACTTAAAGAATCTATTTTTTCCCTCAGAATAGTGTTTAGATCTTCTGTTTCATTATATATTTTTTGACCAGTCATTTCCATCTCTTAAATATAAACCTGAGTTTTAAGATCTTTTCCACTTCTTTTCCATTATCATCTTCATCCTCATCAGTTCATCATAATTTTCAGCACGTGGCCTAACAACACCGGATCATTGTGTTTTTAACTTTCTGTTCATCCTATCAGCTCATTGGAATGTTCTTCTACTGTTCTTCCTTGGTGATCCTGATCTGTTGGCTAAATCAATGTTTCTAAGTTCTTAAAAGTGATATAAAAATTAACTAGATAATTCAGAATTGAAAACAATAAGCCACGCAAACTGAAAGTATAAGTCTAGATGTCATGCATTATTCTGTAGAGTGTATTTATGTTGAGTTTAATGTTTCAAAATCTCTCCAGAGAATTGGAAGATGTTTCACTGACTTAAATGTATTCTCTTCCTTTATATGTTATTTAAAGGCAGGGACGTTCGTTGAATTACCTCTTGGATTACTCCTTTGTATGATACATTTAAAGTATTCTGTTAGCCGTAAATTTATAGGGAAAAGTACAGAATTGAAGTGCTTTCTTCATGAATATTCATAAATGTCTTTGCTATGGGCTAAAATACCATCTTTTGCAAGTTAAACCCACATTGAGTAGCTACTATACGTTGAAACATCATGGTATGTGCAGTGATGGGTAGGGTACATGAGTGCAAAGATGTCATAGTCTCTGACATTCAGAGGCTCAAAAATTGTGGCAAATAAACACTGAGCCTTGATACATAGGTACAAGAGGGCTGTTGCTGCTGCTTGAATTAAGTTTGTTTCCAAAAAAAAAGTGTGTGTGTGTTTTTTTAAGTTTAATAGAGTTCCAAATGGGAAATTCTATTTTATTACCTTTGGGCAAAATTTTAACACCTTGATCCTATTTTCATAGATGACAGGATTTAGTCCAAATATTTTATTCTTAAAACAAAAAATTCTCTTACTCTTACAAAGGTGTTAATTCTTAAATATCCTAGAACTTTTTTTTTGAGAGAATAAACTGGTCAGAGCATAATTCAATTTACTCCATCATTTCACATATCCACAGGAGAAAAGCTCACCATACAAAGCTCCACATCTATGCGTTTCTCTGCAAAACACTTACATTACTTACTGTACTTACTGTTTACACTGTTTTACTTTTTTGCTGCATAATGGATAATGGGTAGATGCATTTGGAAGTAGTGCTTCTGAACCCCAACCTGCACCTCAGGCTGCTTCTAGTTCGTCAGCATCGGCAGACCTACTAGCTGGTAATTTATTAAATTAAAATAAAATGATACTGTATGGAAGTTAAGTTTGGATATATTTTTTATAAGTAACAGATATATAAATTTTAAGATGCATGTTTTCTTTGAGACTTGAAATTGGAAAACAAAACATTATATAATAGAGGGTTGATTATGTCCCAGGATTTTATGAAATTAGTCTTAAAATCACATCTGTATACAAGCCACTCGTGGGTGGCTCCTAATCTGCCATACTTTCACGGAGCACATTTCCTTTTGTTTATTAAAGAGATAATATGTTTGTATTAGCAGTTTTTTTATCTTGTGTTACCTACGCCCATCTTTTTTTTTTTTTTTTCTTTTTAAGGAACTTGTGGGAACAAGTACTATGGTGTTTGACAATTGTTTCTATAATATATGAGCCACACTAGGAGAAACTCTTGTAGATTTCTGCCATTGGGTTGAAGCTGCTGCCACATATGCCAAGCTGATCAGTTTTCTATCTGAAAACCCGTGGGTGATCCCAGTTCCTCAGGACCGTGTTGTGGAATAGATGGACACAAGATGCCGAGGATTATTACTTAGTGCCAGAATGGGATAGGTAGAATAAAGGGAAACATTTCAAGGACTCAAAGACGGTAACAGCCAAGTGTCAGTCTTCCTTAGGAACAAAGCAAAGTGTGCTTAATGATAACCAGAGTTAGAAATTCTTATTTTTATAGGCAAAGCACTTGCCAATGGCAAGACCGCAATAGTGAGTTTTAGGTCCCGGTTGTCAATCACATTCACAAGACACTGCTGGTTTACCTCATTCTGACTTAGAAGGGTACATGACAGAAAGCACAGCAGCAGCAGCAGCACAGAGGCCTCAGATATTCAGATGCATCTTCTGCTGTCCCTCCACCATCACCACAATGGATGCATTTGGGTTGGCAATGGTCATAAGGTTGGCAAGGGGCTGGTAAGAATGTGGGTCCCATCAGCACAGGGAAGGCACCATGTCCAGAGTCTCTCAGCTTAAATTCCCTGCTAGCCGTGTAACAGTTGATAGGGTTAGTGCTGGCTGTCATTTTTTAGAGTAATGAACAATCCTGACACCAGGTATAGCAGGCTAAGGAACATTCATTTTTGGATCAGTAATGAATAAAAGCCTCATTAAAGGGCCCTCATCAACCTTCAGAGTTGTAGGAAGACATTTGACATGAGGTCAGGTCTTAAGGGGATGAGGAGGTAATCACAGCCCTACTGTTGACCTTTCCTTCCATCAATAATTGAAACTGTCTATTTAACAATCTTCCCCAAGTGCGATAGCATTCTTTGTGTCTTTCCCATCCTCTCCCGGAAACATGATAGTCCTATTTGCTGAATCCATTTCATACCAGTGACTGCCAGCTGGCGTTTTCCTGAATGATGATGTTCCAGGGTTTCACTGTGGGCTTTGGAAGTTGCAGATATGATAAGAGGCACTGCACTTAACCTAAGCCACAACCGATTGCTTGGTGAAAAAATACTAGCTTATCTGGCTTTTGTCCTGGCCCAAATAGTCTTCATAATAGCTTCAAATTGTTCAAAGAAACTTTCAAGCTCTTACTAAACCAATAAACTTAATGCAGATTTTCAAGTGTAGCCATAGATTTTAATAGGTTGCAGAAATAGCATAGTTTAAATGGCTATTTAGGGGAAATGACCTTGTCAGTTTTAGAATGAGATTACTGATTATAAGCTTTTGCTTTGAAGTTATAATTAGGTTGAAATGGTATATGTAATCAAGTGTTCTGGCTTTTTGCAGAATTCCAAGAAGTGTATATTTTCTCTCTGGGTATTCTCTCCAAGTCGTTGAGATTACTGGTAGGAAGCAGATATTATCCATATCTCAAATGGAGTCTGCCTGGAAACTTGAGAGTTAAGTTTATAACAAATAAAGGAAAATATTATTTCACACAGAGAAAAATAAAGCTGTCAAACTCCTCTCATGATATGCCAGCTCAAAATATAGATGTTTGAAAGATATAGACTGATACTGGATGACGGATGTAAAAATGGATTGTTAAGGGAGATTAAGTGTGTTGAAGGATATGCCTAACTTGTGAGGTTGACACGAAGCAGGAAAACCATTTTTTTCCATAACAGACACAATTATAGAGTGACTGTACCATAAATCTGTGCTGATACAGGAATGTGTCACATCCTATCTTTAATTCCAAAGATAGGTAAGAGTATGAGCCAGCCTAATGAGGCCCTTTCAGTTTTGTATTCTCTGTTAACTACATGACACAAATGACTTTTTAGCAGAGCCATAGAAATCCTTGAACTGATTTAAAATATTAAAATATTCAGTGTTGAATTAATAAATAATAATTTTCATTAAATGGGAAGGCCTACAGATGACCAAAAATTTCATCCTCCCTCGGTGTGGGAAACAGCCTACAACGTGTGAGACAAAAGGTTCTCAGGCTATTATTCCTAGAAATACTGACTCAGATTGATCTTGGTAAATGGAATGTACCACTGAGAATAATTGAAATGACATCATCTTTAACACAATGGAGCAAATGTGGATGGAGAGACAGTATGTGTGGGAGTTTGTTTATCTACCAATAGTTTCAAATTTTTACTCTCTTGACCCAAATGATATGATGTGTTATGTAGACTGCAAATGTCAGTTTTGCTATGTCTGTATTCATAAAACTTTATTAAGTGTGTAGGCTGTTCTCTTTTAGAGAGATATATTTGTCAGACAAATCACCTGTGACAAAAGGCAGTGAGTCTGCAGATGGTTGAGCGCCTGAAGATAGCTGGCAACTCAGCTGTAGTGTAGGACAGTTCAAACATCCAAACGCCTACTCATTACCTTACTTTCAATTCCATGGAACACCTTTCTTAGCATAATTTAGAACCACATATAAAGAAAAATTAGAGGTTTGTTTTTTCTTATTACCTACCTTTACTCTAGGGTTCTAAAACTGTCCACTGAACTGGAGTTGTTCACCAAATTTCTTATTAATGTCTATAATTTTCCTATTTAGCTCTTCATTTAGAGTATAGCAATAGATTTTTTTCTTTAAGATAATCAGTTGGTTATTTTATGTCACTTTTTAGCTTTTAAATTAGGTTTGTGAGGGCACTTATTTCATAAGAACTGAGTATAATGGAAAAAGTCATCTGTCTGAATCTCTGTCAAGTGTGTAAACCTGTAGGAAGGGTCAACTCTGGCGTTAGTCCTGGTTGTGGGAAAGAGGCCGTGTAGTATTGTGGTGACGAACCCAGGGTTTGGAAGACTCCCGTGTGGAATCCTGGCTCTGCATTTGTCATAATTTGACCTTGGGCAAATTATTTAACCTCTCTGGCCTCAGTTTCCTCATCTGTGAAACTTCACGAGGTTGTTGTGAGGATTAAATGAGCTAATATATATTTTAGGTTGAATGATATAAAATTGCTGTTTGTCTAGGACCAAAATGGTCAGTTGGAAATTCATGTGGTTCATATGGTTCAACCTAAAATAATGCTTAGAATGGTGGGTGGAACTTGGTGAGCCTATGCTAATTTGGCTTTGTCCTTCACTTGCTTAGAGAATGCACTAAATTTTTTTCATTGAATAGTGTTATTTATTCACCTATGGATGTGATCTACTTATCTTATGGAATTCAGTAGCACTAAGCAGATGAGCCCTGTGTAAATGTACGTTTTTCTCTGTATTTTTTTTTTGCAAGCAGTTTCTGAAGAAAACGTTTAGCTATATTAAAAAGGAACATATATATATATATATATATATATATACACACACACACACATATATATATACACATATACATATATCATATATATATATATATATATATATATATATATATTCAAACTGAGTATAAAAAAGACTTCTGGTTATAATAAATTCTTTGATAATAGGACATGATCTAATGCCTTATTAAGAAATCACTTTCTTCACAGTTGCATATTTTTGTAGAGAAGCAATACAGATGAGCTCTGCTTCTGCTTCTGTTTGTTGATTGAGAGAAATGATTTGCTTCCAGCCTTCAAAAGTTGAATATTTAATTTGAAGTTTGGTTACTTTACAATAGTCTGATTTCTCCTCACCTTTTATATTCAAAAGTTTCCTTAATTCAATAAACATTAATTCAATATTTTAGGCATTTTGCTCAATATTAGAGGAAGAGATGGGAAAAGAAGACACGGTTCCTGACATTAAAAGACCATCCCTGGCGTAGGGAGTTGGGGGTCAGAATAAAGAAGTCTGATGGGACTAGAATGGAAATGTGTACCAGGTGCTGAGGACACAGAAACAGAGCACAGAACTCGTATGCAGTGTGGACGGGGCAGGGGTAGATGTGACTGATAGCAGCGCGTGACAGTGTAAGGCAAGAAGCCCTTCCAGAGCAGGCATCTGACTCATTGTGATGGTGCATAGGCAGCAGCATAGTTTGCAGGAATGGGAAGGCAGCCAGAGACAGAAAAGCTTGATTGCTCTAGAAAGGACTCTGCATTCTATGGATCTGAAAGTTATGAGGAGTCAGGGAAGGATTTTAGAGAAGTAACTTGGTCAACATTTTCCACTCAGAAAAATCTTGCACTGCAGGGACTAGATTGGAGGAAGTCCAGACTAGAAGCCTCTTGGGTGACTTGATGACTCCTGAGAGCAGTGTTGGGAGAGCCTAAACGTGGCAGTAGCAGCAATGGGACTAGAACATATATGGAAGAGATTTAAAAGGATTTGGTGGCTAGTGCATGTATATTTTTCTGATTTGTATTTTATTATTACATTGATTTAGTGTGGACAACTAAATATTTTCTAACTATCTAGTATTTTGATTTGAAGAAACAAAATTTAAATACAATGACAATAAGTATCTGAATTTTAACCCTAGTGAGACCTTCTTAGCTTTATGAACTCCATTGTAGTAATAGATTTGGTTGCCACAGGTTCTCTTGACAAGGGTGTATATTCTTGTGTGCTGTCTTATTTCTGATTAACTAAATCGCTCATGAATACATGACAAGTATCAAGATACTTGAAAAACTTTTTAAAAACTAACTTCCCAGGTTTCGTTACTGACTTTTCATCTACAAGCATTCAGTTCCTTTTTGGGCTTCTATAACTTTTTCTGACTGTTTTTATGGCCTTTACCCATATTTAGTTGTTTCTGCTTATAGTTTTCTGGAACTATTTTTTTCCCCAGGATTTGGGGGCTCTTTCATGGCCCCTTCTCCATCACCAGTGACTCCAGCTCCAAATAACCTGCTACAGCCCAATTTTGAGGCAGCTTTTGGAGCAACACCTTCAACTTCTAGCAGCAGCTCCTTCGATCCATCAGGTGAGGCAGTGATTTTCAGATATTCTTTTCATTTTTTCTGACTATGAGATAACACCATCTAAGGTTAGTATGATATCAGGAAATGTATGTACAATATTGAATGATGACCTGGTTTTACAACTGTTCAATAACTCTCTCATTCAGTAATCTAATAAATCTCTCATTCAGTAACCAAGTAAATATTTTCAGTACATTTTGATAGCTTTAAGAATAACCTGCAGTCCCTTTTTGTGTTTCTGTTTTTAATTTTTAGCAGAAATTTAACTTAACACGCACACCATCTGTTCGACTGACCTTACATGCCCATGGTTTAGAGATGGTTAAGGGAAAAACAAGTACTTTACTAAATTTTTGCACAGTGTCTGAATATATGGACATTCCCCCTGCTGTTGCTTACACCCTCTGATGCTTGCATGGCCCTTGGTTTTATGAAGTTGAGACACAAATACTATTCTTTGCCTGCCTTTAACCTTTCATCCTGCTGTCATTTTGTTTGTATTCTCTTTCATTCTACTCTTCCCATGCTGGGTCCTTACTACAAATTTTCAATTGGTGAGTTTTTGGCAATTAAATGTGTTTCAGAAACACCCTAAATATATCCCCTGCCTGACAATTTGGTTGCTTCTATTGCCAGTGCCTAGTTGAATGCCTAGTTCAATTTAGATTTCTTGTATGTATAGTAAATATGCATAGGTTTTTGATAAAAATTAAACACAAAATTTTTGACATGGATATTAGTGATAACTTATGCAAATACTATGAGTCTGCATTTTGAATGGTCTTTGTGTATTCTAGGAACTAAACAAGTGGTAATTTGTTACATGGTAATCAGGAACCATTAATAATGGCATGACTCCTATTACTTAAAATAGTGTTTACTTTAAATATTCCCTTAAAGTTAAAACAAAAGGTGATTGTTGTAATGGGAGAAAAAAATCAAAATTGTTCTAAAATATGGTCAACTGCTTTTCAGGTACTCATTACTAGGTACTGACCATTAGATCAGGTTTTATTCCGACAACTCATTTCACAGGAAACTAGGAGATTGAGCCTTCTTTTCTCATTTAAGAATTGCTTCAAAAGTAAACATTGTAGGATTTTAGAGTAAACCATTTAAACTTTGCTAAATCGCTACCATTTTGAATAAAAAGTGTTTTAGTGATAGTGTTTAATAAGAATAACCATAGCTCCTACTTATTGAGTGAGTGCCTTATATAGTGCAAACATAATAAAGACATGATGTATATTATATAATTTAATCTTCACAATAAATCCATGTAGTAGTGGTACTCTCCCTATTTACAGATAAGAAAACTAAAGCTCAGATAGTAACTTTCTTAAGGTCGCACAGCAAATGCAGCATGTAACTGAGTTTAACCTCAATTCTGACTCCAAAGTCTGTGTTCTTTCTGTACATTACACAGAATTTTTTTTCCATCTTTGTTCATGTTCATTAGTATTTCCATACTTTATGAGTAGACATATGTAGAGATGTTCTTTTCGCTGTTCTAGTCATGATAAGTGTGAATTACATGCCTTCTTTTATAAGATTATACATTCACTTGTTTCCATAGTTTTTTTTTTCAAAAGACAATTTCCCTTCAATTTTCCGTGTGATCCTTTTTTTCCTTCAATTATTCTGAACCTGTTGTATTTGATTTCCAGTGTTTGATGGTCTAGGTGATCTTCTGATGCCAACCATGGCACCAGTGGGGCAGCCTGCACCCATCTCCATGGTACCTCCCAGTCCCGCAATGGCAGCAAGCAAAGCACTTGGGAGTGACCTTGACTCGTCTCTTGCCAGCTTAGTAGGCAGTGAGTAATATAGTTTTCTTTAATTGAATCATATGTGATTTTTCCCCGTTCTTTCATATGTAGTGTGCCTGGATTCACTGTGGGTGAGTGTATTAATGAGTGGACAGACATTCTTAGTGCTTTACTGAGTGTAGTTCCTTGGAAGATAAGTAGTTACTGTGTCATTGTCTCACAAGCACTGCCCAGGCCATTTTTTATCTAAATTACCAAAGGAAGAATTAGTATATACAACAAGTATGAAACTAAGTGCATCATGTATAATAAGTAATTGATTTTTTTTGAAATGAGAACATAGAGTAACTTAAATGCAGTGTATTTGCCAATTGAATATCCAAGTGAGTCTCAGTGATTCATTCAACAAATATTTATTGAGTACCAGGCACTCTTTCAGGCTCTAGAGATAAATTAGTGAACAAAACAGGTATCCATTTCTGTTCTTACGGTGTTCGGGAAGGACAGAAACAAACCTTAAACATTTTCAAATAAATAAATTCTACAGTGTGTTAGGTCATAAGTGCCATGGGGAAAAACAGAACAGGCCAAGAGGGATGAGGAGTGCTACTGAGTGGGAGTTAGAGCAGGACTCACTGGGAAGGTAAAATCTGAGCAAAGATTTAAAGGTAAAGGAATGAACCATGTGGATATGTGAAGAAGAACATTTGCGGGCAAAGGAGAGAGCCAGTGCAAAGGCATTGGAGCAGAAGATTGCCAGGCACATTCAAGGAATATCAAGGAGACTGGTGTCTGGAGCTAGGTAAGTGAAGGAGAGAGTCCTAGGAGATGAAGGCAGCTGTGATAAAGATCAGCCTTTTCTTTTAACTTTCAATTTGATTTTTTTATTAAGGTGAATGGGTTTAGCATTGAAGATACCTTTCATTTTACTCAAGGATACATCAAAGGTTTAGCAGATCTTTGATACAGGTTTTTTTTCCTATGCATTATCCTGTGGACATACTTTTGTTTCCCATTCATCATCCTTGAGCTGGGCATCCATGAAAATGCTTTGATGATTCCCATGGAGAGGTTATTTGAATATTTCTTCCTACTCTAAAATTTCATCTCACTGATAGATAGTCTGCAGTGGTAACTGCTTTTGCCAGACACTATAATGTACCACCTAGATCCTTCTCCAGAAATACAGAATTTCTACCTCCAGCTTCTGAGAGTGCCACCAGCACACAGCCCTCAAATACTGTCTTTGAGAATTCTCTCAGCTGAAGAAAGTGAATCCACTAGAGGAATAGCCAAACTATCTTTATAAAGAAGAACAAATTTCAAGAAGTCACACTTTTCAATATCAAAACTTATAGTACAAAGCTACAGTAATCAGCACAAATGGTACTGGTGTAAAGATAGACCAATTAGATCAATAAAATAGATAAAGAGCCCAGAAATATACCTGATATACATTGTCAATTTTCTGCAAGATGCCAGGACCATTGAAAGTGGGAAAAGAGCCTTTTTTTTTTTTTCGAAGGGGAACAGGACTTTATTGGGGAACAGTGTGTACTTCCAGGCCTTTTTTCCAAGTCAAGTTGTTGTCCTTTCAGTCTTAGTTGTGGAGGGCACAGTGCAGCTCCAGATCAGTTGCCGTTTTCTAGTTGCCCTTGTGGGAGTCGAACTGGCAACCTTGTGGTTGAGAGGACACATTCCAACCAACTGAGCCATCCGGGAGCTCAGTGACAGCTCAGCTGAAGGTGCCGTGTTCAATCTTAGTTGCAGGGGGTGGAGCCCACCATCCCTTGCGGGCTGGAGGAGTTGAACCAGCAACCTTGTGGTTGAGAGCCCACTGGCCCATGTTGGCCCGGAAAAGAGTCTTTTCAAAAAATGTGCTAGGACAGCCAGATGGCCACATGCAAAAGGATGAAGTTGGGCCTCTTCCTTATGCCATCCACAAAAATCAAAGTGCATGAAAGACCTAAATATAAGACATAAAGCTATAAAACTCTTAGAGAAAAAACTTATGTGTAAATCTTCATGACCTGAGATTATGCTGTGGCTTCTTAGATATAATACCAAAAATACAAGCAATAAAAGAAAAAATGAATTAATAAGAATTCATCAAAATTAAAAACTTTTGTGTTACAAATGATACCATCAAGAAAGTGAAAAACACAACGCACAGAATGAGAACAAATATTTCCAAATCATTTATCTCCTAAGGGACTTGTATCCATAATGTATAAAGAACTCTTACAATTCAGTAATAAAAAAAAAGAATTTAAAAATTGGCAAAGGATTTGAATAAAAATTTCTCCATAAAAGATACAAGTGGCTAATAAGTATCTGAAAAAATGTTGAACATCATTGGCCATTAGGGAAATGCAAATCAAAACCACAAACACAGGCTACTTCACATTCATTGGGAACTCCATAGTCAAAAAGAATAACAAGTGTTGGCTAGGATATAGAGAAATCAGATGATTTCTGGTAGGATGAAAAATGATGCAGCCACTTTGGAAAACAGTTTTATAGTTCTTCAGAAGTTAAGCAGAGAGTCACCATATGACCAGGCAATTCCATTCCTAGGTGTATACCCAAGAGAATTGAAAGCGTAGGTCCACATGATTTATGCACAAATATTTATAGCACCAATTGTCATAATAGCCATAAAGTGGAAACTACCTAAATGTCCATCAACTGGTGAATGGATAAACAAAATGTGGTATATCCATAAAATATAATTATTCAACCATAAGAAGAAACGAAATAATGATATTTGCTACAACGTAGATGAACCTTGAAAATATTTTGCTAAGTGAAAAGAAGCCAAACACACACACACACACACACACACACACACACACAAAGACACATAGCACATAATTCCATTTATATGAAATGTCCAGAACAGGGAAATTTTTAGAAACAGAAAGTAAATGAGTGGTGGTCCAGGGTTTGGGGCAGGAGGGAATGGGAGTGACTGCTAATGACTATGAGGATTCTTTTGGGGTGATAAAAATGTTTTGGAATTACAGTGTGGTAATGTTCACAATGTTGTGAACATACTTTTCGCACTGAATTTTACTCTCTAAAAGTATGGATTTTATGATATATCAAGTTTTTTAGGAATATCACCTCACTATACACCCATTTGAAAGATTAAAATTTTGAAAAGAAAGAATACTGATAGTACTATATACTTACAAGGATGTGGAGCATCTGGAATTCTTAAACTTTGCTGATGGAAATACAAAAAAGATTTAGCCATTCTAGAAATCAGTTTAGCAGTTTCTTATAGTTAAACCTATATTTATATGACTCAGTAAACCCACTTCTAAGTATTTATCCTAAAGAAATGAAAACATGTTCATGTAAAAATCTTTACATGTATCTTTATAGCAGTATTACTCAAAAATTCCAGAAACTGCTGAAATGTCTGTCCTTCAATGGGTGAATATATAAACAAACTGTGGTAAACTCATTCAATACAATACTACTTAGAAATAAGGAATGAACTGTTGATATACGCAACTTGTATATGAATCTCAAGTACATTATGCTAAATGAAAGAAGCCATGCTGTATATGCTGTAGTATTGCATTTATATGATTTTTTTGTTGTTAAGGCAAAGCTGTAGGGACCAAGAATATATCCATTGCCAGGGTTAGGAGTAAGAGGAAGTTTTAATTACGAAAGGCAGCAAGAGAGTATTTTTGAGTAATTAAATTCCTATATATACTGATTGTAGTGATGATTACATGAAACCATGTATTTACCAAAATTTGTATAAATGTATCACCCTGCCAAAAAAGGCCAATGAATTTCACTATAAGTAAATATTTTAATTAAAATATATTCCAAAACTGAAAAGAAATTTACCTACACATGCCCTATCAATATTCCAGCTTACTTTTTTATAGAAATTGACAGTCTGAATGTAAAATTCATACGGAAATGCAAGGAAGACAGAATAATTAAAACATCTTGAATTAAAAAAGGATAACTTGATAAGACTCGCACTTCATGATTTCAAAACTTACTACAAAGCTACAGTAATTAAAACAGATGGTAACACATAGGGACAGGCATATACATCAATGGAAAGTCTAGAAGTAAACCTATATATCTCTGGTCAATTAATTTTCAACAAATGTGCCAAGACAATTCAGTGGGAAAATAATCATCTTTTTAACAAATGGTCCTGGGTAAATATATCCATATGCAAAAGAATGCAGTTAAATTCTTGACTTACTCCAAAGTAATTAATCAAAATGGATTATGGAACTAAGTGTGGGAATCAAAACTATAAAACTTTTAGAAGAAAATACATAAGTAAATCTTCATGATCTTTTATTAGTAATGTTCTTAAATATGGCACCAAAAGCACATGCAACAATATTTTAAAAAATAGATAAATAGGACTGCATCAAAATTAAAAACTTTTGTGCTACAAATGATACCATCAAGAAAGTGAAAAACAAGGGTGGCCAGTTAACTCAGTTGGTTAGAGCATGATGCTCTGAACAACAAGGTTGCCGGTTCGATCCCCACATGGGCCACTGTGAGCTGTGCCCTCCACAACTAGATTGAAACAATTACTTGACTTAGAGCTGATGGGTCCTGGAAAAACACACTTAAATTAAAAAAAAGTTTTTTAAAAAGAAGTGAAAAACAAACAACAGAATGAAAGAAAACATGTATCTGATAAGGATTGTATCCAGAATAAATAAAGAACTTTTACAACTCAATAATGAAAAGACAAATAACAAACAAAGAATATGTGGCCAATTTGCACATGAAAAGATGTTCAGCCTCAGTCATTTGTGAAATACTTATCAAATACTTATCAAGACCACAATGAGATGTTACCTCACACCCATTACAATGGCTACAATAAAAAAGACAGATAATAACCAGTATTGATGAGGATGTAGAGAAATTGAACCCCTCTAACACTGCTGGTGAGAATGTAACATTGGGCAGCTACTGTGGAAAGCAGTTTGGCAGTTTCTCCAAGTGTTAAACATAGAGTTACCATTAAGCAGAGAGTGCACCACATGACAGCCGAGGAAGCTCTTCCCCCAGATCTCTACTCAGCTTTGCACAAGTCTCACCTTCTTCCCTGAGCATCCTATTTAATACTGTCTGCCCCTCACTCTCATTCCACCCCACCTGATCCCTCTACCCTGTCTTCCTTTTCATTTTTACAGAGGCTGTCCATATCACCTTCTAGTAGGCTACATAATTTACTTTTTTATTATTTTATCATTTTACCATCCATCTCGCCCTATTAGAATGCAAGTTATCCAGGATTAGAGTTTTTATTCTTCAGTAACATATCCCAAGTGCTTGGAATGGTGCCTGGCATATGTAAGGGCTCAGTAAATATTTGCTGAAGAAATAAATGACTGAGATTAAAGCAGAATGATTAAGCCAGTTGTGTCAAGGTCCCCAAGATCTTACATTCATAGGTTCACTAGAGGGACTCAGCACGTATTTGTGTTCACAGCTGAGATTTATTACAGCAGTCTAGTAAGGATGCACAGCTGGGTCATCAGGGGAAAAGACACAGGCAGAGTCTGGAAGAATCCACACACAGACTACTTTATGCCTCCCCTTTTTGTGTGAGGGGAAGAACATGCAAAAATGTCACAACATGTATGATTTTTCTGCCCAAGGAAGCCCTTTAGAGACTCAGCACCCAGGATTTTTATTGGATGCTGATTGCGTAGGCGCTCTCTGCCTAGCATGTACCAAAATTTCAGTCTCGTAGAAGGAAAGCAGGTGTGCAGCACAAACCACGTTGTTTGCACTGTTTAGACACAGTAAGCCTATCATTAGGAGAAGTTTCATCTCAGTATAGAGAACAGTTTACTAGCCAGCTTCCCAGGTGCCAGCCAGCCACACAGACCTTTCTAGGGTAGCAGTCTCAAGCCTGCTGTGTTTACTCTCTTCTGAACACTAGTTGACATTAAAATGTGATCCTTAAGTATAACATGAAGTAAAAGAAAATGTTAGATTTGTGAATGTTTCCTAACATAGTTACCCTTTGTAAAACTGAATGCAGTCATTCCTAGGCAAAATATGGACTTTTTCTAGACCTCTGATTCTTTGATCTTTTAAATGTCATATCATTTAAGCTGAGTATAGAGATTTAAATTCTTTTTTCTTTTATCCATTTATAGATCTTGGAATTTCTGGTACCACATCCAAAAAGTAAGTGTTTTTGAAATTATCTAGTTTCCTTGTGACAATGTATTTGTATTTATTTGAGACTATCAAACATTGTACTCATTGGAATAATTACTCATTCTCAGTCTAGGTAATTTCAAAGTTGGTTTGTATTTCATTCTGGATTTTTGTTTTTGTTGTTATTCTATTTAAACCTCCAAACTCTTGATTCTGGCAATGAAAAGGAATAATCTATTTCAGGCTCCCATATTGTCACTAAGTTATGTCTAGAAACAGTGGGGGATTTGGTTTGAATATTTTAATAGCTTTAAATTGAAGATCATTATACTGTTCCTGACTAACATTGATTTTAAAAAGTCTCTCGTGGAGGATCAATTTTAAGGAAGATAATAAGAATGGTAAACAGTGTATCCTTTTTTAGATGCATATTTCAACATCTGAAATTGAGATCTATTTATAATAGATTTTATAATACGATCGCTTTAAGGCAGGTTGTAGTCATGATACAGTTGTGTGAAACCTTCTATTGAACCCTGTAAGATCCAGTAAGTGCTATCATGGATGCATCTTAAATTCAAGAAAGTATAGATATACAGTATCTATGATATACTTATTTGGAATTTTTTATAACCAGTGAGGAATTCAGTTGAATTTTGTGACATATTTTTCTATTAGAAGTGATAGAAAATTCCTGTTCTCATTGAGGTCCAAACTCTAAATTATTTTTGTCAAACGTTATTAAGCTTTCTTAGGTACCAACATGGTAAGACTCCTTTGTAAGTTTTAACCTGTTCTCTTTACTACCACTTGACTCAGATTACTTCTCACCCCAAATAAAAGTTATCTAAGGCGCCACCTACTATTTTTGTCTGATTAGTGTGTTTTTGGTTTTTTGTTTGATTTGCATGTTTGATTTTAGGGGAGATCTTCAGTGGAATGCTGGAGAGAAAAAGTTGACGGGTGGAGCCAACTGGCAGCCGAAAGTAGCCCCAGCAACCTGGTCAGCAGGGGTTCCATCAAGTGCACCTTTGGTATGTAACCACCAGAGGCCAAAAAAGTGGGGGCAGTTTGTCAGTTTCCACGGGTATAGAGCACAGCGCACTGTACTTAATTTTGTGACTGACACTTCTTCATCCACACTGAGGAAATATAAACAAGATGCAATATTTACCAAAATGTAAATTTTACTCACTTTTATATTTAATAAAGATTATGACCTATTTTTTAAATAATTTTAATTATTTCAATATAGTATTTAGGCTTCATGAGCAATTATATTTGTACAGTTATGGAAATAATTTTTCAAAAGCACTTAATATCATTGATAATTGTCTATATTTTATTACAGTTCTTGCCCGAACTTCCTGATTGTCTTAATAAGTAATGCAAACTTTTTTTTCTTACCAGAAAGATTGGGCAGTTTTCTATTGTGTAAGTGAACTTTCATTTTAAAACCCTACTTATTCTGCTCACCATTTTAAAAATTGAAATTACTAACACCATCTTTTCTATAGAATTTAAATAGGTATTATTTCTGTATATTAAATTTCTATTAATATATTAATACCACCGTTCACTCTATGAAACAGCATGTCACTGGAAATAAAAACTAATTATTATTTTGTGAAATTTGCCACCACAAAAAGGACATTACCAGCATAGCAAAACTTGTTGTTTTCCTGTATTTGCCCCATGTTTAGCAAAACTAGGCTAATTTCTGTTTCCCAAGTTCACTCCTAATTTTTCACTTTTGCTTACCACCTTCATCATTCTAAATCATGCCCATCTCAAAGGCTTTCTTGATGCCATCCACTCCTTGTTCCCTAAATTAATTCCTATCACCCATCAACCCCAGCCAAACAACATGCATGGAAGTGAATTAATATAAATTAAAATACTAAGTTTAGATAGACTCCATTAAAAATATTGTGTTCCAGAAATTAATTTAAATATCTGAGTTTTAGAATTTAGAACACAGTATCTTTTAAATAATTTTATAAATAGTAATGTTTGTATATATAAATAAAAGTATATATATAAATAAAAGTTCAAACCAATCTGAAAAATACCCTTCAAACCAAAATTTACCACTAAGCAGAGCTAACAGTATTAAATGAATTACAATCTATACCATAGTTTCTATAGGAAAATACATCCTGTGCTCGGACTTCAGTTCACGAAACCGCTTCTTCTAGTAACCCCCCCAGTCGGTGGTGGTAGTAAGAGCAGGAAATTCAAGGACTAATAGTGTCTGCCTTTGGTGAGTTCAAAGTCTGAAAGAACTTAATTTTAAGAAGTGATTTCTAGCACATAACAATGAGAAAACTGCCTATTGTATCTAGGTATTTATCCCTTCAAATCTTTTTTTGCATTATTTAAAAACAATGCTTAAGAGGACTGTTTTTGTATTTTGCTATAAAATGAGAGTTCTATTTTGTTTTTACAAAGGATACTTAGTAGAAAACTGCATTTGTCTTTGAAACTGATTATGCCTAGGATTACCATTTAATTTATTATTGTCCAAACCATGACTTATTTGAAGGTGAAAGGGAGCATAAGTATTACCCTGGGACACCAAGCATATACCTGTAGCTAGTGACTCAGATTGATGCTAAGATCATAAGCAGGTAGCGCTCCAGGCGTAGGGGGCTGCACCCCATTCTTAGATATAAAAACATCTGACAGCGAGCCACTGTCTCGTTGAGGGTAAAAGGAGAGTGATTTAATAAATGTAAATAAAATCTCCAAAGAAAGAAAACGCTTCTTTAGAACTGATCTTATAAATCTATTAATGCTATATATTCATATTAAATCTCACAATTTATATTATTATTACCAAATTAAAGGAACGAATTTTCCTATTCTGTGCAAAATTAAAGAAGACATATGTGCTGTTCTGAGGAGTTTATACTTTAGTAGTTTTGCCCTTATCAGCAGGATAGTTTTTAATAGTTTTATAACAAGTTAGTTTCAGAACAGTCAGGTGATAGCAGAGTCTAAGATGGAGTGAAGGAGAGTGGAGAAAGGGTGGTAAAAATACTGATATCCGTCATATCAGCTGTAGGTTAAAAAAGAAAAAATGGTTGAGAGCCTGAGGTGAAGGTGAAAAGGAAGATAAGAAAGAAAATTCTCAGGTCCACGTGACGGGAGATCATTGTGAATGAAGCCATGAAGACAGTGGTTGCCCAGGTTTCTTTGTAGGACAGTTTGCTAAATAATGAGGCCATTAACCAAAAAGAGGAACAAGAGAGAAATACTTTAAAAATAGTATTAAGTTGGAGACCGTCCTTGGCCATCACCTCCTCTGAGATCGAGATTTTAACCATACAGTATCAAAATTTGAACTGTACAGTTTCAAGATTTTAATCATATAGGTTAAGAATTCATCAAATACTTTATTACAACAGTTTTGCGTCTTCAGGGCAACAGGACCACCAATTGTCTGATTGGCAGGCACCATCGCTGAGACTGAGATTAATATTCTCATTTTTTTTTTTAATCTCAGAAGCTCCTTGTGTTTATGATGCAGAAAACTTTAAGTTGTTATTATTTAAACTCCAGAAAATTAAAAACAGTAGATTTTAGCATAAAGTAGCCACAGCAGCTCTGGAAAGAAATTAAAACAGAAATAATTTAATGGTAGGGCAGAGTTACGTGTAGTTCTATTTCTTTTATTTGTTTTCCTTCACATCTAGGCAACAACACAAAGGCTCTCATGCAGAGCGATTGTATCCTTATTAACTCACTTATTCTTATAGGTATTCTATATAACTTCACTACCATTTGCTCCGTTTACTGCAAAGCTCTTCTTCCTTAAAGCTCTGGCTTTGCTTTTACCTCAGAATTCACGCTGAGGGCCTTTGGCTTCCCTCCACCCAGTTCTCACATAAAACGCCTTTTCCATTTTCCTATTCCTTAAAATATGTTTGAGTTTCTTTTTCTAAGATTATTGAAGAAGAGGAGAGGCCACCGAGACTTGGGCTTGAGAAAGCAGCAGAGCAGAGTTTACAATTTTCCTGGTAATCTGTAGGACTTGCTCTTTGAGTAGGAGATGAGGGGGCAGAAGTGGGGGTGAGGAACCTTCTACTGCTTTTTAAAGTTTTTATTAGTAGACAAGAGTTAAAGTTGCTTTCCCCAATTTGTGTCGAATTTCCCTCAATTGCTACTTGGAGGTACAACTACAAAATTTTTCAGATCAGAAAACCCATGTCAGATTTAGAAACCTTAACAAGACTTGTATATTTGAAGTACGTCTGGGGCAGGGCCCTCAAGAGCCTTGTTTCCAGAGCTATTTAGCTCTGTTTCCCAATGCACATGAGACCGGTTAGGTTTCCATCACACAAAGTGAGACGATGCTTGCAATTCAGAAATACGTACATTTTACAGAAGGCCACAGAATCTGCAATTCTCTCTCTGAAAACAATCCTTTATGTCTATAGATAAAATATCCAGGTGAGTGTTAAAGAAAACAATTTCAAAACCTTAGGGTAAATAATATTTGGAGAGTAATTGTTGGGTTAATCTACCATTTGAGAAAAATGACTAACTTAGAAACTCTTTACAAATTATTTGTCCCATTTACATTTGATCAGGAATTTCTGCGAGCTCATTTTATTTTGATGACTAATAAAAAACCTTTTTTTCTTTCATAGCCTTAAGTCCTAATGATACAGTCTTGGTAAATAATACGATCATTATTGTATGATTCAATTCTGATAAATGACACAATTCCAGTAAATGATACAATTCTGGGTCTGGTGAATAGCTTACCACCTAGCCTGTTGAAATAATGAGAAAAAAGAGAATCTGAAGTATGTGTGTGGGGGAGGAACATAACTTTCCCTCTACTGTTCTGAGTTCTTGGCTAGAACTCCTGAAATAAAAGACAGATTAATAAGAGAAAAACATAAACTTTTCCACAATAGCTGCATTATTTTACATTCCCATCAGCAATGCATAGGGTTTCAATTGTGGTTTTGATATGCATTTCCCTAATTACTAATGTTGTTAGGGATCTTTTCATGTGCTTATTGGCCATTTGTGTATATTTTTTTGGAGAAATGTCTATTCACATCCTCGCCCGTGTTATAATTGGGTTGTCTTTTTATTGTTGAGCTTTAAAAGATCTTTATATATTCTGGATACTACTAGATGCTAATCAGATATATGATTTGCAAATATTTTCTCCCATTTTGTGAGTTGTATTTTTATTTTCTTGTTAGTGTTCTTTGATACACAAAAGTATTTAATTTTGATAAACTCCCAATTTGTCTATGTTTGTTGTTGTTTGTGCCTTTGTTGTCATACTTAAAAAACTATTGCCTAATCCAAGGTCTTCAAGATTTACACCTGTGTTGTATAGTTTTATCTCTTACATTAGGTCTTTGACCTATTTTAGGTTCATTTTTATATATGGTGTGAGATAGGGGTCCAAATTCATTGTTTTGCATATGGAAATCTACTTGTCCCAGAACCTTTTATTGAAGAAACTATTCTTTCTTCAGTCATTGGTCTTGGCATACTTCTAAATAAATCAGTTGACCGTAGATCAGGGATTATTTTCAAACTCTTTATTCTGCTCGATTGATCTATGTATCTGTCCTATGCCAGTGCAACACTGTTTTAATTAATACAGCTGCATAGTAAGTTTTGAAATCAGGAAATGCAAGTCCTCCAAATTTGCTTTTTGTTTTCAAGATTGTTTTGGCTATTCTGGGCCCCTTGCATTCCCATATGAATTTTAGGTTCAGATTGTCAATTTCCAAAAGAAGCAGTTGAAATTTTGTTGTTGTTGTTGTTGTTAAACTTTTTCTTTTTTTCTTTTTTTTTAAGATTTTATTGGGGAGGGGGAACAGGACTTTATTGGGAAACAGGACTTTATTGGGGAACAGTGTGTACTTCCAGGCCTTTTTTCCAAGTCAAGTTGTTGTCCTTTCAATCTTAGTTTGGAGGATTCTGTTCAGCTTCAAGTTGTTGTTCTTTCAGTCATAGTTGTGGAGGGCGCAGCTCAGCTCCAGGTCCAGTTGCCGTTGCTAGTTGCAGGGGGCACAGCCCACCATCCCTTGCGGGAGTCAAACCGGCAACCTTGTGGTTGAGAGGACACGCTCCAACCAACTGAGCCATCTGGGAGCTCAGCGGCAGCTCAGCTCAAGGTGCCATGTTCAATTTTAGTTGCAGGGGGCACTGCCCACCATCCCTTCAGGGAGTTGAGGAATCGAACTGGCAACCTTGTGGTTGAGAGCCTGCGCTCCAACCAACAACTGAGCCATCCGGGAGGCAGCTCAGCTCAAGGTGCCGTGTTCAATCTTAGTTGCAGGGGGCAGAGCTCACCATCCCTTGCGGGACTCGAGGGATTGAACTGGCAACCTTATGGTTGAGAGCCTACTGGCCCATGTGGGAATAGAACCGGCAGGTTTCAGAGTTAGGAGCACGGAGTTCTAACCGCCTGAGCCACCAGGCCAGCCCCAGCAGTTGAAATTTTGATAAGGATTGCACTGAGTCTATAAAGCAATTTGGGAAGTATTGCCGTCTTATCAATATTAAGTCTTCTGATCCATGAATACAGGATACCTTTCTATTTATCTAAGTCTTCTTTAATTTCTTTCAATAATGTTTTACACAGTTCAGTGTAAAAGTTTTGTTCTTCTCTTGGTAAATTTATTTCCAAGTATTTTATTATTTTTAATGTTATTGTGAGTGAAATTGTTTTTGAAATTGCATTTATTGATTGTTCATTGCTAGTGTACAGTGAAGATTACACTGATTTTTTGTATTGATTTTGTATCGTGTAACTTTGCTGAACTTGTTTATTAACTCCGATAGTTTTTTGTGTATGGATTCCTTAGAGCTCTCTATTTATAAGATCTCAACTATATATATGTACCACATCTCCTTTATCCATTCATCTATTGATGGACAGCTAGGTTACTTCCATATCTTGGCTATAACTAGTAAATCTGCAATGACATAAGGGTGCATATATCTTTTCAAATTGATATTTTTGTTTTCTTTGAATAAATACCCAGAAGTGGAATTGTTGGGTCATACGGAAACTCTGTAATTTTTTGAGGAACCTCCATACTCTTTTCCATAGTGGCTGCACTAATTTATAATCCTACCAACAGTGTACAAGGGTTCCCTTTTCTCCACGTCCTTGTCAGGACTTGTTATTTGTTGATTTTTTTGATGATAGCTATTATCAAAGGTGTAAGGTGATACCACATTGTGGTTTTGATTTGCATTTCCCTGATGATTAGTGATGTTGAGCATCTTTTTATGTGTCTGTTGGACATCTGTATGTCCTCTCTGGTGAAATACCTATTCAAGTCTTCTGCCTGGTTTTTAATTGGATTGTATTTTGTATATTTACCCCTTGTCAGATGTATCATTGGAGAATATCTTCTCCCATTCAGTAGGTTGTCTTTTCATTTTGTTGATGTTTCCTTCGCCGTGCAAAAACTTTTTAGTTTGACGTAGTCCCATTTTCTTTTTCTTTTTTTCCTTTCCCCAGGAGACACATCTAGAAATATATTGCTAGGAGCAATGTCAAAAAGTTTACTAGCTATCTTTTCTTCTAGGAGTTTTATGGTTTCAGGTCTTACATTTAAGTCTTTAATCTGTTTTGAAGTTTTGTTTTTTTATTTGTTTGTCTGTTTGTTTTGTATATTGTGTAAGAAAGTAATCCAGTTTCATTTTTTTCTGTATCTGTCCAGTTTTCCCAACACCACTTATTAAAGAAACTGTCTTTATCACATTGTATATCCTTGCCTTCTTTGTCTTAGATTGACCATGTAAGCCTATTCTTTCCTATCCTATCTGGATGCTATTTATTTCTTTTTCTTACCTTATTGCCCTGATTAGAACTCCCAGTACATGTTTTCCTTGTTCAGTCATTCAGCATTAAATACAATATTAGTCATGAGGGTTCTTTGTAGGTGCTCTTTATCAAGTTGAGGAATTTCCCTTCTATTCCTAGTTTGTTGAGCGGTTTTGTTGTTGTTCTTGTTGTTGTTATGAAAGCGTGTTGGATTTTGTCAAATGCTTATTCTGCATCTATTGAAATGATCATGTGGGTTTCTTTGTTTTTTCCTTATATCCTATTAATAGGACATATTGCATTGGTTGAGCCTATCTTGCATTCCTGGGATAAATCTCACTTGGTCATGGTGTATAATTCTTCTAATATACTGTTGGATTCAGTATGCTAGTATTTTGTTGAGAATTTTTGCAACAGTGTTCATGAAGGATATTGATCTGTACTTTCCTTTTTGTTGTGATGTCATTGTCTGGCTTCAGTATCAGGGTAATGCTGGCATCAAAGAATAATTAGAAAGTGATCTTTTATTTAGAGAGAGAATTTGAGAAGGATTGAGTATTAATTCTTCTTTATACTTCCAGTAGAATTTAGCAGTGAAGCCATTTGGTTCTGGGTTTTTCTATAATGGAAATTCTTTGAGTAATAGTCTCTTTATTTGTTATATATCTATTTATATTTTCTATTTTGTTTTTGAGCCGGTTTTTGTAGTTTGTGTCTTTCTAGGAATTTGATCATTTTGTCTGTTATCTAATGTTTTAGCATATAACTTCTCATAATATTTCCTTACAATCATTTTTATTTCTGTAAGGTTGGTAGTAATGTCCCCAGTTCCTTCCTTATTTTGATGATTAAGTTTCTCTTTTTTTCCTTGGTTTACCTACTGAAAGTTTGTCTACTGAAAATTTTATTGATCTTTTCAAAGAACAAACTTCTGATTTCTTCATTTTTCTCTTTTGTTTTTCTGTTCTCTGTTTCATTTATCTCCACTCTAATATTTATTATTTACTTTCTCTGCTTACTTTGGATTTAGTTTGTTCTTCTCTTTTCTAGTTTCTTAGGTGGAAGTTTAAGTTACTGATTTGAGTTCTTTCTCCTGCATATGGGCTATACATTCTTTTTATATTTTTCTTTAAAATTTTTATTGGGGGATATTGGGAAACAGAGTGTTTCTCCAGGGTCCATCAGTTCCAAGTCATTGTCCTTCAATCTAGTTGTGGAGAGCACAGCTCAGCTCCAAGTCCAGTTGCCGTTTTCAATCTTAGTTGCAGGGGGCGCAGCCCACCATCCCAGGTGGGAATTGAACCGGCAACCTTGTCATTAAGAGTGTGCGCTCTAACCAACTGAGCCATCCAGCTGCCCCTCCAGAAGATCAGCAGCAGCTCGATCTAGTTGTGGAGGGTGCAGCTCACTTGCCCATGTGGGAATCGAACCTGCAACCCTGTTGTTCAGGGCTCGCACTCTAACCAACTGAGCCATCTGGCCGCCCCTCGGCTATACATTCTTGTTTCTTTGCGTGCCTCATAATTTTTTGCTGAAAGCTCAGAATTTTGAATATTATAATGTGGCATCAAAATTAGATTGTACCCCTTCCCCAAAGGTTTGTTGCTACTTTTTGTAGTTTGTATTTTTTTGTTTAGTGAACATTCTGAACTGATTTTGTAGTCTGTGTTCTTTGTCAGTTGTGACCACTGAAGTCTCTTGTTCCTTTAAGTGGCCAGCTAATCATTAGATAGACATTACATAAACTCCTAGAACTAAAAATGTCTCTCAGCCTTTGCAGAAGGCTCAGAGTGTGTGCTGGGACATGTCTTCAAACTCAGTCGGGCAGTTTGCAAGGCTCCCTTGGCAACCACTTACTGCTCGCTCAAAGCCTCACGGTCAGCCAGGGCCTTCTCGTGTCTTTCCTGAGCGTGCTCACAGCCCTGGGTATGTGCATGGCCTTTTACATCCCTAGGAGCGTGTCTGAGCTTTTCAAACTCTAAATCTCCAAACCGTCTCATTCTCCAGCCTTTCCTTCCAAGCTTTTTTTTAGTCCACTGTTTGCCCTAACTGTTATCCATTGCCTCAGTGAGCAACAACTAAAACATTTGCCTATAAATATTTTCCACAAATGGCTTCAGGTAACAACCTTATCACTAGGTACATTCTCAGTTTGGCAAAATAAAGACAAGCCTTTTGAGCCACTCTTTCCAGGGAGCCACCCAGACAAGATAAAACAAACAATGAAATATATTTTGCTCACTCTTGTACTATTTGGAGTGTATGCTATTATTTTCAAGACTACAGCTGAGCTGGAAAACAGTACATGGAACTAGGGTAAGTTAAATGCCTCAAAGCTCAATATTCTTGCCAAGATTCAGCTGGTTTTCTTGAATAAGTACCTTCTAGGTTGCTGAAAGCTCTTAATTTCCAGAGTGCCAAAACACTTGAGTATGAGGTTTTGCCTGTTTTTCCATTATTTTTATGGGGGAGGCTTTTAGAGTTCCTTACTTCACTATTTTTGCTGACATCACTGTATTATTTTCTTTTTTAGTTAGGGTTTTGCTCTAATGGTTAACTGAAATTTAAGGCGTTGCAGTAGGGTTAATTTTAAACATAAAGGAAATATTAGGGGGTTTTGATGTATGACTGAAAACTATTAGACCTGTACCTGAAATGGGACATGTGTGCTATATTATGTGCAGTCTTTTAAATACATCCTAAAACTGAGAATTAATTTTGGTCCTTGTATAAATCTATAACCGTCAAAAGTCAGAGAGAAACAAGTATAGCACAGAAAAGAATAATTTAAAAATGGTGTGTGGGGGGGAATTGGAAACAAAACACTGGAAATGTAAATGAAAACACATTCCTCAAATGTCTAACCCAATGCCTCTCAGAGGATATAATGACAAGAAAAGACAAGCTAAGAGAAATGTGACTCATTTATAGTGAGGGTGTAAGGTAGTAGAGAGGAAACCCAAAGCTGTGTGTAAATCGGCTAGCCCATGAGCCCAAATAACACTACAACAGCGAACATAGCAACCTCATTTATATAAATAGCATTGCGCTAGAGCCAATTTTTAAAACTTAAAACTGAAATTTACGATTTCTTTACATATCCACACATACCTAAGGGGCATGCATTCTAAAGATTATATTCTGTCATTTTAAAACCAAATTATGTTGGTTCTTTGTTATTGTTTTGTGTGTGTGTTTGTTTTGTGGTTTTTATGATAGCAAGGAGCTGTACCTCCAACCAGCTCAGTTCCTCCTGTTGCCGGCGCCCCATCTGTTGGACAACCAGGAGCGGGATTTGGAATGGTGAGTGACGACCTGTGCTAAAAATTGTAATGGACATCTAAGGCCTTTGCCAAATTCCAGAGTGACAAACACTGCTATAGAAATACAATTCTCCCCAAAATGCAGTCAAGTAAAACTTAAAAAGTTAGGTCATCTGCTTTCGACATTAGTAGTGTACACATGATGTGATAAAGTCACAGATAAAATACTTAAAATTATTTCCATCAAAATAATTTCTGTAGTACGTTGTGACATTATTTTTGGAGTAATATTTATCAAGCATATTCTTATTTCAATCATCAAAATCAACTCTTAATCACTATACTAGGACTTTTCACTTACTGCTTTTATCACTAGCAAATTTTAGGACCATTTTCCCTAAAGAAACAAGTTTTTATCTCTTCCAAAATTATGCTTATGGAAGACAGACAGCAACAAAGCCTGGTTGGGGTGAGGATGCCATGTGGTCAGCCAGGCTTCTACTGCACCTCAGTGCTTCTCTGCCATCCGGAAGCCACACAGCACCCAGCGTTTAAAACTACAAATTATACTTTCTCATGGACCTGGATTCCTCAAAATTGTTCCGAAGCATATTAAAGACATAAATGTCAGGGCCTTGCCGTAGTGGATTCCACTCGTGCTGTGAACTACGTTTCTTTTTCAGCCTCCTGCCGGGACGGGCATGCCCATGATGCCTCAGCAGCCAGTCATGTTTGCACAGCCCATGATGAGGCCACCCTTTGGAGCTGCAGCTGTACCTGGCACACAGGTCAGCTTTTTATATGTCCACAAAATAATGAAGCAATAAGTTACAAGTATAAAACTGTTGTTTGGAAAACTGTTTTAAAATGTTTTCCTTACTATAAGCCTCATATCTGTTGGTTCAGAAGTAAAGGTAACATGGAAGACAGATTAGCAATAGTGTGAGGTTTGGAAGAAAATTCTAGAAATAACTAACTGTTCTAAGGGCCCTCTGTTCCACTCCTACTTAATTCAGAATGGTTCCTGAGAACACTCAGGCATTTAAAATATCTATGCACTTATTCCAGAAAAATGAGCACTTCTGATCCATAGTTATATGTTCCTAGAGTTAGGCAAACTCAGACTGCCAAGTTTGCCCAAGACTTGTGACACTGACTGCAATGAATTTACAAAACTGCAAAGTCTGGGGGAGCAGTCTCCATAAGACTACCCTCACTTCAGACAGTAGCCACAAGTTTGGGAGTCCCATGGGCCACCCTCACTTTAGATCATCTGCCTACAAGTTTGAGTGTTCCCAGGACCACCCACAGATTAGACAACTTCCTAGAAGACTCACAGAGCTCAGGAAAATACTAACTACAGTTACAGTTTTATTATAGCACAAGGATGCAAATTAGATGCAGCCAAAAGAAAAGATGCATAGGGCAAATTCTGGGAGGGTTCCAAGGATGAAGCTTTTTTGTCTTGAGAGGTGTGTTACCAACCTGACATCAATGTGTGACAATACGCATGCAATATCACCAACCCAGGAAGCTCACCTGATCCTCAGTGTGCAGTTTTTGTTGAGGTTTCCTTGTATAGGGATGGTTGAATTATTACCAGTGTGGTTGAACTCAATCTCCAGCCCCGCTCTCTCCTTGAAGTCAGGCTAATACCATGTGGCCTAAAGACTTAACTGTCTAATCATACGGTTGGTCTTTCTGTCATGGCTAGCCCTGCTCTGGGATATCTTGTTAGTGCAAATTTACCAGGTGTGCTTCCAAGAAGCCACACTGAATAACAAAGACATCCCTATCATCCAGAAACTACAAGGGTTAGATGTTACCTACCAGGATCCAGGACAAAGGGCAAACCTCTTTTTAGGTAAGGTCAAATTTCTCACTACACGATGTGCTTAACTTCATTTACAGTGGTGCTAAAATATATGCACTTTGTTGAACTGTTTTTGCTGCTAATAGTTACAGTCATGCTGATGATAGTCATGCGTCAGCCTTTTTTTGATTCCTCTTATAAATTGTCTGGCGAAGGTCGAGGTATGTGTAGAACCAGAGAAGTTTTCATTATTAGAAAAAGACTTGGATAGAATCAGGACACCAAGTTATAACTTCACTAGTGCCATGCTGAGCAAACCAAAACAAGTAACTCAAATACATTTTAATGATATCAGTAAATGGTTTCACTTCTATATTTTTAACTTACCAGATGGGTATTTATATTGTCTTATCCATAAGAGTCCTACTGTGAACTTTCTGAGTGTATATGAATCCCCTTTTCTTCCTTGAATCATCTCTAAATCCATTCTCTAGCTAGTCCCAGAATTTGCTTTCAACTTCTTTACTTCAACCTCTCAAAAGCCACAGTGACCAGGAGAGAGCATTGTAGGTATTCAAAGAGATAAATTTAGAATATGAAAAAGCCTAGCCCTTAATGCCTGTACCCAAAGCACTGTCTTCATGAGAAATTTTCTAGTCTGCTCTGAGACTAATGAACCCTGCCTAGAGTTGTTTGTGGGGAGAAAGAAGGTTTGGGGGGTAATAGTTGGAGTTAAATTTAGTATAGATATATTTAAATGCTAAGAAGGCTCCCATTAATTAGGAGTGTTTCCTTGGTGGTTGAATATATCCATGACTATTTACCACCTTTTTGAAAAAAAGGACGAATGTTTTTATTTTTATGAAGTTGGAAGAATGTTATTGAGATTTAAAAAATCTGTTGTATTTGGTGTGCTAAAAACTTTAGAAATAAATTCATACAATTGTATTATTTAAGGTAGTTGTCTTCTTGCATAATGCCAGTGTTACATAGCATCAATTTACTTACCGCCAAGAATGAAAGTGAAAAATAGATGATATGAAAGCATGGTGTTTCAATCATTTAATTGAATTTATAGTAATTTAAGAAATGGTATGCCATATTTATACAATTTTTAGATTGTATACCCTATATCAGAAAAGAAGCATAGCTGTTTATACTAGATAATAAAACAAACATGACTTTGTAGCTTCAGAAAACAAAACAGTTTTTCATTACTGATGTCTGGACTATTCCATTATTCCTCAGTTGGTTGGTATCATGATGTTGTTGTCATCTCACCTAATTATTAATTATGGACTAATCTTTGCATTTCTTATCTTCCAAATAAGTTCAATCCTTACACTTATTTTTTCCTGACCTATGATATTTGAATCAAGTTTTAAAAATGGAAATCTGACTGATAGATTCTGCAGTAAGTCAGCAGTTTCTGGACATAGGAGCAAATCTGAAAACCCTTACTGCTGGAGCTCTGTTTATGGAGCCAATAGAAACATACATCCCTGCCCCACAATCCCAGATTATTGAGAATTCCGTGTGTTATAAGCATAGGAGATTAACTGGACTCAAAGGACACGTGTCAATTATTGCTCTATATCGATTACAGACATTTTCAAGGCCTTGTACCGTAACATTCCTGCAAAGCCTGCTCCCAGAGTTTATTTCTGTCACACAGTAAAATAATTTGGGTGTTAATTAAACAGAAACAAGGTAAATGAATTCCTTGTTGCTTTTGCTGCAAATTAGGTGTGACTCTTCCCTATAGTGTTTAATAATTAGTCTTTGCTGCAAACTGGACAGGCAATATTGAAATTTAGTGGCATTCATTATTTAGGAAACTATTTGCTTGTCCAAAACAAGCAGTGCCCCAAACTTGACTGGTTTTCACTTAAAATACTTTATATGAAATCTTAATATAGTTAGCTAATAATTTTAAGAAATTTCTTATGTGGCTTTCCGCAAACTGTTTACTTTCAATTTTTCCTTCAAACTCACTCTCACTATAAGAAAAGTCACTTAAATTCCTTTATTAGTTCAGTGGTACTCATAACTCAAAGTCAGAATGCTTTTGTTTAGAAAAAGTGTTTTGTTTACTATATATTCGTAATATCTTTATGTGACTAGTTTTTCACATCTTCTCTAACTCATCTCCGTATTGTTCTACCAGAGTCCTCAAATTCTACTTTGGCTACATCTGACGTCAAAGAATTTCAAGAAAGCCAAATATCATTTGCAGTGTCTTTTACAAATCCGAAATTAAACACAACTGTGACTAAGTAGAACAAAGTAGATTTTATAAACCTTTAGCCATCTAATCTTCTGCATGTTTGTTTTCTGTGGTATGTGCTCTGGCTAATGCTTGTCTATCTCTCTGTTTGCTTTCTGTTTCTGCTCTCTTGGGCTGGCTTTTCCACATTAGCTTTCTCCAAGTCCTACACCTGCCACTCAGAGTCCCAAGAAACCTCCAGCAAAGGACCCATTAGCGGATCTTAACATCAAGGATTTCTTGTAAACAATTTAAGGTATCTAATGTTGAGCTTTACCTGTGGGATTGTAATAATGGTCTATGTAATGCTTAGCTATTTCCAGTATGATATTTGTACTTCTGTGTTTTGAATATATGTTAATAATAATAACAACAACAACAGCTTGAATGTTTATACTTTAAAATCAGTATTAAAAGCTATCAATGACATTTTTAAAATGTCAATTTACAAAACTAAGAGGTAAAGAAACCTCCAAATGGTCTCTTTTGGAGGAAAGCACAGAGATTATACTGATAAAGCAAAAAGTTGTCCAAGCTACCTGGTAAATTAGAAAATTGCCACTTTATTACTTGATCATTGGAATTTATTGAAAGGTGACATTTATAATACTGTATTTATAAAACATCTAAGAATATATTTGGATACATATCATATTTTTATTTTGTTTATCCTTTTTTGGCCTCATCAAATAAAACTTCAATTATTATCCTTTGCTTTTCTGCATTCAAGCAGAATTTTAAATTTTAACATTCTAGTTTTAGATTTCTAATGTAATTTATGAAATGATTAATAATGAATTGATGAAGGAAAAAGTTTACTATTAACTCCAACACCTACTACAGTGGGTAGGTTCTCAACAAATCCTTGCTGACTGTGGATGAACAGTAATAATGCTGATTTTCATTTATACAGTACTTTTTCTACCTTCCCAGTCCTTAACTTCTTTAATCATCGCTGAAGGAAATCAAATCCTGTGAGATAAACCAGCCAGATACTTTTGTCTCCATTTCACAGCTACAGGAACTGATCCAAGGCGTTAAGTGATTAGCATGAGGTCACACTGAAAGGGCAGTAAGAGTGCGGAAGTTTTTGGACCACTGTCCAGTTATTTTTATTACACATCTATACATATATATAATTTTTTTAACTTTCTCTAATGCCTACTAAGATATTTTGAATTCCTGACTTATGATTCTTTTTCTTATATAAGATTAATACTTTGTCATTTTACGACCTTGATATCTCAGCCAAGTAATTTCTCCTTTTGTCTAACTTTTATATTCCACTTTGCGTTGGACTGGGCTGATATAGGCATAAATACGACAATGAGCACTTATTGTAGCAATTGAAGTTTGAGGAGTGACCAAGGACACTGCATAGAGCAGACTTTTATCTACCTCTTATTCAGTAAATATTGCTCTTATATGCCAGGAATGCTGATAAGTTCCCAAAACAGAGATCCTTAGCCAGTCCCTGCTCTTAAAGAGTCACAGTCAAGAGGGAGACACACACTATTTTCTGAAGAAGAGTTACCCACAGGGCTAAGCCTTAAGACCCCAGGAAAGGTTTCTTGGCAGAGATGACTGCTGAAGCTTGGATTAGCCAAGGACATAAGTGGGGAGTCGAGTAAGTGAAGGTATTGAATCACCAGGAATATCTCCCTTCTCTTCTCTTCTGTTGCTTGTTCAACTGTTTGGTGACTCATTAAACACTGTAACTAATAATAATAATAATAATAATAATAATAATAATAATAATGGAAGTCACTGACAGTCCCTTTTTTCCACTGCCCTTTTTATAAAGGTTAGCTGTTCTTAATTGAATGCTGAGTTGAAACTAAGGTTTTTAAGTCTCCAAATTTCCAAAATTTTGCTGATATAATTTTTCTAAAACAAAACTATGCTTTAAAAGGTTTTTAAAATTGTTTTCTGCCTGAAATTTTAAGTTTGTTTTAAATTGCAAACAATATATAAATGTGATTTTGATAATATAGAAACGGTTTGCGTAAAGATTTTTCGTACTGACTGTGAAATAAAATTGCAAGGATGGTAAAAATGTTTGAGGAATATGTAATGTTTTTTTTTTTTTAATTTAGTGCTTTTTATCTTTACAGCTGCAATTTTTGTGACTGAATAGGAAAAAAAATGAGTTTGGAGACTTCAAATAAGACTGATGCTCAGAGTTACAAAGTGAGCCACCAGTACCAAACCCAATGCTTACTCATAACTTCTCTTCCAAAATGTGTAGCACAGCTGTGAAAGTGAACATTAGGAATGTGTACTACCTTAGCTGTTATCCCGACTCCCAAAATTGTAGTGTATCTGGGTTCTTTGTGTGTTGTACGATGTAAACAATGAATGGATGTTGCTGATGCCTTTAGTGCTTTTCTGGACCTCACCCATGGATGGATGATGAAGCTGGTGTGTGGTGAGCCATTTGGAAAGATGTGTCTGTGTTTTTGAAGGTTTCAATGTATATATAACTTTTGGACAAACCTAAACTCTCCCCATAAATTCTCTTTTCTTCTGTATCTCTGTTACAAACATAGTGTGATAATATCAAATAGTAAGGAAAACACTTAAATATACAAAACTTTTTTCAGTGTGGAGTACATTTTTCCAATCACAGGAACTTCAACTGTTGTGAGAAATGTTTATTTTTGTGGCACTGTATATGTTAAGAAACTTTATTTTAAAAAATGTAAAGGTTAACGTCCATAATAAATATTTCTCCTTGATGATACCTTATCAAGAATGAAAAAAATAATATGGGAAGAATTCCATATTTAATCACTGCTATATTAAAATATATATTTTAATTATGTTTGACAGGTTTTGCATCTAAATTGACCTACTTATTCATTCTTGATTAAATGCACTGAAAAATAAAGGGTCCACTTCTATCATGTCCATGCAAATGCAATTAGAGATGTGCTATTCAAGTGATATTATGAAGGCACCTTAGGTATATTTGTAATTTAAAGATTACTGCAAATATTTTAATTTTATTGTGAAATTTATGTACATCTGTTAATTTAGTATTTCTTTGTATGTTCTGTAGACTAGTTGTTCTTCCATCCCTCACTTGAGCTCAAAGTAGGTTTTGTTGTACCATTGTGATTAGAATTTAAACTAATTCAGAGCGTTGTATCCTTTACTGTACATACTGTATTCTTTAATTTTTAATTTGTTGTCATACTGTCTGTGCTGATGGCTTGGCTTAAGATTTTGATGCATAAATGAGGTCACTGTTGATCAGTGTTGCTAGTGGCTTGGCAGCTCTTTGTAAAAGCATATTGGGTTGGAAAGGTGTTTGCCTATTTTTCAAATTATTTAATAGATGTATGGTACCATTTAAAAGTGGTTGTATCTGACTTTACTGTGGGGATAACATACACTGTAATGGGGGAAAATTACCTAAAACCAATTTCAAAATGGCTTTCTTTGTATTTCAGTTTAAAAACCCAGTGCATGTACGCCCTCTGAGATGCAATAAACACCTTGAACAAAGAAAATGCAATCATTATCTTTCTCTCTGGTTATTTTTTAGGGGAAAAAGTCAGTTTCTAGTGATACACATAGCACATACAAAATATTGAAAATTAAAACAAAATTAAGGGTGAGAAATGCTGTCCATGCAGACATAGTTTTGATAATTCTACAATAAATTAAAAACAAGGAAAAAAAGAACAATTTTAAGCAGCTATCATTAAACTTGGGACTCTGTGGCTCCTGCCAAATAAACTGAAATTCCATATTCCAAAAAAGAAAAGAATGAACTTTCTTTTAAAATAACACAATGAAATTCTTATAATAGTTTCATGAGAATTCTCTATGGAAGTTGAAAAATAACGTGACTTTAGGTTGTCGTTCACTCACACACTTGCATGCAGTCACTCAGACACAAAATTTAGATTAGCCTATTACAATAAAATTGGATGATGTTATGTTTACAACTGCGTTGTTACATCTCAAAAAGTAGTCCAATGTCAAATAGAAGTATTAATCAATTAGAAGCACACTCTCATTTCTAAAACTATCTTGTCCTTAGTTACCTAGTTTTGTATCTCGAGACCTGCTTTCAAAAACTAGTATCTGATTATGTAATAATAATGGGTTTTATCGATTACATTTGATCATATATTACTTTGTGGGCGTATTGTAATAAAAATGTGTTAGATTGTAAATAATTTTAAGTTTAATATTGACTATTTTAAAAGAAGTTTTTCTCTTCATTGAATGGCCATGTGGTATAAATTCTTAATATGCAAAGCTATGAGAGCATTATTTTTAAATCAGACCCTGGATCCTTGAGAGTGAGAGTCTTGGTGTCCTTGTGGAGAAATTCTCTTATAGATGAGATTCTGGATGAAGTCCCTTGGGTACTTAAAAAATTCATCTCTCTGGATCATTTTCAGCTCAGATCCCGTTTGTCTGTGGTGTCCCTTCACATGGTGAGATACCTTTCTAGCCTCACCTCTGCCTTGGTTCCACCCTCTGTACAAGCACACTGTTCTGTGTGTGGCCGTGCTACTCATTCAGGGGAAGCAAGTACTTTGCCGACCCACACAGGGCCCTTGACCTAAAATTGCCTCACTAACCCCACAATACAGCTGAATCCCACTGGTCCAGCACGACTCCCCACCCTGTTCTTGTCAGAGCACAATTTTCAACAGCCTTTATGGCACTTAACTTACTGTGTTATAATCAGCTATGAAGGTGGCATCTACTCTGGGTGACTGTGAGCCTCAAAGGCAGGAAACATCTCCTCATATCCTCAGCCCCTAGTACTTCAGTAGGTGCCAGGTAAGTGTCTGAAGGATGAATATGGTACTTCAGTTCTTAGAAGTTGCTTCACTTACATGGTTGCTGCTCGGCTGTTATTTCTGATGACTAAAGAATAACTTAACTCTTGTGCTTTTATTGTCAAATGTTATGAGAGTTTTCATAGCTCTCTGTCAGCTCATTGTAATAGAAGAACTAACACCAATTAAAAACATCTTGAGATTAAGATTGGAATCACTTTACATATGGTGTAATGATTGCAAGTGGTTCTCTCAGTATTAATGTGTCTCCTTTGTTCTCTATTTTTCATGTCATTTGCTGTACTTAAAAAAAAAAGTAAAGACAAAAGACCAAAGACTTTTTGGGAGGAGTCCTGAGGATCAGAAGAAGAGGAAAGGAGTGGATATGAAAAAAGAAATAAGAACTTGACTTGCAGAAGATAAGCTGTGCAAAGCCTTCGTTGTGCCTCTTCAATAGACACCTTTAACAATAATGTCCGCAGATTGTTGTTGGTGGAAAAGGGGCATGATCTTGCAACACTGATTACAGTGTTTCTTGTGTGGAAGTAGAGCTATTTTAGTTTAAAAGTCAGTCATGTTGGTCTATATTTTTGAAGCAACAAATTTTGTGGTAGTTTGTCCTTCATATCTTGGGCAGTGAGAAAATTTCTGTTTCTTATAGACCTGCTGACAGCAGACTTCACTACTGGATACATTATTCAGATCTCCTCTGTGAGTGGAAATGCATGAAGGAGCAATGTTATGTAATCACATGGTATGGTAATTAACCTTAACTAAATTCTCAGAGCTGTAGTGCTAAATCTTCCACGTTCATTTCTACTTTTGACATGCATGTTCAAACGATTCTGAAAAATAAGATTCTATAATTGAGTCTATAATAGTATTCCATAACTCTGATTTACAGAACAAAGGTTTTCAAACTCTTTGGTCTCAGTACTAAAATTTAAAATATATTGAGGACCTCCACAAGCTTTGTTTATCTGGCTTATATCTGTCAATTCTCAACTATTTTAGAAATTAAAACTGAGAAAATTTTACATATTTGTTTAATTCATTTGAAAATTAAAGTAGTAAAACCATTATATAGTAAGAAATGACATATTTTTATGAAAAATTGCAGTTTCAAAAAAAATAATTTAGAAAAGTTTCGCCATCTTTGCAGATCTCTTTACTGTTAGACTTAACAGAAGACAGCTGCATTCTTATATATGCTTTTGCATTCAATATGTTACATACAGTCACTGGAAAATTCCACTGTGAGCACACTTGTGAGAAAATGAGTGTCTCAGTATTATTATGAAAATAATTTTTACCTCACAGTATTGTTATAAAAATAAGTTTGACCTCACAGACCCCTTGAAAGGGTCTCTGGGAATTTCAGGAGTCTCCAGAACATACTTTGAGAACTGCTTCTTTAAATCTAAAAGAATTGTTCTCCTGTTCTTTGAAAGAAAGAAAATTGCTAATTAACAGATTGCATTGCTTTGTGTGTGTGTGTACAGAATAACCCCACCACTACCACTCTTTTTTGAGTCTTGTGCAGGAATGTGAGTCTGCATCGGCCTGCATGGAAGGGAATCCCTGCTCAACCATCCATGGTTACCTAAGGCAAGTTCCTTAACGTCTCTAACTTCAGTTTTCTTGTCTGTGGAATGGAGAAAGTTTCTATCTATGTGCTTATTATTTAATGAGATCATACATGGAAAACACTTGGCACAAACTAGTGCTTGATAAATATTGCTGTTATTTAAAAATGGTTATTTTTGCTATAGTTTTTGTCATTTGTTTGCAGTTGTAAGGACATTAAAGGATGAAGACAGGAGTATAAAAATAGTCAATAATCTCAATTAATATTAATATTATTAAGAAATATTCCTTAATGAAGAACTAAATATGTTTAAAAATTTGGGAAATATAAATGCCTATTACACATATAACTACAACTCACAATTCAACACAAAACTGGAGAATTAGTGCATCCTCAGCTGGCAAAGGGTGTCTCGACCAGGTGCAAACCATATGCACCACTAAGTTAAACTCGGCTTCCCAGATATTCCTTCTCAGACAGAGTTTCCAATATCTAACAATACTTTCAAGAACATAAATGAAAGATGCTGATATGATAGATGCTTTTGGCCAATAGTAAAATTAAAAGTGTTTCTACTTGGAAATCAAGAAGTTTAACAAATATACTTTGACAGTGGCTTAAAAAAAAAAAAAAACTAGAAGAAATATTGAGTGATGATTTGACTGAGATGGAAGATGCTGCTGAAGTTAAAAATATCCAGAATGGACATAGCATGTGCAGGTGGCAGCCAACAGGGCTGCAGGAGTGGGAAATTTTTGAATGAAAGCCTGTGGCTACAAGAGACTATAGCCTGGAACAGAACCCAGGCCTGCAGGCAAGAGGCCTACAAAGGGCCAGGACCTAGAAGGGTCTCATCCCAACAAAGGGAGGAAGAGACAATCATTCTTACTGATTGTGTTCTCTGCTGTTAACCCAATCTTTAATAGTAGATTCATTTCCAGATTCCCAGACATCCTGTGGTTTGTCTCTCTCTCAGAGTAGGAACATTTGGGGGTAAGTCAACTAATTTTATAATTTATAATTATCTTTGTGAAACATAAACAGAAAATTAAACCTTACAGTCTGAAAAGCCTTATAAATATGTCCCAAGAAAATCTGGAATTACTTTTTTAAATCATCTGCTATTTTGGGTCATGTGGACTTTGGTGCCCTGCAAAACACATGCACCACTGAGTTGTAACCATGTATGTAATAAGTCAGATGTAAATTTTGGATGACATTTTTAGAAAACCTATCCACATTCTCTCAGGTTAAAAAAAAGGCTTCAAAGCTAAATTAAAAGGAGCATTTAGTTTAGAATAGATTGACAAAAGTGTGTTTGTTATTTGATTGGGTTCAGAATAAAATATACCATGACTTACTAGTTGGTTATGTTAGCTAATGGATTAGTTCACTATAAAATTATATAATGTTAATTATTTAACTTTCTTGTCATTGCTTCTTTGTGTATAAGTGTTATCAATCTTATTGATGAATATTCTACAAAAATTTTAAACTTGCATGTCTAAGAGTGAACTCATTTTTTTCCTCAAGCTTAGTTTTTCTGTCTTGGTTGTTGGTCTTACTACCTAGTCTCTTAAGCCAGAAATTTGGGTGACATGACACCCTCAACTATTCTCTCCTACATTCAGTAAGTCACTAAGTATACTGAACGTTCTGCTCTCGGAATGTCTCTTCTGCCATTCCCACTGCCACTTCCTTAGTACAGCAGCTCTTTACTGGGCTCTTAGTCTCTAATCCCCACAAAAACCCACCCCAACCCAGCCATTTGGTGCTGCCAGGTTTCCTTCTCAAATTTCCCATCTGATCAAATTTCCCATCTGATCACATTTCCTGCATCAATTCTTGGTCATCTAAAGGTTAACGTCCAAACTCTTTAGCATGGCATTCAAGACCAGAAGTCTATCCATGGCTAGAAGTCTAGATCAGAAGCCTCATTTCTTGCCATTCATCGCCACTAGGAGGAGCTAACCTCCTATAGCAGCAATTCCCAAGTACTTGCTGTATCTTAAACACACTGTGCAGTGTCTCACTCTCATCATACCTTTACACAAGCTATTTCTTCTCCCAAATATGCCCTCCACTACCCTATGCTCCCCCTGATAGGCTGGCAAACTCTGACTCATCCTTCAAAACCCAACCTAGGTGTCACCTCCTTTGGGAAACCTGTCTTTTCATCATATCTGCCCACCCTGATACAGTTGATCCTTCTTAAATGTGTTCCTTCAGCACCTTATATTCACTTCACTTTTTCCCCACTATTATTTTAAAAAATATATCTGACTTCTTTATTATGAATTCTTTGAGTAAGGTAAGAATCTATGCCTCAACTCTAGCATCTACCGTATTGCTCCGAAAATAAAACGGGGTCTTATATTAATTTTTGCTCCAAAAGATGCATTAGGGCTTATGTTCAGGGGATGTCATCCTGAAAAATCATGCTAGGGCTTATTTTCCAGTCTTATTTTGGGGGAAACACAGTATGTGCCTAAGATTGGACTCAATAAAAGTTTGTTGAACTATATTGAATTAATGTAACCTATATTGTAAAGTGGATTAGGAATAAAAACATATATATGTATGGTACAGCAGTTCCATGGTTCTTATCCATGGTTCTGCTTTCTGGGGTTTCAGTTGCCTGCAGTCAATCTAGGTCTGAAATATTTAATGGAAAATTCCAGAAATAAACAATTCATCAGTTTTAAATTGCATGCTGTTCTGAGTAGCATGAAGAAATCTCACTCCCATCTCACTTTGTCCAGCCCATGACATGAATCAGTCATCCCTTTGTCCAGTGTACCCGCGCTGCATATGCTACCTGACTGTTAGTCACTTAGGAGCTGTCTGCTATCAGAGTGACTGTTGCAGTATCACAGTGCCTGTGTTCAGCTAACGCTTATTTTACTTCATAATGCCACATTCACATAACTTTTATTACAGTATATTGTTTAAATTGTTATATTTTATTAGTTATTGTTAATCTCTTATTGTGCCTAATTTATAAATTAAAGTTTATTATAGGTATGTATGTATGTATGTATAAGAAAAAAGCATAGTGTATATAGGGTTCAGTAGTATATGTGGTTTTAGGCATCCATTGGTGGTCCTGCAACATACCGCCCTCAGATGGGGGGATATGTATCTAATTTCCAGCAAATAAGAAAAATTGGATTTTGCCACTGATTGAAAAATGATCACATATGTTCAGAAGTTTTGTAAATTGAACTCATTTCTTACCATCATAAAACACTATTATGACAATGTTATTGCTAAAATATACTTTCATTTTATAAAAATACTGAAAAGAATACCATCTAAATATTTGATAGTTTTACCACCACATTCCTTACCAAAGTACTTGAGGTTGTTAACAAGAAAAAATATAAAGGCAGGTGAAACTGTGAAGACATTTAACCTGGAAGAAAAAGGAAAACATCATTGTGTATAAGGGAGAACTGTAGGGGGTGGAAGAACAATTAGTTTAGGAAAGATAGGTTGTGACAGTGATTCCCAAACCTGGATGATCACCATAGTTACTTAGAGAGCTTTATCAAATACAGATTTCTGGGCCTCACTCTTAGGGATTCCAGGGAAGATCTTGGTGAGGACCTGGAAATGGGCTTTCTAAAATTCCCTAGGTTATTCCAGTGAGCAGCCAAATTTGAAAACCACTAGGCTAAGGGAAACCACTGACATATCATAAACCCAGTGGACTCACAGTGTGTAGCTCTGTTTGAAAGTTACAGATGATTCCAGCAAAAGAGAAAATTTCAAAATAGGAAAGCCACAAAGAGTATTTTGTTTAATCTAGCCTAAAAATTGACACATTGAGTTACTAGTTATAAAAAGGTGGTCCATGTAGCATTATGATACACCAGTTTTCAGGAAAACCCAAGCTTTCATTTGGGAGTATGTGCAGGAGAGGCTTACTGTTATATGTGGGCCCAGGACATCGGTTTATGGAGCCACATCAGTCATGTACCAGTCTGCATGAAGTGGCACAACTGTCCATTTGGTGGGTGCAATAGTGTCGCTTATTTTGTCAGGCCACAAAGAAAGCTTTTAAAGTAAACGTTCCAAGTGCAGTGGCAGAATACTAAATTCAGTTCTCTCAAAAATAACACATTTTTATTTTTAGGCAATTGCTTGATGAAGTGGTACTTTCGCTTGGCAGTTGAATGTTGGCACCAACTGCATCCTGATTTTTAAAACAAAACAAAATGAAAAAATGAACGGCACTTTTGCAGGTATTGCAATGAAAAAAATTGGAAAATTTAAAAAGTTGTATCTTTTAAGTTGTTAGCTACAAATTTTTCTAACAACTGATCCATTTAAATAAGTTTGAGGAAAAAAATTCACATGTCCTCCCAGATCTCTCTGCTGTATATTAGTACAGTTTTTTGGTCCTATATCCTGCTTTATGTTGTTCTGTGATCTGGTGTCTGGGTCAGTAGCATTACCTTAAATTCTAAGTAAAATAAAAATTGCATAGTCAGGACTCCTGTCAACTAATGGGAATGAAAAGACTGGTAAGAGGAAGAAGGGTGCATAGAACAGAAAGGGGATTCTCTTCCCCATCTTCCAGAAACCTCCGGACTCTAAGGATTATTCTTGTGAAGTCCATGAATTATTTATCTAGTGGAGAAAATACAAACTCCTTAATAGGCAGTTCTTAGAAAACCACTGTGTTGTTAGCTAAACACCAGTAAGCTAGAAGTTTAGAGTAACAGAATGGTGGAGAGGGGAGGATGAGTAGTTTCAGAGAACAAGAGCTGCCTCGCTACAATCCTCCCAACACGTACACCAGCACACACACTCACACACACACACTAATTCTTCTGGGATAAACGATTGCTGATCTCTGCTCTTAGAGTATGCCAGTCTTTCTTTCTTTCAATTATATCACTTAAACCTACCTTGGCAAACTTTCCAGCTTCCAAAACTGTGAGAAATAAATTTATATTGTTTAAGCCACCAATCTATGGCAGCCCAAGCTGATTAAGACAGTAACCTACCTGTAGGTAAAGCAAATTAGCCCAGACTGGGAATCACAAGTTATTTTGGCCACCATGCTCTAGACTGCTTCACTAATTGGATCAAACTGCCACAAGGGAGTGAACAGGGAATTTTCCTCCCTAAGCTTTACTTATAAGTAGAAGAAAAAAAACATTTGAGGCTGTTTCCCCTCCTTAGTTGAATGGTAAATCGATAAACAATTGTGAATCTGCCGATACACTAATGCCACCTGATGAGAACAGGATTTCACCATTGATTAGAATAAATCTCCTAAACATTTCTGAACTTTACAATTTGGCCATTGAGGAAAGAGCAATTCTAGCTGTAAAGGTCACTCTACAAGGTAACCATTACCCTGATTCCAAAACCACACAAAGATAGTACAAAAAAAGAAACCTATAGGCCAATATCCCTGAAAAACATAGATGCAAAAATCCTCAACAAAATATCAGAAAACCAAACTCAGCAGTACATTAAAAAGATCATACACCATGATCAAGTGGGATTCATCCTTGGTATGCAAGGTTGGTGCAATATCTGCAAATCAGTCAACGTGATATATACCACATAAACAAAATGAAAAGTAAAAATATCAATAGATGCAGAAAAGCATTTGAAAAATTCAGCATCCACTTATGATAAAAAGTCTCAGCAAAGTGGGAAAAGAGGGAACATATCTCAACATAATAAAGACCATACATGACAAACCCACAGCTAACGTCATACTCAATGGGGAAAAGCTAAAAGCATTTTCCTTCAGATCAGGAACAAGACGTCTACTTTCACCACTTCTATTCAACTTAATATTGGAAGTCCTAGCCATTCTTTCTATGAAATAAGCATTGCAAAGAATTCTTTGATTTACAGATAAAAGTAGTGATTTGTCCCGAACTCTGATCTTGGTCATAAATACATTTAAGTCTTTTTCAAAATGAACTTTTGGGATTTAATTAAGAAGCATATTAAAAAGGAAAAAAGAATGTCTCTTCTGCCCACACATCTATCCTTTTGAGCAAGAAAAAAATTATAAATATTTGGGTAAAGAAAAAAACCCACAATTTTAAATTTCAGTAATTCTGTAAGTAGTTATTAGAATTCAACCATGACTTACTGCTTAGTTTCTCTAAACAGTAAGTCAATATATAGTCCTTTGCACAAAGTAGATGTCATATGTGTAGAGTATATTTGTTTAGCTAAATGAATTCAAATTAATTTTCTATTTCAAATCTGTTAAGCATAACAGAACAAGTATATGAAGTATAACTTTCTGAGTAATGTAGTAGATATCAGTGGTCCTAAATAGCTCATATACAATTCATGATTCAGTTAGAAAAAAGATGAGAGAATCAAGTAAACCTCTGCAAAGAAAATGAGCTAAATGTATTTTTGAAAAGTACAGTCATTTTAAGGAAAATATGTATATTCAGAATTTAACCTTAAACACCAAACTATTGACACAGCACTCTAAATTAATCCTAATTTACTCAAATCCCAGGAATTTTCTAAGAATCTAAGATGAAGATTGTGTGTGTGTATGTGTGTTTGCAATAAGTGTGAACAGTTCACCCTGAAACATTTTTCGTTGCAGTGATCATACAGATGATTCTCTGGGAAAGATCTGAACAAAACTTGCAAGTCAGTAGCCCTATTCCTCTAGTACCCATGATAAAATACTACTCAGTGAGATGTGTTTAGAATTAAATAGAATCATTTTGAAATAAATGACAGTTAATACTTGCTGAAACCCTGTATATAAAACATATGCACATACAATAAGAGTTATAATTCATTTATTTCTTAATTTTTATTGAATGACTTTTAACTGATTCACATTACAAAAGAACGTACACTTGTATTGAATTTCAGCTATTTTGGATACCATTTACAAGATCATTTTATTGTAATCTGATCAAACATTCCTTTGCATATTGGTCAAGATACAACACCCCTTTCTTAAGAAAAAAAAAAAAAAAAAAGTAAAATAAATTTGAACTCCAGCAGAATCAGTGACTTGGGTGTGTGATGAGAGAAAAGAATGTGTGCTCTAGAAACCGCCAGGAAGAGAAGACCAAAAATTAGGCCTGCAGTTCCTAAATTTTATGGCTCACTCAACTACACATCACTACAAACCCTTTAAACATAAGGGCCTGAACTAACGCTCTTTTACAGACATTCGGTAAATATCTGTTCATTCAGGAAATCTGGATTGCGTGACCCAGGGCAGCCACTGGGCTCTCTCTGTCTGCTTAGGTTGCCATGATGGCCAGTGAGTGTACAGCTTGGTCCCTAGTCAAAATAATCAGAACCTTCTTTTAAAAATTATATTCATAATTATATTCATTTTTAGGAATGGACATATCTAGAATTACTAATTAGGGAATTCACCAACATGATATGCCTATGGCCCTATTAAGACAGCTGAATTTGTCAAGGGGGAGAAAAAGGTTCTCTTGAAAACAATTAGCAGTCCTTGTCCTAAAATTTTAACATCTCATACATAGGAGGATGTGGAGCATAAAGTGGTGTGCCTTTCAACGCGTGACCATTTATCATTTTGGAGCTGTCTTCCCTATGTATACATGAAAAGTCCATATTTTGAATATTAATTAAAAACTTCAGTTCTTAAACTGTCTCAGCTTCCCAATATTTTTGAACTAGATTTATTTCACAGAACAAAGTACTTCTCTCGTTTTCATATAATACACACTTGAGCTGATACTTTTTAAAGGGGTAAAATAGTTAGTAGTTTTGTTTATAAGGTTTGCTGTTCCTTATAATCCTTTAAAAAAAAAACCCAAAACTGAAGTTTCTGAGACCCAACAGAAAACAATACAAACACTATGGGCATGAACTAAATGGGTCCTTCTCAGAGTGGTACTAACTGTTGTAAATTTTAGTCTCTAACTTGATTCTAATTATGTGACTGTCTACCTCTGTATATGCAGTTTCACATTTAATATGCAATGGGCATCCTATTAGATTCTTCTTAGAGTAGGACCCTGAGAATAAGTCCATTGAGAAATCACATATTAGTTATAGTAAGTACCAGCTTGAAGTTTTAAAGTGTCTAAATTTTTAAAAAGCCAGAAAAAAAGATTTCCAACAAATGAAGCTTATCACCATGTAAAGAAGAATATAAGAATATATACTTAGCATTGCAATGCCCATCTAGTTTCAGTCTTTACCTAAACATTGTTAAATGTATGAAAATCTGCTAAGTTTGAAAAAAGGAAATTTATAAGCGTAATGAAACTCTTATTTGATAGGGTTCAAGCCCGAGCCTAACCTGTGAAGTGATCTTGCTACAAGAACCAGAATTGGTTTTCTGTGCGATCCAGATAATCCACGGCCTGGTTTCGGGTGTCTGTCACCCGTAAGTACAGTTGGCCTCAGTTCCGTGAATCCAGAGGCAAATCTGGGCGAACTTGAGCGGCGTGATGCGCACGGCCACGTTGTAATCCTTCTGCACCCCGTGCACGTCCACCCACTGGTGGCCTGAGTAGACGGCGATGATTTTGCGCTGCCAGCTCTTCGTGTCGGGCTCTTTGAGACGCAGATAGACGCCGGAGCCCGTGGAGCCCGACTCGGCGTCGCAGTACTGGTACAGGAGGTCACTGGATTCGTCGGACACGCTGCAAAAGCGGTAGACCAGCTGATCTGCCCGGTCGTGATCAAAGCCTGAGAAGTGAATCATGCCGCCCGGCAGCTTCCTGATGGTGGGACTGATGCCGAGTTCCATGTACTTCTTTTTGTGAGCACGCTTCAGCTCCAGAAGAGCGTAGTCATAGTCCAGAGCGGCGTGTCCCCTGCCTCCTGTAGCCCAGCCTTTGGGGATGTGGGTGTTCTTGACCCGGGTCCACTGGAAGGAGGGCCTCCCCTCAGCGACTCTCTGACCCCGAGCCTTTCTTCTTCTTCCCGCCGTGGCCCTCTCCTTCAGATTCTTGCTACCCTCTGCCTGGTCACCACCATTCGCTTCTCTCCTGCTCTTCTTAGATCCCCTACGCTTCTTGCCACCGCCTTTATTTCTCATCTTCAACAACCCTACCCTAAGCTTCTTACTCCCTTTGATATAGTCCTTTCCATCGTGAACGCAGTGGGCAGCTGTGAGTACGTGATTCGGGGAGATGAGAATGCCACTGCAGCCCGTGGAGAGCTTCACGGCTGTATTGAAAGGGAAATTGGTTAAGAATCTTTTGTCCAAGATGCTGAACCTACTGTCTGTGCCATACACCTGTCTCTTTCTCCTAACAGATGCTCTTTCTGTGGTGGTGTTTTGCATTGGCTCGAGGACCAAACCTTGAACTTTCACTCTGGTCAAGGTTCGGGTGCCATTCTCAAAGACAGTCTCGTATGAGAGAGAATCTTCCAGTTCAGCAAGGCTGGGAGCTGGAAGTTCTTTCTGGCATTCGATGCCACACACTCTCTTTAACACCATCTTAGCATCTGCCTCAAATGTGGGGCTGGTGAGATGGAAAGTCCTTTCATTGATAAGCCGGGGTATTTTTCTCAAGTGCCACGTAAAATCCTCTTCCATCTCTGATCCATCAACGATGGTCCACCCAAGCATGAAACATATCAACCAAAATAGTGTATTTTCCATTTTGTTCTTCTTTGTCCTTAAAAATAGAAAAGGGGGTGGGTGAGGGAGAGAGAAAGAGAGACTTTACAATGTTTCCTTTTTAAATGTTATTCATCCATTTCATTTAGACCTTGGGTGCTAAATGCACCTTCACCACAAATAGGATTCCTTATTTTCACCATACTTAGGTTTTACTGAGATTGAACACCCTGCTAAGTAGGCTTATCCAGATTTCCAAAATCAGTCAATTGTTTTTTACCCAGCCTTCCCTCCACCAGCCCTAACCCACCTCCCTCAACCCCCCGATGCCATCTCCACCTCTACCTCCCCAGATAGCACAATGCATGGGAGAGTAGGAAAGGATGGTTAACTGGGGCCTTTGTTGCCTACCCCACACTCTCTTCCTTCCTAGGTGTCCTACAACCTTATTTCCAGATGACTTAGATGTAAAGATAGCAGCAGATATCCTGCACTTTTCCTGTCCTTAGCTCCTTAAAAGCAGGGACCATAAATTCCTCATCTCTAGAGTGTAAATGTCTAACACAGAACTCAAAAAATTCATTGGAATACAGTGAATTTCCCTGAACCATCGTTTGCAGACCTAGCTGACTGACGGTGTAATGGAAATCACCAGATAATATTCTAAAGTCAGTAGAGGTTTTTTAAATAAATAAATAGGTTCATCTACTATTGACCTGCTTTATTTTTACAAGCAGAGTCCCTTATCATAAAAAAAAAATGTCCACAGGCCATTTTAGGCTAAAGAAAGAAAAATGTACCCTGTACTTTTTTTTTTTTTTGGTTTTTAAACAGCATTGTGCCTGGAACTACCATCTAACCAAAGCAACATAGAAAAATGCTTCCTAATGGGATTTTATTGCATGTTAAAATTAGTTGTAAGAATTTATGGAGCACAGGCTGAGTCTGAATTAGCCAGTTGGGGGAATATGACCATGATTAAATATACTCCCTTTCATCACGGGTCGCATCATTGAAGAGCAGTGCTTTTGTGTTAAGTATTTTTAAAGTTGTCAGTACAGTAGTTGATAAATCATCATACATCTTCTTGCCCTCTTTTCCCACTTCTCTAGGCTCACTGGTATGTTAATCTTTTTAGTGGAACAGATGTTTGTCCGTTGTGAGAGTGCGGGGAGTGGTAGCACTCTTAGGAGCGGCAATTTTGAAATCATAAGCTAGGCTCCAAGTAGTTTTTCACTAATAGCTAAAACATCCCGGCTTAGCAAATGATTTACACTTTGTAAATTCAAGGTCAGATTGTTCCTACAATATTTGCACTCTCAATGCTTTCTGACAAACTTTTTTTGCCTGTTAGGAATGTTCCTCAACCCAGGGTACACGCAGGGGATCCTGGGCACTGGCATGAAAAGCAGAAGTTGTCTCTGATGCAAAGTTGAATATGGGCATCTCTTGATATGAGTTCATTTTGCCATATGTGAGCACAGAATTTTATTAATAAACTAATAACATCCTTTTGATAAAACAAAAAATATACATGAACCCCTTTATTGTTTAAACATGTATTCACCAAAACATGGCATAATTTATTTGAATCACCATACATTTGAACATGTTAAATAAGTTTATATTAGGTTGGTGCTAAAGTAATTGCTCTTTAAGAGGTTAAAAAGCATTGCAAAAACCGCAATTACTTTTGCACCAACCTAATAGTAATCTCTAGCATACCTTGACATCAGCAAGATTACATAGAACTTTTTCAATTTCCATTTTTTTTATCTGCTCACACTTGAATGCTGAGTAATGGTGACACTGGTTAATATTAGACTGTATTGTTTGCTAAGTAGCTTGTAATTTGTTTTATTTGCGTGACGGCATTCTTCTGTAGAGAGTGATGGATATTATCCAAAAAATCAATGAAGAATGCATTTTGGAAAAAAATTCACACTTAACCGTGTTTCTCCTAAAATAACACCTAGCCAGACCATTAGCTCTAACGCGTCTTTTGGAGCAAAAATTATATTATGTATTATATTATATTATATTATATTATACTAATATTATATATTATATTATATATTATATAAGACCCAGTCTTATATAAGTCTTATCTAAGTTTTATATAAGACTTACATAAGTCTTATATAAGACTGGGTCTTATATAATATATACTATAATATAGTATAGTATAATATAATATAATATAATATAATATAATATAATATAATATAATATAATATATAAAATATAGTATAATACCCGGTCTTATATAAGACCGGGTCTTATATTAATTTTTGCTCCGAAAGACGCGTTAGAGCTGATGGTCCGGTTAGGTCTTATTTTCAGAGAAACACGGTATGTCACCATTATTTTCTAATCCTTACCGTGGCAAATTTAACTTTATACAAAGCAGTAATTATATTGATAATGATTTTATTGAGCCACATAGTATTTTCTTTTGTGATCTTTTATGCAATTTTCACAATGAACATTTCATCAATTTTATTTAATTGTATTGGAGTGCAAAAAGGCTAACTCAGTAATTCTACTGAGACCTTGAAATCCTATGTTTAACTGGGTAGTTACCAAGATGAAAAATTATGCCTTTGCCAAAAAGAAAAAAACAACAACCTAAAATCAGAGAGTTATATGCTGCCTCTTAGTTTACCAATACACCAAAATAGAAGATTAAAAAGATATATATATATATATATTCTATCCACTTGATTGTGACCAATATTTCAATCAAGGGAATTTTTTGGTCTGGGAAACAAAAACTTAAAAACCGATTTTTCATATAGCCCTTTAGATAACAGCTGTCTATTGCATACTTAATATATGATTACAAATCAAAGACTGAAAGTCAGTCAAATATCCTCATTGAAAAATACATACAATCACTTTGTACATAAACAGTTGATACTAATCTGTCGAGTAATAAACGTGTACAAGTCATTCCTAGGCAAAATAGAGGATATCTAAATCATCATAGTGTGGTATTGCTTCCCCAGTTAGGTATAATTGTTTTCAGTACTTAGTCTTGCAACTTTTTAGCTAGCTGGGGATTAGAAAGGCAAAATGCAAATATTAAATAGCTCACAAGATGATCTTTTACTATACAAATCATTGAACTAGCATATCAACCAAAAATACATAAGTTCCCCAACTCTTTACCAAATAAAACATGCACTCTGTGCCATAATTTTGTAGGCAGACTTAAGAAAGCCCCATGTAATGGTTAATTTTATGTGTCGACTTGAATAGGCCACTGGGAGCCCAGATATTTGGTCAAACATTATGCTGGGTGTGTCTGTGAGGGTCTTTTCAGATGAGATTAATATTTGAATCGGTAGATTGAGGAAAGCAGTTTTCCCTCTAATGTGGGTGGGCCTCCTCCAATCAGTAGAAAGCCTGTATAGAATAAAAAGGCTGGGCCGGCCCGGTGGCTCAGGCAGTTAGAGCTCCATGCTCCTAACTCCAAAGGCTGCTGGTTCCATTCCCACATGGGCCAGTGGGCTCTCAACCACAAGGTTGCCAGTTCAACTCCTCGAGTCCCACAAGGGATGGTGGGCTCTGCCCCCTGCAACAAAGATGGAACACGGCACCTTGAGCTGAGCTGCCACTGAGCTCCCGGATGGCTCAGTTGTTTGGCGTGTGTCCTCTCAACCACAAGGTTGCCAGTTCGACTCCCGCAAGGGATGGTGGGCTGTGCCCCCTGCAACTAGCAACAGTAACTGGACCTGGAGCTGAGCTGTGCCCTGCACAACTAAGACTGAAAGGACAGCAACTTGACTTGGAAAAAAGGCCTGGAAGTACACACTGTTCCCCAATAAAGTCCTGTTCCCCTTCCCCAATAAAATATTTAAAAAAAAAAAAAAAAAGAATAAAAAGACTGACTCTTCTGTAAGAGGAAACCCCTCCTGCCTGACTGCTTTGAGCTGGGACAGTGGTTTTTGCCTGCCTTTGGACTCAAAATGAAACACAGTCAACTCAAAAGATTGCTACTAGTTTGTTAATAAAATGCAGTACTTGGGTGTCCAGCTTGTAGTCCCCAGACCAGCAGGGTCAGAATCACCTGGGAACTTGTTTAAAATGCTAATTTCAAGGCCCAGTCACCCACTGTCCAAAACTCTCCAGGAGTGGAGCGGGTTCCTAACCATCTACGTTTTAACCAGCCTTCCAGGCAATCCTGATACTCATTATTTTGAGAATCCGGCAGCAGCCAAGGCCCTGGTGTAACAGCAGCTTGAGCCACACCCCAGAAAGCAGTCTTTCCAGGGATGACTGCTTAACCGAATGATATCTGCCTCATGTTTGTGTACAAAACAAATGTATTCTGAACTTTGCTCTTTTGCTATGTTAGCAACTACTAATATTGAATGGTTCCACCATTTAATGAAGTAAAAAAAAAAGATTCAAACTCAGTAGGCTTGTATGTAATACCTCCATCATCCGTTGCCACAGATCATGCAAGGGCATCGGTTCGCCAGCCCCATCTGGTGCCTTTTGAGGGAGCTCTGTTGCAGTGCCCCACAAAAATAAAACCATGCCCACATCTATCCTTGGGCATGGAAAGGGCAGAGCCTTGTAATGTGACCTCAGAATCACAGTAATAAGAGGACATGGATTCAGTTAGCCTAATTTGGCCTGTAATTTAAAATTGGGCAAATGTTTAAGGACACTTTCTTTTGGAAAATCTAAGTTTGCCTGTGGTAAAATGTCAATGTAATGTAAATGACAGCTTTTACTGATAGGGTAATCCATGGTTCTGTGGATACAGCTACATATACCCATCATCCTAAAAGCACTAAGTCATTGATCTAAAGATACACAGTCCCAGCTGGTGGGGCAGCTGTAATATTTTGAAAATCTTACTGTCCCTTGTCTTCCCTCATCCTCCTTTTTCCTATCATTCATTATAAATGTGACCTTCGCTGTCACTTTCCGGATGGCTTGGATTTGGGGCTTCAAATTCCAATTTTGGTTAATGAAACTGAGGGTGCAGTCATGGCTCTCCACCACGAATCAGTGAACACACCGCTGATGATGGGTTGGATGGACCATGGAAACAAATGGAGTGGAAGGGAACTAGGAAGGAAGAATATCAGGATATGCAAATGAACTTTTACTGATACAGCAACTATTATTCCGAATTTGTACCTGGTTTATATTAATAGAAATAACCACACATAACAAAAGATGACTATTTTTTGTTGGTTTGCTTATGCTTTCTCAGAAATGTGATTGCTGATAGTATAGAATATTTGAGTATCTATACCAGCCTAGTGGTTACAAATGCAGACCTTCAAGAAATGAGAAGACTTGGGCTAAGTCTCATCTTTACCACTTAGTAGGCATATGAATTTGGACCATTCGTTAAGTTCATTAAGTTCACTTTAGTTTCAGTTTCCTCACCTGCAAAGTGGGGGCAATAATGATATTCTACCTTTACAACATAAGTTTGGGGGTTAAATGAAATGATGTATGCAAAAAATCACCACTGAGCCTGAAGCATGGTAAGCATCAATAATAGGCTCTTTTATCACTACGGTTCTACCTTAACGGGTAAATAACTGCCACTTTAAAACAATTTATGCATAAACCAAAGTTACAGTGCTTTCAGTTTTCTAAAAAAAATCAATTATACAAATATTTTTATTTCAGGATGGTTTGTAACACTCTCAAATTTCCTTTTTTCTTGATTCTGTTTTCCTTTTTTCTTTATTCTCTTTTGCTTTGTTTTGTTTTGTTTAAAGACAGCTTCACTTTAGAAACTTCCCAAATGAATTTTTTCCTAATTACTCCCTTCTATGAATATCTGTGGTTTTGTAATATATTTTTCTCGTTACTATTAAACTTCAGTATGATCAAACATTACCCAGCCACAGAACACTTGAAGTGCATTTCCTGCATCTTATTTATAGCCTGGGTCTACATTAGGAATTCTGGAACGGAATCAGGCCCTCAGCCTATAAAGAAACAGAGTCCATGTCAAAATAATTATTCTAAGGGAATGACTTACAGTGAAAGAAAAAAACTAACTTTTTGAGAGAGTGTCTCTAGAGTATTACTGTGGCATGACATATTTATAGTTTAGCTTCGGTAGGGCAAGTGGACTAAGAAAGATTAGATGATTCCTCACTACATTAAACATTTCAAATGAATTTTCTTGTATATGAAAAATGAGGCTGCTGACTTACCATCAACGATCTCCACTGAATTGCTTTCCCTCACCAGGTGTTAGTTTCACACCTACTCAGGCCTGTCTTTTCACTTGTCCCTTGTAATGTATAGTTAGGTAGTTGTCCATATTCATGTGTATAGAATGCTGCATGGAACACAATTTTGCATTAACCTGTTAAACATTTTTGGGGAGGGGGCTGGTGTGGGTCAGGGACTGCTCAGTCAGTTCAATGACCTTACAGGGATAACACCAACTTCTAACTTAATGTGTATGTTAGGACACACCAATGATTATATAACCACGTTTTACAACTTGCTGGTCCTTTTTTTAGCCATCCCCGATCCCAAGCACCCTCCAACATCACTGCCTACATTTACATATATACATTAATGTGAAAACATGCACCAGCCATCTTCCTCCCCCACCTGCTCAGTAAAGAGTGACACACAACAGATAGATACTTGGCCCAGATATTCTAAATAAGTGCAGAGAGAAGTGCTGGTTTTGGCAAAGGCCACAGCGAGGGGGGTGGGGGAGACATGACTAATTAGAGTAAACAGGTGTAAAGCAAGTATTAAATGGATTTGGTTTTGGAGAATACTTGTAAAAACTTTAATAGTCACTTTCACAAATTGGGGGCAGATGTAGAGAAGGATAGGTATTTTATAAAGTTCAATTCCCGACCCCCTTTAGGCCCTCACTGACTGTTAATCACCAACTGGAGCATTGAAAGGTGTACGAAATTACAGCCATGAGCAAATAACAGTGTTAGTGACGTTAAGGAGCATGGGGAGTAAGAACTAAGGTATTTCAGTCATTATGGAGGCAGTGGGCACTTTAAGTACACTTGCTACATCTTAGCTGTGTGACTTTTTGAAGGTTACTTAATCTCTCCAAACATTATTTTCCGCATTTGATAAACAGAAATAATATTTTAGAGTATTTTTGTGAGGAACTAATAGGATATAATATAAGCACAATGCCCAGAGCGCACACACAAAAAAAACATTCAACAAAAGGCAGCAATTATTATTGCTAATATCAAACGATGGGAGTCCAAACATAGGTAGGTATTTACAAGGGATGTCATACACCGCTGACTACTGTGTCCCTCATTGTGTATGCCAAATAATGGCTCCCAAAGAGAGCCACATTCTGACTCCCAAAACTTAGGAACTGTTCCTTACAAGGTAAAAGAGCTTTTGCAAATGTGATTAAGGATTCTGAGATGAGATTAGCTTGGGTTATCCAGGTGAGCCCAATGTAATCACAAGGAGCCTCATAAGAAGGACACAGGAAGACCTAGAGTGAGAAGGAGCTGCAAATATGGAGGCAGAGGTCAGAGTGATGCAGGCTCACAAGCCAATGAATGTGGGGTGGCCTCTAGAACCTGAAAAAAAGCAAGGAAACAGATTCCTTGAACTTCCAGAAGAAATGCAACCCTGTTGACCTGCTTTAGACTTCTTGCCTACAGAACTATAAGATAAAGTGTTATTTTAAGTCACTAAGTTTTCGGTAATTTGTTACAGCAGCAATAGGAAATTCATACACTTATAAAGGTAAGAATCTAGTTTTGTTAAATTGTCTGCCCTGAATGTTTAGAAAGAAAAAAAGTAGTAAGGAGTGATACAAAGTGGAAAAGAATGTTTGGTTCAGAAACTTAAACATAAATGAAAAATTTCATTTTAAGGAAAAGCATCCAAACATGCAATTTTAGAACTAAAAACGTAAAACTTTATGGTGGCATGCAGCAGTATTATAAGAGAGAAAAGAGAATTGGAACAGGGTAGGTAAATTTGTTTATTCAACAAATTGGATATTGAGGCCTATGCATCATTTCAAAGCCTCTTTCCTTGTTTAACAATCCCTGGAAAAAGTCGAGAACCATATGATTTCACTCATATGTGGGGTATAAGATTGAAAGCAACAAACGTACAAGACAAAAAAGAAAAAGACAAAAACTCAGACATTGATAACAGTTTAGTGGTTACCAGAGGAAAAGGGGGGAGGGAGGTAGAAGACGATGAAGGGAGTTAAATATATGGTGACGAAAATTTGACTTTGGGTGGTGAACACAGAATGTAATATACAGATGGTGTATTATATAATACAATTGTACACTTTAAACCTATGTAATTTTATTAACTAATGTCACCCCAGTAAATTCAGTTTTAAAAAAGAACCTATAATAGTTCTTCTTAGCTATTGAGTTGCGCTAGAAAATTTCTAAGATCTCTTTCAGCTCTAAAGTCCTATATTAAACCAAAATGAGAAAACACAAATAACATAACTCATCAGTGATCCATCCTCAAGAAACCGCAATTCCTAGTCCTCGGGAGTTGGAACTTTCCTGCTATCCATATTTCTACCACTAGATGGCAACGTTAGCCTGGTGATGGCAAATCTAAGAACCTGCATTTAAATTGTTTACATTCACCGAGCTGTGATATAGAATTTATTTAAAAAGCATATGGGATTCAGCAGGGGGAGATAATAGTACAAAATTATTATGTAATATGTATTATTATGGCTAATTATTATGTATTATGTATTATTATGGCTAATAATAATACAAAATGGTTGTCACATATGGAATTTATCACAGTTAGAAAACCCACCTACAGGCCATAGAGCCCATCCTGATGAACTGAGAACTGATAATTCTGTCCACAGCCAGACAATTTTCTGGCAGGTGGTTTTCTAAAAACTATTGTAGTGCCAGCACATTTCCAGTATGACCTACAGCACTGCTAAATAGTCCCCAAATGGCTGCAATGCATTTCAACACGAAGGAAAATCTCCAACCTGCCAAATATTTCACATATGTTTATCAGATACTTTATAATCCATTCCTAAAGGATATGCTCTCTGCTGATTTAATGCTGAAAATAAATGGCAAGAAAGTTCATTGACAATGTGCCAATGTCTATTCAAACTATTATACCATAGCACTATTTTCAAGTTTAGTTTCAGGAATGGAGACAAAGTAATGTCTGCTTTAAGAGTTTGGCAGTACTTGGGGGAAAAGAAGACGGTAAAGTTACACAGTTGATTATTTTACGGTAACCCACATCTTCTGTTTCTCATCACAATAAAAAATACCTTCCCTTTGTTTTTTAGTTATTTTTCCAGGACTTGTACATTTCAATTTATGCAATGGACATGTGACTCGAATTTGGGGTGAATGGCAATAAGGGAGCACCAAGGGAACCCTCTGCTGGTTGGCTCATGCACTGACAGGAAGAACTCAACATACAGCTCCCGACTTATATTTATATCTTGCAAGTTGATCTGTGAAAGCAAAGAATGTTTGTAAATGTATTAAGTGTGTACTTTTCAGGCTTTAAAGCATTGTGTGATCGCAATGATGTTCACTAATCATACGTCAGTTTAACCTCTTTGAAGCTTTAGAAAAACTTTTAATTAAGCAAAGTTATAAAATAATACTTATTATTAATAAGTGTTATTAATAAGAATTAATTATAACAAGTGTTATTATTTTATAACTTGACTTTGCTGTTTCCTAACCTGTCATCTCAGATTTCTCATCTGCCAAGTGTTAGGTGAGGTAGCTTCAGCCTCTAAAATTCTGAGTATGATCCTGCTGTTAAAATGCAATATGCTTGCCTTGAACTTTGGGCAGAGAAAGATAATCTACTCAATAGGGAAAATTAATTCACATTAGCAATTGTTTATTTTAACATGTAATGAGCACATAGGCTAAACAATCTCACGTTTAAATACATGAAACAGATTCTTAAAAGTGTACAGGTTTCTGAGCTGTCTGGAAGAAAAGTTTAGAGAGTTTAATCTTTTCTCATACTAAAGGAGCTCCTCTAATATTTCCTTAAAAAAAATAAAATTCCAAATGATGCTTGGCCACTACTTTCAAGCCTAGCTGTCTTATTTGGCTGGGACTTTCACATTCTTTCTTCAAATTGTAAACCAGATTCTAAGCATAATTCTCCAAGCAGCAAAATATGACTTTTATAATCCTCTGTAGAGACAATTTTCTTGGGATAGAATGAGAATTTCAGAAGTGAGTAGGAGTAATAAAAGGGGGGAAAACACCTAGATAGGACGTGCAGCCTCTTTTCAAATCAATGACTCTATAAAATGGTCAGAGGAATCAGGCCACAATGTTTCTACAACTTTCAAAAACTTTATTATAGGAAATGTCCAAACTACACAAAAAGTAGAATGAAAAGTATTTTAAGAAGTGGAGAAAAAAAGTATATCCACATGTGCTCATCACCCAGCTTTAACGTTTCAACAGTTATCAATATTTTGCCAATCTTGTTTTACCTACCTCCCCCCTTTTTTTTTTGCTAGGGTGTTTTAAAGCAAGTCCAAGACTTTTTAATTTAATTTCACCTTCTTTAAAAAAATGTTTTCCACTGTTCCTTTTTCTGACCTGTGCAGCCAACTTGTTTAGAGAGAGGGAGGGAATACAAGAAAAGAAGAAAGAGGAGAGAAAAGAAGACAGAAGAGAGACTGATGGATTCTAGCTTTCATAGTAACCCTGCCAAAGAGGCTTTCAACAACAGTAGACTTGCCAAGGATGCGTTTTACACCTTTTTCAATGGCATCTGTTAATAATCATAAAAATAAAGAGGGTCCCCTCCGGTACTGCTTAAGTAGAAAGAATTCCATTTATATTCCAATGCAAACATTTGTTACTGTAACTGTTAAACTGTGCAGAGGCCGAATGGAAGAGAAGTTCGTTTCTTTGAGGACTTAAAGTGCGATGTTTCATCGCTATCTTTAGAGCCCTTCAAAGAAGCTCTCCTCAGATGGGTTCTGCCTTTCTCAGAGAAACTTCCAAGTTCTAGGGTCTCGCCCTGGGGTGGGGGTGGGGCGGCTCCATCCTTACCTGTGAAGCTTATTGAGTCCCCGGGGCGCTGCCCAGCTCAAATCAAAGAGCCCCCGAGATGGTCACCAACGCTGGCAAGGAAGGGAGGGCGGGGGCGCTGCTGCTAAGAGCCCAGCAGACTGCCAGAGCCGGAGGCCGCCCGCCACTGCCCGGCTAGCACCAGGAGCTCGCGGCAGAGACTGCGGAGGAGGCGAGAGCCAAGCGGCGCGCCAAGGAGGGGAGATGGGAGGGGAAAGGGGGCGATGACGCCGAGCGGACGCGGGGGGAGTCAAAGGGGGAAGGAGGTGGGCCAGAGGAGAGGAGGGAGAGAGGGCGAAGGAGAAGGAGCCAGGGGGCGAGGGTGGGGGTGGGGGGCTTTACTTGGAAGGCGGGGCAGACCGGGCAACCTCCCACCCCAGAAGCTTTGTCCCAGGAGTGAATTAATTAAGCATCAGGAAAAATTCATGAATGGGTTCACAGGAGACGTCTGATCCTATGATAGTATGCATCCCTAAAATATCTCAAGAAGATAGTCTAAAGTGTGTGGGGACAGGAGAGTTCTTTGAGCCTCATTCCCTCCGCTCCCTGTTTAGACCCCAGCCATACAGGAGAACCAGGGGTTCCAACCCCATCTCAAGCCAGCCTCGCTTCCCAGGGCACACACCGCACAGGGCAAATCCGATTTGTTCCAGGACCAAGGGTGAAGTCACCTGTAGCCCAAGGTTCCCGCAGGCACCCAACACCCCACAGGAGGACCCGCGACCGCGGACTGAGCTGCTGAGTCTTGTGGGCGTCCTGTGCCGCCTCCAGGGGGAGCGCGTCAGTTTCCATTTGTCAGTAGGGCGGTTTGGGTTTTTTTTCTTTTTTCTTTTTTTAACTTTTGGCGAGTGTTCTTTAAGATCCTTGCCCTTCCCAGTCCACCTGAATACTAACTTTATCCTTTTTCACTCTTTTATTCTCTTCCTTAGGAGAGAGGTGCTCCTTTGGGGTGGGGACAGAGTGCGGAAGGGAAGTTTATTGATTCAACATCTCCTGAGCTTCTACTGGGTGGCAAATCTGGGGCAAGATGCACAGATACAACAATGAACACAAAAACTCTGGCCTGCCCCTGGAGGCAGGGAAATCAAGTAAGTGCACAAGTATTTATGACACAAGGTCTTAGCATGTCCCGTAACACTTGGTTCATTAGTGAGTTATTGCATTTCTCAAGTTCCTATGCGTTTTCTTTAACAGAATGAGATCAGAACATATACACAATGTTGTTTCCTGTTTTGTTTTTCACTTAGCATTTTCATTTATGCACTTACCACATAATTAAAATCTATTAGTAATTTTTATCTGGTATAATATAATTAGTTCTGAAGCTCTCCATCTCGCCAATTAGATCATAAGTTTCATTTGTATGTATCTTTGAATCACAACCCTCTACCCCAGAGCCTGGCATATAATGGGTGCTGATTACGTGTTGAACTGAAAAAGTTTCCCAGTGAAATGGAGCGCGGGAAAGTCATAGAGAAAGCCCAGAACCCAGAATGGGAAGTCCCCTCTGACACTAAATAGCTGTGTCCTGGGCCTCAACTTCTTCACCTGTAAATTAAGAAGGTTGGGTGGAAGGAGTTCATTAGTCTGCACTTCTCAAACATTTTTGAGATTCTAGCGCTGCGTAAATCCAGGAGGATTTAATGTCAACCCTGGTCTGATTCAGTCAGCACCCCTCCCGGACCTCACGTACAGCTGACTTCAAGGGCTCTCACGTTTTCCAGGTGGTCTTCCTGAGTCTTTTACCCCAAGCCCTCCTTTTTCCCAGCTTTATTGACATACTTTATTGACATATGACACTGTGTAAGTTTAAGATGTACAGTGTGATGATTTGATACATGGATACATTGCAAAATGTTTGCCACGATAAGGTTAGTTAACGCACCCTTTACAGCACATAATTACCATTTTGTTATTGTTGTGGTGAGAACATTTAAGATCTACTCTCATAGCAACTTTCAAATATACACTATAGTATTGCTAACTATAGTCACCATGCTGTACATTAGATTCTGGAACTTATCATTGAAAGTTTGTACCTGTTAACCAACATTTCCACATTTCCCCTACCCATCAGTCCATGGTAACCAGCATTCTACTTTCTGTTTTATATGAGTTTGATGTTTTTAGATCTCACATATGAGATCATACAGAATTGATCTTTCTCTGTCTGGTTTATTTCACTTAGCATAATACCCTCAAGATCCATCCATGTTGTCCCCAATGGCCGGATTTTTTTTCTTTTTTATGGCTGAATAATATTTATCTGTGTGTGCGTGTGTTTGTGAGAGAGAGAGAGAGAGTGTGTGTGTGTGTGTGTGTGTGTGTTTGTGTGTCACATTTCTTTATCCATTTATCTGTTGATAGAAACAACAACTGAGGTTTCTATGACTTAGCTATTGCGAATAATACTGCAGTGCACATGGGCGTGCAGATATCTCTTAAAAATAGTGATTTCATCTTCTTCAGATATATACCCACAGTGGAATTGCTGGATCACATGATAGTTCTATTTTTAATTTTTTGAGGAACCTTTATACTGTTTTCCATAGTGGCTGTACCAATTTGCATTCCCACCAAGAGTTCACCAGTTTCCTTTTCTACACATCCTCACCAGCATTTGTTATTTCTTGTAGTTTTGATAGTAGTCATTCAACAGGTGAGAGGTGATATCTCATTGTGGTTTTGATTTGCATTTCCCTGATGATTAGTGATGTTGAGCACCTTTTCATGTACTTGTTGGACATTCGTATGTCTCCTTTGCAAAAATGTCCATTCAAGTCATCAGCCCATTTATTAATTGAATGGGGTTTTTTGTTTGTTTGTTTTGTTGTTGTTGTTTTTGCTTTTGAATTGCATGAGGTTTTTTTATACATTTTGGATATTAACCTACTAACCCCCTATGAGATGATGGTTTGCAAATGTTTTCTCCCATTCCAAAGGTTGCCTTTTCATTTTGTTGTTTCTTTGCTGTGCTTTTAGTTTGACATAGTCCCATTTACTTATTTTGGCATTTGTTGCTTGTGCTTTTGGTGTTAAATCAAAAAAATCATTGCCAAGACCGATCTCAAGTGGGTTTTTTGCTCTGTTTTCTCCAGGAGTTTTATGGTTTTAGATCCTATGTTAAGTCCTTAACCCATTTTGAGTTAATTTTTGTGAGTGGTGTTAAGATAAGGAAGATAATGGTCCATTTTCATTCTTTTGCATGTGGATATCCAGTTTCCCTAACAAAATTTGTTGAAGAGGCTATCCTTTTCCCATTAAGTATTCTTGGTTTTCTCATCAAATATTGTCCATATATGTGTGAGTTTATTTCTGGGTTCTTGGTTCTATTCCAATGTTATATGTATCTGCTTTTACGTCAATACCTTACTATTTGATTACTGTAGTTTTGTACTATAGTTTGAAATCAAGATGTATAATGCCTCGTGCTTTGTTCTTTCTCAAGTTTGCTTTGGCTTTTTGAGTGAGTGTGTGTGTGTGTGTGTGTGTGTGTTTACAAATTTTAGGATTGTTTTTCTATTTCTGTGTAAAATGGCATTGGAATTTTCATAGGGATTGCATTGATTCTATAGATGGTTTTGTAGTGTGGACATTTTAACAATATTAACTCTTTTGCTCTACCAACACAGGATATCTTTCCATTTATTTTATTTTCTTTAGTTTCTCTCTTTATAGTTTTTGCTATATAAATATTTCACTTCATTGGTTAATTTTTTTCCTAAGTATTTGATTGTTTTTGATGCTATTGTAAATGAGATTGTTTTATTTCATTTTCAGATAACTGCTTATTAGGGTATGAAAACATAACTGATTTGTGTATGATTTTATATCCTGAAATTTACTAAATTTGCTTATTATGTCTAGTTTTTTGGTGGTATCTTTAGGATTTTCTACATACAAGATCATGTCATCAGCAGAGACAATTTTACTTCTTCCTTTCCTATTTAGATTTAGATTTATTTATTTATTTATTTATTTATTTATTTACCTAATTGCTCTGGCTAGGACACCCAATGCTATGATGAATAAGACTGGTAAGACTGGGTACCCTTGTCTTGTGCCTTATCTTACAGGGAAAGTTTTCAACCTTTCACTGGTAAGTATGGTGTTAGTTGTGGACTTGTTGTATGCCCTTTATTATTTTGAGATATGCTCCTTCTAAACCCAGTTTTTTGAGAGGTTTTTATCATGAAAGGATGTGAATTTTGTCAACTGCTTTTTATGCATCTATTGAAGTGATCATATGATTTTTTAAAATTTTATTCTACTAATATGGTGTTTCACATTTATTTATTTATGTTGAACCATCCTTGCCTTCTAAGGATAAATCCCACCTGATCATGATGAATGACCCTTAAAATGTGCTGTTGAATTCGGTTTGCTAGTACCTTGTTGAAAATTTTTGCATCCATATTCTTTAGGGATTATTGAGTTCCAACCTGTTCAGGAGCTTACCAGGTAAAACCTGAATCTGGCCCCAATATGCAGAGAGCAGAGAAAGACTGAAGGAAAAGGTAGACCACTCCAGATTGATAGGTGGCAAGTTTCATAAGTCAGGGAATTTATTTATGAGACTTGTCTTGTGTGGCCTCAAGATGAGTAGTTCTCCACACTTTATATAGTTTAAAGCCTCTACATAAACTTTTAAGATTTGCATACCAAATCTTAACTGGGGTCAGTCACACACATAGGAGGCTTTAACTGGGGTCAGTTGTATAACCAGTCCAGATAGTCTCAACACTACATTTCAATCTAAAGGCTGTATCCTTGGAGCAGGGAAGGCAAGTGAAGTACACATTCCAAAACACAAAGGAGGGGGTGAAGAGCTTCTGATTGCCTGGGTCCAGCTCATGTGTCAAATGAGTGGTCACATCTTGATGACCTTTCCCAACATTCTACTCCTTGTGACCAGCTCTTACAATCATGTATGCCCCCCTCTTCTGCTGTGTGCCCTGAGCAGTCGACAAGGGCTTTCACTAGCATGGAGGTGACTTGTTTGGCAGATATCTGGCTGCATTGGAGGCAGATGCCACAGTAACAGTACAGGCACGTGTAAGAAAAAACACAGCTTAAGACAATGATTCCCATAATCAATTACAACATTTTCCATCAAGAATCCCATGATCTAAACCATTGACTAATTAAGTCTTCTAGGCTGGGGGTTGGATCACTCAGCGTGTCCACTTGTGCCTTCCTGTGATTTAACAGATGACACATTAGCAGATTCATCAGGTATGAAAACACAGCCTTCTGTTCAGATAATGGCACAGGTGCCTCCTTGCAAGGCAGTAAGAATGTCCAAGATCATTCTGTTTTGGAGGAGAGCTTTTCTCAGAGACAGCTCAGTGCTCAGTAAAGACAGGCTTTGTTGACTATCACTCAAAGCTTGCCGGGTTAATTTAGTAAGGGCTTCTACATGAAGATGGCAGGCAAATGATTGTATCAGTGGGAAACAGAACATGCCCATGTGGCCTTGAGGAGAAGGAGGTTAGCAACTTAAGGAATTTGAGTTGGTGGTGCATACCATACATGTTGGCTGGGAAAGGCAACACTGTCAGGGGCGAGCAGATGGGCTGGGGGCAGCATGTGCCAGACCAGAACCCCATATTCTCCCTGCTCTCAATGGTATGTGTTCCATTCCAGGTATAGTGCATTTAAATGTTGGGTGCCTTGGCAGAGATCCCCAGTTCCGGCATATGTGGCAATAGGCCCTATTGATTGATCACTCAAATGAATTAAAGTCTGGGATTGTACACTATTCCACCCAGCCAAGGTGGTTTTACTCGTTAGTAAATGAATCTGCTGCTTTAATATTCCATGTTTCCTTTTTATCAACCCTGCTGCTTACAGATTATACGGGGCATGGAATCTCCATTCAATGTCATGTTCTTTTGCCCAGTCTTGCATATCATGACCTTTGAAATGTGACCTGATCATTATCTATCGGATAAGGGTATACGTACATGGTACTCAGCTTCTTTAGTCCCCTAATGGTGGTAATCTGGTTTGCTCAGCAACAGAGAAAATCTTGTGTTAAACCAGATATAGTGTCCACACACCCAGGGCATATTTGGGAACTCTGATGGATGGCCTAGCCTCCTTGGGCAGTTGCCTTGGGCATTGTTAAGAACACATAAGGCATGCTGTTACTGCATTAACCATGTCATTGTATTTCAAGGGCAAGTCAGCATCCTTGGCAATATGCCATGCCACCCAGGTGCACGGTAGCTATTCTTTCTATGCACCCAATCTGCTGTATCTATGGAAGGGTCAGTTGCTAGAGCTCATACCTCAGTTAGGGCATCAGCTTCTTGATTGCCAGGAGATGTCAATACCTTATGAGCTGAGACATGGGAGACAGTGAGGATTGCCTCAGGCTTACGTAGGTAAACCCAAATGTCCCTCTACGTGTCCTGACCCCATAAGGACCTACTCATGAATTATCCGCCCCTCCGCTTCCCATTGTCCAAACCATAGGGTTAATCTCTTTAGAACCACCTGTCAGTGCAAAGGATGAAAAAGCTCATGTATGGTCACCAGCCAAAACATTCTGAGTTCAGTCCATTGGCTGCTGAGGTTCATTCCTGCCTGAGAGGCTCCCCCTGGAGGAGTGCTGTATACACGGTTTGTCAGGAGCTCCAGCTCTGTGGGGGTGCATCAGGTTTCTGACCCCTTCCAGAGCTGGGACCAAAACCTTAGGGGCACTCTCTCCTTCTGTTGTCTCTGCCATGGTTCCAGAGTCACAGACACATCTAACTCAGATGGTAGCCCTGCTTTGGAAGCTATCCAAAGCTTTAATCTGCTTCATTAGTATTTTTGCCTTCTCAAAGGGTAAGGCTTATTGCTCTGAGCCCCAGTCCCACCTAAGCCCTTCCTTTACCAGTAAGTGTAAGGGAAGGAGGAACTGTGCCAGGTGGGGTATAAAAGTTCTCTACAAAGGCTTGCCTCTCCTTTACATTCGTAGGATTTGGATAGGCTAGCCTCTCATCAAACCTAGTTTCTGGGACAACATGGGTCTTACCTGACCTAACAATTCCTAAATACCTTCGAGCAGGGCCTGGGCCTTGAATTTTCTGTGGGTTTACCATCGGTCTTTCTGTGGGTTTACCATCCTGGCATATATTCCAGCAAAGCGTGCAGTGTCCTGCAGCAAAGGCAAGTCTTCACAAGTTAACATTTTGCTGAGCTGGGGGAGGACAACAGGGCCAGGTCCTGGGCTACAATCCCATGACCTATTATGGGGCTGTGCAGGCGGCCTTGGGGAAGCATTTGGAAGATTATCATTGTCCCTCCCACATGAAGGCAAATTGATCTTACTTATCAGAAATCTGTGCTTGTCAGTCTGTACTTGTCAGTCTTTCTATGAATCTCCTTGAAGATCAAGCATCTTGGCAGGAACACTTTTGCAAAGGCATCAGAGTAAAATAATAGCAGTCTGCAAATGACAAGACGTGAAAATGTCCATGATTAAGGATCTGGTGAGAGTTCACATATAAACCAAAATGATGCAATTGACTTCGTTATCCATTCCACCCTTGGTCAGCTTGAGCACACATAAAATTCTTTTCTCAAGCTTCATTTTCCATAAACCTTCTGCATATACCCTTCAGCTCTTGTCGACCCTCTCCTTTTTTATTTTGAAACAATCATTTTACTTTAGGACAAAATTATTTTTTTTCCTTTACCAATAAACAACAAAACAAAACAAAACAACAAAATACAATGTCTTTTATATTGTTCCTTAGCCAAAAAACACATTCTATTTTTCTTTCCCTCAACAAAAACGCATCTCCTTCTTTTCACACCTGCTTTTACAGAAAACATAGATCCTACTTTCCATATACAGTCATTTTCTTTCATCCTTATTATGTTCTGGTAGTTTTGTAAAAAACCTTAGCTCTTTTACAAATCAAATTTGGCTACAGCAGTCTGTATTTTAAAAAGGCCTCTTTTAAACTTGTTTCCTGGGCAATGTTTTGGTTAGCTCTTGGGGTGTTTACATTTCAAAGACATGATAAGATTCAAAAGTTTCAGAGACAGAAAGAATGCAAGTTTTCTCCTAGAAGTTTTGGGATATATCTCCCTATTATCAGAAGTCTAGGGTAATTGCTATTTAAAACTTTCCTTTGTATTTGGGGCCTGACTACCTAGGCCACTCCAAGTGTTTCATTGTCAATTACCATAACATCTTCCCCTTTGTTCTCACTTTCCCAGGGATTCTACCTTTTAGCCTCCCAATCAGTCTAATCTAGTTTGAAAGCCACTTTGGCAGGGTTACTATGAAAGCTAGAATCCATCAGTCTCTCTTCTGTCTTCTCTTTTCTCCCTCCCTTCTCTCTCACTCTTTCCCTCCTTCTCTCTCATCAACTTGGCTGCACAGGTCAGCAAAAGGAGCAGTGGAAAACATTTTTTTTAAATGAGAAGGTGAAATGAAATTCAAAAGTCTTGGACTTGCTTTAAAAAGGGGCGGGGGCAGAGACATAGATAAAACAAGATTGGCAAAATATTGATAACTGTTGCAGCTGGGTGATGAGCACATGTGGATATACTTTTTTTCTCCACTTCTTAAAATACTTTTCATTCTACTTTTTGTGTAGTTTGGACATTTCCTATAATAAAGTTTTTGAAAGTTGTAGAAACATTGTGGCCTGATTCCTCTGACCCTTTTATAGTGTCATTGATTTGAAAAGAGGCTGCACGTCCTATCTAGGTGTTTTTCCCCCCTTTTATTACTCCTACTCACTTCTGAAATTCTCATTCTATCCCAAGAAAATTGTCTCTACAGAGGATTATAAAAGTCATATTTTGCTGCTTGGAGAATTATGCTTAGAATCTGGTTTACAATTTGAAGAAAGAATGTGAAAATCCCAGCCAAATAAGACAGCTAGGCTTGAAAGTAGTGGCCAAGCATCATTTGGAATTTTATATTTTTTTAAGGAAATATTAGAGGAGCTCCTTTAGTATGAGAAAAGATTAAACTCTCTGAACTTTTCTTCCAGACAGCTCAGAAACCTGTACACTTTTAAGAATCTGTTTCATGTATTTAAACGTGAGATTGTTTAGCCTATGTGCTTGGCACATACTATGTGCTCATTACATGTTAAAATAAACAATTGCTAATGTGAATTGATTTTCCCTATGGAGTAGATTATCTTTCTCTGCCCAAAGTTCAAGGCAAGCATATTGCATTTTAACAGCAGGATCATACTCAGTATTTTGGAGGTTGAAGCTACCTCCCCTACCCCTGCTGCAGGCCAGGTGCAGAATGTGTGGCAGCACCAGATCCAGGGGGGCATGGTGGCTTGTCAGCTCAGGCCATTGGGGTCTACAGCATCAACAACCATACGGTCGTTGATGAGCACTACAGGTGATATGCAGAGGCTGCCAGAGTTGTTTGGATGCTCTGTAGCACCTCCGAGTACAACAGCTAGCGGCAAGGGCAAGCACTGGTAGTGGCCATAGCCACAGTGGCTCAGCTGCAGCGAGCGGTGGCATGTGCCTGTGTAGTGGCAGGGGCTAGTGGCAAACACACATGTAGTAGTGGGGGCCAGGACAGGCAGCAAGGGTCAGGGCCAACTATGAAAGCCAATGAAAACTGCAAGGGGTCCGTGGTGGTTGTGCTGGCCATTGGTATTCAGTGGCAAAAGTTGCTGGATTTGTCTACAGAGCAGGTCACTGGGAACCATGATTACTCCCACTGCATTGCATGGCTGTTACTGGTAGCCCCTGCTTTTTTCCCTTGTTTCTAGCCATCTTTATACGTGTCAACTTTGCTAGTCTTTGGGTGGGAACGAAAGCAGGACCTTCATGGGGTCCTATGAAAGCCTGAGGAAGCTGGTCACTCACCTCTTTCTTCATTTCCCTGTGAGGGCAACTCATTAGCTGGGCAGTTTCCTCTTGGTGTCAAGCAATACAAGCTTGGGGTATGTGATAATGCAGGTAAATGAAGCTGTTCTTTCTTCCCTTCTGTGTGGTTATCCTGAAGGGTTTTTGTTCCATTGTGTGGCTGAAGTTTCTTAAGTGAACTCTAGAGCTTTTCCAGATCTGTTTTTGTTCACGGATAGCTAACTGTTGATCTTTGTGGAGGATGGAGGCTGGGGTCTCCTACTTTGCCATCTTGGTGACGTCACTTCCCTATTGCACTCTACGTCTGGATCTGTTCGAGGTTGTCTTAGCATCAACTTGATTTTTTAAAAAACTAATGAACTAATTAATTTCTAGTTTTAACTCATCTGCCCTGATGCTTGATTATTACTGCTTCTCTGGTTCTAGGATTCTGCCTTCTCTTAACCAGGATCCCCTCTCCTGGCTGGCCTAGCTCAATCCCTCAGGTTTTCTGTAGCCTTGTATGAGCAATGAGCAACCTGTATGCTACTATATCCCAAAAAGGCCCCTTCCCAACCGTTTAAGTTCCCCTACTTTTGTCCTATTATTATGATCCTACAATTTTCCAATGCTCTTCAACCAGTTTTCTACATGAGAATGAACACTTCATACTATATGACTCCTGCTATTTTAGTAAATAATGCATTGTAGGAAATGTTATAAATTTTTTTAAAACGCTAATAATGAAATTTATAGCTTTCTTTCCTCAATACTCCTACACTTGGTCGTCAAATATTGTGACCATCGTGACCAAAGATTTCATCAAATTACTCTGATACAACCTAAACCCTCCATTAATGCAGCAATAGAATTCAGAACTACCTATTATGTGTGGGGCCCCTTCCCTAATGGAGACATTTGTATACCTCTCCAGAAGTGGGCCAAAAGGTCTGGATATATCTCTTGTCATATGTCAGGCCATTGGGGATATTCTGACGTGGTGACCCATGCCAGGCCTGGCCATGATTGAGGCTATACCACTTTACCTTCTTTTCCAAGATTTGATTTCTCAAGAGACTCAGACCAAAATAGAACAGCTCCCTTTCCAATGATAAATATTATTTGCCATGGAAATATACTTGGAAATTTTTAACAATGGAAAGACAGGAAGAGGTGATGCTTCATGGTCCATGATAAAGGTCTAAGTGATGACTCAACCTTGTAGAAGGGGCATGGCTTGCTGTGGCTGGAATCTTCCCTGTTAAATTTTAATTCCAAGGTTTGAGCAAAACGTTTTGCTCACCGGGTAGTAGGAACATGGATCTGCATGTTTAAAAACCCAGGGCCCCTTGGTTGAGACAGACTAAGATAATTAAGCAAATGCAATAATAAGAAAAATTAGAAGAAAAGGTGTCATTTGTCCTCAGATTATACTTACTCTGAAAGGAACCACCTACAATCCGCTAATTTGAGGAAGAGTCACTGGCTTTCTACAAACCTGCAGAGCAGTTGACTTCCTCCATCTTTCTGTGTGGCCCAAGAATAAGCAATTATGTCCTACCAAAAAAAAAATCTGAAAGTTGGGTCCCTCGTTTCAGCCATGGTGTAACCCCATCCTCCATTTTGGACCTGCTCTCTCTGGTAGACAGTGTCGATCTCTCCTTCCTGTGTGCCAGCACTGAATCTGAGTACGTGTCACACTTTCTAGGAATTACTTGTTTTCCATGTCTGCCTCCCAAACTGGACTGTGAGAGCCTCAAGGGCGGTAAAACTTTCATATCTCCAGCACTAAGTGCAGGATCTAGAATTTAGATGTTTAATGAATGTTAACTGAGAAAATGAAAAGGTCTCCAAAAATGGACCAGAATCAAGAGATTCTCTGCCATCCTCACCTGTTTTTAGAGAGAGTAGAGAAGGTAATCAGAAGAAACTGGATTTCCCACAGAAATCACTGAGAGTTAACCTAGAACCATCACAAATAAGTGTGAAATAAAAAAATCTGAAGAGGACATGAACTCCAGGGAATGCAGCTAGGACTAAAATATTGGGTCCGAACCACAAAGTCTCCCAGAGATAGGATTTCATAGGGCACTGCTGGAGGATAGAGGCTCTTGTAAAGCTGAATTTATAAGAACGTTAATTTGAGGCTGATGGGGCAGAATCATTTATACTACAAACTTGGAAGCTCATGATAGCTTTTTATTTATCATTATCATATGTATTTTGGTTCTGCAAGAAGTGATAAGTAACAATAGGACGTGTGAAAATCTTCAATAAAGATCTTTGTCAGGTTCAAAATGATCCAGGGCAAACTACACTTTCAATAATGTTTCCAATTGAGAACAAAGGCTATTCCTCCTCCTTTTATGTGGTCCCTGAATATGGCACTTGATCCATCTTGGGCTTCTCACAACAATGCACTTAATGGAAATGTATTTGGCGTTGGAAGACTAAAGTTTGAAGCTTAACATTGCTATTTATTAGCTATGTGATTTTGGGCAAGCCACTTCACCTCTCAGAGCCCCTGTTACCTATTTGAAAAGTTGGCCTGGAATAGTGGTTATGAAGCATAAATGGGAAATGTATATGAACATCCTTAACTGTGGCCTGGCACACTATAGGTGCTCAATGAATAGAGCTAGAATTCCAACTCCATAGACCCAGAGAAGTAGAATAGAGTATAATGGGCCAAAAATGCAGAGGTCATTACTTGACTCCCAAGTATAATCAGAAGCTGATTTCTGTAATGGCCCTGGGGGCCTCTAATTGTTCTCTCTGTTATGTGTTCCCTTCTGTTCTTATGATACCCCAAGACTGACTTTATCCAGAGACAAGGCATCAATTAAGTTAAGCAGCCTTCAAAACATTTAAATAACCTCTAGAGGATGAACAAACAGGGACCACCTGAGGTTAGAGTAGGGGGTGTGAGGAAAGGAGCAGAGGGTGATGGGAATAACAGATCAGGCCACATTTGATACTCAGGACAAATGTTTCAGATTGCAGATGGTTTGATGCAGCTAGTAAATTGAAATGTTACCATGAAAATCCTATTTCCATTTTTTTGTGTGTGAAAAATTAGAAGATCAGGCAGGTCTGCTCCACATTCCCTCAATCCCCTCATAACAATAGTTTATCAGAGCTAAGTAGGAGTTAACAATTTAAATGGAACAGGTCCGCTTGAGCTTGAAAGTTGTCTGCACTCCTTATTGTCTGCCCTGTATCCAGTCTCAGTATTTGTTTCATTTGTCATCTCAAATACACTATTTGTCTTGGCCAGCTGTACTATTAGGTTGGTGCAAAAGTAATTGCAGTTTTTGCAATTATTTTTAACCTTTTAAACCACAATTACTTTTGCACCAACCTAATATTTACATGGTAGGGAACTATCTGAAAACATAAGGTCAGTTTGCATATTAGAAAGATAATCATGAAAAGAGAAATATTTGTTGTTGGGAGAGGGAGAGAAAGTCAAAGAGAAGGATTAAATTTGAAGTAGGAAGATCAGCTCAGAGGTTATTACAATAGTTCAAGCTAAACATTATGAAGGTACCAACTAGGCATTAGCCCTGGAGATGGGGCGAAGACCGATTCCAGAGATAATGTTGGGGATAAAACTGAGTGAGTTGGTGACTGAGCATGGAGAGTAAATGAAGAAAAGGGAGGACTTCCTGGCTGAAAATAAGTCGAGATTACTGTGTTTCCCCAAAAATAAGACCTAGCTGGACCATCAGCTCTAATGCGTCTTTTGGAGCAAAAATTAATATAAGACCCAGTCTTTAATATAAGACTGGGTCTATATAATATAATATAATGTAATATAATACTGGGTCTTATTTTAATGTAAGACCAGGTCGTATATAAGACTCGGTCTTAGTTTAATATAATGTAAGACTGGGTCTTACATAATATAAGACCAGGTATAATATAATATAATATAATATAATATAATATAATGTAATATAATATAATACCAGGTCTTATATTAATATTTGCTCCAAAAGACACGTTAGAGCTGATGGTCTGGCTAAGTCTTATTTTGGGAGAAACAAGGTATGTACAAAAATATTCATTGCAACACAGTTTTTGTGTAGTAGCAGAAAAATAGCAACAAAATGAAGTGCCATCAAAGCAAATTAGTTGATTACACTATGGTATACCCATCCATACTCTAGGACATTATGCTGCCATTATGAGGAATAAGTCAGATCCAAACCAGCTGCCTTGGAGGGATTTCCTCAGAGGATAGTTAAGTGAAATGCACTGAGCAGCATATATAAGATGTACCTTTTTTTTGCCCCCCGAACAGCAACAACCAAAAAAATCTGCGTATCTATGTATATGCGGATATATATATATATATATGTATATGTATATGTATATATGTATTATATATATGTATATATATGTAAATGTGTGGGTATATATATATGTGTGTGTATTTGTTTATGATTATGTGAGCAAAGTGGAGGAGGAAGTAAAAGAAAAGTAAAAGATCTATATTCTAAGGCATCTTTGAATTTTTAAAAAATGCGTATTATTGTGCTTTTGTCAAAGTGCATATGTGTATATAAACATAAAAAATTGCAAGAAATGATTATATGGATTTTAAGGGATTCCAATTGATTTTAATCTTTTTCTATTGTTAAAGATTATTTATAAAATTGCTTTAAAACCCCCACAATATGTGAACCTAAAATTGCTTAAAACTGAAGTTTAATTTTTAAAAAAATCTTCAATAGATCTATTTTCCTTGTAGACAAACACAATCAAGGTATATTTTTCAGTCATTTCAACTTTCCTCTCATACTAAATTTAAATCCTGCCACAGCCATTTACCAGCTGGATGAACTCAGGCAGTTTACTTAATCTCTCTTTCATCCTGACTTTTCTTCTGTGAAAAATGCGAATGATAATCCCAACCCTGTAAAATGGTTGTTAGAATCAAATAAAAGAATTATTCATAGAGTGCCTGGCCCATAGGAAGCTCTCCTCAGATGGCAGCTCCTATTTTTAGTACTCTTTAGAACATTCCCCCCAACGCCCCAAGAGTGACATGATTGATTTCAGCGTAGCCTTCAGTTCCTCCCTAACCTCCACTGATACTTGTCTCTTCAGTTCCAGGGATAAGGTCCCTCCCCTTTTCTCTAGACTTGAATCAGATAGTTGAAGCCAAAGAAGGAATTCTGGGCCACTGGCCAGTGAACAGGCATCAGGGCTCACACATAGTTTCTTCCTGGTCCTATTTTTAGCTAATCTGACTTCTTAGTTTAAAATTTACCATCAAATTCAAAGTAATTTTCAAATGTCCTGTCCACATTTAACAAGTAAAAGCTTGTTTTTGAAGTTTTTGCAAGTTTTAGTTTGACAAGTTTTGCCCATGATGTAAAGAAAAGATTAAATAAACATGGGATGTAGGTGTGATAGCATTACTAAGTGCTAGATAACTATAGAGCCCCGTCAAAAATAATAGAAATGATTTGAACTTTTGACACAAATATGATCAAATCACTTTGGAGGAACTAAAATCACCTTATATTTGCATATTTGTTTAGTGTTTGCACTCCTGGAAAAAACAGAGATATTCAGATGTTTCAGGGAAAGCTGTACTATGTCAGCATCAAAGGTACTTGAGGACTTCAGTCTTAGTTTTAGCCAAAAAGTTACACATAAGACCGAATAAAACTTAACTATTCTATTTGCTGAGTTCTCTGTTTCAGTTCTAAAATATATCACTGTTACAGGGGAAATGTATAAATAAGTTTATAAATGTAAATTCCAATCATCCCTGAAAGTTTGGTTCATAGCACACCCTGTAATAGAACTAGAGTCTGTCCTAGCCAGAGCTTTCTAAAAGGAATAGCAGTGGCCCTTTTATAACTAAGAGTTAGCCTGTGGGTATTTTTTCAATTTGTCGATTTTTTTTTCATATTTTATTTGTATAGGAATTTTATTTCTGAATAGTTTCCTTCTTTTTCTGTCTTTAAATTACACTTTAATCTTCTTCAAACAGCAGAATATTTTAAATATTTTAGAAAGCAAACCTTCAGATGTGGCCACTGATGGGTAAAAATTTTTTTTGTTTAGTTTACTATGATTAATATAAAGATAGAAACCAACATTTACTGTTTACAATGCCTCAGGCATTGTTCTAGACCAGGGTCTCCAACATTGGCACTGCTGACATTTTGGATGTTGTGAGGGGGCTGTCCTGTGCATGGAATAATGTTTAGTAGCATCCCTGGCCTCTACCCACCAGATGCCAATAGCACACTTCCACCCTCCCTGCCAGTTGTGACAATCAAAAATGTCTCCGGACATTGCCAAATGTCCTTTGAGAGGCAAATTCACCCCCTGTTTAAGTACCACTCACTGTTCTGGACACAGTCACACAGGTAATTTTATTTGCTCTTTACAACAGAGATGATGAGAATTTTGTAATTTTTCCCAAGGTCACATCATGAGTTAGTGAGTAGTTTCCTGGGATTCAAGTTACAGTTGGTATAACTCCACAGCTCCTCCTCTTTTAGAGATCCTGCTGGGGAAAAAAAAAAAGGAAAAGGAAACCTAACTTAGATTCAACATTTCTTAAAACATAAAAGTTAGTCTGAGTGCTATTCATAATACTTTCTATATCTTCAAACCACATGTTGTCCCCAGGATGTCTTTTAGCCGCCACCACCTTACAACCCTCCCTTCCAACAAATATCTCATTTTTCCCTGAGAGATCAAAAATTATCTAAGAGATTTTTTTTTTTTTTTTTCCGCTTTTTCCTCATTACCTCAACCATTCTCACCCATCCTTCTTTCTAAGGCCAACCCCTATACCTATGCTGTGATCATACCCCTTTCCCTTCCCTCTAACCTTGCTTCATGTGTTATCCCTATTACAGATTATACCTATTACAAAACTTCAGTTCTTCCCCTCGGCCTGAGAATATGAATATCCCTCTGTAATGGTTAAAGTTATGTTTGTCATTTAGGCCATGGTATGCAGACATTTGGTCAAACGTTATTCTAGATATTTCTGTGAAGGTATTCTTTTTCTAAAAATGACATTAACATTTAAATGAATAGACTTTGAGTAAAGCAGATTATTCTACATAATATGGGTGGGCCTCATCCAATCAGTTGAAGGCTGACCTCTCTGGAAGAAGAGGGAATTCGGTCAGTGAATTACCTTAGGACTCAAACTGCAACTCTTGTCTCCAGCCTGCCAGCCTACCCTTAAGATTTTGGACTTGCCAAGTCTCCACAATCATATCAGCCAATTCCTTAAAATAAATCTTTCTATATATCCGATTGGTTCTGGTTACTCTGGCGAACCTTAATACACCCTCTTTCAAAAAAATCCTTTCCTCCCAAAGCTACTCTGCATCTAAGCTCAAATAGCCCGTTCTCCACAAAATCAACTCTATTACCCCCCTCCCTCTCCTGCTGGTGTTGCTCTTATAGTCTGCATAAGATGTTTGAAATGGGATTTCTGCACTGTGAAACAAGGACCTTATCTCTTTCATTATTACGTTTCCAAAATATGTCTAGCACAATAACTTGAAAATTGTGGATAATTGAGTTTAATCATTTGAAATGTGAAACCTTTCCTCTAAACATCTGAAAAAGAATGCAATGATAAACATTTCCTTTTGATATTTCTGTAGTTAAATGTTTGAATTTGAATTTTATTTATTAAAAACATCATTTTGGGTGATTTAGTCCTCTTTTTTCTTAAAAAACAAAAATGTTTTTCAGACTTTTAATAAAAGAACAACCCAATTACAGAAACCTGTGGCTTTGTTTATGGAACTTCAAGATCAGAGGAATCATTCCCCAAATTCAAGCGCTGATGAATAGATGTGTGGTGAGTGGCTGGTGGGCACTTTTTAATTCTTTACTACAAATTTAGCTCCTTTACTCTTGCTCATAATGCTAATATACCCTTATAAAATTAGAAAATTGGGAAAAATTGAATTAACTACTTGTTTAGCTAGATTTTTAAAAAAGTTAATAAGGTGAAAATGAAAAAGAAGCAAGAGGGTTTAGAGAAAGAATATTTCTGCTGTTAGTGAAAAACAGTTATTTTGGATGGTATTTTTGACCTTTAGGCTAAAGACCCGAAAGTGAGTTTTAAAACAGAAACACATTTTTAGAGAATTACAACAAGCTTTTAAAAACTCAGTGGGGATTTACCAACACTGATGTTTTAGAAAAGTTTTCAGCACAACTCAAAGATTTCTAAATTGAAGAGGAAAAACTTACCCACAATTACAAAAATACCACAAATTAGATCATATCCATGTTTTATGTTTGTCTCTGATTCCATAGTCCTTGCTCATATAGATTTATATTTTTCCAACATTTGATTATAAAATGCTTTGAATACATCATTTCTATCCATCTTTTTTCTTAAATGTGTTTCAAAGTAAGTTCCAGACATCAGTATATTTCATGACCAAATGGGATTTGTTCATTATTCAAGGCTGGTTCAGCATTCAAAAATCCATCACATAAACAGGTTAAAGAAGAAAAATTATGGTTATACTAAAAATGCTGAAAAACTATTTGACAAATTCAACAACTGTTCATGATAAAAACTCCCAGTAAACTAGGAATACAGAGGAATTTCCTTAACTTGATAAAGAACATCTATAAAAAGACCTATATCTACACTCCCACACATTTTGTCCCCATGCAAATATTACTTTGAAGCAAATCTGATAATCTTCCAAAACCGCTTTTGTACATGTTGCTATCTCTCTTTGATTGTCATTCCCTGGCCCCTGCTTGTTTGATAGTCCTCTAGAAGATACTATCAGAGCCTTAAGGTAAAGTGAGAAAAGAACAGGAAACTAACATATCCAGGCACAGAGAAGAAACTAACATTAGCGGTCTCCAGGGCTATTGTCTCTCTAGGGATTCATCTGGGACAGTACTCAGCTTGTGATCAGAATGCAGTAGTGACCTGTGTCATGTGTGGGGACAGAGCCCCAGAAAGTAGTTTACAGGCTCTCGGCCTCATGTGGAGGAGTGCTGGCTCGGGTAGTAGATGGCCGTCAGCTGTGGCTGATTGGCCGTCAGCTGTAGCCAGTTAGCCAATTAGCCGCTAATATAACTGCTGTGGCTACGCTAAGAGGAGAGGGAGAAGAGAGAAAGAACGGGGGCTAGCAAGAAGATGGCAGCTGGGCTGGCAAGTGTGGATGGCGGTTTGCGGACAGTGTGGATCCAGCCTCCAGTGAGAGTATAGTGCCGCCAGAGAGAATATAGTGGTATGACTCCCCTACCTATGGCTCCGTGGGTGTTCCTTTTTGGCCTCACCATATCCTGCGTTATGTGGGGAGCGGGAGCAGAGACCCCGCAGGCCTCCCAGCACGACATCATGTGTCACCTGTTTTACTCAGCTCTTGCGCCATTCCTCTGGATTCATGGGTTGGGGCTCAAAAAATAGAAGTCCTGAGTCTCTTTATTGTATTTGTATTGAACTTCTTTCAAGACAGACCTCAAATAATTCCTGGCACGTTTCTGAGGAATGTGAGCTCAAAGGGGAACAAGACACGTGGGCAAGATCCAGGAGAACCAGAACATAAAAATTTAAATATGTTTGTTAATATGTTTAAAGAAATAAAAGAGGATATTGAAAATATGTGTAAGAATCAAGAGATTAGTTTTTTATTAAATTTATTGGGGGTGACATTGGTTAATCAAATTATAGAACTTTCAAGTATGCAATTCTATAATACATCATCTATATATTGCATTGTGTACTCACCACCCAAGGTCAAGTCTCCTTTCATCACCATATATTTGATCCCTTTACCCTCTTCTACCATCCCCCCTCTCCCCTTACCCTCTGGTAACCACTAAACTGTTGTCTGTGTCTATGAGTTTTTGTTTGTTTGTTGATTTCAGTTTTATATCCCACATATGAGTGAAGTCATATGGTTCTCAACTCTTTCTGTGTGACTTATTTTACTTAGCAAAGGTTTTCTTAAAGATGAAACAGATTTGAAAGAAGAACCGATAGAATTTTTTGAAATGAGACTGTGATAACTGAAATTAAAAACTCAGTGGATACTGCCATAAATAAGATGCTAAAAATGCTGAAAACATTGAACCTGAATGTGATTAAAACTCTAATGCCAATTATCAGTTTATAGGAGCTGGAGGAACTTAACCACAGATAAGCAATTGTCCAAATCCAAACTGTAGAAAATTCTATAGGAAAAACAACCCATTTTCTTAAAAAAGATTGCAAGGAAAAAAGAAAATATGGATAGCCTGTTGATTAAATGGTAACTTAAAGGCATAGTTAAACAATTGTAATATTTGTATTAATACTTTATTTGGATTCTGATTCAAACAACTTGTAAAAATTATGACATTTATGACACAATTAAAATTTTGAACAGTTAGAGGATGTTGATCCTACGCATTGATATTATCCTGTGGATAATAAGGGATTATTGTTCCTTTTGGATGTGATAACGGTATAGTAACTTTGTATAAAAATAAGAGCTTTTATCTTTTATCAATACATACTGAAATATTAATGAGTTTCTATTTTAATTGCCAGAGATTAGAGTAACCAGTTATCCTGGTTTATCCAGGACTGCCCTAGCTTTAGCACTGAAAGGCCCTCATCTCAAGAAACCCCTTAATCCTGGGCAAACCGGGATGGCTAAAAACTCTAGCCTAATGTCAGTTCTTTGAAATTTGTTGAGTTTTTAAATTATGATTAGATTATTCTTGTTATGTTGTCCATTTGAATGTTCTTTCAGTGAGTTAAAATCTCCCACTTTTAATGTGCTTTTGTCATTTTATTCTTGTAATTCTATTTGTTTTTGCTATATATATTTTGAGGCTCTATTAAAAGACATAGAAGTTTATAATTGTTCTATCTTCTTGAATTCTTTGATTTCTTTATACTATTCTATCTCTATTAATGCACTTAATTCTAAATTTTATATTATGTTAATATTGTTACATCAGCTTTCTTTGGTTAGTACTTATTGGATATATCTATTTTTCTACCTTTATTTTCAATCTTTCTGGGCCATTTTCTAGTAATTTTGTCTCCTGTATGTAGAATATTCCAAGATTTATTTTTTCAAATCAGTATGATAGTTTCTATCTTTTAATAGATGAGTATAGTCCATTTAAGTGTGTTAGAATGTTTATCATTAGAATTTTTCTTTCTTTTGCTAAAATAATTTTAAATTTTCAATTACAGTTGATATACAATATTATATTAGTTTCAGGTGTACAATATAGTAATTAGATATTTATATAGCTTAAAAAGTGAACACCTCAATAAATCTAGAACCCATCTGACACCATGCATAGTTATTACAATATTATTACCTATATTCCCTATGCTGTACTTTAAATCCCAATGGCTATTTTGTAACTATCAATATGTACTTCTTAATCCCTTCTTCTTTTTCACCCATCCCCATAACCCATCTCCCATCTGACAACTATCAAAATGTTGTCTGTATCTACAAGTTTGTTTTTGTAATGTTTATTCATTTATTTTGTTTTTTAGAGTCCACATATATGTGAAATCATATGGTACTTATCTTTATCTGTGTGACTTATTTCACTTATCACAATACTCTCAAGATCTGTCCATGTTGTCGTAGATGGCAAGATGTCATTTTTTATGACTGAGTAATATTCCATTGTATATATGTTCCACTTCTTTATCCATTCATCTATTGATAGACACTTAAGTTGTGTTCATATCTTGACTATTGTAAATAATGCTACAATGAACTTTTGTAGCATTATGCATGTGACTTTTCAAATTAGTGTTTGGGGTTTATTCAGATAAGTACCCAGAAGTGGAATAACTGAGTCCTTCTTTGTCTCCTGTTATTCCATTTTTATTATTTATCTTATTTATTGTTTTATTTTTCAATTACAGTTGACATACAATATTATATTAGTTTCAAGTGTACACCATACTGAATAGACATTTATACAACTTTTAAAGTGATCACCCCGATAAATTTAATATCCATCTGACACCATACATAGTTATTACAATATTATTGGCTATATTCCTTATACTATACCCTACAACCCCATGACTATTTTGTAACTATCAATTTGTACTTCTTAATCCCTTCACCCTTTGTACTCAGCCCTCACCCCTCCCATCTGGCAACCATCAAAATGTTCCCTGTATCTATGAGTCTGTTCCTGTTTTGTTTGTTCATTTATTTTATTCTTTAGATTCCACAGATAAGTGAAATCATATGTCATTAACCTTTGTCTGACATACTACACTCAGCACAATTCCCTCTAGGTCCAGCCATGTTGTCACAGATGGCAAGATTTCAGTTTTTCTTTATGGCTGAGTAATATTCCATCGCCTTTGTTTTAAAGTCTATTTTGTTTGGTATGAGTATTACTACCCCAGCTTTTTTGTTTGTTTCCATTTTCATGAAATATCTTCTTCTATCCCTTTGCTTTCAGTCTGTGTGTGTCTTTCAATCTTAGGTGGGTCTCTTGTAGACAGCATATGTATGGGTCTTGTTTTCTTATCCATTCACATACCCTATGTCTTTTGATTGTATTATTTAATTCATTTACATATAAAGTGATCATTGATAGGTATATTGTTATTGCCATTTTATTATTCATATTTATGTTCTTTTTTTCCTTCTTCTTCTTCTTCTTCTTAAAGAAATCCCTGTAACATTTCTTATAATTCTGGTTTGTTGTGATGAACTCTTCAAGTTTTTTCTTGTCTGGGAAGATTTTCCTTTCTCCTTCAATTTTTAAGTGATAGCCATGCTGGATAGAGTAGTCTTGATTGTATATCCTTGCTTTTAATCGTTTTGAATAATTTGTGCCAATCCCTCTTGCCTGCAGAGTTTCTGTTGAGAAATCAACTGGCAATCTTATGGGGGTTCCCTTGTAGGTTACCAACTGCCTTTCTCTTGTTGCTTTTAAGATTCTCTTTGTCTTTAACCTTTGGCATTTTAATTATGGTTTGCCTATTTGTCCCATATGTTTGTTGTGTCTTTGTTCCTCCTTCACTGCCTTCTTTTGAGTTAATCAAAAATTCCCCCCACCATTTTATCCATTCTATTATATTAACTTGAGATATCTTGATGATGTAGGGAATAAATTACTAACTCAAAAGCCTTGTGCACCAAAATTCACGTAGTAACAGTTCTTACCTTTATACTTTTTCATTGTGGTTATTATTTTTTTCTATGTGAAACTGTTTGGTCTTGTATTACATGGTATATGTGGGTGGTGCATGTGTGTAGATATGGATGTGTGTGTACATGGTTGTGAGTGGATATGTGTTATGTATATGTGAGTGTGTTGCATATGTGCAAGTATGTGTGCACAAACATGTATGCAAGCACATGTGTCTGCATGGATAATGTACCATGTGAATGTTGCCTTCATGTCTAAATAAATAAATGATGAATTATAAGAGCATATTTCATAATTTAATTATATCCCTTTATTAATTTTTGAGTACAATGAAGTAATTGGTTAAATGATAATGTAGTGGTCTATCAGAATAAATGGTTTTTTAAAAATGTTTTCACTTGTAAGCCAGAATTTAACTCAATTATTTGAAGAAAAAGTTGTATGTTCATAAAATCTCTCAAGGGGCAAATATGATGTCCTAATTTAATTAAGTATATATTTCATTAAATCTTACAACAAAATTCATGAAAACCATGGTAAAATGTTAGGTCTGCCACTTCTATCAGGAGAAATGTATGCTGTTTCAGTTTCATGTCAACTTTTTTTTTTTTTTTTTACTTGTTTCTTAAGGAAATACCTTCCTCTCCCTCTGGTAATATGGTTGAACTTTGGAAAGCCTCAAGGGAAGAGAGGTTTTAAGAGAGGTTTGGGGCAGACTGCATAGAGGAACCTGGTCCCCTTAGTGATTGATATGATCCAGGCTTGCAGCATACAAGGTAAGAGGCAAGTCTGTGCATGTGTAGAGAATATGCTGAACCCAGGGTTTGCTTGGTGAAATGGAGGAAGTAAACTTTAGGGAATTTTGAGAAAAAATTCTGTGAAATAAATTTATAATTAAGGTATCTTTGGTGTGGAAAAAAGTCTTCTCTATTAGCAGTAATTATATTAATTTATTTTACCTTGATTTTTGCACAATGATAAAGACAAAAAGACATAGACATTCAATAGATTAATTCACAAATTTTAAGTATGTGCAGTACTGGGGATTCTGCCAGGCACTGCGGGTAATCTGAAATATAAAAGCCTAAATTAGTGCTCAAGGAAGACACAATCAAGTGGAGGGAGCTACAATATGAACACATATTATCATAGGATAAGGTAGAGAGTGACATACCTCTTACGTTGAGCAAAGTGCTAAGGGAGTTTAGGGGGATACGATTATTTCCCATAGAGGCTGGGCTGGATTAAAGAATGCTTTGTGAAGGAGGGGACATTTGAGTTGGGTCCAAAAGGATGGGTAGAAATTTGATAGCTACTGATGAACTGGAGGGTAGACTCATGGCCAAAGGTACAGTGATGAGTTTAGGGAAAAAGGAACAATTCTGTTTTGTTGGTGTATGAAGTATAAGTAGGAAAGTAGTAATAGATCATTCAGGAAAGGTAAGATGAACCATACCAAGGAAAGTTTTAAATGCCAAACTATCATTATTACTAATTAAACAATTAACTTTTTATTATTCCCCTTACTGTGTGTTAAAAATAGAACTACCTGCTGTGTGTAGACATATATATATATATATAAAATAAGGAAACATGGTCTATATGTGTATAGGAAATAAAATACAGTTTCCCAAATTTAAATTGTCTTCAACTTCATAAGTATTCTGGCTTTTTAAAATGCTTTGTTTAAAATGGTATACACCTGTAAAAGACAATTTGGTATTTTCCATTAATGTTACTAACATATTTACCCATTAGCTCATCAATCCCACTCTCAGAATTTTTCCTGTCAATATATCTGTACACATACAGAAATGATATGTGTATGTATTATAACACTGCTTATAATAGTGAAAGTTTGGAAATAACCCAAATGTCCAATTGTATGGAATTGGTTAGATATTAAGATCTAGCCACACCATGAAATACCAAGAACCTCTCTACGTAATGATATGAAAAAATCTCCACTCTATATTATTCAGTTGCTTTTAAAAAGCAAGGTGCCTAATAATGTACATAGTGTGCTAACTTCCGTTAGGAAATAACAGGGCATATATAGGTGCATTGCTTGCATTTTCAAAAAGAAGCACTGTAACTACTAAAAGCAGTGACCTATAGGAGACAAAGTTAGGAAAACAGCTGAAGGGGCATTTTTTATATTGTTTTGATTTTTGAATTGTGTGAAAATATTGTCTATTTTAAAAATAAAACTATTTGAATAAAAAGTAAAACAAAATGCTTTGTTCATATTTACATTTAGTTATATTTATAATTAACTTTGTGTTTATATTAGATTTCTACTTACCTATCATTAACAATTGTATTGATTGGAAAGCTAGTTCAAATAGCAAAATAGGTTTCCATGGACCGACCCATGGCTACTTTTATCAGTACCTAGACTATTACTTATTGAGCTTTAATCTGTCTAGGTTATGAAGATTCCATGACTTGTGTTCTCTTTCCTTAATTTTTAAGCATGTAAGAGTTCATGAGCCAGATATAGTAGCCAATATTTAACATTAAACATCTAGGATATATACGGCCACTACTTAATAATTCCCCTGACATTGACTTTCTATTCTATATTCTCCCTAGTTCTAGTCTGTTGTAGGTGGAATTTGCCTCCCCAGATTCCTGACTCCTAGTGTATACACACTTTCTTCCAGTTATTCAGTCAAACACCAATCTAGGTGTTGCTATAAAGGAATTCTGCCGATGTCACTTAAGGTCCCAAATCACTTGATCCTAGATTGTCTGGGGTGGAGGGCTGACATAATCATATCAGTCTTTTAAATCTGGTTCTGGTGGTAAGAGATAGGGGAAGTCAGAGAGATTTTAAACATGAAAGGGACTTAACGGAGAAAATCTCGGTTGCTGGCTTTAAAGATAGAGATAGGTGGTTGCTCATGTGCCGGGGAATGCAGGAGGCCTCTAGTTGTTGAAAATGGCCTCTGGATGAAAAGAGGATGGACTTCTGTCCTACAACTGCAAGAACTGAAATTTGCCAACAACCTGAATGAGCTCATGTTCATATTTATCAGGAATATTTTAATGGTATATTTTTCAGATAGTTCCCTATAGTGAGTTGCAGTCAGGTTCATAATATTTTTCCTTTTTGTCTTTCTTTTCAAAAATTATGAAGTATTTCAGACATAAGAAAAACTCTAGAGAATATTATAAGCAAACACTTTGTATCCCTTATCTAGATTAAGAAATAAAAATAAAATATCACTGACCCCGAGGAAACCTCTGTGTACTCTGCCCCAATCCTGTTCCCCTTGCTTCCTCACTAGAGGTAATCACTATCTGGAATTTGACGTTTCTAACTCCACGTGTGCTTTTATACTTTCTTTAACATGTACATATCCATAAATAATATATGACTATTATTTAGGTTTTTTAAGCTTTTACATAAATGGTATCATGCTGTCTGTGACTACAAACTGTTTTGTTTTGTTTTTGTCCCCAATGTTATGTTTTTGAGAACAGTATTATTGTATTTGAGCTCCTAGTATCGCTGGCTGAATCCTGAGCAGTCCCCCACCCAAGAGTTTATAAGAATGTTGGGAGCAATCACACATAGGCAACAATGAATAAGAAATAAAGTTTATTGCTCCATAGAAAGGACAAAAGTACCCCAGGAAAAAGGGTCAGGTCCCCTGGAAGTGAAGCAAGTGTGTGGCCAAAAGAATGGATTGGGCCTTTATGTTGGGTAGGGGTTGAGGCTAGGGAAGATTTCTTTTGCACAGGCTGGAAGTTTGTAAGGTTTGAACTTCCCACTGGTGCCAAAGGATGAGTGGTGCACTGGCTTTCTTATCTAAGTTGCCCAGATGTAGGACAGGCAGAGAAGAGGAATGAGGATCTAAAAACTGTCAATGGTCAACCATTGAAAATTGAATAAGCCTCTATATTACAGCCATGTTGGGAGATGTAGCTCTAGCTCATTTTTGTTGTATAATATTCTATTTTGTAATTATGTCATTATTTATCAGTTTTTCTTTTAGTGAATATTTAGGTTATTTCTAATCCTTAGCTAATCTTGAAAAGTGCTGCAGAGAACATTCTTATATGTGACTCCCTGTTCATATGGGAGAATTTCTCAGAGTATATACTTAAGGATAAAATTGCTAGGTCATAGGGTATGCATATTTTCTACTTCACTAGATAGTTTCAGTTGCTCTCCAAAGCGGCTATACTGGTTATTACCCTTTCTAGTTGTGTATGGAGTTCTTGTTTTTTCACATCCTTCCCAATACTTGGTATTGTCAGACTTTTTAACTTGTACCAATCTGATGGGTATGATACAGAATCTCATTTTTTAAATTTGTATTTCTTGACTGTCAATCAACATTAAGACTGAACATCCTTTCCTGTATTTATTGTTTATTCCATTTTCTTCTTCCATGATCTAACCTCTTTTACCCAATGGTTTGATTTTATATTGGGATATTTGCCTTTTTTTGTTGTTAAAAATCGATCTATAGGACTGTTTTTACATGTTCTAAATATTAATACTTTATTAACTATATGGCCTGTGATAAATTTCTTCACTTTGGGGTTTGTCTTCATGTCATTTATGGTGTCTTTTAGTGTACAGAAATTTTAAAATTTAACTTAGCTTAGTTTATCAATCTTATCCTTGGGTGGTCGTTTTAAAATCTTGCCTAAAAACTATCCTTTCCTAATCCAAGGTCATAAAAATATTTCCTGTATTTTCTTCTGAAAGTTTTAAAGTCTTTTTGTTCACATTTACATCCTTTATTCACCTCAAATTTGTTTTAGGGAATGATATGAAGTTGAGATTGCAGTATATTTTCTCAGTATGGACAACCAGCTATCCCAGCATCCTATCTGCAGTGATTTGCAATGTCTCTTCTGTTACACGATAAGCTTCCATATATAAGTGGATCTGCTAATAGGCTTCCTATCAGTCTATTTGTTCTATCCCTGTGCTAGCCTTACTCTGTCTTAAACCGCATTGTCTTATTTATTATAGCTTTAGGATACACGATACATGATATTTTAAAGAACAGATGTCTTATTGAGACTTCCATCCATGAACGTTTGTTTCTTTAACATCTTTCAAAATCTTTTTTCTTTTATTTTTATAAATGTCTTACTTGTTAAAGATTTATTTCTAGATAACTTACATGTTATATTGCTATTATAAATAATACCTTTAAAAATTGTATTTTTGAACTATTTGTTGCTGGTTTTTGGAAATGCACTTGACTTGCATAATCATTTATCTGTTGGTTCCTTTAGATGTTTTTAGGTACAAAAGCATAAGAGTTGAAAATAATCACAGTTTTATGATTTTTTTCGTATTCTTTTATCTCTTTCTCTTAGTTTTCTATTAGCTATATATTATATATATAGTAGCTTAACACTTTGTAAGCGGGCATTTTCCCGCCAAATCACGTCGTAACGCGGGGCTTTTTTGACATTTTCTCGCCAAAATTAGACTTTCCGTAAAATATTCATATCTTTCGATCTATTTGATATTTTTCTATGAAACTTTCAGTATTTTAGTTTAAAAAGAGGTCTCTATTTATTTACTTTGCAAAATTTTTCCCGGTTCCAACTAGAGGCGATATGACGAGTTTACTGGTTTCCCACAAACAATGTATTAATATAGTATATGTATAGTATATGGTATATACCGTATGTATGATATTATAATCCTGTAGCTATATTATATAATAATATACTAATTATATATAAGTATGTTATATAATACAGCTATAGCAATACCTTGAATATTGTTAACAGACACTACAAGAAGAAATGCTGTCTCACCTATAAAGAGCTATCTGTGATTCCTTTTTAGTGACAAGTGGAGGAGCTAATTTAAGTTGCTAGGTTCAATAATTCATAACTAGAATTAGACCTGTAAAAACATTCCAATATTTGCCTGAAATAAAATTGAATATGCTGCTTTTCAGGATCCATTAGCTTAGGCTCAACACTTTAAGTCAATTTTCCAGAAATGTCAGTAAGTTTATATTGACACAGCTGACCCTTGTTGGTAAGTGTTCCTCTGGACCAACGACAGTGTAAAATATTAAGTATGAAAGGATAGTGCGTTATCCTGCTCAGGCTCCCATAACAAAATACCATTGACTGGGTAGCTTAAACAACAGAAATTTATTTCCCCACAGTTCCGGAGGCTAGGATTTCTAGATCAAGGTCCAGCAGGGTTGGTTTGTGGTGACACCTTCTTCCTGGCATGCAGATAGCCACCTTCTTCCTGTGTCAGATCAAGGCTTCACCCATGTTACTTCATTTAACTTTTAATTATTTCCTTATTTCAAATATGGCCACACTGGGAGTTAGGGCTTCAAAATATGAATTTGAGGGGACACATTCAGGCCATAACAGATTGATGTTTAAATGCGCATTGCCCAGGTTAACTGGCCTTCTTCATTCCCTGTATAAAAGGCATACATGCTCATGGCATGACCCATGCTGGTGCCCAGAAGGCTGCTCGCCATGCCCCACACTACCACGTCCACATGTTGTGTGGTGAGCTCACTGAGACTCACTTGTGTTGATTCCCAAATTTATTTGTGCCATTTTGTAACTTAATTTAATATGATGCAAATCAATATATATATATGAATATCAAAAGAAAATGTTATTGTTTCTATGAAAACTAAATGGACAATTCCTGAAAAGATGTAATAGTTTTAAAAAACTGTTGTTGAAATAGTGAAGACAGTTATAAAAGATTAGAAAACGATACATTAACATTTAAGATCTGCATCAGATTTTTTTCTCAAGAGTCATTAATTCTCATTCCACTGTAAAGAAACTGAAACTGAATATTGTAGCAAATGCATTATATGTATTGTTTATACAAACATGTGGATAACATGGAACCCCCAAAATCAGCAGAGTCAAAGAATAGATTTTAATAAGGGCTGACAAATCATGTGCAATTACACATTTTATGTTAAAATAAAATGTTAAGGCATATTTTTATTATTTTTAACTGCTGTTAGTATTTTTAAGGCATATTTTTAACTGCCTTTAGTAACCTTCGAAAAAGTCTTCTGTCATACAGCTAACCTGGGCTGTGTTGGGGTCATATTTAGTATGCTATTGATGACTTAGTGTCTGAGCCGCAGGTAAAACTCCGGTCTTCAACTGTGTCTCTCTTGTTTGCTTAGCTCCGCGGCCGGCTGCCAACATGCATAAATAGAGGAGGTGTGTGCGAACACCAGCTATCAAATGGTTGTGCTTTTCATTCACACCATTAAGTTTTGAAGCCAAAAGATAATGTGGTGATTGCACTAACAGATACTACTACACAGGATCCCAGGAGAAATGATCCTAGGAAAAATAATATATTCTAGGATATTGCTTTTTGTTTTAGCTGTGGTGATTAAAAAGATCTTAATTTCTTAACTTTTGTACATGTCATGTGTGTCAAGTGTTCCACAATGGTAGATACTAATAGTGCTCTAGAGGTAGACACTACCTTTCATCCAAAGCATTCACAGTTTTCATTAGATGCTTTCCTTTGTCTCCACAACACTACAATGGGGGTAAATAGCAAATAATTTAGGTTTTCATTTTCAAATAGGGGTACCACACCCAAGAGTAGCCCAACTGCTTACTCAGATTCTCCTGGGATTCTTCCAGTTCTAGTCTTACTCTCCTCCACCAGACCCACATGTTCAGAAAGTTGACATGGAGGCCAGGTTCTCTAGACACTGCTTGGGACCCTTCAGGTATTTGCTGCCTGTTGCTCTCTCTTTAAAGACAATGTTAAACAGCTGCTGGAGAACTGCTTCTCCTCCAGTGTTCCTATTCCCGTGCCATCCCAGCAAGACTTTCAGTTAATCCCAACAGGACAGAGGTTGTGAGAATGGAGAAGAGAGCCACTTCAGCTGCAATCTGACAGGGCAATGATTGCCTTTAACTGCTAACTAGTAAAAGCTTTGGCCAACTACGTATTTCCAGATTACTTTGTGTGATCAGCATCATAGTGACAAATACATTAAACTGACTCAAGGGGCTCTTTGAATTCTAACCAGAATGGGCAAATCATAGTTAACAGGGAATGTTGAGGTTAATCTCTGGTTCCTTTGGATTGTCTAAATGAAAATGATTTGGGCTTATAGCAACCACAATTGAGGGAGAGAAATTTCTAAATCAGTACAAGACAGTGGTAAACCAAAAGATTCTTAGAACTGGGAGGAACATTGGAAACCATAGTCCAAATGCTTGTTTTACAGATTAAGAAATAGCCAACATGTTTCTTGTCAGGAACACTGTGGACATGTGGGTGAGACAGTTCTTTGCCTTCAGGGACAATCCCACACGTTGCAGGATGCTTAGCATCCCTGGTACCTGCCCACTGAATCCCAGTAACCTTCACAGTCATTATGACAACCAAAATGCCCACACAAATTTCCCAATGTGCTAACAGAGTTGTACCTCACCCTTTTGGAAACTCCTGAGCCAAACTGCTCACAACCAGGAAACATATGCTAACACAGCTGGTTCACTAACAACACTTTTTAAACTTCAATGTGCATGAGAATCAACCAGAGATCTTGTTAAAAATGCAGATTCTGATTCAGTAGGTCTGGGATGGAGAGAGGGTGTGCATTTCTAACCAGCTTGTAGGCGGTGCCGAGATTGTTAGTTTATGGATTCCACTTTGAGCAACAAGAGTCCAGGGATCTAATTGAGAGGATGTCTGAACTGTCTTGATGTCCTTTTCAGTTCATTTCCTACCTACAGTTGTGACTATGTGATGCCAGAACAGGGTATCTGCTCTACGCATGGGCTTCTCAGGAGATCTGTTCTGGCTTTGCCGTGACGACTCTCCCCTAATCTGTTCCTTTGCCTGGGTGACCTAATGGCAAACTACACCTTCGCCTTTCTGCACAGCAGGCTTCAGACAACTTTTTTCTTTCCAGAGCCTGACTTTATGTAAGACCCTCTATTATAGTGATGCTCTCACCTGTCCAGGTGCACCTCCTGGAAGCCCAGCTGAGACCAAAACCAGGCTCCTACTTGCTAGGTGAGATGGTAGAGGTGGTTGGGGTCTGGGAGAGCCTATGAGCTGTTATTTGTCTTGGTGACAGAGCTGACCAAGAGCCTGAGTTTCCTGACTCCCTGCTCAGAGATCCTCCCCAGTGGCCCATGTCCTCATTTCCATTCTATTCCTACCATTCAGTGAAACTATGTGTCACTCAGTACATCTGTTTACCTTACCAAGAAACTACCACCCACTCTCCTTTGGCAAGAGGGCTCCTTATGGATCAGCTTCCTGGTTGAAGTGCAATGTAGAGAGATTTTGCAACACGTGACAAGTGGCATACTGAGAAATATGTTCCTGCAGGCATTGCTGTCTTTTATTTATTTATTTATTTCCATTTTGGCACTTGAAAGTAGTTGGTGGGAAAACTTCGAGATCGGTCTGGGTCCATCTCCTGTGCTGATAAAACAATGAGGTATAAAGGAATTCAATTATTCTTTATAGGAGATCAGCTCCATATTCTCCACTATCTTTTCTGGTTCCCTCCATCCCTTTTCAGTCAAAGAAACAAGCCAGAAAATCATCTACATAGGTGGTAGGCATTTTATCAGGAAAAAGATACTCTGTAACCCCTCTGTAATGTCTGTCTTAGACTGGGTTCCCCTGAAAGCAGAGCTGAAAACAAAGGTTTGTGTGATTATAGCTTATTTGAGAATGGAGATTCCATGGAGAGGCAGGGTAGACAGGGAGAGTCAAACAGAGGGAAAGCAAAACAAAGCTACATTGTCAAGTTGGCCACTGCTACAAGTGACTGGAGCTGGATTCTGGCTGGCCCCTCTAAGAAGCTGTACTAAGTACACTCAAAAACTCTCTTACTAGCAGACGAAAGGAAGACATGATTTACCATCATCTCCTGTACCCCTTAGTCACAGATAAGCCCACGGGTGTTGAATGCCCTGAACTTCCAGATTCTGCAGGTGTGAGTACCCAGAGGGTTCCCGAAGGACCTCACTACATCAGGGCAGAGCCTTTCAAAACCTGTGAGGAAGTGCTAGAACAAGAGATGGAGTTGAGAGAAATTGTAATTACTGCCTAAGAGGCAATACTACTTGAGATAATGGAGGATATTTGGGACAGCTCTGGGAGTTCTGAGAAATGGAGACATCCTATTTGAAGTGTCTTTAGTGTGCTTAGCACAACCTCTTTTTTGAATGGGAGCCAATTCACTGATTTTCCAAAAGTTATGCTTCTAACCAGCATCCTGTAATCCTGCTTTATCACAGCAAGGGCCCAGATGGGGAGTCTGGAAACTCGGTTCTTAGAGAATTACAGACTCAGTTCAGACCATTTCCCAAATGTTAGTTTCTCATACTCAACTTTGAGTATAGGAAGACTGGACATAAAAACAACTTTGGAAAACTGGATATACATATGCCAAAGAGTGAAGTTGGGTGCTTACTTATACCATATACAAAAATTAACTCAAAATTCATCAAAGACCTAAACATAAAAGCTAAAACTATAAAAATCTTAGAAGGAAATACAGGGAGAAGGATTCATGACTTTTAATCTGACAACAATTTATTGGATATGACACCAAAGAGAGGCAAAAAAAAAAAAAGTGAAAATAGCTAAATTGGACTATGATGAAACTTAAAAACTTCTGTTTATCAAAGGACAATCAACACAGAATGGAAGTAAGCCTTTGCAAATCATATATCTGATAAGGGGTTGACATCTAGAATACAAAAAGACAAAAGGAACTCCTACAACTCAACCACAAAGATACCAAAAGCTCTATTTATAAATGGGCAAAGGACTTGAGTAGATATTTCTCAAAAAAAGATACATAATTGACCAATAAGCACAAGAAAAGATGGTCATCGCAAACCATTAGGGAAATGCAAAATCAAAACCATAATGAGCCTTTTGGATGGCTGCTGGATTAGTTTGCTAGGGCTCTTGTAACAAAATGTGACAGAACTGGTGGCTTAAAAAGCAGAAATTTATTTTCTCACAGTTTCGGAGGCTGTAAGTCCCAAAGTGTGGCAAGTTTGATTTCTTCGGAGGCCTCTCTCTTTGGTTGCAGATGGCAGCCTTTTCACTGTGTGTCTTTACATGGCCTGTCCTCTGGGTGTGTAGATGTCTGGTTTCTCTCTGTGGGTCCTAATCTTCTCTTCTCATAAGGACACCGTCAGATTGGATTAGGGCTCACTCTCGTGGCCTCGTTTTAATTCAACTTCCTCTTAAAGGGCCTATCTCAAAATATGGTTACATTTTGATTTACTGGGGTTGAGACTTCAACATAAGAACTTTTGGGGTGGGGCTGGGTTGGAGGGGAAACACAATTGAGTCCATATCTACTATCAGAAAACCAGAAAATGAGGAATGTGGAATATTTGGAACCCTTGTGCAGTGTTCGTAGAAATGTAAAATAATGCAGCTGCTATGGAAAACAATGTGAAGGTCTTCAAAAAATTAAAGAGAGATTTATGATCCAGCAATTCTACATCTGGGTAGAGACCCAAAAGAATTGAAAGCAAGGTCTTGAGATATTTGTACACACATGTTCATAGCACCATTATTCACAATAGCCAAAAGATGAAAGTAAACCAAGTGTCCATCGAGAAATGAATGAATAAACAAAATGTGGTCTATACATACAATGGAACACTATTCAGCCTTAAAGAGGAGATAAATTCTGACACATGTCGCAGCATGGGTGAACCTTGAGGACATTATGCTAAGTGAAGTAAGACAGTCGCAAAAAGACAAATACTGTATGATTCCACTGTATGAGGCACTCAAATTCATAGAGATAGAAAGTAGGATGGTGGTTGCCAGGGGCTGGGTTGGGGAAAGGGGTAAACGGGGTGTTGTTTAATGGGTATAGAGGTTCATTTCCACAAGTTGAAAGAGTTGTGGAGGTTGGTTGCACAACAATATGAGCATATTTAACACTACGGAGCTGTACACTTAAAAATGGTCAGGATGGTAAATCATATGCATATTTTACTACAGTTAAAGATAAATAAAATAAAACAAAATTTCTGTGGCGGTGATAGAGGAGGAAAGCCATCAGAAAATGCGTGAGGAGCTGGTTAATGCACGAATGAGATTGAGCAAATGGAAAATTTTAAGCCCTTATAAAACTGTTTTATTACTCAATGATGATGATTTAAACTACTAAATTTTGCTGACATAAATATCTCTGTTAATAGTTCCCGTTTTCATTACCCAGAAATCTGCTGCAAGGGCAAGAATGTGCCCAATAAATCTTGATCCCAGGCTTTGCTCACAAGGCCATGCTGCATAATGCTTGCAATCAGACAATGCACTTCAAGGGCAGTGACAGAACCATCCAAGCGGCTTAGGGGTGCCTCTAGCTCCTGCTGCATATCTACAGGGTTCTCTTCGGGAACTACTGGTGCAGGATCCTAATGAGCTTTGTCTAGCTGTCCTTAAATTAGTAATGAGAACAGCATGAAGACATCAGCTTGCAAGCTATTGCAAACTGGAAAATCTGGAGAGATGGTTACACTCTTAGTACTTGTTAATGCAGTAAGTCATACCTCTAATGCTAGAATTATGTGGCCTAACATGCAATCATCTTTGACATCCACCAGAAACTAAACATCATTGCTTATGTAAGGCCATGGAGAAGTGGGAAATACAAAATGCTTACAAAATTCTTTTACATTCTGAATAGGCTGATTTTCCATTTGAATTTTGCTGATCTTTATGCCACTTGCTTGGAACATTTTATGGACACGGTAATCTTTTCCAAAGACATAAATAAGATAGCATGTAATTCACTTTGGTTACATAGTAACTGTTTAATTAATTAATTAATTTGTATAAGTAGTTACAATTAGTAGTGAGTTTTCTTACTCATAACAAAGTTAATTAATAATATTCACAGTAAAATTAGCATTTATGAAGTGTGTAAGAGACATGACAAAACTCAGAATGAAGGGAAGGGAAGTTCATTTACATGACTAAAATTTGAGTTCTTACTGTGTTCTCAGAGTTGTTGCTATCAGTTTTTTTGGTTCTTATAAGGCAATTATTCCCATTGTTTTAAAATGTTCTTTATCAATTTAGTGTCAAGAAAGATTAATCCCACGTAGCAGAATAAAATCTTAATATAAAAAATGCAAAACCCAGTTTTGAGCACTGGTCTTTGAGACAAATATAATTTAGCATGTACAGGTAACAGTAACTACAATGAAAGGGCCTAGAATCATTTTATGTGATAAATGATTAACAAACCTAGGAATACTAATGTAGAGAAAGTTTGAGAGACAGGATTTGAAAAGTTATTGGGTAGAAGATAAGTTATGTTTCTATGGTACCAGTGGGTAGAAATTAAACATTTTGGCTAATATAAAGATGAAAGTTCCCATGGCTAGTAGGAATTTTTAAGTCATATACTAAGCTCTACAAAACGTAATTTTTTAATATGTCTATCTCATTTTATCTCAAGTCCCCATTTGCAAGAAAAGTCATTTCAGGGTAAACTAGGCCAGTTCAAGATTCCCCAGCAGGAGAGAATTTTTCTTCCCACAAGAAAACCAAGTTGCACACTAGGGAGTCAGAAGCGGCCACGCACAAACTGCAAACCTTATATAATAGCTTCTGGTTGAGCAGGGGAGCCAGGTGGGCAGGGAACATTTAGTCTCTCACTCTATCTCTTCTTTTACTTCCCCCCTCCCTTCCCTCAGTTCAGAGGATCATTATGTATTCAGAGGATGGGAGGAGGCAGGGTAGGGAGGAATTCACTTATTTATCCAGATCCTGCTTGAAGAATTTGACATTTTGAAGTCTTGCTTTAATTTGAAGTTGCTGCTTTAAGGCAGTGGAAGCTTTAGACTGCATTTCTAGTAGCCCAAATAGGTGAGAGGCACGGGGTGAGAGGTCTGAGGTGAGAACCCATCATATATATGGCAATCATCTTTTACCTCACCACCATTTATTGATGCTCAGTGTTGCCAAACATTGTTCTAGGCACTTTACATTTAATCCTTACCTATGAGGTAAACATTTTAACTGCATTTTACAGATGATGAAAATGAGGCTAACAAGATTAAGATCTCCAATATCACAGCTTTATAGAAACAAATCTGAGATCTGAAACTATACCTGCTGATCCAGAATTTGTGAGTTTGTGTTTTCAGTTCTATGTGACAGCCAATGCTGTGTATACAGGAATACATCAGCTTTAAACCACTGTGCTACCTTAGAATAGACTGTGGTCAGAGAATTGAAAATTCTTGATTACCTGGGGCATTTAGGCAAGAATAGAAGACCATTTGGCCGAGATAGTTTCTATTGGACAGCCATCTGTAGCTTCATTTCAAATAAATAGAACATTAAAGTTCAAAGAAAATAATCATTTAATGCAAACAGCCCATGAGTCAGAAGCATAATTTTCTTGTCTAATTCCGTAAAATACTTACTAAACTTTGGATGCATGGTAGTATTTATGAAACTGCAGTAATGCTATGACTGCAACAGAAAGTGTGTGTGGTTATATATACTGTGGCTGAGCACAAAACCATTGAAAAAGACACCTTTCCAATGAACAGCTCCTGTATCTGAACAGTGTTGACGGAATTCTAGAGTTATTTGACCTGCCTCACGATAATGTACAATCTCATAAAAAGATGAATTGATCAGAATATATGAGCAATGGAGACTGGGCATGAGCAAACCATGGCCACACTGCCTACTGGTTGTGACAGGCCCAGCATGACACTCTTTGGGGATGTGCCAGGAAAAACTGTGTCAGTTACTCAGTGATCATAAATGGTACAATGTGCCGTAGCCTCAGATGGGCCATGGGAGCAACCTGTTTGGAGCTCTTCTGCTCCACCCACTGTCTCTAGAAGTGAGTGACAGCTAAGAGTCACTGCATCTACTACCATGTTGCATAATAAGGCAGGAATGCCCTGGGAAATGACTGTTACTTTTGCTCTCTGTCTTTATACCAGTGAGTGTACAGTTGTGTTAGCATGTAGAGCATTGCTTTGAAAAATTGATATATGATTTTGAGGATTACAACACATTCAACTAAGGGCACATTCAACATACAGCATATAAAATGCAATACATAATAACAACTGCCTTTAAATATAATACATAATATAGACAACCATATTTACCTCATTGGCCCATTTTGCTTAAATGTTTCTGTTTTGTGTTTTGTTTTGTGTTCCTCAAATCCTAAAGGTGATGTGTTTTTAATATCTTCTACATGCTGATGACTCTCCAATGTAAATCTTGAACTTGAACCCTTTCCTGAACTCTAGATTCATATTATGCTGTCTGTGCCTAACTGACATCTCCTTTTAAACTTAGCTCTAATCCACTTCCCTAAACCTATTTCCCCCAGTGTTCCCCTAAAGCTATAAATCTAAGTGTCTTCCTTAATTCCTTTTTACCCTACATATAATCCATTCACAAATTAGTATCCTTTTCAAGTATATCCTGAATCTGTTCATGTCTTTCCCTCTCTATTGCTACCACCCTAGTACAAGTTACCATCACATTTTCTTCAGATCTTTCTAGTACTGTCAAGACTGCTCTCTTACTTCTACTCTGGCCCTTTGCCATTCTTTTTTTCACAAACAATCAAAGTGATTATATGTATACCGAGGGTGTCAAAAATATGAATACATGGGAGCGGCAGGTTAGCTCAGTTGGTTAGAGCGCAGTGCTCTTAATAACAAGGTTGCCGTTCAATCCCCACATGGGCCTCTGTGAGCTGCGCCCTCCATGACTAGATTGAAACAACTGCTTGACCTGGAGCTGATGGGTCCTGGAAAAACACACATAAGTAAATAAAAAATTGATATAAAAAATTGTATACACATATTAAGAAAGGAAAAATCTGTATTAAATTGTAATACTCAACATATACTGATAACAAAAGATGAATACAAGTCACGTTTGACTTCTGCAATTACAAGAGGTGTTCAAAATGGTTACCATCAGCATCCAGACATTCTGATTACAGCGAAGTACTGCTTGAGCAATGCTGACCAAATTATCCACTTGTATACATTTTTTTGGCACCCCTGTTATTGAAAGACTATCAGCCCTTTTTTCTTTTTCATTGACAAATGTAATAGTAAATTTCTTGCGAAGGTGAGAATGGATATTGAGTCCAATCAAATTTTCTCTTTTTTTCACTTTAGAATATATACAATTCTATTTGTCAATTATACCTCAATAAAGTTGGGGGGAGAAAAAAAACAACTAAAAAAATGAAGAGAGACTCTCTAGGAGAAGAGGGAAAGTTGAAATCATTACCTAATCCAGTCCTCTTGAATTTTCCTTCCTCTAAATATTAAATTTTCTCTTGATGAACAAGCATGCATTGTTAGGGTAGTCAACCTTGGAGACTACTAAAAACTTACTAATAATAAATATATTAGTTGGTACTAATATATTTGAAGACAGAATTTGGTTCTGATTTCATTTACAAGAGGAAGGAACCCCCACTTGGCTTTCCCGCCAAGCCAAGCTGTGCACTCTCCTCTCTTAGCTACTAAAGTCGACATGCAACGTGGTCTCTATCAGAACTACTCAACAGAGCAGTGAGTTCCATATGTTGCTGGGAAGCAGAGAGACACACTTTCAGAAGCACTTTCCTTGGGTGGCCCTCATAGGAGCACAGAATAATGATGCTTCTAATGATGGCCATCAGCTAGGAGTCTCTGTACTCCCAGGCTATGCCTGGGTAAAGCACTATGTATCTCTCTTGCCTGTTTGGAAAATCTGCGGTAGAAGAAGTTGAGTCCTTAAAAGGGCAACTAGTCAAGGAGGAGAAAAACCAAAGGAGTGTGGTGTCCTAGAAACCAAGGAGGATATGGCCCACCGAGTCAAATGCTGATCGTACTCCAGGGAGATAAGGACTGAAAGGCTTGAAAGGTTCTAAGAGACTTTGGTAGGAGTGGTTTTAGTCAAGTCACATGAGCCCTAGCGCAAATTGCCACAGGTTACAGAGAATGGCAGTGAGAAGTAGTAACAGTAGAAGTAGACAATTCTTCCGTAAGCTTTGATTGCGGTTCAGTGTCTTTCGGTTTCCTGGCTTTTTTGTTTTGCTGTGTGTGTGTGTGTGTGTGTGTGTGTGTGTGTGTGTGTGTGTGTGTGTGTTTAGATGGACAACTATTAAAACCTACCCCATAGGATTTTGGGGAGGATTAAAAGAATTAACATGAAATTTTTTTCTGAAAATTATAAAGCACCATAAATTTATAAATGTTTCTATGTATTACTTGGTATTTTTAGTTCTGAGGAAAGTCTGTGATTCTTCACATGGTGATCCCACCCACACCCCAAGAGCCATCTGTTTTTACATCTGGTTTAAAAAAAGTAGTGAGCTAGGAACAAGGGCTGGATGGAACCAACATTTCTTGACCCTCTTTGGTCCTCAGGTGGTAAAAGAAGGAAATGTCCTGTGATGCCACTACAAGAAAACCACCCCAAAGAGTTGTCTCTCTACAAACTATCAGATTTACTTTCTGAGAAGAAAGTATATTTTATTAACAGTGATTTGACTTTGGCAAAATGCTGAAAAGAAGCCAAAACATATGGTGATTAATTCCCTGAAATTTGCAGAGACTGTAAGTTCTTGGAAGATCTGGGAGCATAGATTTGGGCTGTGAGTGGCCTTGGCTGAGCATGAAATTTTGAATGGAAGTAGATCACTGAAAGGACCCACCGTGAACCCAGGTCCACAATTCCAGGCCTAGATGGCGTTAACTTTGATGTTCAGCTAGAGGAAGAGGTTGTCCCCAAAAGAAAGTGTGCCCAGTTAAAAAGCAATGACAACAACAAAACCTTGGCTTCTTTTCCCATCATGTTTCCAAGGTAGGGCAGTTAAACTGGGTAATAGGTATGTGTAGCGTTGAAGTGATATCAGGCATAGCTACATGTCATTGCAATTCTGTACCCTATAAATCCTGGAGTTGGATTTACTTTCACAAACAAGCCATTTCACTTTGCCCACATAACTAGATGATTCAACAGGTGGTTTATCTTAAGAAAACATCAAAACAATTTTCAGTATAAACTAACACACTATTTTAAATGACTGTTTTTATTTTCTAAAAAACAAAGCAAAAATTGCACCAAAGTTAAATTGGCAGGAAGAACTTTATTGAAGGTTATTACATTAGGGGATAAAGATGGCAGAACTAACTCCAAACCCAACTTCACTGAGGCAGAGAGAGTAAGGTTTTCTAAGGGTTGGAGTAAGCGATTGGAAAGGGACTAGAGCGCGTTAGAGGGAAGTCAGCCATAGGTCATCTGTGTTTGGTAATTGGCTTTATCCAGAGAAAAAATAAATTCCTGTCTTTATGGGACTTTTGCAACTTGGAGCAAGGTGCCTACTGAAGTTTAGGCTCCTACCCTCTCAACAGGACCTGGGCGATAAGGGTGCTTTCTTCTATAATGATTACATTTCAAAGAGGTGGCTCCCAGATCATTGAGAAAGATATTCCTGGGTTGTAAAACTGGCAAGAGGCTTTCAAAGACTTAAGTACAGTTCAAAGGGACAGAGAAATAATTTACAATTACAAGTTTTCTAAAGAAAATTATCAAACAAAAGGGAGGTCAGAGGTCTGAGAGTGAGGAAGAAGCCTGTCTAAAGTTTAGTCATGCTGATGGGAGTTTTAAAGTCGCCTTAGTCCCTGGTCACATGATAAATTATCCTTTAATAGTGAAATAATTTTTGCTCAGTTGAAGGACTCAGTGGTATATCAAACTCCACTTTTGTTTTCTCCAATGAAAAATACGATCTGTTCTAATTGTTGCAAACCTCTAATTCACAATGGAACATTCTGCAACGATAAAAATGTTCTGTCTTCTGCACTGTCCAATCCAGTAGCCACTAGCCACATGTGGCTACTGAGCACTTGAAATGTGGCTCGTCTGACTGTGGAACTGAATTGTTCATTTTAATTGATTTAAACTTATATAAATGTGGCTAGCGACGGCCATATTGGACAATGCAGCCTCCAAATCGATCTCACCATCGTTTCATCTGCAGAACAATCACTATTACCAAATGTTGTGTCTATGACCTGGGTCATTCTTCAAGTAGGAATTATCAGTGGAGTTTAGGGATTCTTAAACTCACTTCGCAGGATGGTGGTAAGAGTTAAGTAAGATACTGTAGGTGAAAGTGCCTAGCAAAATGCCTACTACAAAATAGGTACCCAACAATGTTACCTTCCTTTTCAGTCTCCTTGCAGGGGCACATAATGAATTTTGGCAGGGTCTTCACAATTTAGAACATAACAAATAATAGGGCTTGGGTTGTATGAGTGTGATAGGAGCAGATGTGTTAATGTTCCTTCATGTTACAAGGCACAGATGCTTTGGCTGTTTTGTGAGCTGCAGGAAGTCAATTCTTCTTGGAAACAATCATCTTCTTTATATTGACTCAGATAAAATGCCAAATTTTTAAATGCCAAATTTGTATTACTCTCAAGACATTTCAGATTAAACATCCATTATTTCATGATATTGTTGATATACTCTTTTCCTCAGAAGAATTAAAACGAACAAAAGCTATGAAAAGGCTAAGTCAGAACACCCATCCTCTGAAGATTTCTCTGCTGTAAAGACATGATTTTGTATATTATATGTTTTTAAAGGAACTTATCTCTTCTACTGACAGTGAATTACATCTTTAAAAATGTGAGCTACACAGAGGAAAAAAGGAAAAATAGTATCTATCATGGGGGAAAGAGAATGATTTGGCAAATGTGTTTCAGCAGAATGAGAGGATCTTGGCATACTGCAATTAGCCTTAGTCTGAAACGAAGCTGTAGCCCCAGCCATGAGGAATTCACGTTATTAAGCTATGGTCATACAGTGGCTTTCTCCCAGATACTGTGTTCTTTCCTACGTCTGGCTTGGCTTTGTCACCAGTATCGGTCAATGTCCTGCATTTTCACTTGTTTTCAGTAGTTCCATCTCAATTTTCTCGTGGGAATTGTACATTGATAAGATGCACCAAGAGATGGTAAAATTTTTATAACTTGACCAGGGTATTTATATTAAGAGAATAATTATTTTGAATGAACTACACTTATTCTTTCTGATTCAAGAGTTTGGGGTATTGTATTCAACCAAAAGCAGAATAATGGAACACCTGGTTTCAGATACCACCAGGTTGACACTTTAGAATAAATGAATTTTAGCGGTTCATTTCATAATTGGTCTGAATAGGAAGGTGTCACATACTGCTTTTTTTATTTGGAATTTTATGCCAAACAGATATGACCTATTACTCAATAGTTAAAAAGATTTATTTGTTTAAGCAAAATGTACCTAAAACAATTCATATTTATACGATGTAGAAATGATAAGTTTATAAATTTGCTAAATACCACTAAAACAAATTCCAATAATCCATTTCAGATATTTAGTTTACAAAATTTCAATTTATACTTTTAAGGGACATACGTACCTATGTAATATAAGACACAATTATATGTTTTCTTTTCCAGAAATTGAACTTATAATAAACTGAGGAAGGAAAATAACATGCCAGACAAATTCTATGTGCCAGATGCACATATGAAAAGGACTCTTAGTCCAGTTTTGTCAATGTATTTTTAGTTCCCATTTACCTTGCCCTGAATTCACTTGACTTTTTCACTTTCAACCATTTCATGATTCCTTTGGATACAAGTCATGTTTATGTTGTTACGACTGACTAAACATGCTAATATTCTACAAGCACATTGTAACTTGCTTTCACTTATTTTTTATCAATTAAGATGCATATTAATTTCACATGAATATCTGCTGAATTCAGCATATAAATTTTTTTTAATTAAATTTATTGGGGTAACAATTGTTAGTAAAATTACATAGATTTCAGGTGTACAATTCTGTATTACATCATCTATAAATCCCATTGTGTGTTCATCACCCAGAGTCAATTCTCCTTCCATCACCATATATTCGATCCCCCTTACCCCCATCTCCCACCCCCCACCCCCCACCCCCCTTTGCATATAATTTTAAGTATATTTTATAGGAATATACTTATTTATAAGCGTTAAAAAACTAAGCCAAAAATAATTAAGCCAAAAATTAGGAAATTGGGAGGTGCTTAAAATTTCAGAAAAAAATCACTCACGAAGTTAGTCCCTTATGATCTTTTAAAAGACATGGTATATTGTTTTACCTCATCATAGATAATCTCTTCGCATAATATTTTTTGTCTACAAATTCAAATGTAACTCCTTTTAAAAACCTGAGGTAAACATTTCTGGTAATGAATTGCTGACCAGTATCTGGTTTACATTGGCCCTTTAAAAACACTTCAGTGCTTGATTAAAACACACACACACAAACACACACACACACAATTCTGAATATATTCAAGATGTAAGGTAATAGGTAGCTTCAGCATAACATATTTTAATTTTGAAGTTATTTGTATCAGTTAATCCTATAAATGCTAATACTGTAATAGGTAGACTAATTCTTTCCAAGCGTGACTCCTGGGACATTGCCAATATCTGTTTCTTTTTTTATTGTTTGGCTCCTTTTCATGTTTATCACATAAGCTATACTTAGACATTCACCTAAACAATTATCATTCCGATCACTGTACAATTTGCTTACTTTATTGAAAACGTTCAATCTTACAGTTTCAAAGTTGTCGGTTTTATTTTTTACTTGTGGACTACAGGAGCTATTGCATTCGAAACACAAGTATATTTCTGTGTCCACCTTCCACACCATCCAGCTAGAATGAAAGGATAACGCCTCAACAATTGTGTTAAGTTCACATTCTTGGGTTCCAAGCAACACTTTCAGAAAAGGTTCCCTTTCTTCTTCGCTATTTCCAAAATAAAGAAATCCTATTATAGAATTAGTTCCTATCATGAATGGGCTGCTTCTATCATGGAATCATAGAATCTTAGAGTTGGATCCAGTCCCATCCCGCTCAATTCAAGATAACGTTATTTAGCATAATTTAGCACCACTAATGGATTTAGCCTTGGCTTCAGTCCACCAGTGATGGGAAATTCATGAAAACCTTGTTCCATTTATGGCATACTGCAAAGCCCACTGGTTTTGGAAAGAGAGAGGCTGGATTACAATTCCAGTTCTAACAACATGAGATAGGGCAAAGTTATTTGCCTTCTCTGACTCTTGGATTTCTGGCTTATTTGTGGCATATAAGTGCTCAAAATATAACTAATGACAAACTATGAAGGTAAAACAAGTTAATGTAAAATATGCTCAATGATTGATAACTTCCCTGTCCCTACAGAAAGAAAATTATTTCTTCTGTTAAACCCAAATCTAACTCTCTGTGAATTAATTCATTCAATAAATATTTATAGAACAATGTTCAAGGTACTGTATATAACACTGAACAAGGCAGAAGGGACCTTATTCTCAGGGAAATTATATTCTAGGGAGAAGAAAAAGACCAACAAACACTAAGTAAATGAATTAAATTTACAGGAAAAAATTAAGTGACTAGATGATAACTTTTATAAAGAAGACATAGGGTTATATATTCACTCCCGGGTGGCCACTTCAGGCAAGATGCTGAGGACATGTCACTTAAGCTGAAGTTTAAATGACATTTCTATCCTGTGATTCTAGTTATGCTCTCTGAAGCAGCCCAGAAAACAAAACAAAACAAAATAAAACCTTTCAAATTGTTGAAGGCAAGTAATATGTCTTCCGTTAGGTTTTTCTTCCTTAAGCTAAATATCATCAGCCCCTTCAACTATTTCTTATATAACATGATTTCAATCCAACATTTCAACTGGGAAGACTCCAGTTTTATCAACATTGTCTTTTCAATGTGCCCTTAGGATGAAAACAATATTCCAGATGTAGCCCGAACCATGTGGAATAAAGAGAGAAGAGCATCTCTGGCCTTGATCTGGATTCTCTATTTCACTAATGGTGCATAAACTGGCACTGTCTTTTTTTGGAGTGACTGCAAATCAACACTAAGTTGTCATCAACTAGAAGTGCCTGGTCTTTTCCATAGAACTTTTGAGATATATTTGCCTCCTTCCTATGCACACAATTGTTTTCTATACCAGAGCTTTGCATCTACTTTTGCTATAGTTTATCTTGTTAGTTTCAACTGAATTTTTCCAGACAGTGGAGAGTTTTTGAATTTCAAGTCTTTCTTCTACTACGTTAACAATTCTTTAATTTCCATGTCATTCATAAATGTAATTAATATGTTGGTAGGCCTATAAAATAGACATCCAACAAATACACAAGTATTTCAAAGCCATGCTAGATTATTTACGAAATATAATTTGCCCATGAGAAAGAAAAGTCATACTACTATGGACGATATCCTCCTATGTTTTCTTTTTTTTTTCCAATTTTTTTTTAAATTGGGGAATATTGAGGAACAATGTGTTTTTCCAGGACCCATCATCTCCAAGAAAAGTCATCATTTTCAAAGTGCGACTGTGGTGTTATGAGCACTGTGCTCTAACAAACTGAGCTGCCCCCTCCTATGTTTTCTAAATTATCTGTATTAAACATGAGCTATTTTTATAATTAGGAAATAAAGTTAAAAAATATATATCACATTACTTTACAAAATAATATGCCTTTTACATTTTCATCTAAAAAGTTGATGAGTGTTAAAGAATAAAGACAATGATAAAGCCCTGTATCATTCTATTAAAGATTTCCCTCCAGGCCAATACAGGGTTGTTCGTTCATTATTAATGTTGTTAATTAAACCCAACTCTTCCTGGGCAATTGTAACATATTAATAGTTGTATCAATATAATATCTTTATCAACGTAATGATCCAGAAGGATGAAGGCCTTTCATTCCATGTTCTTATATTTGTTAGAATTTCAAAAAATGGGATTGTCTGCAGGCATTTCTCCTTCTACTTCTCAGTTTTAAAAAACAATTTTCTCAAGAATTTATAGAAATAATGATTAACTATTTGAGTCAGTCAAGCATAAAAAAATAATATTCTTTTCTGCTATAGTGTATGCTTAAAAAATTAAACAAAAGAATTTAGAATTAAAACTTTGAAACTTGGCATAAAATGACTACTCAGAGGACCAAGAATGCATTTCTGAGTGTGGGAAAGCATTTGCCTTTGAGAAAAATTTAGAATAAAAAAAACATTTTGCTGGGTTTGGTCTGAGAATTAAGACCTTATTCAGAGAGAAATAGTTACATGATATAACTGTTTTGACACAATATACACACAGAACACAATGACCTTGAGAAGTTCAGTTCAATTTGAATTTTTAATGTCTCCTTTTATTTCCCAGGAGACCTGACCTTTGAAAGACTTTTTTTTTCCGTTTTTTGGTCAACTTTAGCTTAAAACTTAATTTGTGTCTTTTTTCTAAAATTTGCCAGTGAAGCAGGGAAAAGCAGAGATCACCACCTTAATAACATGGCCCTCTGTTCTCCATGTCTTCCAAGTCACTTGCTTCTCTTAGGGTGAGAGCTGAGGTGGAACATGATAGGTCAGTTGCTGCATAAGCTCAGGTCAGGAAAGAGGGAGGGGCCTGAGATGAAGAGTGATTTTTGGCTGATCAAATATGGTGATGTGTTTCTTACAGTTTTCCTTGGAAAGATTACATATAGTCTTGATAGAGATATTTATTACATCGTATCAGATGTCACATAAATGATAGTCATTGATTTTGACTGAAAGCTACCAGACGAAGATGTCATTCTGCATCGTATTGCTTAAGATGGAAGTTAGGTAAAGTCCTGAGCATGTGCAATCCCTCCATAGTTAGCCTATCTCTTCAAGTGCAGGTTAACAAACATTTATGCAACCTCTACTAAGCCCCAAGCACTAGGGATTCAAAGATTAATGAAGTAGAGGTCTTGCTCTCGAAGAGCTCGCAATCAAGTAAGAAAAAGATACACATAGATGTGACAAACACAATAAAGGTATGCCCAGGTTACTGTATGATCACAGAGGGGCACCCCCTTACCCAGCCCAGAGGAGTTCTAAAGGAAGTAATACCGTGTAAGCCCAGATAACAAACTTCTCAAAACAGCATGTTCATCTCTGTCTCCCTGGCACCTAGCACAGGGCCTAATAAGTGCTTGATAAATATTTGCTGAACTGAACTGAGTGGACTTTATTGACATTAAAAGCTTTTATGCAAGATAAGAAGGGCCGATTTAAGGTGCATTGTATATTTGTATTAAAGCTTCAAAGAATTCAAGTATATCCTGCTTATTTTCTCCGCGACACTTATCACACCAAAACTTGTATACATTACTGTCTTTATTTGTCTGCCACCCTGTAACCCCTAAGAATGCGAGCTCCTTGAAGATGGGACTTGTATTCCCATTGCCTATAACTGTGGGTGGCATCTAGTAGATACTCAGTAAATATTTGGTGAATGAATATGGAGTCCAACAATAGTTACACAGATGAAAGGGCCAGTTTAAAAGAAAATTCAGTGAATTTTGCTTTACTTTCTTTTGGCTATATGAAGTGAATTTATGAGACTCTATATGAGAATTTAGTGCCTAAATTCTTGTTACCTAGGACAATGGTTCTTGGTCTTTTGAAAATCTGATAAAAGCTATTAACTCTCTCTATAGAAAAATACACCTCAAATTTTGACACCAATAAATATACAAAAATATCTGGTTGAGACCCTTGACCTAGTGGAGAAGGGCAAAAATTTTGGAGAATTGACTAGGACTTTTTTGTGGATTTCAGTTTTTTGGAAACAATTTTAATGTCCATCCATAACTGCCCTTTATCTTAATTTGTAAAATGGGAGATGTTAAATGATAGATGTGTCAAAGAAGCTATATTCTATTATATTATCTTGCTCAATATTGAAGCATATTTTGAAAAAATATATTTTTATTAGATTTGTCCTCCTTCTGATTCCCCTTAACTTTGTTTAGCCAAAAAACTGTTTTAGGTATATTGTATTCATATTATATCATTAATAAGTGAAAACTAGGCAATTATTTTAAAATGCATGAGATATAAGAAATTATTCTCCTCAGGTTGTTTCTTGAATTTCAGAGCACACAAAAAAGCACATTTTATTAAAAGAAAACCCACTAACTTTTTTATTATTAAAAGTATTGGGGTAACATCGGTTAATACCATTATATAAAAATTTCAGGTGTACAACTTTATAATATGGCATCTGTATACTCTATCATGTTGTTCCTTACTGAAAATCTCATCTATTTTTGTCACCTTGTAGTTGACCCTCTTTTAAAACCCACTAACTTTTGAAAATGGTTATCCAAAAGTGTCACAATCTGAAAAAGCTCGAGTTATAGAGAATTTCCCATATCAGGAGAGGTAGGCAGTATCTAAAATGGCTCCCAAAGATCCCTGTCTCCTGGTGTTAATATTTTGTGCAATCTCCTTCTTTGATTGTAAACTTAACCTAGTGACTTGCTTCACAAGAATAGAAGATGGCAAAAGTGATCACTGTCGCTGTTGAAATTAGGTTATAAAAGACTTCCATTTTACTCCTACTTTCTTTCTCTGGCTCTCCTCGCTTGCTTGTTGTGATGAAGCAAGTTGTCATGGGTGCTCTGCCCTATAGAGGGCCTCACATAAGAAGCAAGCCCAACCAGGAACTGAATCCTGCCAACATCCAGTCGGTGAGCTTGGAATCTGATTCTCCCCTGGTTGATTCTTGAGATGCAAGTGGCCCTGGCCATCACCTTGACTGCTGCCTTGTCAGACACCTAAGCCAGGGTACCCAGCGAAGCCTCCTCCAGCTTCCTGGCCCACAAAAACTGTGAGATAAGTATTACTGTAGGCCACTAAGTTTTGTGGTAATTTCTTACATATTAGTAGATGACGAATACATCAAGAACTACCTTACCTACAGCCAGGACACTCTGATGTGATAATTTAAATATTATTAAAATGGGCTTTAGGGTCGATGTCAATAAAACAATAGTATTTCATAGTAAGAGCAGCATATTTCCAGCAAAATTATCCTTACTAAGACTTCAATTGACTCATTTAAAAAAACTATTGAATTTCTTAGTTCTCGAGACAACCACCGTCTTGTCCCCTCCTAAGTTTTTCTTTATAGCATTCTGCTTCTGTTTCATTTCAACAGGTTAAATGGGGAGAAATATTATCAATGTCTTATTAAAACTGATCGATTTGATAGTTTCATTAAATGACTGTATAGAAATAAGGAGATATCTGAAAAGAAAAACCTATTATGTTTATAAAATAAATTTACATTTATATCTGTTGCAATTATTGATGGTTTTAAAATAATTGCCATGTGGTAGAATATTTATATATAAATTTCTAAAAGGAATCCCTCTAGGGAGATTTCAATTTTAGGCAGGGTTTATTAAATGCTCTTCGTCCTGTGAGAAAGTTATAGATTATAAAGATTGTCATAAGTAGAATTGGGAAAGAAAAGGAACTTAGAGAAAAGTAAACTGTATCACTGAAGGAAGACATAACTCTTTCCTCTGTGTTTCATATAGGTTTTAAAGTGGTTAATTCTGGAAAAATTATAATACATTATCTTCCTTAATGTATGGGGACTGGGAGGAGGGCATATGAAATAGTGGCATCTTTAGGTACAAGAAAATTAAAATACTATTTCTCTCTGTCTTTTTCTCTACTGCTCTTTAATTGTTCAGAAACTACAATAAGGCTTCAAATTTGTATGACTTTGTTCTTATGCTCTTCTGTTTTTTCTATATGCAGATTTTATGAAGAAAATATACAGATTAGAGGAAGATACTATGATTTTTAAAAATAGAACTATTTTATCCTGATGAGCTAGGCGTTAGTGTCTTTCCAATAGATATTATCAGGAGAATTGCACATGAACCTATTATATAACAAAGTCCAGGTGATTCATATTTGCATTAAGCAGAATGTTTTCTACAGGTAAGTATCTATCTCCCTGTAGATAGGGCAGCCAAGTCAAAGTATGGATCAAACTCTCTGGACCTTAATCTGTAAAACTAACAAGCTTTGATTCTCTGAAAAACCTAGATAGAGCGTTTCTGAACTTAATTCTAAGAACTTGAGGGCATTTTGGTAACTCTTTTTGACAATGATTTTTATAGTTTTGCTCTAAATTTGATGTGTACTGGAAGTTTCCTCCTTTTTCTGCTTATCATGGCCTTTTCACACTTGTTCCATGTTTTTTTTTTTATTTTTATTTTCCTTGGCCTTTTCATTTCTTGTTCCATGTTTATTTTTATTTTTAATTTTCTTGCTTCAGGAGTGGCTTAGTAAAGTACGAAGAAAGGAAAGGACTGAAAAGAGAGTGTGTGGGATTATTATTGTCTCTGTGCAGTCTGGCTCATCTGATAAAACTTAATTTCTGCCTTGCCCTTGTTCTCCACCACACGGAGGCCATGGTGGGGGCATAATAACCTCAGGTCTCTCTAAAGCCCAATTGAACAGCATAACACAGCAGGCTTCATAGCGAAAGGAGAGGAATGTGCTTTGAGAATCTATCTTTTAAGCTCTGTGAGCCACAGATGATAAAGAGGCTGTGCAGGATAGAGATGAAGGTGGAAGAAGCACAGGGCAAATGATTGGCTACTTCTTCCAGCTTTTTTTTTTTTTTTTTTTTGCTTATGGTTCCAGCAAGAATACCTATCTCCAAATCTGAATAGGAACAGCCTGGAAATAATTACATATAAGGTACCTATATCAATATAAATTCTACTCTAATTTGGAAACCTTGAATGGTTGAATGGATTTGCGTGGAAAAGAAGTACCCGAAGCCTGATTCTTTTCAAACCCCCAAAGTAACTTAATAACTTTCCTACCAAATCTATGCAATTTTTTTCTCCTGCCCAAAGGTTCCTCAATTTACTCTCAGAAATTGGACAATGTCTTCAAGAAAACAGTTTGGTCCTGCTGTTTCTACTATAGCAAAATTTATTTTAGCACGTCAACTTTCCACTCTGCCCTTGTGCTTTCTGTCAGGTCTTTTCATCTGTCATGAATGAATCTCTTATATAACTCTCCTGAGTACAACTTTTCATGTACATATTCTTCCTCTCCCATAAACCAGAGGGTCTGGAGCCCTGCCACTACTTTAGGAGCTTCAGCTTAGAACTAGAGTTGAAATGCCAAGTTTCTGTGACATTACAGATTGATGCCTAATGCTGGCTTAGTTGTATTTTTGGCAGGTCACTGGATGCTAACCACTAGGTGTAACCCATGGGCTCCAAGTTAACAAAGTTGATGTGTTTTGAGTTGATCTCCAAAAATAAAGAATATTCTGTCTCTTAAAATTCAAATTAAATAAAGCAACTTACTTAATAAGGCTAACTCTTGTGTATGTGTGATTTTTGATTCACTAGTTTTTAAATAATATCTGTTTGAGGTACGAAGACAAATGATTTAATATAGTGTCAGAAACTAATGGCAATTGTAAGGCAATAAATAACTAGCTATCCTTCCATTTCAAGGAGAAATTTAAGTAGTTTTTGAACCATTATTTTTTTGTGATTGAAAATAGATCTTATTTAATATATATTTTCTCTAACTATGACATCAATTTGTTTTTCAAAATATGTAGCAAAAAATGAGAGATAAGAAGCCACATAATATTACCATTTAGGGAATTACTATTAACGTCATGTTATATTTGAATATCAATTATTAACTAAATCATATGAAAATTGGTTCTTTAGGTGAGTCAGGGTTAAATGGTAAATTCAATATAAATTGTTATGAAAAAGGTTTAATTTCTACAAGGATTTTTAGCTTTATTTTTATCTTTAGTTTTTTTTTTTTTGTTTTTTGTTTTTTTTTGGTTTTAGTCCAGCTTTTTCAAAGTAAGAAGAGTAGGGTGGATCCACACAGGTGTTTGGCACACTAAGGTATTATGAAACTTATCCTCCCTGTCTCAGAGTTGCATTATGTGGTTGGCTTCAATGACTACTGGCAAGCAGTCAGAGATTTTAAAGTATCCAAACTGGAGGAAGGAAATAGAGTATAATGCCAAATTGTCATCTCAAATTACATTTGGAACAAAAGGGGGGGAAAATGAGATTCCTAAAATTTTACTGTTAATTATACAGCCTCCGAGGTATATTCCAAATTATAAAGTTTTTTTCTGACTATAAAAGTAACATATACTCTTCATACAAACTTCAAACACTACAGAACTATAAAATGAAACAAACTATCAATAGTTTTGGAGCATATTTTTTCAAATTAAAAAAATGCTCTATCCTTTCAGTAGTCAGTGCCCTCTATTACTTTTAATATTCTAACTGCAGTTAAATCACTAGATAGTTCGAATAGTCTCAAATGCTTTTGCTAGGTAATGTATAATTTTTTCACTGCTCCTTGTTAACAGTCTGTGAAACTAGCCTAATTTAGTAATCTGACACAAGATGGAGGAGGCAAAGCTGTAACAGGAGCCCAGGAAATCTGGTTCCAGAGTCTATATTCTAAACTACCACTTTGAATGCCTCTTTGACAAGTACATCAGCTATTGCTTGTCTAAATGAGTGCTTTCCCCTTCAAAGTTGATGGAGTATTTCTGGGAACATCCCCACTGTGGATAAATCTGCTATAAACATGTAAGTGAAGCCTTATTGAAGCAATCTGTAGTTACACCTGAAAAAAATACTTCTATCATTCAGAGATATTTTCAAGTACTTAAATATAAAGCATCCCAAGTGCTATGAAGAAATAGAATGAAAAACATTATAAATATTTTAAAACAGTCTTCATGTTACTGATTGAATGCACACTAATTTCTCTCACACTTCAGGTTTTGTAATTGCCAACTTCTTTACTTGTGTGTTGGCTGTTTCTTCTCATAAGCCTATGTTGGTATATGAGTGCCTACCCTGAGGCTTAGTATATGGTAAATGTTCAATAAACATTTTGAATAAATTAAGGGATAAATAGCTATGTGAGGGAATGTGGGATGGCTTTATAAAATGATGGTGAACTTGAAGGAAAAGAATAACATTTGTTGAGTACTTACTATGTGACAGGCACTGTTCTAAATACTTTACCTTTATTGAGAAAAAGTTATTTTCCTCTCACCTTTCTAAGTTCTTCTGGCTAAACCAATATTCAAATTAACATGAGTCAGATTAATAGGAGAAAACTACCAAATTTATTACAGATGTATATGTGAGGGTTCCTTAAGAATCTGGGGCCCTTGGATGCATTGGGCAGTATTGGCTTGTACTATGCCATCTTGAGCTAAGGAAAAGCAGTGGTTGTGGTTTGGGATTTGAAAGGGCAGGAAGACAATTCACATGGAGATGAAAAGCAAATGTTTGGTAAATAAGGGTTTGCTGGCCCTCTTTAACAATGGGACACTGAGAGCATTTTAATCAAATGCACCTCACTAGGTTCCTCCTTGTCTATCACACTAGTTCACATTAAATTATAGTTATCTACGATATCTCCCTTCCTGGAGCAGGTCTTCTAGCTAAATTACTTTTAGGCAGTTAGGGGGAAGTTCAAAGGTTTTTCCTCAATCTTTCATTTTTTAAAAAATAATCAGCTTAAAATAATATCCTAAAGAAATATATTTTAGGGTAGTAAACTCTGCTCACCCTCAATTGTACAGTATGATATGTGATGTGATATGATATAGTATAGCTTGTTCACTGTCTTAGTGGAATGTAATTTCCAGAGGCCAAAGACTATTTTTCACTACTGTTCTTCTAGCACCTAGATAGGGGCCTGGGATGTAGTAGGTGATAAATAAATTTTTATTGAATAAATAAATACATATCATCTTGTTTAATCCTCAAAACTATTCTATAAGGCAGGTAATATAATTATCCCCATTTTTCAGATGGAGTAACTGAGGCCCAGAGAGATTAAGTTTTCCCAAGCCACAGAGCTAGAATGTGGTAGCACAAGATTCAAACAGTCAGATTCCACACTTCATAGTTGTATCAAATTGTGCCTCCCCAATAAATATACATGTTGAAGTCCTAATCCCTGGTACCTGTGGATGTGAAACTAATATAATATTCTTAAACAATGGCACTATAGAAATATAATAAGTAATTCCAAAAGAATTGAAAAAACATTTCAAATAATGGCAGCAATGTTGGAGATAATGTACAAAATTTCTCAAGCAGTATGACTCTTTTGAAGAGCAATACTTATTTGGTAAATCTCTGGAATCTGAATTTCAGAGATTTGTTTTAAATTCAGTCTTACTATTTTAGAGTTTTATTCTATATACCATGTTATTAATTGGGACTTTGTGAACTTAAACTTGTAGCTTTATAATAAAATAGATTGAGCAATGAAACAACTAGATTGACTGAGAAGGAAAAGAGTTAGTGCATTGTAAAGGAAATCAATATACTACATAGAATTTATAGTTAAAAATAGCTGCATAAGTGAAAGACTAATAAGGTAGTATAACTTGAATTACTCTGAAAGTAATATAACAACTCCTATGTGAATAACACAAAAATATAGGTATGTATATTTGACCTTCAGGCATTTAAAACATTTAATTAAGGACCTGGTGCATTGGGTTAGATTTATGCTCTATAATTCAATAGCCCATAGCCACATGCAGCTATTAAGTACTTGAAATGTGGCCAGCAGAATTGCAACACTCAATTTTAAATTTTATTTGATTTTAATTTAAATATAAAACATATTCAATTTAGTTATTGGAACACTTTTAAGTATGCTTGCAACAACTTGGGTATATGAATCCCAATTGTACCTAATTGGGTACTATGTTAACTGTAAGTTTTATAAAATGTAAGTACAGAACAAGTATTTTTGATAAAAATTTGGTGTCTACATTGAGATGTGCTGTAAGTATAAAATACACACTAGATTTCAAAGACACGGCTTGATAAAAAGAAAGTAAAACCATAATATTTATATTGATAATATAGTGACATAATATTTTAGATATATTTGATTAAAATATATTATTAAAATAAATTTCACCTGTTTATTTTTACTTTTAAAAACTGTATCTACTTGGGAAACTCTAAATTATATATGTGATTCACATTATATTTCTGTTAGATGGCATTGCTCTACACCAGTTGTTCTCAAAATGTGGTCACTTGACCATCATAATAAGCATCACCTGGGAACTTGCTAGAAATGCAGATTATGGACCTTCGCTTAGACTTACTGAATCCGAGACTCTTGGGGTGGGGCCCTGCTTTAAAAAAGCCCTTCAACTCATTCTGATGCACGCAAAAGTTTGAGAACCATTATTCTAAACCAGTGCTTTTCACCCTTGGCTGCAAATTAGAATCATCTGGGGACTTTGGGGCAAAAAATCCTGGTGCTAAAGCTACAACCTAGACCAAGTAAGTCTTGGCCCAGTCAAGAGTGTTTTTTAAAGCTCTCCAGGTGATTCTATTATGGAATAAAGATTGAAAACCACTGGTCCAGATCCTTGATCTTTAAATTTTGCTCTCTAGAGGGGCGGAGGCCAACTTCTGTTTCGCTTTCCGCTTCCGACAGGGCAATAGATGTCTACCCTGCTTCCTGCCATGGTGATTTTCCTTTCTGGATGGGGAGACACAGAAGCCTTTGCAGGTATCAGAAGTTTATATATCAAATATATCTAAATGTACCAATTATGCTTGTTACATTACATGTGAACATGGCTGTGCTTTCTTGGTTTGATATTACGTATTAGGCTTTCACCAGATACACAGGGTGAACTTGGAATTAAGCAGGCAGAAGAAAATGTAAAAGCTTTCAAACAACAGAGATGACAAATGATATTTCTTTGAATAGAATTATTCTGGGAGGATTTTCTCAGGAGTTTTATCTTTATACACTGCTCTTACCACACAGCAGAAGCTACCACGCTTCATTGCACTTAATTGCTGGAGTTCACTGGTGGCTTTAGTTCCACAGGGTCATCAGTGGTGCTAATAGAAATATTTCTGTTCTCCAGTGCCATGGAGATTGTGACACTTTAGTACACCTACTGTGTTTCCCCGAAAATAAGACCTAGCTGGACAATCAGCTCTAATGCGTCTTTTGGAGCAAAAATTAATATAAGACACGTTCTTATTTTACTATAATGTAAGACTGGGTCTTATATAATGCAATATAATGTAATACCGGGACTTACATTAATTTCTGCTCCAAAAGACGCATTAGAGCTAATTGTCCGGCTAGGTCTTATTTTTGGGGAAACAGGGTAATGGTTGGTTCTCTTGCTGTTGAAAAGCTAAAAACATTGGCAAATCCAGCCAATATAACCTTGAAAATCTATGAAGGTGTGATGCATATTCATGTCACTAGGAAAATGCTATCAAGCGATTCATTGATAAACTCCTACCTCTTGTTGATGGACATCGCTAAGAGGACTCGGGTAGAAGTACACGAGCATCGTTGGAGTAGAGTATAAACCTTTTCTGGTGCCCTATCTTGAAAATTGTAACATTTTCAGTGTTCAACTGTTTCACAAATACACATTAATGACACAGACTAAATAATGTTTCCTTGTGGGAAATTTATGATTTTTTGTTTCTATACATGTACTGTATAATAGGATCCAGAATTTACTATATATATATATATATATATATATATATATATATATATATATATATATATTTAATGATTGTAATACATAAGAATGAGGTGGTATTACATCATTCCTAATAATAGAGATAATGCTTTTAAGTGTTAATAATATTGAGTTATATAGCTTACTTAAAAATTGTGCTCTATAGAGCTCTAGAGTCACTTAAGAGGATGGAGGTTTTGCTTAAACTTTTGATTAAAGAATAGAATAACACAAAGGTACATCTCTTTAAAGTATTCTAATGAATGTACCGTATATTCAAATACCAATGACTCATGTACCGTATATTCAAATACCAATAACTTATAGCTGAATTCATCAGGAATTGCTTGGAACCAGGTATAGATTCTACTGAAAGGATGCCTAACTCCAACGTATGTATCTTTGAGGACCAGAGGAATCTGCAGACAAACCTTACTCCATTAGTTTCTTCCCATATATTTATCTTCCCACAGTTTGCCACCTTTGGAAGCCTAAAACTGCTTTCCTTTATCCTCTCATTTCTCTATAAGTTTATTGTTCTTTGTGAAAGATGCTCTATAGATTGCAGTTGTAAGCTGCTGTTTTAAATAACTTTTTTTTAAGGTTTCTCCTGTGTGATGTGCATTGCATGTGTTAATAAACTCATTCTTTTGCTCATGTGTTCTTGTTAAAAGAGTCCCAGCTGAAAACCTAAAATGGGTAGAGATAAAGTTTTGCTTCCCCTATATTAGCACTCATTCAAATTGTATCCTTACTTCAGTATGTAGGCAAAAAGTCAACTCTTTCCTTGGTTGGCAATTACCCTGGGGCTGGCCATCCCAGGCATTCAGTCACCTACATTTGACTCTGAACTTTGAGGGTGGGAAACCTGGTAGATTTTCTTCTCTTCAAAATACTGAACTCTGGAATTTTCAAATTAGAATCCCAAAAGGTCAAAGTCTTTCCTTCAAAGGAAACATATCAAAAACCAGGTATGTTCAGCTTTTCAACTAGAAAAAAAATTAGAAGTTATTTTACATAATGTGCTTTTTGTGTGAAGAAATACAGGATCATTTACTAAATATCACAAACCACCATTTAGCTACTTTTTTTCTATTAGATTATCCTTTTTCTCAAGAAAGTAAGACATTTGAAATGCTGTATATGCTATTAGGTGTTTCCTGAATTTTCTTTATAAGCATACCATGTTTTATTGCATTTAGCATTATTGCTCCTCACAGATGTTGTTTTTTTTTTTTCTTTACAAATTGAAGATAGGACTCTCCACCAGCACAAAGATTACGGCTTGCTTTATTGCGACACTCGCTTTATTCCAGTGATCTGGAACTGAACCCGCAATATGAGTTGTATGCCTGTACTTGAAATCTCAGTGACATTAGATCAGAGTACTATAACCATATTTTAAGATAATTAGAGCTCATTGTGCACTAAACTGACTTGGGCAAGAAAAATTTGATTTTGACTGTAGGTTTACTGTTCTAACCTGTGTAACAGAAACCTACAGTTTTCTTAGTTTGTGAATAACACCCATTCTTAACATTATCAGTTGTGCACTGAGTGACTGCACAACTGCAGTTTCTTCCAAGGAAAATTAAAGCAAGAATGTTTCTGTGTTTTTGTTTCCTCCATGTTTTTCGTTTGTTAACTATTTTTGCAATAAAACCTAACCTTATAAATGATTTAAAAGGACTGAAAATTTTAGTGTTCTGGCTAACATTTATGTGGAAAAATAAGTTCTCAGTATTCTTGAAATTGCACATGAATATACAAGATGGCTCCCTAGCTAGGCCTTACACTGTTATTCAAAATGATTGGAACTCTTTTCATAAGAGAAATAAACATGAAAGAGAGATGTGAACCTTACCTACACTGGCAGGATTTTGTAATCCTTTTGTAATGATGCCTTGGAGGAAGAGCCCACACACTCTTCTTGGGCTACTTACTCCCTATATTTATATCAGCTTTCCTGTATGTAGATATTGTATCACAGAAGCAGGAATAGACAGGTAAAATATCTAATTTATGTAATAAAAGCTGCATTATAATAAGGTTCTGTTGTACTAACATTTTTTGTTTTGTCTTCACTGTCTTCTGTTTGGTTCCCAGGCCTGTTAAAACTTTTTGTCTCAGATGAAGCACTCTAATTGTAATGTGCCTCAGTTAATTTAAGAGAGTGACTTTTGTAACATATACCTTCTTCTCACATGTTGTAGGGTTAATTATTTATGGATTCTAGAATTCACAATGAAAAACGTTATTTAAATGCAAGGGATGTTTTTAAAAACTCTGTGATACCAATAAAATGTTCTCTAAATAAAACAATTGATTCTGGATAGGCTGAAGAAGCTTCTGGAGATAAGTATGGTCGAAAAACAATTACTGTAACAAATCTTTCTGATAAGAAAAATAACATAATTACAAAGACATTGATTAAATATGTGTCTAGTTTGTGGATATATAAAACCAACAAATAATTAATCTCAAATACTATCTTTCATAATATTATTAGGTAGAGATGAATAGGGCAAAAACTAGGATTCTTATTTAACTGAAAAGGAAACTGAGGCATGGAAATCTTTAGTGTTTGTTGTTGTGTCAGGCACTCCTTTTGGGTCTGATCTAACTGTTCCTGCATTCCTTGAAACTTGAAGTATAAATATCAAAACAGAATTTTAGCGCTGTAACATCATTTATTCTGACCCTGTCATTTTACCAAAGAAGGAACTGAAGCCCTTAAAGATTGAGCTACTCATTATTCAGAGACAGGTTCTTAAACATCTTGGGTTCTAGGACTTAATGAAAATTATATACAAAATATATATGACTGTTTATTGGACCTAACACATTTGCATTCTAACACACCTTGCCTGGCATTAAAATAAAATTCCCATGTTTAGTTTACAGGTACTCATGCGATGTCGCGGCCTGCTCTCTCTTCTCTTGCCTTTCTCCCAGTTCTATTTGGGCCTTGGCTTTGTGGGTCAAGGTTGATTTCCTCCTGCCGCCTGCTCCCAGGCAAGGCTGGCACCCAGGACTGTGCGGGTAGAGAACTTTGAAATTCACCTAACTGGAAGGGAGAGATTAAATCTGATTCCCATCAGTCAGGGGTGGTTTTATGCAAACAACCCTTGAGTCCCCTGTGGTCCCACATCCCTGCCGAGCTCTCTGGCTGGGGGTCCACCTTTACCAGGGGTGAGGCTCCCACGAGCTGGGGGCTAGCAGGGGGAACCTGGCCTTACTCCTCACGTGGGTCTCTAGGGTAAGGAGAGCACTCAGTGCACAACACTGAGACACATCCCACCTAGTGATGGGCTAGTCCAGTTGTGATTAGAAGCGTGGTGGTTAGATGGGGGAGCCTGCAAGTGGAGGGGGGCGACTCCCACGGCCGCCTCCCCTCAGGAACGCGCGCGCAGCGCCTTCAGGGCCTCGCTCTTCCTCACTAGCCGGCTCGGCTGATCTCCTGACATGACTCAGCGTTTCTCACAGGCTGTCCTGCAGGAGACACCGACTTCTTGCCGGCTCCTCCCGCCGTGTCCACCCCCTCTCGCCACTCACTCCCGCCCCCGGCCCGGGGCCCTTCCCCTGGGTGGCCGCAGCCACAGCCGCCGCCGCAGTCAGCTCGGACGCCCCAGAAGCATCTGCCGCCTGTACCCTGTGTGTCCCACGCTCCAGCCGGACCCCGCCGCCCCACCGAGCACCCGCCATGGAGCCGGAAGCCCCCCGCCGCCGCCACACCCACCAGCGCGGCATCGCGGTGATGCGGAACCCCAGCCTCAACAAGGTAAACCGCAGGCCCGCCTGGCAGCCTCACGGCCTCTCTCGGTCCGGGTCAGGCCCCTCCCGCGTGTCCCTTCAACAGGGAGTCACCCCTCCGCCTGCTCCCCGGACGGTGCCCGCCGATGTGCGGGCCCGGGGCCTGCAGGGCGCCCTCCGTGCCTCAGCGCTGGTGGCGTGGAGGGGGCCGCCCGTTCCAGCCTGTGCCCAGGAGTGTGATGGGAGGGTGGTGCTGGTACCTCCGCACCTCGGCATCCTGTTTTGGGACAAGAGAAGATGTAACTTGTTTACAGTACTTTTTGGCGTCTCCTCTCCAAAGCAAGAGAGCCAAGCTAAAAAAAAGTAGTATCAGAAAAAGTGTGTGCATCTAGTGTGTTGTGAAGGTAGCAGGTAAGCTGACAAGTCAGCCTTGTTGTGCCACGCACCAATTACTGGTTCTCGGTGTGGCAATTCTTGGAGGCTGCTTGGAGAGAAGTGGCCCTACTGGTCCAGCCTGGACAGAAATGTGTTCTGAGAGCCTTGGATCACATTAACAACCTGCAAGTCAAGGCCTCTTGGTTTCTGGAGTGACACGGCTAAGAGTCTGGGAATGCGTGGTGGGTGGCTTCTGCCTTGGACACTTTGCATGGCCTGGTACAAAAGCCCTGTTCTTGACATGGGACTGTGGGTAACGCCATTTCTATTTTTTGAATCTGGCCTTCTGGAAATTTAGAATTTTTTTTGGATCCCTTTTTATTAAAAGGGGAATTCAGTGTACACTCTGTTCAGAGTCCCTTTTTCAGGTCCTGGTAACATTTCATTTTGCTTCACTGGTAGTGTAGTATAAACACCTAAGATTTCTCTCACATGAAAAACACTTTAGAATTTATAATTTTGCTTATCTGGATACTAAGCAGTCACACTTATTTTATAGCTGAGTTTGTCTCTGGATTGTTACTTTTGTGTGTATGTGCTTTTGACATTCCCTTTTTATTTAGTACATGGAAAATGTATCAGTCAGCACAGAGATCTGTTTAGTCATTTTGGTTGTCTCTTTAGTAGACACACTTTTTTATTAAGAACTGAATCTCAGCTTTTTCCCCGGTCACTGTGACTGGTGATTTGTTGATCATTAATGGCTTGAAGACTTGTGATCGCTTTTATTTAATAAATTACAGTTATTGTGAGTGCTCTTTCATTTTTGTGGTGACAGGCAACTTTTACAAATCTATGATTAGTATTTGTGGCTGTAAAACATTATGAAATTTTACATACTTCTTTTTTTCTTCAGAATGAATTTAATTGCTAGTTTGATGTTTTTTCTTCCTTTTTATTATTCTGCAGGTTGGGGCCTATTTTCAGTAGAACAAAGGTAAAATGTGAGGTGACAAAACAATTTGTGACTTTCATGTGAAGCTGCCTTCTGTTTATGACCAAATAATAGGTCACCATTTAAGAAGGACCATATGAGTGGTATATAACCCATTTGAGCTTCCTCAAGTCAGGGACAAGAGTGTCTGTTTCCAATGGGCGCATGGAATATGCAATCCCTGAGCAAGAGTAATTACGCCTTTACTGTTTACATCAAGAATTTATGATATTAAAACCCTTTTGATTCCTGTTCACCAAAAGGATTAATTTCTGCTTAAAAACAATAGTATTACACAGATCTTCCACCAAAGGTAGCAAGGTGTAGCATTAATATGTTAAGACATGTTTTTCAATTTGTCATTGAACTTTATTGTTTGCAGAGTATCAAATTGGATTTAAACTCTAGTTCACCAATTTCTGGGTGATTAATGGAATAAACTTTACTCTTTTTATTCAGTTCTAAGACAGTTGGGTGATACCTCATGGAAGTAACAATATCTTCATATGTACCATAGCTGTGGGACATTCTTGATCAGTTCTGCACTGAAGACTTCTGGGCCTTTAAGTTTTCTAGTAGCCCTGGAATTTTTATTGATTTTTGTGATAATTTTGGCTCCAAAGAAACACTAGTATTTCTTATCCTCCTATAACACCCCATCCTGTTACCTGGCTGCACAAAGACTTCTTCAGCCATACTCACACAGACCTTTATCATCTTACTTTTGGGTAACTGCAGTAGTTTCACTGGTATTATTTTCAGTATTTATAGTCTGTCCTACATCTAGGTATGAAAGAAATATCTTAACCAATTAGCATTTTCTTTATGTTACTCTTCTGTTATCCAAGTATGTATAATATGTTGTTATTTCCTATTTTGTTGAATGTAATATCAATTTGTCAATTAGGTTTACCGTCTTTTCCAAATTTATCTCATTAGTTCCCCAACTTAGCCTTCCACTTAAAATATATTTGCTGAATTTCTTACTTAATACTTTGTGTAATTCCTACAATTAAAATGTCATTGGTTGATTTAATCATGATTGCTCTAGGGAAGACTTTCCTAATTATTTTTGTTCTATTATCATGACTTAACACCTCTGTTTTTTATGTATGTGGTTTTACTGTGTATTTTACATTTTGTATTTACTGCATTGTATTTTTTCTTATTTTATTTTGATTGTCATGGGGCAGGAGTCATAATAGAACAGAATTTTGCTCAGTGAACATTAAATAAATGTTTACTTAATGAATGAATGAGCCATGTTTTTATTTCTGTTTGTCTTCCAAATAGCTTGTAAAGCAGGTTGCTCTTAAAGTGTTAGGTGGCGCATTATCCTAAGACGTTTATCCTCTTTAATGTAATTTCTTAAAAGTAAATTCAAGAAATTGAAGTCTAAAGCTCAGTTGACTCCCTATACCATTATATTGTGCAATGGAATATAGTCAGAAGAGTTGGAATTTAGTTGAAACCTGACCATCCCATGAAATTTTAAATGCTTTGCCGATAACCTTTGGGAGGTACTTAGTCTTGGTAAAAATCAAGGTTAACAGTAGATGTGATCTGAATTGAAAAATGAAAAATTAAAAAAAAAACCTAAGATAAATAGGATCTTTCTTTTTGGTAATAATTCATGTACGAGTATGATTTTTACTATTTGCTTATACTCAAATATACATCATTCCAGGTAGGAATTCATCATAGCATTTGGGGAAGTACTTCTACGTCACACTTATGATATTCAATCTTTCTCTATATAGCCCAGACTGTGTTGAGGTACTTTTCTGTTGAATGATTTGTATTATATGTGGTTTTCTAATTTAGTGTGTAATGTTTATGATTTTTTTCAAGGCTACCTTCTGATTTAGGTAAGCTGTGTTGGAAATTTTTTCTCAGAAATTTTCATGTGACTACTAGTAATGCTTCATAAATCACTCTTTAAAATTATACACAAAAATAATCACATCTATTTTTTATTTCTCAGTTTATTAGTTTGCTTTATTTCTCCATGCAGTCATAGAGAGCACTAGTTGATGTTTCTATCATAATTAACTTTTGCTTACATGGTTTCCATATCTTTAAGATTAATAACATGACCTACAAATAAATTTCCAAAAAATACTACTTCAATATTTTATGTAGTTTGATCCAGTTTAAGTTAGTGATAGTGTTTTATTAAAGTCAGTTTAGTCTGCATTATTAACTGTTAAATCTGAAAAATTAGCTTCTGGGCAAGTGCTCTGGTAGGTGTGTCCTGGCATGTCAAGACCTAGTTGGATGTGTTGTAGGGAAAAGAGAGAAACAAGTCTCATGACTATGAAGGAAAGGTACCTTAAACCTCTTCTTTTTCTTCAGTGTAAACTATACCAGAATGAAGCATTCAGAAATTTTCACCTACCACAGTTCTCTGGAGTTGCCTGAGCAATCTGAGAAACTTGGTACATTATTTAACTTGGAATCCCACTGATGTGAAGGCCATTGTCATGAAGATGTATAGCCATACGCCTCCATACTGTCTATTACTTTGCTGCAGTTAAAACAATAGCAGTAGTATAGGATGGTACAAAACAAAATAATGTTGTGCTCTAATGAGTACAAAGATGAGTTTGGTTTGAGAACTCTTAAGACTGGTAATACGGAGTACAGAAAATATTGAAGAGAGGAATAGGTTTGAGATTTTTCCTTTTTGTGTTCTGATTTCCGTCTAACTTTGGGCAAGTATGGGAAATGTGATGTAATGGAATGAGTATTCTAAGCCTTTGTGTCTAGAAGAAATAAGCCCAAGTCCCAATTCTTCCAATTAGCAGATGTGAGATTTTCTTAACTAGCTTCAGTTACTGTCGTTGTAAAATAGAGTGAAAATTTCATTGATTTACCTTTCTTTATTTAATAAATATTTATTCAGAACCCACTATATGCTAGGTAATATTCTGGGTGTAGCGGATATAGCAATGAGTAAGATTCCTGCTGTGAGTGTACTTACATTTTCTTTATAATATGATTTCTATCTTGCTTCTTCATTCAGATATTTATAAGATTAATTGAGGTGGGGCATATTAATTTTTTTCTAAGTTATATTTTATAAAATCGTGTTTATTACTACAACTAATTATTAATATGATAGCACTTTTACATATGGAGTCTGAGCTCATAGCTGGAACAATTATAAAGTACTTTTTAGTGTACTTACCTTCTCTCTTGAATTTTTGATGACAGGATTATGTGACATTTAATTTATAAATTTTATAGTTAAAAAATGTATACATATCTTTGGGAGAAACAGATTTACATTTTACTCTCAGATTCATATAAGTGAGCTTGACTGATAACCACATGACCTTTGCAATCTTTCATACATTTTCACAGAATGCCAGGTGTGGGTTAAAGAATATCTTTGTGAAAAAAAAGTAAAAAGAAAGCTTTTTGTTTCTCAGTACTCTGTTCAGTGTGTGTAAAGTTTTGGAAGTATGAAAGAACGCGACTTGTTAGAGGAAGGTAGAGGTATGCCTTTGGTGATTAGGATTACTGGGATGAGAGAGAGTGAATTGTAAAGACGTGAAATTTAAAGTTCCAGTGGTGTGAGACCAGCCTTTAATTTATTGAGTTTGATTTTGGAAATAATCAGTTACTCTGACAAAATAAGTGTTTGGACGATTTTCCAATGTTTTTCAAAACCAGCGTGACCAAATACTGTTACGTAGTTCCTTCTTATCCACAGGGGATTTGTTCCAAGACCCCCAGTGAATGCCTGAAAGCTTAGATAGCACTGAACCCCATTTATACTGTTTTTTCCTGTACATACCTACTTTTGCACTTAAAAGAAGCACTTTATAGCTTTTCTCTGGCATATCCAAATGCCAGCGTTGCTACTGTTGCACTTTGGGGCTGTTATTTAGTAAAATAAGTTTTATTTGAACTCATAACCAAGATGGCGCTGAGTGACTTAGGGCGGGGAGCACAAAGGGATGGTGCACGTCCTGGGTGGAACAGAGTGGCCTCTTGAGATTTTGTCACACTACTTAGAATGATGCACAATTTAAAATTTATGAATCGTTTATTTCTGGAATGTTCTATGTAATATTTTCAGACCACTGTTGATTCTAGGTAACTCAAACCACAGAAGGCAAAACCGTGGATAAGGGGGGACATCTGTAGACTCAGGATTGCCTGATTTGGACTATTCATTACTTCATTATTTCTTTTGTTATCGAGCCAACTCGGCAAACTTTGCTGACAGAATATGGATCCAGAATTGATCATCAGATATGTTACAATTCAGTAGAACTAATTTGTGAATGGTTCTAAATTAAATGATTAAGACATTTTCTTTCTTAAGACATGTGGCCTAAATGTAAAGTGTGGTTGTTTGTATTCTTACGGTGATACTTAAAATATTTTATGGCTTATATGTTAATTTTTACCTGTTGTTAGCTTAAGGTATATAATGTAGTACAGGCATACCTTTCTTATTGCATATCACTGTGCTTCGCTTTTTGTGCTCCACAATTGTATGTTTTACAAATTGAAGGCAGGGCTCCTCCATCAGCAAAAAGATTACATCTGGCTTATTAGGAGATTCGCTTTATTGTGGTGGTCTGGAACCAAACCTGCAGTAGGTGTGTCTGTATATTTTAAACAAAGGATTATTGCCTTAAGTTAATTTAGAGGGTTTATTCCATCAATGTTTTCCCTCAGGCCTGAAGATATATCTTAGCCTTGATAAAACTGTTTTCAGATACTTGAGGTCTTTGAGTTTAAAGAGAGGGGAGAGACACTATACCTTTAAGTTACTATATTTTAATCTGGTAGTTTGGGAAGTTATTATAATAATGAATAATGTTCTCTAAAAAGATGGGATTATAACTATTAATTAGAGTTTCTATACTCATAAACAAACCCCAGACCTAAAACACTAGGATTTTTTTAATAATCAGGTAATGGTTGAGTAAGAACATCAGCAAAAGTACTTACATGTTCCTAAGAATGTTCATGATTACATTATGAGTATCTCTGGGATAGTTAAATTCTGAACTGTTAAGACCTGAGATGTGGAGACTGAAGGAGTCCTAAGACTTCATTATAATATTAGGGCTAGGCCTCATAAATTTAGAATTAAAATGCATTTAAATTGTGTATTCAGAGTGCTCTAAGATATTTGCAAACTTTTCTGATTTTGACATAGTACACACACACACACACACACACACACACACACACACACAATGTACTTGTATATGAACATATTGTCATTGGCTGAATTGTTTCCTCCCAAAAGTCATATATTGAAGTCTTAATCCCCACTATCTCAGAATATAACCATATTTGGAAATAGGTCTTTAAGGATGTAATTAAGTTAAAATCAGGTCTTTAGGGTAGGCCCTCATCCAGTATGACTGGTGTCTTTATAAGAGGAGATTAGGACACGCACAGGAAAGACCATGTGAAGACAAAGGGAGAAGACAGCTACCTGTAAGGCAATGAAGAGAAGCCTAGAATGTAAGCAACCCTGCCCACACCTGCGTCTTGGACTTCCAGCCTCCAGAACTGTGAGCATAAATCTGTGTTGTTTTAGCCACCAGTCTGGTACCTTCTTATGGCAGCCTTAGCAAACTAATACACTTACACAGTATGACAATTAAATTTGTGAACTCATCCTAGAAAAATGCTACATATATCATTGCTGAATATCAGTATGGTCACCTTTGAAGTTACTCCCATTGGGAAGCTATGCACTGACGCCAGTGCTTAATCCACCCTTCAAAGCAGTTTTGGAGCTCTTTTTCTGGAATGGCCCTGGGAGCTGTCGTCATATTACCCTTGATGTCCTGAATGCCATCAAAATGTCTTCCTTTCCATATTTCCTTTGTCTTTGGGTAAAAAAAAAAGACACTGGGGGCCAGATCAGGTGAGTAGGGAGGGTGTTCCAATACTCTTGTTTACTGGCTAAAAACTCCCTCACAGACAAATCCATGTGAGCCGGTGCATTGTTGTGATGCAAGAGCCATGAACTGTTGGTGAAACATGCAGGTCCTCTAAGTTTTTCATGCAGCCTTTTCAGCACTTCCAAATAGTAAACTTGGTTAACTGTCCCATTGGTACAAATTCATGATGAATAATCTCTCTGATATCAAAAAAGGTTAACAACATTGTTTTGACTCTTGATTTGTACTGATGGAATTTTCTGGTCATGGAGAATGGCTGACTTTCATTGTGCACTTTGAAACTTTGTTTCAGGGTCATAGTGGTACACGCATGTTTCATCACCAGTGATAACATGGCCCAAAACATCATCTTGCCTCTCCAAAAGGTCTTGGCAAACTTCGACTCTCCTTTGCTGTTGTTCATCGGTGAGCTCCTTCAGGACCAGTTTTGCACACACCTTTTTCACGCCAAGATTTTCAGTTAAGATTTTCCTAACTTTCTCTATTGATGTTTACTTGGTCTGCTATCTCACAGTCAGCTGACGATTTTGATGCACAGTTTGAGGAATTTTTGCAATGTTTTTGTTAGTTCTGCTCGTTACTGGCCGCCCTGACCTCTCTTCATCCGTGGTGCATTTTCTCTCCCCTCAGAAGAACGTTTAATCCATTTGTACACTGCCATTTTGTTCATGGCATTATCCCCATAAACTTGGACTAACATGTCCTTCATTTCACTTCCACTCTTGCCAAGTTTAACAAGAAATTGAATGTTTGTTTGTGGTCTGATTCAAGCTCAGACATTCTCACGACGGCACACAAAAACACGCAACAACAATAATGAACACCACTCAGCAAGACACCGCCACACATTCACACATTAACACGAACACAGCTGTGAGACACTGACATACCAAGGTTATGAAACCTTACCAGTCTATTTGTACAGTGCTGCCAATGTAAGCACACCATGGCAAGTTTGTGAACCTAATTGTCAGACCTCGTAACTGAAAAAAAATTTCATAATATGATACTTTCCCTTGCTGTGTTCAATGCACTCTAGTAGTATCTGTTCTATTTCAATTAAAAACCAATGTTGGTTGTGATTCAATAATGAATTACAATCCATAGTTTAAAAAATTCTGCTCTATGACTTCTTTAAGTAGTGCATTCACCCCTGGGAAGATTAATATACAATAACTTTCTTTTCTGTGTCTTAGTTTTGCTTGTGGGCTCCAGTTTGCCTGGGCAGTATGGGCCCCTTTGTTTTTCTATCTATGTGACCAAATTGAGGTATCTTTTAAACAAATAATCTTAACACTGTGGGAACATTATTACTGTTGCTAATAGTGGCAAGTTTGGTCAGTCAGCAAAGGAGTAAGTCTTTACTTATGTGCTCAGACCCAAAAAGAAATTGAAACTTGGTTAATTAGCGTTTTTGTGGACCTTTAAAATTTTTAATTATTCAAAATCTTGCTTATATGTAATTTTTACATATGGTAGCTGTAACATAATAATATGACAGAATTGAGAGCAAATATATTGGTCATATCAATAAATCTAAATGATAATAACTCATCTATAAATAAAATTGTTTTCAGATTATTTCACAAAGCGCAAGCAAACTATGTTGTATATAAGGGATACATTGAGAACAAAATGTTACAAAAAGCTAAAAATAAAGAAAGATATGGGAAAATGCAAACAGCAAGAAATCAGAGTTACCCTGACATCAGACAATGTCAAATTCATGTCAAAAAGCATTAAATGAAACAAAGTGTTTTTTATAATGCTGAAAGGTCCCATTCTGAATGAAGGTAAAATATCTATCTATGCAGCAAATAACACAGCAGCCACCTTTATAAAAAAGACACCGCAGGACATGCAAAGAGAAACAAACACACTAATAATAGAAGACTTTAACATGTCTCACTCAATGTAGGACACATCAAAGGTTCAAAAAACTTTCCTTACAGAAATTCCTGAAATTTCTCCCAAAGTTTATGAGAAATTTTTCTCATAAATCATGAGAAAATTCAGTTGAGAAATTGGGAAACTGCACAAAAGTATTATAATCCTCCTTTGAAGATCCAAGCTTAATAAATAACAGAGACATTACTGGTTTGAAAGATCTAATGATATAAGTTATATGGAAGAGATGGAAATCATGACCTGTGGAGTCAGAGGTTAAGGTCAACGTTTCCTGATTCCTCACAGGAACATGTAGGTGAGAAGCAATGATGATCTAATCAGTCAGTTTTGCTTGTTGCCCATTTATAATGGTATCTGTCTTAATTTCTGTGTTTAGACCATTTACACTTAATGTAATTACTGGTATGTTTGGATTTCTGTCCACCATTTTATTATTAGGTGTCTGTTCCTTTATTTCTCCTTTACTGCCTTCTTTTGTATTGTTTGAATATTTTTATTATCCCATTTTAACTTCCCATTGAGTTTTGACAGTGTCTCTTTGTATAGTCTTTATGTTCAGTACTTGCTGTAGGAATTATGATATATATTAACTTTCACAATCTACTGAAAATGAACATTTTATCATTTCATTTGGAATGTAGAAATTTTACCAGCATACAGGTATTATTACTTTTCTCTGTTACAGTTATTATAGTTATTATATCCACTTATATCTCCATTCATGTATTACATAAAATTTAAAAAATTGAGATGTAATTGACATATAATATACTAGTTTCAGGTATACATCATGACTTGTTATTTGTATATACTGCAATATGATCACCACAGTAAGCCTTGTTAACATTATAAGCAGACATAGTTATGCAAATTTTTTTTCTTGTGATGAGAATTTTTAAGATTTACTCTCTTAGCAACTTTCAGATATGCAATACAATATTATTAACTATAGTCACCATGACTTATTTATTTTATAGCTGAAAGTTTGTACCTTTTGACCATCTTCACACATTTTGCTTCCACTCCCAGCCTTCTACTTCTGTATCTATGAGCTCATTTTTGTTGTTTTTATATTCTGCATAAAGTGAAATGATACAGTATTTGTCTTTCTCTGTCTGAATTTACTTAGCTTAATGCCCTTATGTCCCATCCATGTTGTCATAAATGGCAAGATTTGCTTCTTTTATATGGCTGAATAATGTTCCATTTTGTGTGTACTACATTTTCTTTATCCATTCATCCATCAGTGGACACTTAGGTTGTTTCCATATTTTGGCTATTGTAAATGTTGCTATGAACATAAGGGTGTATATAGCCTTTCAAGTTAGTGTTTTTGTTTTCTTCAGATAAATAGCAAGAAGTAGAATTGCTGAGTCATATGGTAGTTCTATTTTTAATTTTTTGAGGAGCCTCCATACTGTTTTCCATAGTGGCTGCACCAATTTACATTCCCACCAATAGTTCAGAAGGGTTCCCTTTTCTCCACATCCTCGTCAACACTTGTTATTTCTTGTCTGTTGGATAATAACCATTCTAACAGGTGTGAGGTAATATCTCATTGTGGTTTTGATTTGCATTCCCCTGATGATTTTTCATATACCTGTGGCCACTTGTATGTCTTCTTTGGAAAATAACTATTCAGATCTTTTGACCATTTTTAAATCAAGTTATTTGTTTCTTTGCTGTTGAGTTATATGAAAAAAAATTTTATGTAATGTAATATTTATAGTTTTTTATTTTAACTATCATATATATTTAAAAAAATTAAAGAGGGAAAGTATGCTCTATTATAGTTACACGGATATTTACCATTTCTGTTGCTTTTCTTTCATTCCTGATGTTCCAAGTTTTCCTCAGGTGTCATTTTTCCTTCCAGCTAAAGAATTTTCTTTAGCATTTGTTTTAAAGCAGGTTTGCTGGAGACCGATCGTATTAGTTTCTCTTCATCTGAGAATGTGTTTATTTCACTTTCATTTCTGATGGATATTTTCACCACTTATAGAATCTGGCTTAACAGTTGGTTTCCTTCAACACTTTAAAAATGCCGTTTCTCTTCCTGCTGGCCTCCCTTGTTTCTGAGGAGAAATCTGCAGTCATTAGAATTGTTGTTTTTCTCTGGCTCCTTTAAATATTTTTTTTTCCCCTTTTGTTTTTAGTTTTCACCATTTTGCATATGATTTTTCTGAGTTTGGCTTTCTTTGAGTTCATTTTCTTAGGATTTTCTGAGCTTCTTGGATTTGTAATTTTATGTCTTGTTCCAAAACTGATAAGTTTTTAGCCATTATTTTTCTGAAGTATTTTTTCATTCTCTTCTCTTTTAGGGATTCTGCTGATACAAATGTCAGGCCTTTTGGTATTGTCCCACAGGTACCTGAAGTTTTGACTTTTTCCCCCCAGTCTTTTTTTCTCTTGTTTTGTAGATTGATTAATGTCTAATAATCCATCTTCAAGTTCACTGACTCTTTGCTCTCACATCTCCATTCTGATCTTGAGCCAATCCAATGAATATTTTATTTGTTACTGTATTTTCAATTTCTAAATTTGTTTTTTATAGCTTAACTTTTTGGCCAAGACTTTCTATCTTTCCAGTCATTTCAAAAGATTTTGCCCTTATGGTTCAAGGCATGGTTATAACTGATTTTAAATCTTTGATAACTCCATTACCTATATCTTATCGGGATTGATGTTTTTTCATTTTCTTTTCCTTTGAGAGTTAACGTTTTCCTGTTCCTTTGTATATTGAGTAATTTTTGCCTGTATCCTAGCCATTTGCTTAGTATAAGTTTCTAAGTTTTAGTTAAGCCTTTAGGAGAATACTGTTCTTTTTAGAAGTCACTCAATCTGGTTAGATCAGTTCCCAGTTGTGTCCACCTTCTATGAGTTGATTAATTCTGTTTATTCTGTTTTCAAAGCCTACTTTGTACTGCTGTTTGGATCCGTTGTTCATCGTGTGTACCAGCCAGGGCCACTGTGGGATCTGTGTAGTAGTTCATTCCACACTTAGTTCTCAAAGGTTTGGTATGCTGTTTAAGGTCAGATCTATGCATGCTTAACTCAGAGATGAGCCCAGGAGTTCATATACATCTTTAGGGGATTGCTCTCTTGAGTTTCCTTCTCCCTGTGATCTCTCCAATATTATCTCTTTGAGCCTCCTGCCCCCTTACCAGTCCACTAGCCAGAAAACAAGACCTTTAGTTTCCTTGCTCTGCTGTGTACTTCCTTCAGCTGCATTTGCATCTGAGGCCAAGCGAGGAAAAACAACAACAACAGGCATTTGACACATGATCTTGGGACCATTGCTCCTCTGATTAAAACGAATGCTTGAAACCTATATAATTCTATTAACCAATGTCACCCCAATAAATTTAATTTTAAAAAATGAGTGATTTCCTCCCTCAGAATTTTAGGCATCTGTGGTACTCATGCTTCTGCAACCCACTTTGGAATTGCCTTGGGTCTCGGGCTGGAGAAAATGGAAAATAATAGTGGATTTCCCTCCTAGGTGACCTTAAAGAGTACCTTTTTCTGATTCTTAGACTAAGAGAAAGCTTTTCTTGGAACTCATTTTGTCTGCACTCTGCACTCAGTTGCACCTCCAGCTTTTGTGCTACTTTTTGAGTCAAGGCCAGGTGATTACAGAGGGGGAAAAATAAAAGCCAGTCCATGGTAGAGGGCAAAACTCCAGGAAACTCATCGCTGATTTGGCGGTACCTTGGATTCTGGTCTTCTTCCCAAGTTCTCCTGTTACCGTTTACTTTTTAGAGTCTTCAGATAGCTGCTCAATGTATTCTGTACGAGGTTTATAGTTGGATTCAGTGGAAGAGACAAGATAAAGTATGCTGACTCCATCTTGTGAAGAACCAGAACCCTTAGATTGTTATTTTTAAAGGTGGGAATGCGTGAAACTTGATTTTAAGTTTCAAGGGGAAAAAAATCAGAGTATCAGCTCCCAAATGTCTATTAAAATCCCCCCCCCATTTTATTGGGTACATATTTGCTATAGCCAAATCAATATTTAATAAGGGTTATTCTGTGTAAAATGGTTCATGTTAGATAGGAACTGTCCATAAGTTATAAAACTTCTGTATTCTAAGGATTTAGAAAGATGTTTGGTTTTTCAACATCTATATACTGCAGTTCTATTCCTCTTCATGCTATGATGGAGAAAATACTACAGAAACTACAAATTTCAAAATTCCTTCATGGACGGTGGTTTGTGTTGTTGCTTTATCTTTCAACATATTTGCTCATATGACCTGGAATATAGTAAGTAATATATTGTATAGGTTCATTGAATGGATAAATGTGGGATAATTCTTGAAGTAACTTTCTTATAGCTCTGTTCTACCTTCCAGATATTGCTATAACCTCTCCTCAGGTCACATTCCACCTTGTGTGATGAATATGCTGTGGGGTGTGTGTTGGAGAATCTCTTTCATTGAGTGGGTAAAAGATGACCAGTGTATCACTTAGGATTAGAGTTTGCTACATATCACAAAAAGTGAAATAGTAGTGACTTAATTAAGATACAGGTTATTTCTCTCTCACGTGAAGGCTCTCAGAGATTGATAGTCTAGGGCTGTTTGGTGGGTCCACAGAGTCATCAGGAATATTGCTCTGCTGTTTTCAAAATCACGTCATGTCCCTAACTGACTATAGGTCTATAGGCATTATATACACATTCTAGGCTGGCTGCCAGAAGAAATGAGAGAAACACAGGAAGACTCACTTTCCAGGGAATACAGCTGTCTTTAAGAGACTTCCCTACAGTTCACACAACACTTCCCCTTACATGGTATTGCATAGAAGTGAGCTAAATGGTCACATCTAACTGTTGCTGGAAAATGGATTATTTCTTGGTGAACATCATAGGAAAGAATTCAAGGACGTACCGAGTAAGCCAAGAAGCAGAGGATTTATTAAAATAAAGGAAGAAAGTACACTCCCAAAATAGAGGGAGTGGGCAGCCAAGAGAAGAGCAACAGCCCCAAAGAACAATGAGGCTTAGGAGTTTATTAGAATAAGGGCAAGAAATATTCAAGATTTAGGGGTAGTGCTGTAGGCATTCCCGGGGTGTCCTCACTGACTACTCCTTCCTGTTGGGAGATGGGAGTCCCTTGTCCTTATTTGGCCCTTGTCAGAACTGTCATGGGAACATGGGGTGGAGATTTTTCCCTGCCCGTAATGCTAATAGTATTATAATCCATTACAATTAGCTTAAGTTCACCTTTAGCAAGGGGCAAGATGTTATCCCAAGTCACCAAAATCTAGTTCTGGCGGGTCTGGTGGCTGCACTTTTTCCTAAGAATGATCTCATCTCCTTCCTTTGTCTCCCTTCACACCCTCCTTTGACTTCCCCTCTCTCCCTGCTGCCCTATTCTTTCTGCATATGGTGACATAACTATAGGGGAGTCTGGAATTGTAGTCTTTTATCTGATGCGTTGCTGTCCCAAATAATATTAGGGTTCTCTTACTGGGGAGGAAGGGGAGAACAGATGTTATGGTAGGCAATTAGCCGTGTCTGCCGTAACTAGGGACATAAGTATAGAGATTTAACAAATGTAAATAATATGATCATGATATTCTTGGAGATAGAGATAAATGGGTTTAATAGTTCTTAATATATTTTAATAGCCTACAGATTCACTGTATGAAAATAAAAATATACAAAAATGTGAAAAGTTTGTCTCCCTCCCACTTCTGTACCCCAGCTAGCGGGTTCCCCTTCCCACAGGTATCTAGGTAACTACTGTTTCTGGTGACCAGTATTTCTATTATATACTAGAAATATTGTATGAAGTTAAGTTTCATAAATGTTATTAATATAGAGCATGAATCAAGTATGCCCTTAGTGTGGTGGGTAGGAGGTATAGAAAGAGAAATGTTGCAGTTAGGAGTATGTACGTGAATCTTATGGAGATCTGCCTGGTACTCTGAAACTGGTTCTGAAGCATTGCTTTTGCTTTCTTAACTGAGCAGCCTTAGTAGGGATTCCTCAGTATGGTGAGTAACAAATACTGTGGGGTGAGTGCTGTTGAATCACTTGTAGCGTTTTCATGAAATGGTATAACTAGTCAGGAAAAGAACTAGGTCTTCTCATTAGTTTTAGGATAAAGTTTAAAACTTTACAAGGATTTGCCTACCCTTGTTCCTGCCTAGTTGTCAGTGTCATCTTTCAGCATTCTTCCCTCAGTTGATGCAGTTTCCTTCCCTATGCTTTCTCCAAGAAGCCAAGCTTCTGTGCGTCAGGGTTTATGCCCCTGCTCTTTCCTGCACTGCCACCCTCAGCTTTTCACCTGGTCAACTCCTATTTGTCCTTCCGATCTTATTTTAACATCACTGCTCAGTGAATTCTTCCCTTTTAATCCCCTAAATTAAGTTAGATCTTTTAACCCCCTAAATTAAGTTAGATCTTAAGATTTCTTTTCTTTCCTCGTACTTATCACATTATTATTTTATAGTTATTTATGTAGCAATGTATATAATATCCTGTTAAACTCTCTAGATCATAAGTTTCATGAGACTATGGACCATATTTGATATGTCACTGTTTCATTGGTTTAGTGTCTATAAGCATTGTGAGCATTCACTCAACAAATACTTGAAAAAATTTGGTGAATGTGATTAATTTTATGTGTCAGCTTTCAACGTGGCTGCTGGGTATCTGGACATTTTGTTAAATATTATTCAGGGTATGTCTGTGAGTATGTTTATGGGTGAGATTAACATTTGAATCAGTAAACTGAGTAAAGCCCACTTCCCTCCCTGATGTGGGTGGATGGGCCTTATCCAGTCAGTTGAAAGCGTGAATAGAACCAAAGGCTGACCTTCCTCTGAGTAAGAGGGAACCCCTCTTACCTGACTGCCTTCAAGCTATGACATCATTTTTTCCCCTAAGTTTGGACTTGAACTGAAACATTGGCTCTTCCTGGGTCTAGAGCCTACTGGCCTTCAGACTATACTGTCAGCTCTCCTGGTTTCTCAGGCCTTAGGACTTGGACTGGAACTACACCATTGGTTCTCTTGGGTGTCCATCTTGCTGACTTCAGATTCAGGAACTTGTCAGCCTCCATAATTGTATGAGCCAATTCCTTAAATCAATTTCTTCATACGTGATGTATACACATACATCCGCTTGGTACTGTCTCTCTGGAGAACCCCGACCAGTACAGAGAGCTTCATAGTCTCCAGTAAAGTAACTGTAAGAGGAGATAGAACATCTCTGAAAATCTCAAGTGTGGATCTGAAATAAGAAAGCCATCTTGTGGTGTTTCTGGGAATATCATATTGATATATGAAGTATATATCCCTTAGGAAACAAGCATAGTTTTCTGCAACAGTTCTTAATATATTTTGTGCCAGAAGTCCTCTCTTGGAAATTTAGTGAAGTCTGTGGACTCCTTAAAGCAATGGTTTAAAATAAATAGAATACATAGTATTATAAACGAAAGAAATTATAATGAAATATAGATATCAAAATATTAAAAAATAAATGTGATATTGTAAGACTTAAATGCCAATGCAATATATTTAAATATGAGCAATTTAATGTACAATTTTATTTTTTAAAGAGATCTGTAGGAAGATCGTTGACATGACTAGCCTGTGTGCCTATTTATGTTATAAATCATATGTGGGGTCTAAAACTACTGTAATTTCAAAGTAATGATAAATATAAATGATATTTCAAGATATTTGCCACAAATGTAATGTGATGGGAAAATATATGTTATTTCCATTTATGAGAGTCACAGGAAGTACTACTATTTCTCTTTATTGCCTTCTTTTATAATGGAAGGAAATAGAGTTAGTGAAACAAAATATCCACATTTAAAGACTCCTGAATTATATCCATTGATTCCTTGAGAGTCTGTGATTAGGTCCATGGACCTTAGGTTAATAACCTCTGGTAGGGAGCTAAGTTGGTCTTCACAAAAAGTACTGACTGGGTCTCTTAAAACTTATTCTTAAATTCAGGGACTTTCTGACAATATCAGGATGTGAATAAAAGTCAGCTTTTACTTAAGACTTGCATATTTGTGATTTCATTTTAAAACTTATTATTAGTAATATAAGAATTTATATAATACTTTATAATTTACATAGGATGCAAAAATCCCTGGTCTCATTTTTATCCTCCCGGCAACCAAATGAGACACACATAACATATGTTCCATATACGTTTGATTACTCTTACATATTTAGCAGACAAAAATTGAGGAGAGTCTCCATTTAACCCCACTTATTCAAAATCACAGTGTTGAATACTGTCTACTTGTGAATTAAACTTGGATCTAAATCCAAACAGTATGCTCTTTAGACTTACCATGTTTCCATGAATACATGTTTGCTGGTGAAGTATGCATGCAATTTTAAAGTGCATGGATTATTGCAGCCTATAATATACCAAAGATGTATTGAACAGCCACCTACAACAATATGTCTTATTGTTAAACCAAGTTGATCTTGAATGCCTGCTTTAAAGTCAACTTAGAAACATTAAAGATGGTTAGTGTAGAATATGGAATATATGTGTTCTGTTTTTAATGGTAATAGTTTCTAATAAATTACTCAGGACAAAGTTTCTTTCTCAGTTATGTTTGCTCTATGCAAACGTAGTTTCTAATATAAGTCTCCTGTTATGCCAGGAATTTTGTTTTCATTTCTACTTGATAGTCTCAGTTTTCTCAAGAAGATATCCATAGATTAATGAGTAGAGTCCAGAAGAATAGTTGTCCTGTTTGCTGCCCTCAGCAGTGAAACAACATACCATTCTGCCGTCAAGGGATCTAGTCCAAAAGCTTTTTTAAGGAGTAGGGAAAGTAAAAGGAAGGCAGAAAAGGAGAAAACCAAGGTTGAGCCTAGAGTGTATGAGAACTCTTAGGGAATTAGAATTATAGGTGGTCTGGAAACCTAATATGTATATAGATGGCTAAGCTTTTCAACTACATGAAAGACTCAGTAGAAATCAAATGAAAGTTAGAACCTGCATGTATACTTTGGATACACTATCCTTTGTTGGATAGGCCCTGCAGAATAACCCTAAGGTAAAAATCCTTTGAAACAGTTGCATGTTACATCAGCTTTTAATAAGGGGACTGTATGAAGCTAGAATTTCACTGTCAAGTTTTACACATAACTGACTTGTTTATGAATTTCTACAAACTATGTCTGTATTAATAGGTCTATGTTAGTATGAAAAAATGAAATATAGAGCCAGGATTATTAAATGGTCCAAAATTCCACTTATGTTTCTCTGAGTACTTTGTGGGAAGCTGTAGGTTGGTAGGAATCACATTGATGTGTCATTTTTAAAAACTGTGGTTTAAATGAAATCATGCCATATATGTTTTTAAATGTTCAGGGATTTTAAGATTTAAGTTTACTTATTCATTGATTCTTTAAAAAAATCATAAAGGTTAGTAATAGAATATGAAACCAATCATAGAACATTAACTTGGCCCATTTCCACAGATTTCTAAGCTCTTGTTTTTTGGTTTTTTTTTAAGAGTTGAATTGGCACTTTACTATGTCTTGGAAAATTTGGCTAATGGTGTATGGGAGTTTGTAGTTACTAAACATCAAAGGATATCAAAAGATATCCAGATTATCATATTTACATGGCATAAGATACGGGAGACCTATTAGATTTAGGAATTAGATTCAGATCAAATCAGACATTGGAAAATTGATGCTTGCTAACTACACCAATAAATTAAGTGAATGAAGTAGCATATTTTAGTACTTCTCATAAGCCTTATTCTCAAAATATTGATTAAAATTTTCAAGGCATAACATTCAGAAGTTTACTGCTTCTTCACATATATTCATATAATTTTGAGACTTTAGCCTAGCTTTTTTCCTATTTTTAAATTACAAATTTTTCAAGTTAGAGAAAAATGTGTTGAGTTTTCTTTTTCAAATATATTACTGTACATAGTTCTGTTTCATTCCAAGGAGTTATTTCATGACATTTTGCTTTAAATGATCAGTCTCCCCAGTTACATCTTTAACAACTGAGGTATGCCTTCTGTTTTGTAAGTACTTTTTCATGCAAATATCCCTTTCTGGTTGCTTTAAATTTTAAATGCAATTTTACCAGAATTAATACGCTCATCAGTTTTCTGAGCAGCAATTTTATTGTTAAGATGTTAATATAAGTCTCTAAAATTAAATATTTAAAACTTTTTGTTTATGCAGCAAGTTACTGAAATCTATGTCAGTACTGTTCTAAGCACTAAGGATAAAGCAGTGAAACAAAAAGACAAAATTTTCTGACCTATGGCGTTTGCATTCTGGTAGGGGGACACGAACTACAAGTGAAAAAGAAAATGGCATGCAAAAGGTTCTGGCAACACCTGGGCAAAGAACTGACAGGCTGCACTGGTCTGCCCTTCTTTAGGCATCCAGGAGAGAGTGATTGGGCCAGGCACAGCTGGGCACACTGGATTATTCTCTAGGAAAGGGACCATCCTGCTGCTGTCCACACATACTGGAGCTCCAGAGGACCCCCAACTGAGCATGTAACAGTGGCCTTTTACAGTCATGAGAGTGGGTGCTATTGGAGAAAAACATCTTGGGACTGGACAACAGCTGTGCTAGTGGCACTTGGAGACCTTTTGAGAAATCAAGATTGTGTACGGCTTCTTGCACCGGAGGTTCTGGAACCATTGGTCCCAGCTAGTTCCTGAAGGCAACTTAGAGAACTCTACCAATGGTCATTCATGGTCAAATCTATTTGACTTTATTTGGTCTGCCCCCTGACCCAGGTGTCTAATTAAATATAAGGCTTTCCATCAGTGACATGAATTAACGTGCCAATTCATATTAAAAAAATAGAGGAACTAGAGAGTTGTTCATCCATTAACCTCCTCCTTCTTCTTCCTGAGGTTGAACATGTTCATTTCTCACCAATCAAGGTCTGTCCACCTCTGGCATGAACCAAATTGTCTGTCCTTTTCCCAGAGTAATAAACTTCCCAAACACTCAGGAGTCAGTATTTTGCCATCATAAGAAACTTTCAGGGCAGAGGAAGATGGCTGTAGCATCACCCCAGGCAAAGTTAGTTCACACATTCCTACCCCCCCAGGTTGTCTAAGACACATCAGCAGTGATCACAATGAGTGGACCTGCCCACCATCATGTCACTGCTCTTTTGCCAGACCCTTAGGCGTAGCAGTCACAGTTAGTCAGAGAGGCCTCTTGGGCTTCAGTATCTCCACGGGGAGACTTTCCTCCAGGGGGACTGCTTATTCCAGTCTTACAGATTAATGACTACTGGGGTTTCTCTGCTAGTACCACCTCTTCCTTGTGTTATATCCCAGCACATTTCTTAGGTCCATTCTGGTTTTTGCATCAATCTATCAGTTCTGTTTTGTTTGCTTGTTTTCAAGCCTCATAGTTTCTTTACTATCGTTTTATACAGCAAGTGTTCATGTAAACAGATAACATAGGTATAATAATAGAGTTCTAATGGACATACTGGGTGAGTCTGGGAAGGCTTTAGAGAAGAGAGAGCATTTGAGGCAAGGGCAGAAAGGCAGGGCAGAAAGACATTCTTGACTGTGGTGTCATGGAAGAATACAAGGGTGTGGTGTGTTCAGGCAATGGTGAGAAGCTCTGTGTGGCTAGGAGTGTATAAGAATAATAGAAGATAACTTGGGAAGAGTGTTGGAACAGGTGCCTCCATCATATATAAGGCATTTCCTGACTTATAAGGAGAAGGACAGCAGGTCATAGGTGACCTATTCATGTTCATAAGTTTAAAATCTCTTCCAACTCCTATTCATTGTTATATTTAATGACACTAATACTGCTATTTATGCCTTTCATTTGCATGTGTTCACATTTTTTTCTCCTATCCATTACCTAATTTCATCTTAACGATATGTGAGCAACATAGATCTAAAAATATTATAGTATTCTAATATTTAAAGTTGAAGAAACTGAGGTATTGAGAGATTACATGATCTACTCACAAATGGCCATGTACAGAGTTATACCAGATCTTCTGATTCTTAATTCCATATACTTGTTGGATTTTATTTGAGTAAATATATGCTTTTTGGGGTCTTTTTTCCCCCCTCAAATTATTATTTTTCTTTTCTCCATAGGACTTGGCTTTTACCCTGGAAGAAAGACAACAATTGAATATTCATGGATTGTTGCCACCTTGTTTCACCAATCAAGATATCCAGGTCCTTAGAGTAATTAAAAATTTTGAGCGTCTGAATTCTGATTTTGACAGGTAATGCATTTCTGAAGGTGATTTTATGTTGCTCTTAGGAGTTATCTAGTTTATTTTTTATTAAATGAGGAAGTTAAAATATTTAGTGATTTGAAAACAGTAGTCAACTTTGAGGAGAATTTGCCTTTAAATACAATGATGTTTTTTTAAAAATTTACCCTCTGTAGGACATTTGCATAAAATAAAAAATAATTTCTCTAAATCATATCCTCAAAGAGACTACTTTTCTTTTGTGATAAAGTTGTTGCTATAAAGGTGAGTTATCAGGAAATACCATCCTAGACAGAACAAAACAGGTTAAAGTCGCTTTTAGTCAGATTGTAAGTAAATTGTAGGTAAAAGTGTACTTTTTCAACTTCCAAACTTGATTCTAACACTATTGGGAATTTAGGTCACTTACTTTGTTTAGAATTCAGTTTCCATGTTTATACAAAGATAAAGGCAACATTGTTTTCTACCTTTGTAATGAGATAGCCGTAGGTTGAAATTCTGGCTGTATCTGACCAGCAGTGGGGCCTTGAGCAAACCACTACAACCACTGTCAGGACCACTGTATGTGTCTTGCCCTCTTCTTTTGACTCAGCCTTTTCTTATGAAGGTACTGAACCTCTCTAAATCTCAGGTTTTTCATTTGTGGGTTAAAGAGAATAATAGGTATTTGAAAATATTGTTGTGAAGGTAAGAAGAGGTAACTAACCCAGGACCTAGTATTTGTATTAGTCAGAGTTTTCCAGAGAAACAGAACCAACAGGATATGTGTGTGTGTCTGCCTATCTGTCTATGTATCTACTTATCTACCTACCGACCTACCTACCTACCTATCTATCATCTATCTATCCATTCATCCATTCACTCATGCATGTGTGTGTATGTGTATGCACACACACACATTATATCATGTTGGATGGAGGTAGATATTTATTTCAGGGAATTGGTTTACAAGATTGTGGAGGTTGGGTAAGTCCTAAATTTGTAGGTAGAATGGCAGCCTAGAGACCAAGGGAAGACTTGCAGTTCCAGTGTGAAGGCAGTCTGCTGGCAGAATTTTTTTTTTTTGCTGGGGTGTTGAAGAAAATCATAATAATAATGAACTAGCAGCCCAAATTGCTTGGTAGGCAGGATCAGTTACCCCAGCCAGCACAGTAACTTCCTTCTTTGCCTATTAATTCAGAGGCATGTGGTGCCCAAAGTGGCTAGTGTCAGTCTTAACTTCCAGTTCAATGGAATCATTGTCTTCTGGTGGAAACAGTCCTCCCTTTGGAACTAAGACTTAGAGGCCAGCAGAGCATAAGGTCACGGGGACAGGAAGCAGAAATTTTGCTGGTAGGTCACTGGGGATAAAAGTGAGTGGCTTTCATTTCCGCTCCTTTGTTCCTGGACCTGTGAATCATGGCTATGGGAGAAATGACATCATATTGGACACTGATTCAGAGCATGTATAGCCTACTGGAGAACCTTGCCCCAGCTTTGCAAGATGTTACTACTTAGCTGGTGCTGTCACTGAGTCTTCAGAAGGCCACTCCACCATTCTATCAAGCCAGCGGCTTCAGGATGGAGGGGAAACATGGTAAGACCAGCGATTCCATGAAAATGGGCCCATTGCCACACTTCATTTGCTCTGAAGTGAGTTCCTTGATTGGAGGTAATGCTTTGAGGAATATCATAATGGGGGATAAGACATTCTGTAAGTCCACAGATGGTAGTTTTGGTGAAAGCATTGTGTGCAGCGGAGGCAAATCTGTATCCAAAGTAACTATCGATTCTAGTAAGAACAGTGTTGCCCCTTCCATGATGGAAGCAGTCCAGTGTAATCAGCCTGCCACTCGGTGGCTTGCTGATCAGCCCGTGGAATGGTGCCGTATCAGGCACTCAGTGCTGGTCTCTGATAGATTGGGCACTCAGAATGTCTATGGCCAGATCAGCCTTGGTGACTGGAAGTCCATGTGGCTGAGGCCATGGAGAACCTCCATCCCTGCCATGGCCACTGTTTTCATGAGCCCGTGTGATGACAGGGGCAGCAGGGGAAACAGGCTGACTTGGCTGTTCAGTTATGTATATTTGCTGCTTCTTAAACTCCTTCACAATCCGTTTCACTTGTTCCTAAATCCTTCCTTCAGCTTCTTATGTTTTTACTTTGTATTCTTTCCTGGGCCATTTTATCAGCTACCTCCTAAGAGCTGGTGACTTTGATATTTTCACCATAGACTGTTCTTCAAATATGTACTGAGCATCAACTCAGTGTCAGATGCTCTTTTAGATATGGGGATTATACGCAATGATCTCTGCCCTCACTGGACTTGGTAAATTATTTAAAAAAATATTAAAATAAATAGTAAAATGATAAGTATATTATTTAATATGCTAGAAAGTGACAAGTGCTAATAAAAAAATAAGGAAAAGATATAATAGGGGAAGAGGGACTGAGAATGCTGGGGCTTGGTATGGTCAGTTTGCATTGTTAAATTGGGTGATCAGGACAGCCTTCATTGAGAAGGTGACTTACTAGCAAGTAATCAAAGGTAGTGGGGCAGTTAGCCATGAAGAAATCTGAGGAACAGTGTTTTTCAGCTGGTATGTTTAAGGTTTAGCAGGGAGACCTGTGTCTGGAGCAGAATGAGCAAAGGGAAGAATGGTAGGTTGGGAGAGGAAGTTAGCGAGGTGATGGAGGACAGATTATGTATAGCTTGGAAGGCCACTGAAGGACTTTTGCTGCTATTCTGAGAAAAAAGGGAAGCCATTCAAGGTTTTGAACAGAAGATCAACATGATCTGAGCTATATGTCAAGAACACTGGCTGCAATGTTGAGAGTGGAACGTAGACTGGATGAATATTTAGGAGGCTGTTACAGTAATCCAAGCAGAAGATGATGGTGATGTAGATATGGGGTTGTAGCAATGAACGTGTTTAGATTTTGCATATATGTTGTAGGTAAAGCCAACATAATTTCCTAATATATTAAAGATGAATGTCAGAAAGCTTTCAGAAAAGAAGAGAAACAGGAGAGAAGCAGCATAGAAACAGAAAAGAAACAGAAAACCAATGAGATAGAAGGAAACCAAGAGAATATGATGGGCTAAAGTCAAGTAAAGAGAGTGTATCGAGCTCTAGGGAGTGCTACTTGCTTCATATGTTCTGATAAGTAAAATAAAATTAGATCTGAGAATTGATCATTGATGTAGCAATGCTGACTTACACATTGCTAAATCAACTTGAGCATGTCTGAAAGTCATCATCTTCTTCCCAAATGCTAATTTTTGGGGTTGGTATAACCCATCTATTATCTAAGCATTAGAATCCTGTAACTGTGGCACCAAATCCTGTGCATTTTCAACTATTTCAGGGAATGGAAATCAATCCATATAGGCTGATAAGATTAAGTACAATTTTGAAAGATTGTTTTTTAAGTGGTACCAGGCGGTTGGAGTTTTATTCTATAAATCATTGAAAGTTACAGGTAACATGATAAGGTTGATATTTAGAAAGATAAGTTTGGGTCAAAAATGCTTCTAGAAAGAAAACGGCCATTTGATACAAATAATAAGAAAAGTCCCTTGTAACTTGCCTACCTTAGTCATTTTTAGAATTGGTGCTACATTTCTTGTTCATTTGCTGTTTGTTATTTCCCTTGGTTATTCAGCACTGGACGTTAAAGGATGAAGTCTTTGTAATTACTTAGTTAAGTTAATGCTTAAACTATATCTGTGGTGGTATTTTCATCTGTCCTTCATTTTAAAACAGGGATAAAGTCTTTTCAAATATCAAATAAAACTTCTATTACAGCAATGATTTTAACATTTGAATGACACTAACTCAGGTTTATGGTTCTATATTCTTTGAGGTGTTTAAGAATATTTCTAAAGTCTTTTTTTGTCAAATGTTTTCTCTGTGACCTAAAAAATACTCATACTTTGTTGAAAAATCTTTAATTAGATTTCTAAGCAGCTATTTCCTGACTTTTTTGGAATATAGACCTCATTATGTCCAATTTCCACAGGTATCTTCTCTTAATGGATCTTCAAGACAGAAATGAAAAGCTCTTTTATAGCGTGCTAATGTTTGACCTTGAGAAATTCATGCCTATTGTTTACACCCCCACTGTGGGTCTGGCTTGCCAGCAATATAGTTTAGCATTTCGGAAGCCAAGGTATGTGAACTTTTATTTTAAATACAACTTGTTGTGTTTTTATTTGTTTTTTGCAAATTTTTTGCAATAATTAAATAATATATATATAATTGAATGGAATTGAAGTTTGGAAAATATAAATGAAATTCCATTTAAAAGAACATGAAATATAAACATATATAACATTAAAAATGTAGTATTTTCTTTCTAGATTTAAGATCATGGGAAAGTAGTTATTTATAAACCAATTTAGGTTTCCTTTTATAGACAGTAAGTGAACTTGTTCTTTACTTGGAAAGAAAGTCATTTATCATAATTAAGCTTGTCTTTGAAATGTTAATTACCACTATTATGTATACATTTTGCAAGTTAAAACAAAGATGCTAAATTTTTCTGAAAATAGGAGAATATTATTTTCTAAATTCAGAATTGGGACTAAAATAACTCTTTTGTTGATTTCCCTTAAGTGAAATAGTAGTCACTGTTAGAGATGAATAAAACAATGGAATACAATTTTTCTAAAACCATGGCTTCACTTTAGTCATTATATTGTTTTAAATACTTTTGAAGCAAGGAACAATTGAAATAAATATTAAGACTTTTAACAACAGCAACAGCAAAACCTCAAGTTGAATATATTTGTGATGTGTGTGGTACTGAATTTAAAGATTAAAAAGAAATGTTTATAAATTTATACCATAAATATAAAAGCCTACTTAAAGTACTGTCATTGAAAGGAGTATTTCAGAGGTAACATCTGAAAGTTAGATTGAATATATGGATTTCACATGCATACATGGATGTAGTAATATTCAGCACACTTATGCCACATTACCCTTTGTACAAAGAAAAGGATTACCACATCACCTCTTGTGTAAAGAGAAGAATTAGATCAATATTTGTAGGTGGTCTGTCAAATTGCATTAATAGCACATATCTATTGCATTTATAATGACTATATTGACAGTGAAAAAATTTTTTTTCATAGAAGAGTGAGAGTTAGAATTTAGCTGGTAATGTATGCATATTGTGAGGAATAACTTTTTGGGAAGTATATGAGTATATTTAATCATACAAACAATACATGTTCATTATTGAAAAATGAGAAAATACCAATATGCAGAAGGAAGACATATTTAAAAAATACCTAGTGTCATCATACCAAAAACTCTGATACGCACAAATACACACTATGTTCTTTATAGAAGGTATCATACTATGTAAACTGTTTCTGATTGTCTTCTCTAAGTGACAAAACATCTGTCCATGTCTAAAATAATTCTATATAAAGAAAGAATCTTAATAAAAGCATAACTGTATAAAACTTGGTTGTTTTAAAATATAATTTAAGCATATTTATTGAAATGCTAACTTTTCTATGAAATCCTGAGAAATGCTAATAACTATAATTAAAAAAAAAGGTTGAAGAGCTTAGGTCAAACAGTGTTTTTGGGTTGAAGTTGACATAGAAATCTCAATCAAAATAATTATTTTTTGACTACTTACTATGTAGTAGATGATTTTCTAGGGCTTGGGATACATTATGTATGTATAAATCCAACAGTGGAAGAGACAGACAGGGAAATAAAAAATAAGTAGATTGTCTAGAATGTTTGAAGGTAGTAAGTGTTATGGAGAAAAAAAGAATAGAGCAGGGAAAGGGGGATCTGGAGTGTCAGTTGCTTTGGAAGGGCAGCTGCAATTTTAAATAGAGCGACAGTGTAGGCCTCATTGGAAAATGAGATTAGAGGAGTGAGAAGGGGGCGTCATGTACATACAAGGGAAAGGTGCTAGGCAGGAGGAATAGTCAGTGCCAGGGTCCTAAGTGGAAACATGCTTGGAGGCAAGGGGCAGCATAGAGACCAGTGTGGCTAGAGTGGAGTGAGAGAGGGGGAGAGTAGAGGTGAGGTCACAGATGTAAGATAAATGAGAAGGTACAAGACCTATAGTTTCTTGTAGGCTGTTTTAAAGAACATTGGCTCTTACTGTTAGTTAAATGGGTGGGAGAATCAAGTAGCCTGGTTAGCAGCCTATTGCAGTAAACTCAGTGAGAGATGATGGTGGCTCACATTAGGAGAGTAGCAATGGAATTAGGGATAAGAATGCAGCCTCTAGATAAAGAAAAAGAAAATCACAGGATTTTCTCTTGGATTGGAGGCTTCCTAGAGCAGTAGTGAAAACTATGGGCTCTGGAGTAGGTTGCCTGTTTTCACTTACCGGAGTTTGCTACTTGTTTTAGTCTCGAATACATTATTTAATCTTTCTATGCTTTAGTTTCCTTCTCTGTGACATAGGGTTAATACTGCAGCCAACCATCCTTTGTTCACATTTTTAAAATCCAAAATTTTGAAAACCAAACATTACAAAAATATCATTAGGGAGAAAACCTGATCTGTCTGAACCTGTGTCGTGGCAAAACTTGAACTGAATTTATATAAGAATATTTATAGTCTTTATCTGACTTAGTGTAATTTGGTTTTCTGTAGAAGTATTAATGTATTTGATTTCTGGGGGCTTTGTCGGAAATAAATTAGTTAGAAGGAAAGAAAGGAAAATATGATGCAGAGGAGAAGGTGGGACAGGAGGTAGGAAAGCATTTATAGCAAAAGGCTCACAAATGTTGAATCTAGGTGGAGGTATTTATTGTATTATTCTTCAATATTTCCACAATATTTGAAATTTAAGTGAATGAATGCTTTACTCACAGGAAAAGTAAAGTTTCTAAAACCATTTCTATATGATCTCTTTATGGCAGTTTTCTGTCATGTTGATTTTTAACTTATATTTTCTTAAACTTTTGATGATTTCAAAATTGTTTAGAATAGTTTTCATGTCTTCTTCCATAATTATAAAAAAATGAACCTATTTGAAAATGTGTCACAAATTTAGACATTATATTTAATTAGAAAGGAAATTGTGATTGTGTTTGAATAGTGATGGATCTTTTAGGTATCACTTAGCATATACACTATTTTTTTTGAAGCCAAAATTGACAAATGTCTGTTAAACCTTTCTTACTGCAACAACAGGAGTTGTAAGACATTGAGAAAGTGAGCAGGATTATTCTTCTTATTATGTTTACTTTGTGAATTTGGTAGTAGCAATTAGGAACATAATAAGTGAAAATTAAGGGTTAATAGTACAAGTACTGAGTGTAATGGAGTTGCGAACAGGTATATCTTTTGGTCTCACACTTTTTAATATATCTTAATGATATGCTTTTCTATGACTAGATAGTTTTCATTTTGAATATGGCATTAAAATCTTGCTAGATATCCAAAAATAAGTTCTTATATGAATACCTCTACTTCCAATATTTCTTTTTTAAGGTATGATGCTAGAAAATCCATTTATTGGTTTTGTGTGGAATTTCTATTCTCTTTGGTATAGATACTTTATGTGGGTTTTTCAAGATGTCATGGATAATCATTTTTAAGAGTGGTATTGAGCTTGCTTGGATTATCTTGTTCCCATGTGCCCATAACATGTTAATTTTTGCAGATCCAGTATTTGGTAGTGCAATATGCTTATGCCAGCATACCTAATTGTGGCCAATTTGTTGAGAGACGTATGATTTTTGGAAGCTAGAGACAATTCCTTTTGTATTTTTGCAGAATGCTGAGCTTACTGTTTTACTTAAATTATTTGTATTCTGTGACTCTTGTTTTTAATGAAACTTTTTGTGCAAATTAGTGATGTAGGTATATATAAAAGACAGCTAAAGCAGATTTACATTATTTCTTTGGAAATATTTTATCTGCTCTATTTTACATTGATTTTCCAAGAATTATCTCGCCTCTCTTATGAGTTCTTATTACTGTAATAAGTTCATATCATTTTATCATGGCTTTGGCACTATATCATGTTCCTACTTTTGATATTTCTAGTGTTCTATCAAAGTACTCTTGGTCATTTTTTGTTGGCATTTTACTATTCATTTAGTTCCAACTAGACTGTAAGCCTTTATAGAGAAGAGATCATATTTTGCAAATTGCTTCATTTTCCATCCTATTGAGGCCTAGCACCTGGTCCGTGCTGAATTAATATATGTTGTTTGCTACCTCATAGAAATAGTAACAATATTACTCTAATCATCCACTCACATAGAAAGCTATTGATGATGTTCTTTATTTCTCCTACTGTTTAAACATACTATTCTAACAAGTACATTCTCGTAAATGATAGATCTGAAAGAAATTGGACTCTGCAAGAAATCAGGCTGTGAGGAAGTAAAATTTTGATTAACTGTAGACAATACAACTTTAAACACATACTCCTTTCAGCAACTCATCTTTATACAGTAATTCACTGATATGATTTTGGCAAAAAAGTATGAGGTAATACAATAGTTTGTTAATGATAATTTAAAAAAAAAGCATTTACGAAGTCTGATCCAACTAATACCATTGTTTGATTTGCCAAAAGTTAGGGTGAAACAAGTGTCCAGTTCTCAAATTAATTGGAAAGAAGCTGAATTAACTAAAATTGAACAGGATTCTTCATTGCAAGACTTCACAGAATAATACCTATTTTGCAAGTTTTTGAAGGATGAGGAATAAATATAGATAATATACCTAGCATAATTCTTGGCACATAGTAGCTGTTCCCAAATAGTTGTTATTACAACTGGTATTATTGCAACTCCTAGGTTTCTTAATGACTAAATGGATGACGGTACTACTCACTAAGTTTCAGAATAATGGAATATGTTTGTAACGGAGATAGAAAGTTCTTTTCGGGGCATGTTGAGTTTTAATTGTCTTTGTGACTTTCAAGTAATGGGGTCTAGTAGGCATTTAAATGTATGGACGTAGAACTTAGTAGATAATGTATGTAAAGCTCCTACTATTTTAAGTCACATTATATATGCTACATAAATGGTACCTGTTTTGATTTTGACAATGGTGAAGATTAACAATAAGACTAATTGTCAAAGAGAATCATCAAGAGGTTTTCTTTTTGTAGTTCTATTCTTTCATAGAAAATTCTTCGGGCAATGCATAAAAGAAAACATTAAGATGAATGAAAACGAAATACTAAAACAGTTTTTCTACATTTAGTGTTTGTATACGTAATTCCTTTGGATTTCCAAAAAGGACTTGAGGTAGACTATTCATGATTTTGAATTGTGAGGACTAGGCTTTCTTTATCATCCCATGTGCAGTTTCATATGAGAACATATACCAGTAATATAGAAAACAGTCATAACCATGACCACGATTAGACCATATTTGGAAATGGAGATTATTTACTCGTAGAGAAACATGTAGTTCCTGTATAGAGCCAAAAGTTCAACAAATTTTGTAGTCTTGTAGGGTGAGGGTGTCAATTTTACTTGATATTGGGTTTGTGAAATAGCAGTAAGTAAAGAAGCTTAAAAGGAATAATGTAAAAGAAACCTTCCCAAAGTTAATACTCTTTTAACCCAAGAATGTTCTCATTATATAGTGCAGATTACAGTTATAATAACTATCAAATGAATAGTTAACAGAATGGAAACTTTCATATTGTTCTTGTTTTAAAATTTTCTTGTTTTAAATCTACCTTGTTTTCTTAAACATAATTTGTTTTTATGATGTTCTATACAGATATGTGATGGCAATTTTACTTTATTAAGGTGTAAGTACTTCATAACTCAGTAACTGATTATAACTCAAGTTGTATGACAACGAAACATGGTTTCATAGTCAGTTATAATAGCTACAAGTTAAATATTTTAACCGTTGAAGTAAGGCTGTGACACTTTCCATAGTTTAATGCTATCTAGTTGCTATTGGACCATTGTGATGTAAACTGCCAAGTGATCCAGTGCCCACCTATTAAGAGACATTTCTTGTTACACTGGGTCGTCTCACCCGCAGAGCTCTGGGGTTTCTCGGTAGGGGTGAGAGGAGGTCCTACCCCTCTAGGAGGTAATCCTGGGTACCAGAGCCGCACAGGGGAACCAGGACTAGTCTTGATTTTATTTGGCTTTCTTCAATTCAGCCACTTTACAATCTTTAGAAATATTTAGGAGAGTTTTGAAAACCAGGGAATATTTTTGGCTTGTAGTTCTGGTTTAGTTTGTAATTTTTGTTTTTTACTGTATTATAATTTTCTTTGCCTTTAGAAATTCAAATAGTTAATGTTTAGGAGAGCAAGAAATGTTTAAATGCTTCTAGAAAAGTGATCATTGTAATGTTAGATATTAATTAACTTTTTACCATTTACTTATAGTAATAAGCCTTTGATTTTGATTTACACTCACTTGAAAATATACTTTTCTTTATTTATTTCATTTCTCTTGAAATTGGCCTAGATTTTTATCTACCCTATTTTAAAATATGGGAAAAAGCACCACAAGGTAGAATATTTTTCAAAGATATGAAACAAGTTAGATGGAATGTCTGGACTACTTCAAGTCTCTTAGCTGTTACCTCGGTTGATTGTTTTAGAGATACCAATTTGCAAAAAGTTGACTTTCATTTATTATGGAGAGCTAGATGATTTCTTGAACTACTGATTAATTCACATGAGCTATTTTTTCTGAGAAGTTTGAATATTATATTTATGAAAATGTATATGAACTTTTGTTAAGTAGAAGTGTGATAGAGTGTCCTCTAAAGTACTGCAAATTCAGTGTGTGCCCAGACGTAGTTTAAAATACCAAACTATCTTCTTTCCCAAGTATTGCCTTAATTAGGAAAAATTTGGAGAATGGAAAAAATGTAGGAATGATTCAAACATTCTTTACATCAAGATCTAAGGATTGTCTAAGTGTATGCACAGACGTATAAATCTCTGTAGCAAAGCATTGGAACTTATCTTTTACTGTAAAAGACCCTTAAAAGTGTAAAGTAACAGTTCATCAAGTCTCCATATTCATCTAGAGACTTTAAGTGTGGAAAACTTAAATGGAAATTTAAGTTTAGGATCCAAAACTAACTGCCACAATCTGTGGGGCACACCCAGGTGTTGTAAGTTTACACGTAGCATATGGAGAATTAGGAAAAATTGCCAAGTTTTATCTCAGGTAATATTTATGACAATGTATTAATTTGGGCATATTGTATTTATTTTTAGAAGGGTTATAAATCCCAGTATTCATTAATAAAAATAATTTTTAAAAAGGGTGGCAATAGTTATGTGCATCACGTACTCAGATCACAACTGTGTTTGGTTTTGGATGCCATGTTTTTGAAGGGTCATTAGCAAACTGAGATACAAGTACAGTGGTACCTCAGTGTTCGAATGTAATCCACGAATTCTGAAACATTCAAAAACAGCCGACAGCTAGGCCTCAGGATCTTGCACTCAGCAGAGGCCGTGTGACATGTTCAACTTTTGAGTTGTGTTCAAAAACCGAAGCATTTACTTCCGGGTTTACTGCGTTCATAAACCAAAATGTCCGTCAACGGAGATGTTTGAAAACCGAGGTACTACTGTTTATCCAGAGAAGAGTAACCAAAGCAGTGACTGTCACTGAAATCTTGTTATGTGCGAAAGAGTTGGAAGAAATAGAAATCTTTAGCCTAAAAGAAAAGACTTGAAAGGGATATAATTAAATTTTCAATTATTTGAAAGACTTTCATGTGAAAAAGAATACACTTACATGGTATAACCTCAGAATGTAGAAATAAAATAAGTGGGTAGAAGTTATTATAGGGCTATAGATTTAAGTTCAATGTAAAGGAAGATTTCTGATAATCTGTCATTGGAATAGACTTCCTTGTTCTCCATCATTGGAAATAGTCATGTGGTTTGGATAATCATTGATCCATACATACTATAAATGTGATTCTTGCATTGGATGTGATTGTAAAATAATTTAATTCTAAGGTCACTTTCAAGTAGAAAATGCTGTGAATTTTTAAAAAAGCAGCCCATAGATGAATAATGCCAGGTACTGGGAATGTCTCCTAGAGTACAACTAACTAACATATCACTTCAAATAACCCTGCTTTTTAATTCAGCAAATTTTTAGAAATAGCCTTTAATCACAATTTTAAGAATTATTAAACATAATAGATTTTCAATTAAGAAATTATTTAAGTAGATTTAAAGTGATTTGATGACACATCTCCTCAGAAGTCCTACTCCATCCCCCAAACAAATGCACAAACGTGTCAGTTTACACAGCTGTATTCTGGTTATAATGTTTTGCTTTCAACATTTCTTGAGTTTGAATGAATAAAAAGTTTAATGTTGACATTTTCTCATTTAAAGTAATTAGATTATTCTCATCTAATTTTTATTTTTTGTAGTTTTTTCAGATTGCTTTTCTATATATACTTTCAGACTTATTTATTTTTATGTTTTCCTTAACTTGGTGCAGTTTAACTAGTAGAGAAATTAATAGGAAGAATTTTCTCTGAGGTTATGCTTCCAACCTCCCTCACTGGCTCTCTACTGCCCAAATCAGTAGTTGAGGAAAAATAACCAGGTTAGAGTTTGCTTTCATTATCTTTTCCAAAATTTTTTACATGCTTTCTAGGTATGCTTCTGAAAATGTGAAGATTTGTTTTCATTAGTTTTCTGGACAAAATAATCTATATTTAATAAGATCTAATAATTCTTTTATGTACCTTTAAAATGTTGGATATTTTATGCTAGATAATTTTGTAATATAAATTTTAACTCTTTAAAATAAAGCATAATTGAAATTGTCAATTTTAGCTCAGTACTATATGTTTTATGTTTTATATTCAATTCACTGTAGTAAAATTTATAAACTATTTGATAGAATTACAAATTATGTACAGTAAGTTGTTTTTTAACATCTCTGATAGGTTATGTGACTTTAAGCGAAATGACATACAATGTGACCAATTTTATCATAGGCTAATAGGTAGAAACAAGAGTTAATTTATTATGGCATCTCTTGAATGTTATAACAAAACAGTGTTGAAGGAATCAATATCATTCAAGGACCTGCTGTAATTATATACTTAAAATTATTCATGAAAGTTATTGATTTCATTTCTTTCTAAACAAAGAAATTTCTCACTTAATAATATAAATCCTGGTCTTAATATGATTGTCTGAATGAAAGACATTTATAATAATTTGGAGGGTATCTTATTTTACATATTTTACAAAAACAGTGTGCCTTGTGAAATAAAACATCATTTCACTGTGGAATGAGGTAATTTATTTTAGAAGCTGAAATGTGTAAGTGTATCATTTCCCTAATGGAAGAAGTTAATTTTTATTGACAATCTGCCAAATAAATGCCATCTGTCTGATGAATTCAGTGTTACCTTAGGATTCTTTCCCGTGTTTTCTACCATGGAAAAAAGTACTTTGGATTTTAACTATCAGAACAACATTTATTACTTTGTACTTAATTCGTATGCTAATACTAGTTTTAAAATGAATAAATGAAGAAGAATTTATCTAAAATTATTTCCAGTTCTTATTTCTTTGGACACAATACTTGAGTTGTGGTATGTGGAGATGGTGTCATAAATGTAGGGTAGTTGTTGGATTTTTTTTAACCCACTCGTTTTATTAATGAAAACAATTATTCCAAGGAAACCCAGTATCATGTAGGTGTTAAGTGTCAGTTGGGATTTGAACTCATGTTTTCTATCTTATACTCTTCTGTGTTAGAGTTCTCCAGAGAAACAGAACCAATAGAGTGTGTGTGTGTGTGTGTGTGTGTGTGTGCGCGCGCGTGCGCAAAGAGGGAGATTTATTTTAAGGAATCGGTTCACATAATTGTGGAGGCTAGTAAGTCCAAAATCTGTAGGGTAGGCCAACAGATTGGAGACCTAGGGAAGAGGTGATGCTGCAGTTTGACTTTAAAAGTAGTCTGCTGGCAGAATTCCTTCTTTGAGGGAGGTCACATCTCTAGTAAGGCCTTCAACTGATTGTATGAGGCCTATCCGTATTATGGAGGGTAATATGCTTTACCCAATGTCTCCTAATTTAAATGTTAATCTCATCTAAAAATTATGTTCACAGAACTATCTAGACTAATGTTTAACCAAATATCTGGGTACTATGCTCAGCCAAGTTGACATATAAAATTAACCATCATATCCTCCCAAACCAAGGTTGATTCTTCTTAGCTTGGATTGATTATGTTTCTACCTTGGGTCTGAGTTGACCAGAGAAGCTGTACTCTTATCAGATAGCTTCTTGGACCTTTCTTCATTGACTAGTAGGCTTTCTGATTTTCAAAAGCTAAAGTGATATGTTTGTTAATTAAGATTATTCTCCTAAATCCTGGAGTGTTTACATATAAAGAATTTCATATATGGCTTTCTAGAAAACCTTAATCCTGATAGATACTTCATAGAATATTGTTCAAATATGGTTTCACTTAAAAAAGTTTCTAACACTAATTGAATTAATGACAGTAATTTAACATTTAAACCTAGTTTTAGAAATTGTCAAATAAAGTAGTTGACCACTCATTTCTTCCAGAAGGCCCTTGCTTTGTTTTCTTCCCCACTCGGCCACTCCTTCAAAATATTTTTGCTGATTATGTGTTCATTATTTCTTCTCTCCTTCCTTTCTTTAACAGAAATTTATTGAATGTCCACTGCATACCAGGCACTTTACTAATCTGAGTAAAGGTAAATAAAAGACCTATTTCCTGCCATTGTGGAATTTATAGGTAATATTCGAGTGAACAAAGAACTACTCGTACATGAGTACAGCTTGTGTTGTGAAGGAAATGAACAGAGAATAGTGATAGAGGATAACAAGGCGATTTCCTTTCATAGTGTAGTCAGGGATGTATCTCTGAGGAGATAGTATTTAGCTGACACCTGAAGGATGAGGAGTCAGCTTCTGAAAACTAGAAAAAAAAGATTTAAAAAATTTTAAATTAAATTTATTGAGGTGATATTGGTTAATAAAATTATATAGGTTTCAAGTGTACAGTTCTATATCATCTATATATTGCACTGTGTGTTCACCACCCAGAGTCAGTTCTCCTTCCATCACCATATGTTTGACCCTCTTAACCCTCTTCTACCACCACCTTCTCCGCTTACCCTCCAGTAACCGCTAAACTATTGTCTGTGTCTGTGAGGTTTTTGTGTGTGTGTGTGTGTGTGTATGTGTGTGTGTTGTTCGTTTGTTGCTTTCAGTTTTATATCCCACAGATGAGTTAAGTCATATAGTTCTTAACTTTTTCTATCTGACTTATTTTGCTTAGCATGATAATCTCAAGATCCATCATGTTGCCGCAAATGGTACTATTTCATCTTTTTCTTATGGTAGAGTAGTATTCCATTGTGTATATGTACCATATCTTCTTTATCCAGTCATCTATCGAAGGACACTTTGGTTGTGTCCATGTCTTGGCCACCATGAATAATGCTGCAATGAACATAGGGGTACATATATCTTTACAGATAAATGTTTTCAGATTTTTTTGGATAGGGACCCAGAAGAGGGATTTCTGGGTCACATGGTAATTCTATTCTTAATTGTTTGAGGAACCTCCACACTGTTGTCCTAGTGGCTGTGACCAATTTACATTCCCACCAGCAGTGTATGAGGGTTCCTTTTTCTCCACAACCATTCTAACAGGTGTGAGGTGGTATCTCATTGTGATTTTTATTTGCATTCCCCTACTAGCTAGTGAAGTTGGACATTTTTTTCACATATCTGTTGGCCATTTGTATGTCTTTTTGGGAGAAGTGTCTGTTCAGGTCCTCTGCCCATCTTTTAATTTGATTTTTTGTTTTTTTGTTGTTGTATTGTATGAGTTCTTTAAATATTTTGGATATTAGCCTCTTATCAGACATGTTGTTCGCAAATATCTTCTCCCATTCTGTTGGTTGTCTCTTTGTTTTGTTGATGGTTTCTTTTGTATGCAGAAGCTTTTTAATTTGCTGTAGTCCAATTCATTTATTTTGCTTTTACTTCCCTTGCCTTTGAGATAAAATTCATAAAATCCTCTCTGAACCCAAGGTCCATAAGTTTAGTACCTATGCTTTCTTCTATGCAATTATTATTTCACATCTTATGTTTAGAACTTTGGTCCATTTTGAGTAATTTTGGTATATGGTGACAGATAGCATTCTAGTTTAATTTTTTTGCATGTGGCTTTCCAATCTCTTCAGTATCATTTATTGAAGAGGCTTTCTTTTCCCTGTTGTATGTTTTTGACTGCTTTGTCAAAAATTATATGCCTATGTACATGTGGGTTTATTTCTGGGTTCTCAGTTCTATTCCATTTGTCTGCATGTCTGTTTTAATAATCAAACCATGTTGTTTCGATTATTGTCACTTTGTAGTATAATTTGATGTGATACCTACAGCATTGTTCTTTTTTTCTCAGGATTGCTTTGGCTATTTGGGGTCTTTTGTGATTCCATACAAACCTGATGAGTTTTTGTTCTATTTCTTGAAGAAATGCCATTGGGATTTTGATGGGGTATGCATTAAATCTGTATATTGCTTTGGGTAATATGGCTATTTTAACTATGTTGATTCTTCTATTCTGTGAACATGGAATATTTTTCTATTTCTTTGTGTTTTCTTCAGTTTCTTTTAATAGTGTGTTATAGTTTTCAGTGTATAGGTCCTTTGTTAAGTTTATTAGGTCCTTGTTAAGGTCCTTGTTAAGTTTATTCCTAGGTATTTTTTTCTTCTTGTTGCAATTGGAAAATGAATTGTTTTTTTTATTTCTTTTTCTGAAAACTCATTTTTAGCATATAGGAATGCAATATCCTACAACTTTACTGTATTTGTTTATTGTTTCTAATAGTTTTTTGGTGAAGTCTTTAGGGTTTTCTGTATAAAGAATCATGTCATCCTCAGAAAGTGACAATTTAACTTCTTCATTCCCAATTCGAATGCGTTTTATTTCTTTCTCTTGTGTGGTTGCTCTGGCTGGGACTACCAATACTATGTTGAATAAAAGTGGTGACGGGGGCATTCCTGATTTTTAGAGAAAAAAGCTTTTAGTTTTCACCATTAAGTATAGTATTAGCTGAGGGTTTGTCTTATGTGGCCTTTACTATGTTGAGGTACTTTCCTTCAATACCCATTTTATTAAGAGTTTTAATCATAAATGGATGTTGTATCTTCAAATGCTTTTCCTGCATCTATTGATATGATCATATGATTTTTATCCTTTATTTTATTTATGTGGTGTATCACATTGGTCAGTTGGCATATGTTGAAACATCTTGTGCCCCTGGAATCGATCCCACTTGATCGTGATGTATAATCTTTTCCATGTATTGTTGTATTTGATTTGCTAGTATTTTGTTTAGGATTTTTGCATCTGTATTCATCAGAGATATTGGTCTGTAGTTTTTGTGTGTGTGTGTGTGTGTGTTATCCTTATTAGATTTTTGTATTAGGATAATATTGGCATTATAAAATAAGTTAGGAAGTAGTGCCTCTTCACTTTTTTTGGAAAAGTTTGAGGAGGACAGGTATTAAATCATCTTTGAATGTTTGGTAGAATTCACTAGTGAAGCCATTTGGTCCTGGACTTTTTCTTCTGCATAGGTTTTGGATGGTTGTTTCAATTTTCTTACTGTTGATTGGTCTATTTAGGTTTTCCAGTTCTTTGTGATTCAGTCTAGAAAAGTTATATATTTCTAAGAACTATTCCATTTCTTCTAGGTTATTGAATTTGGTGGCATATAGTCCTTCATAACATTCTTGTATGATCTTTGTATTTCTCTGGTATCCATCATAGCTTCTCATCTTTCATTTCTGATTTTGTTTGTGTTTTTTCTCTTTTTTCTTTAGTGAGTCTAGCCAGAGGTTTGTCAATTTTATTCATCTTTTCAAAGAACCACCTTTTTGTTGCATTATTTTTTTGTATTGTCTTTTTGTTCTCTATTTCATTAAATCTCTAATTTTTAGTATTTCCTTCCTTCTGCTGACTTTGGGTTTCAATTATTCTTCTTTTTCTAGTTCTTTAAGGTGTAATATTAGGTTGTTTATTTTTAATTTAATTTAATTTTTGTGTTATTAATTTTTTAGTTGTTGTATCTTGAAATAAGCCTGTAATGTTATAAATTTCCATCTTCATACAGCTTTGGCAGTATCCCAATAATTTTGATATAATGTATTTCCATTTTCATTTGTTTCTATGTATTTTTTGATCTCTCCTTTTATTTGTTCTTTGACCCAGTTGTTCTTTAGTAGCATATTGTTTAATCTTCATGTATTTGTGTTTTTTCCCCATTTCTTTTTGCAGTTGATTTCCAATTTCAAAGCATTGTGGTCAGAGAATATGTTTGGTATGATTTCAGTCTTCTTAAATTTGCGAGGCTAGTTTTGTATCCCATAATATGGTCTATCCTTGAGAATGTTTTGTGTGCAGAAGAAAAAATGTATGGTCTGGTGTTCTAGGATGAAAGGCTCTGTGAATGTCAATTATTTCCATTTGGTCTCATGTGTCATTTAAGGCTGATATTTCCTTATTGCTTTTCTGTTTGGATTATCTATTCATGGCTGTCAATGGAGTAGTTAGGTCCCCTACTGTAATTATGTTTTTGTCAATTTCTCCCTTTAGTTTTGTTAGCAGTTGCTCTATATATTTTGGTGCTCTAACTGAAAGCATATATATTGGTAAGTATTATGTCTTCTTGTTGTATTGTCCCTTTTATCATTATGGAATGTTCATCATTGTCTCTTGTTCTGTTTTTATCCTGAAGTCTTTTTCATCAGATATAAATATAGCTATATCTGCTTTTCTCTTGATTGGAATATCAATTTTCCACCCTTTCACTTTCAGTCTGTATTATTATTTCTTGAAGCTGAGATGTATTTCTTGAAGACAGCACATGGTTAGGTTTTGTTTTTTGATCCATTCTGCTACTCTGTGCCTTTTTATTGGTGAGTTCAGTCCATTTACATTTAGGGTAATTATTGATATATGAGGATTTCCTATAGCTATTTTATCTTTTGTTTTCTGATAGCTCGGTGTCTCCATTGTTTCTTTACCTTTGTGTTTCTGTCTGTTATTTTAGTTTGGTGGTATTCTATAAGTTTTTCTCTGTTTCCTTTTTCTTTCTTTTTTTTTAATGTTACATGTCTCAGTGCTGGATGTTAAGTGGTTACCATTAAGTTTATATAAAAGAAAGTTTCATATATACAGTAGTCCTTTTTCTTCTGCATGCATCTTATCTCCATTTCCCTTTGCAAATTCAGACCTTTCCCCCTTCCATTTTATATTACTGTTGTCACAAATTATGCCTATTTATGCTGTGAGTTCATTTCTGAGTTGCAGTAGCAAATTGTCTTCTTTTTTTTCTTTTTTTATGGTTTTCTGTCCTTTATCCTTTATGTTATATTCAAGTGTATAGTGCCCTATTCTATGTAGCAGTTGCCTTTTTCTACTTCTGTCTGTCTTTTAGTAATCCTACTCATAGTTTTGTATCTTTTTGTCTTTTTGTTTCAGGTGGAATAACCTCTTTCAGTATTTCTTATAATGCAGGCCTTGTAGTAGAAAATTCCCTCAGCTCCTGTATATCTGGAAAGGTCTTTATTACTCTCCTTCATATCTAAAGGATAACTTTGCTGCTATATTATTCTTAGTTGGTAATTTCTCTTTTGATAGTTTGAATATTTGATTCCATTTCCTCCTAGTTTGTAGAGTTTCTGCTGAAAAATCTGATTATAACCTAATGGACTTTCCTTTGTAGGCTAGTGTCTTCTTTTGCTTGGGTCCCTTGAGAATTCTTTCTTTGTCGGTAATTTTTGACAGTTTTAACATAATGAGCCTTGTAGAAGGCCTTTTAGGATTGAGGTAATTAGGTGTTCTGTGTGCTTCTTGGATTCAAGAATATAGTCCTTTCCATAGTATTTGTTTGAATAGACTTTGTGCCCTTCTCTCTTTCTTCTCCTTCTGGAATACCCATTATTCTTATATTGCTCTTTCAGATGGAGTCAGATAGTTCTTGTAGAGTTCTTTCATTTCTTTTAACTCTCAAGTCTCTCTCTTCTTCCATCTGTGTCATTTCCAGATTTCTATTTTTGATGTCACTAATTCTTTCCTCCATCTGATCAGCTCTAGTTCCTAAGTTTGCTAGTTCATTATTGATTACTTTTATTGAGTTCTTCAGTCCCAGAATTTCTATTTGATTCTTTTTAAAAATTTCAATCTCTTTGGTAAAATATTCATTGTGTTCGTTGATTTTATTTCTGAGTTCATTAAATTGCCTATCTGTGTTTTCTTTCATCTTGTTGAGTTTTTTTCAGAACTGCAATCTTGAATTCTCTGTCATTTGAGTCACATATTTCCATGTCTTGAAGCTTATTTTCTGGAGATTTTTTCGTTTTCTTTCTGAGCTGCCTTGTTACCTTGGTTATTCATGATTATTGTTGGATTATTTCTCTTCCTAGGCATTGATGGGTATGAATTCTGCAGCAGGTTCATATGAAGAGGTCTTTCTTTTGTTTTCCAGTAGGTAGAACTGGAGAGTTTTTTCTCTTAACCTGTTCTGGCTTCTCACAGTGGAAGATTCCATGGGAAGATGGGTACCTCCTCTGTGACTAGGTCATCTCAGTTTCAGGGCACCTTTGTGAGAGGCTGTAGTGCATGATAGGGCAGCCAGATGCAGAGCTGTGTGCCTCAGCAGCCCTGGGTACCTCTGCTGGGATCAGTCACGAAAGGTGGGGATGGGCTGGGCTGGGAGCAGTGTCTGGTATGTTTTTGTCTTTTTACTTCTCCGAGTAATGGTGACTACCAGACCACAGCTACCTTGCCCCTATATCTCCTCCCTTGTCAGTGGAATTAGCTGCAGTGTGCATCTGCCGTTTAGGAACTTTCTGTTCATTTCTCAGGGCTTAGATAGTCTGCTCTTTAACTCGACACTACTCCAGTTTCTTCTGAGGCCTGCTGCTAGCACTGGGAACATGTGGGGAGGTGAGCTCTGAGAAGGTTGGGGGAAGTGGCCAGGTCAGTGGTTTTGTTTTCTACCTGGCAGTCAGGGCTATTAGACCACAGCTGTCACTCTCCTTTATTTGGTCTTTGCGTCAAGGTCTCTGCCCTGCTCACTGGGTTCAGCCGTGTTATATGCTGATCACTCAGGCAAGAATGCTGGCGTCCACAGAGAGCGCATCTGCAGTCTGAATCCTCCCCTCTCCTGAGACCGTAGTGAACTCAGAACTGTGTCCGCAACAGTGAGCTTCTCCGCTCAGGAACTGTCTGTCCAGATCTCAGGGCTGTAGATATTCTGCTCTTTAACCTGACACTGCGACAGTTTCTTCTCAAACCAGCTGCTAGCACTGGGAGGGTGTGGGCAAGGTGAGCTCTGAGAAGGGAAAGAGAAGTGGCCAGGCTCTGTGGCTTTGTTTTCTGACTGGCAGTGAGGCTGTTAGATCATAGCTGTTGCACTTCTGTGTTTGGTCTTTGCGTCAGGGTTGCTGCCCTGATTGCTGGGTGTAACCGCGTTATATGCTGACCAGTCAGGCAGCTTTGCTGGGGCCACAGAGATGGCACTTGCAGTCTGACTCCTCCCCTCTCCCAGGACCACAGTGAGTTTCAGGCTTTGTCCACGGGTACTGTCCCCCTCTCTGCACTTCTCCCTTCCCACCTCCCCTGTTTTTCCTGACTCACCTGCCTTCAAATGTTTCGGTCTCTCAAATGTGTTTGTGTGTTGCCCAGGGAATCCTCAGTTGAATTATAGCTGTTCAGCTTGTAACTTCGAAAGGAGAGCTCATCGGAGACCCCCTCACACCCCCATGTTTCTGACATTAGTCAAAAGAAAGGATTTGAAGCTGAAGAAATAGATGTTCAGAATGTCTGGAAGTGGAGAGGGTGGCATGAAATCAGGTTTGAAATAGAACTCTTGTGGGTCGTGGTAGTGTTTCATTACTATGCTTTATCTATTTGGGAAGTCACTGTGTTTGAAGCAAAGAAATGATAGCATCCAATTAAAGTTTTAAGAGATTTCAGTAGTTCCTCCTTATCATGGGTTTTACTTTCCCCGGTTTCAGTTAGAAACCTGCAATCAACTGTGGTCTAAAAATGTTAAAATGGAAAATTCCAGAAATAATTCATAAGTTTTAAATTGAGTCCCATTCTGAGTAGTGTGATGAAATTTCACACCATCCTGCCAGGAATGTGAATCATTCTTTTGTCTAGCATCTCCATACTGTATATATGCCTCAGTCATTAGTCACTTAGTAGACATCTTGGTTATCAGATCGACGATGGCAATATTTCAGTGCTTGCATTCAAGATGCCCTTACTTTTCTTAAACAAAGTGCAAGAGTAGCGATGCTGCCAATTTGGATATGCCAACGAGAAGCTGTAAAGTGCTTCCTTTAAGTGAAAAGGTGAAAGTTTTTGACATAATAAGGAAAGAAAAACATTTGTATGCTGAGATTGCTAAGCTCAGATTCATAAGAATGAATCTTCTATCTGTGAAATTGTTAAGAAAAAAGAAATTCATACTAGTTTTATTGTACCTCAAACTGCAAAAGTTACAGCCACAGTACATGGTAAGTGCTTAGTTAAGATGGAAAAGGCATTAAATTTGTGGAAGACATGAGCAGAAAACATATTGCAATTGGTGGCAATGTGTTGAGTAAGAAAGCATTGAGCCTATAGGAAGACTCCAGCAAGGGATCTCCTGAAATGAGTCACACGACACCAAGCCATTTACTGCAGGTAAGGGATGGTTACACAGAGTTGGGTATAGGTTTGAACAGAAAAATAGAAAAAATACTGGAATGAGAGACCATACTCCCATAATTTTTATTACACTATATTGTTATAATTGTTCTATCTTACTATTGGTTAATCTTGTACTGTGCCTAATTTAAATTAAACTTTATCATAGGTATGTAAGTAGAGGAAGAAATAGTATATAAAGGGTTTGGTACTCTTCGAAGTTTCAGGCATCCACTGGAGGTCTTGGAATGTGTTCTGTGTGGATAAGGGGGAGTCTTCTGTACTCTGGCTGGTATGGGGATGAAACATTGGGCTAGACTGGAAATGGGAAGACCAGTAAGAAGACTGTTGCGATAGTGGCTCTCCTTCCATCAATCCTAATCACTTTCAGTAGATTTGATCCTCCTAGGTTATGGAACAAGGAAATCCAGCAAGGCTGTAAGCTCACAGTCACCAATAGTAGTAACCAATTCACATGAGAATAATGTAAGTTGATGAGGTGACGTCCATACAGACAACTAGTACATTTACACTGACCCTGAAAACATCAACAGGAGGCAAGAAGATCTGCTGTACATACTCGTAAGAATTTCTCAGACTTAGGATAGTTCACCTTATAACTCAAGTCAATACTCTTTTGATCCTATCCTTTGTCCACTGCACAAATCCATTTTGAACCAACCCGTTCTTCCCCCCAAGGAATAGCCAACCAGACCATGTTTTACGCTGCTACTAAATACTATTCATTTCATTTCTATGCACTTAGTTTTTATATTAAAATTTTAATATGGGGTGGAGTTTTGTAATTACCTGAACAGTTCAATCTCTGCTGGACCTTCTACTCCACAGAGTTTAGCTTCAGCTATGTTCTTGGCTCATCTCATTCTTATGGTTGTAAGTATGTAAACACTTCTGCAGCCTTATCCTTCTTACCTCATATATTCCTCTCCATGTCCCCTATGAATTCACTGGCTTAACATTTTATGTCCATGAACTATACCTACTACATTTTCCCTCTTCAATACATTTCCTTCTTAATCTGTACAATTTAGAGCATTCCACCCACTAAAATGTCAGTACTCTGTAACATTTTCTTCTGGGTGCTATTTTCTCACTCTCTAGCCTCACATTCCAGTCCCCCAGTTTTCTTCACGTTGTAAGGTGCAACACCATCCACTCAGTCTCCTAAACTAGACATCTCAGAGATATTCAGGATTTTTCCTTCTTCCTTTCCCTTTATGAGCCTTGTAATTTTACCTCTTATTTATCTGTTGAATCTCTCGTGTTCATTTAATTCCATTGCTACTCTTAGATTAATTAGGTCCTTCTCATTTTTAAAGAGAGTGGATTTTCAAAAAGGGATGCCTTATTGTGCCACTTTTATGACAATAGTCAGTGAATGACTCTCCATTTCCCCATCATAAAATCCAAACTCCTTAGCATGACATTCAAGGATCTTTGTAATCTGCCCCTTTGCCTACCTCTCTGTCTTCAGTGGTACCCCTTTCTTACATTTCACACCTGGCACCCCATCCTAAATTTAGTGTCCTTTACACCCTTGGGTTCTTTCACAGTCTTTATCACACCGACGTGTAGTAACTGACTTTTTGTTGTGTCTGTTTGTATTCCTCTTGACTTTTTTCTTGAGGGTAGCAACTCTTGTATCCTTCACCTCTACCCCAGAACCTAGTAGAACTACCACAGTCTTTGTGGAATGGATAAATGGGCAATAGAGCGTGAATGAACATTTCCGGCATAGTATGTGCTTTGGACCTGAAGGGGCTTGGGTTAAATCTTTTCATTGCTTCTTATTAACAATGTATGATGTTGAGTTGGTAAAACAAATTCCCTGAGCTTTAGTTTCCTCATCTGTAAAATGAGTATTGTTGTTATATTTAAATAAGATTATCTGTCCCCCTCCACATAGGCTTTCCAGGTCCAGAAGTCTTGTGGGCTCTGGGGCTATGTCAGACCTGGGAAAGCTGCCTTCGTGGAGGAGGACATGTGGGGAGAGATCATGTGATGTCTTAGAACCTGCCAAATCCAATATCAACATGTAACAGCAGGGAAACTGAGGCAAGAGGGTAGAACCCAGAGGAAAAAAATGACAGAGAGTCTAACGGTGAGGAGGGAGGACCAGCATCTTTCAGGCCCTGAGCCGGAAGGAGGAGAGAAGGAGACTTCAGGCACTCCTCCCTCCTAGCTTCTGGAAGGGTGAGCAGGAGAGTGGGAGCTCTTGTCAGTCAGGGGTGAGCTCTGAACAGCTCCATCCTTCAGGGTTATCTGCAGAGCAGCCAGGTTTGAGGGGCCACAGTGCCTGGGCAGGTTCTGTGGGCCCCTGCCCTTGGTATGCCCTGGAGGGGAGTCAGAGAGGGGGCCAGCAGCCTCGTCCCTGCTGCGCCTTCACTGAGCCTTTTTGGTCACCTGGTTCTTCAGCATCACATAGGTGATGAACACTCCCACAAACAGGAGCAGTAGGAGGCCGGAGGTCAGTGGGATGGCAGCGGTGTAGGCTCGGGGCAGGAAGTACTTGTGGATGACGTGCTGGCTGTCGATGAATGGCATTTCCCCGGCGCTCCTCACCTGTAACTTACTGCTATATTCTGTTTTTATCAGGGTTCATATGAGATAGAAATGTCAAATAGAGGAGGCTCTTTATATCTTCTATTAAAACTTGTATCGGAAACAATGTGTAATATATTGGTCAATGTGCTTTATATAAAGACCCATTTGATAAATTCCTCTCAGAATTGAAGAAATGTCATGCTTTTTTCAGTGGTTTACTTTATTAGAATTGAGAACTAATTCCATTTTCATTCCATATCTATATTTTGTATTCAATTGCAGTAGTTTTCTTGAGACCACCTTTTTTTCCCCCCTGTTTCTACCTCCCTCCAGTTTAGTTCTAATAAATGTGTTAATATATTTTTGAATATTATAAATACCACTGAGAAATATTTGTAGACTATGGTTGATTAATAAGTCAGAATGTCAAGATTAAAATGATGCAGATTAATTAAATTGATTTATCCATTTAAAAATAAATTATCAAAAAGGCAACTGTATCTCAGTCATTGATTTATTATAAAGCAATTATAATATGTAGACGACATTGCAAGTTTTTATGAAGTAGGGAGTATGAAACAAGGCATGATATTACAGTGGTAAGAATGTATGTATGCATGTACCCTATTTCCCCGAAAATAAGACCTAGCCAGACAATCAGCCCTAATGCGTCTTTTGGAGCAAAAATTAATATAAGACCCGGTATTATATTGTATTATATTATATTATGTTATATTATGTTATATTATATTTTATTATACCTAGTCTTAGAGTAAAATAAGACTGGGTATTATATGATATGATATGATATGATATATGATATGATATGATATTATATTATATTATAAAGACCCAGTCTTATATTATAGTAAAATAAGACTGTGTCTTATATTAATTCTTGCTCCAAAAGATACATTAGAGCTGATTGTCTGGCTAGGTCTTATTTTTTGGGGAAACACAATATTAAGTTCTGGTGTTGGGCTTATAGATATAATTAGATAAGAAATATCTGTCAATAAAAAATAAATCCATTAATTTCATTAGACATGATCAAAATTTCTACATATTTAATGAAAGATAAAAACACATATTGCTTAAAACTAATTGATTTGATAGATAATAATATTACCTTTCCAATAAAGATGTACAAAACATGAAACATTTCATAAAATAAAATGAGGATTAACTGTAATAATAAATATTTCATAAATTTGGTAAAATTATATAATATTTAATTAATTGATATACCTTTTATTTTAATGAAAGCTACTAAATTGTTTAAAATGACAAAATCCAGAATCATACTAGGATATTTTATTATTTCTTTCTCAGTAATTGACAGAAAGATAGAATAAATTAACTTCACAAATGTGGTAAGAGAAGAAAAATATAATCTATTATATTTTTATTTGTAGGTTTTATCTAGTATATCTAGAAATATATAGTAGTTTTGGAAAATACTCTGTTACATTTAAAACATTCAATATCATTAACCATTCACTGCTTTTAGCTGTTTAAAGATTTCATTTGCCATAGAAACTATTGAGAATAGCTGAAAATGTGTGCTTTTCATTAAATATGATATAAAAAAGCCATTTTCAGTGTATGGTTCTTTTGCCTTACTTTTGTGGGTGTCTCCTCCAGGACTGAAGCCAATTCCCACTGATCTACTGTATATTGTATCTGGATTCAGAACCATGACACCCTTGTTTTAGTGCCACAGTTCACTTAAAACAGGAATATATCAAAGATGCGCCTGGGCAAGCCTCACCAAATTCAGTGAAATTTCAAAGGTTTTGTGTAGCAAAATTTAGACTAGGTAATTTGATGTCTTTCTTTTGTACAATAAAAAGTCTAGTGTGAAAACAAATAGGGAACAGAGAATCTCCATGAGTGGATTTATCTTTGAAGAACCGCACCAGATCTTAGGTCAATTTTAGGAAAGAGATATGCAAGATAAATATCTAGAAATTGATTACTTTAAAATTATTCATACATCTGTACTCCTCGGAAAGTCTTCTCAACCATACTTATCAGTTTTCAGACTCTTAAGAGAAAGTGTTCTAGAAATATGAAATGGAACTGCTAGTTTCTTAAGAATTGAATATTACTTCTATTATACTGTACTTCTACTATATTCTGTTGCTCATAGCAATTACAGAGGCCATCCAGAATCAAGAAGGGGACATAGACCCCACTTTCTATGGGAGGAATGTCAAAGAATTTGTGGCCATTCTTAATCTTCCTCAGCTACTAAGTACCAAGCATTGTGTCAGGTCATTGCAGTAAAATAATGAACACAACAGACATAACAGTTTACCTCATGAAGCATATGGGCTAATGGAGGAGAGAAACAATAAATAAGCAGTTATAAAACTGTGTGATAAACATTATGATAAGAGAGTACAAAGTGCTATGGAATCATAGGAGGGTCCTCTAACCCTGACAAAACTGGAATTCAGGCACAACTTCCCAAAGGCAGTAGCCTGAGAACTCCATTATGAATCAAGTTAGTGCTGTTTAACTTTATCCTTTAATTTCTCCAAAGTCTTAGTGATGTGATAAAACATAGTTTATGTTTTTTTGAAAGCATATTTCTCAATGATGCTAGACTTAAAGGAAACCAGTGACAAATTTCCAGTGATAGTATACATTTGAATTTGTGCAGGGATGGTCTAAATCTGAGGGAAAATGGCCATTATTTGGTTTATGGCGCAGGATTGAGGGGGATCATTTTCTTAGAAAAAGTAGCCTCACATCAAAGGAATTTGCTTGAACTGTACTTGGCAGTGTATCAAGTCTGCTCATGTGGCTTATGTTTTTCTATTGATGAATTTTCTTTCTCTGAGAAGAAAGAAAAAGTACCCTGAGACAATGCCTGTAATTAGCAGTTTTTTCTTTTAGGTTAATAAAGACCTATTCTTAAGCAGATGGATCTCTGTCAATTTTTTTTCCTCAGTATTAGTAAAGGACATGAGACTAATTGGTTGAATGGTTTGATCACTAGTTTTGAGTTTAGAAAAACCAGTCTGCAAGAATACAGGCTTCTAAAGTAAAGATCAGCAAAAGGAAAGACTTCTGGACAAAGGCCCAGAGTTAAGGCTGTGGGATTTACTTTATTAGCAATTTGAAAGGAACCTGTAAACAAAGCTTCAACTAAGAAGCTCTTGCTGTCCAAGAATGTTGTTTATCAGAGGAAAAAGAATCAAAGAATTAGAATAAACTTTAGTCAGTTTATAGCAACAACAGCATGATTAATGAAAATTATTATATTAATGTAGAGATTCTCTAAAGATTTTGGACATGGGACCATGAACCTGAGTGTGTAAATTTCATATAAACATTGGGACAAATCTTAATGGTCTGAGTAAAATGCTAAATGTGTAGAAGTAATTGAACTCTTCTGTATCCTTCTTTTCATTGCTGTTTCTTGCCCTTAGTGCCTTTGACTTATTGCATAAAAAGCGGTGGCATTACATACTCTCATGCACTTCCATCATTGAGTGTCTCTATTCTTCCACTCTTGGATCCCATTGCAATAGTCAGTTTATATTGGCCCTAGATATGTCTTTCACTCCATAGACATCAAATAACTGGAGGATTTTTTTCTTTGCATTACTAATATGTTTGATAGGGTGTATGTATTTTCCCTTAAAAGTGAGGAAAATAAGTGCTTTTTTCCCCCTTTACTTCATTGCTCTTATTTGTAACTTTGGAAGGAAACTTGAAATAACAGCCTATGTGAGAGACTAAGTAATTATTCTATGCTGATAGAATATGCTATTTCAAACAGGATGAGTAAGATGGATGCTTGGCAAGTAGTTGGTATTATGCAATTGTTTTGTGTATGGAAGACTATCATTCTATGGGCATTTCTCCATGTTTCTCCACCCTCATTTTAGCTTCTGTTTCATAGTTCTGGGTATTTTTTATTTTCCTCACTATAAAGTCAAAATTAAATAATTTTAGTCTGTCCTATCAGATATTTCTGGTGTCTTTGCTATTGCTCTCTTTACTGAAAAGGGAGTTTAGAAGAAGCAAATATCACCTAAAGGATTGAACACAAGGAGGCTAAGGCTTTTTTTTTTCTTGCAAAGTTAATAATCTGTTCTGTCTTTTCCTCTCACTATATAGTATTTTGGAATAATAGTAATTCAGACTGAGAAAGACCTGGATATGTCAGTTACTTTAATTCCTTAATTCCCAATATGACAGAAAATATTAAGCACATCTTCTGGTCTTCCTAAACTTATCAATTTTAATATTTAAAAGCCTTTATAAATGCAAACTTAAATCTCTTGTATTTTATCTAAGTTATTATTCTTATTAAGGTTTTTTAAAATAATGATTCTTATATTTTTGGTAACAATCCTATAAATATTTAAAACTCTTATCTTTTTTTTTTTTTATGTCTTCTTATTGCATCCTTTAAAAGCTTTTCCTTTAGGATTTCCTTTTAAAATATTAAAACATCTTTCCTGTGCTTTCAAGACCCTTTAAAAATTCTGTATAATTAGTTTAAAACTCATTATAACAAAGTAAATTTGATTGAAAACATATAGGACTTTGATATAATGACTGCCAGGTTTTGACTTGAAAATGAAAATATTCCGTCCTCTCAAACTGCTGTAAAACAACATTGTTTTTGAGATTTCCTGTCAAGATGGTAGAGTAGGTAAATGCTGTACTTACTTCCTCTCATGACCACATCAAAATTTTAACTAAACTACAGAACAACCATCATTGAGAATTGCCTGAAGTCTAGGTAAACAAAAGCCCTACAACTAAGGATATACAGATGAAGCCTCAAGACTGGTAGGAGAGACAAAGACATGGAACAGGCTGGTCCCACATCTGCGTGTGAACATTAAAAATTGAGAGGGATATCTTGGCTGCGGAGGTCCCCCCTGGAGGAGTGAGGAGTCCAGCCCCACACCGGGCTCCCCAGCCCAGGGTTCCAGTGCTGGGAAGAGAAGTCTCCATAACTTTTTGGCTGTGTGAACCAGCAGAGATTGTGGCTCGGTGAGACGAGGGTGGCTGCAGTCCCAGATGATCCTCTTAAAGGCCCCATACATGGACTCACTTGCTGATGTACTCACTTGCTCTGAGGTCCAGTGCTGGGGCAGCAGCTGGAAAGGCACCAGGGATATACGGGGAGGAACTTGATTATCTGGCTTAAGGGCAAGGGCTGGTGGGGCAGCTTTCTCCCGGATGGAGGAGCTGGCAGAAGCCATTGTTCCTTTGTTGAGCCCTCCCTGCCTCCTGGTATGAAGACATAGGTGGCTACCACATCTGAGTCTCCACCAACCTACCTAACACCATTCGTCTACCTCACCCTGGTGATTCCCTGAGACCCCACTCCACCAAACTTTCAGGCCCAATGAAGCCACCTCCAGGGGCTTTTCAATACAAACAGTCTATCTTGGCTAATGCTGCAAACTTTCCTAAAATCTCCCACGTGGTCACAAAAGCAAAAAGAGTAACATCTGGCTGAGCAGTAGCACTAGGAGAAGCCAGCCTTGAGGCATGTCCAAGCCTAGTGCGGGTGGCGGTCTCTACAGATTGCTTTGCGGCTCAGGCCAGGTGGCCCCAGGCCGGGGATAGGCTGTGGCTGAACTTGGCCTGCAGTCGGTCCCCTCCCAGGATGCCCCGGGTCTGGCACACTCAGAGGCCAGCTTCAGACTGAGCTGGAGCATCACCCGGCCACCATCAAACATGATGTACCTAAAGGGCACACTGGACAGGTCCAGAACTCTAAAAAGAATCCTGCTCTGTAGGGTCTGCCCCGATACTACAGCCCCTCCAAAGTGGTTGCAGCCAGTCCTCACAACCAGTCGGCCCAAGGGTCAATCCCTCCCACTGATGTGCAAACAGCAACCAAGGCTCAACTACCACAGGGGGATGCACACAACCCATACAAAGGACACATCTGGAGCTCCCAGCTCTGGTGACCAGGGAGATTGTGCCACTGGGCACCTACTACATAAGGCCACTCTAGTAAGACTGGGAGACATAGCAGCCCTACGTAATACATAGAAACAAACACAGGGAGAAAGACAAAATGTGGAGACAAAGAAACATGGCCCAAATAAAAGAACAGAACAAAGCTCCAGAAAACATGCTAAACAAAAGGGAGACATGCAATCGACCAGATGCAGAGTTCCAAACACTGGTATAAGGATGCTGAATAACTTCAGGGAGAACTTCAACAAAGAGATAGGAAACATAAAAGGAACCAGTCAGAAATGAAATATACATTAGAGGCAGTCAACAGTAGATAAGATGAAGCAGAGATTAAATCAGCACTTTAGAAGATAGGGTAGCACAAAACACCCCAACAGAAAAAAAAATCCATAAAAAAGTGAGGATAGCTTAAGGGGACTCTAGAACAACATCAGGCTACCAACAGTCCCATCATAGAGGTACCCGAAGGAAAAGAGAGAGAGCAAAGAGTTGAAAACTCAGTTGAAGAAATAATGACTGAAAATTTCCTTAACCTGACCAAGGAAATAGACATACAAGCCCAGAAAGCGCAGAGAATCCCAAACAAGATGAACCCAAAGAGGCCCACCCCAAGACACATCATAATTAAAATGCCAAAGGTTAAAGATAAAGAAAGAATCCTATAAGTAGCAAGAGAAAAGCAGTTAGTTACCTACAAGGGAGCTCCCATAAGGCACTCAGCTGATTTCTCAATAGAAACTTTTCAGGCCAGAAGGGATTGGCATGAAATATTCCAAGCAATGAAAAGCCAGGACCTATTACCAAGATTGCTCTACTCAGCAAGGCTATTATTTAGAATCGAAGGAAAGATAAAGAGCTTCTCAGAGAAGAAAAAGCCAAAGGAGTTCATCACCTCTAAACCAGTGCTACAAGAAATGTTAGAGGGACTTCTAAAGATGAAAAGAAAGAAAACAAGATAAAAAATATGAATAATAACATGGCAACTACATACCTATCAACAATCACCATAAAGTAAATGGGTTAAATGCTCCAATCAGAAGATAGGATGACTGAATGGATAAGAAAACAAGACCTTTACATATGCTGCCTACACGAGACTCACTTCAGATTGAAAGGCACACACAGACTGAAAGTAAAGGGATGGGAAAAAGATATTTCATGAAAATGGAAACAAACAAAAAGCTGGGGTAGCAATACATATTAGAGACAAAATAAACTTCAAAAGAAAGGCTATAACAAGAGACAAAGAAGGACCCGGTAATCCTACTTCTGGGTGTTTATCCAAAGAAACCCAAAATGCTACTTCGAGGGGACATGTCATCCACCCGTTCATTGCAGCATTGTTTATAATGGCCAAGATGTGGAGGCAGCCTGGGTGTCCATTGATAGATGAATGGATAAAGAGTAGGTGGTACATATATACAATGGAATTATTGCTTGGCCATGGAAGGGAATGGGGTTTTTGCCATCTGCGGTGGCATGGATGGACCTGGAGGGTATTGTGCTGAGTGGAGTATGTCAGACAAAGAAAGACAGATGCAATGTGATTTCACTTACATGTGGAATCTAAAGAAGAAAATAAACAAACATAACAGAAAGAAACTCATAGACACAGAGAACATTTTGATGGTTGCCAGATTGGGTGGGGTGTGGGGGTGAATGAAAAAGGGGAAGGGATTAAGAAGTACAAATTGGTTGTTACACAGTAGCCATGGGGATGTAGGGTATAGCATAAGGAATATTGTAATAACTATGTATGGTGTCAGAAGGGTACTGGATTTATTGGGATGATAGGTGGGAGGGCAATGGAGGCAGGATGAGAAAGGTGAAGGGATTAAGATGTACAAATTGGGGGGCTGGCCCAGTGGCTCAGGCGGTTAGAGCTCCATGCTCCTAACTCCGAAGGCTGCCGGTTCGATTCCAACATGGGCCAGTGGGCTCTCAACCACAAGGTTGCCAGTTCAACTCCTTGAGTCCCGCAAGGGATGGTGGGCTCTGCCCCCTGCAACTAAGATGGAACACGGCACCTTGAGCTGAGCTGCCGCTGAGCTCCTGGATGGCTCAGTTGGTTGGAGCGCGTCCTCTCAATCACAAGATTGCCGGTTCGACTCCTGCAAGGGATGGTGGGCTGTGCCCCCTGAAACTAGAAAACGGCAACTGGACCTGGAGCTGAGCTGCACCCTCCACAACCAGGATTGAAAGGACAACAACTTGACTTGGAAAAAAGGCCTGGAAGTACACACTGTTCCCCAATAAAGTCCTGTTCCCCTTCCCCAATAAAATCTAAAAAAAAATTAAATAAATAAAAATATTTAAAAAAAAAAGATGTACAAATTGGTGGTTACAAAATGGTCATGGGAATGTAAAGTAAAGCATAGGGAACATAGTCAATGATGTAATAACTATGTATAGTGCCAGGTGGGTACTAGAATAGTCGGGGGGGGATCGCTTCTTAAATTATATAAATGTCTAACCACTATGCTGTACACCTGAAATTAATATAAAATAATATTGAATGTCAAGTGTAATTGAAAAATTAAAAAGAGGAAAAGGTGAAGGGGAATAAGAGGTTCAAATTTCTAGGTATAAAACAAATAAGTCATAAGTCATGGATGCAACACACAGCACACGGAATACAGTCAATAATATTATGATAGCATGGTACAGAGTCAGTTTCTGGACTTATAATGGTGATCACTTCTTCAGGTATATAGATGTTGAATAACTATAGTGTACACCTGAAACTAATATACTATAGTATGTTAGCTATATTATAATAAAAATCTTTTTTTAAAAAGCGAGGCTAAGGTATATCATATAATGTATTATTATAATATGCTACTTTTGAAAACATCACTGATGTTGCTCTGAAAATAGAAAACTAAAATAAATTTTCCAAAGGCAAAAGATTCCAGCTTGGGGGGGGTGGTGTCAATATATTTTAATGCAATAAAAAAGAAAAACTTTAAAACAAAATAATGTTTTTACGGCTTTCATTTGTAATGGTAGTAGATATTCTTGTTCTTTCCTGATAGGACCTTTTGAAATGAATGAGAACATCCTTCCTTAGGATATTAAGAATTCAACTTTTTTTTCATTGATTGTACATTCAATATAGAAAATACTCATATTTATCTTATTCCTGTAAGTTATTGATGGTTAAACATAAGGCCAAAATCATATATTGCCTACATTATAAAGAATAGGGAAATTACATGTTATGAAATGACTAAAACAGTATTATGTATGTAAAGGGTACTAGCCATCTATATACGTAGTTAGCTGCCAGTTCAGATCAGTTGGCATGGCCCGTATAGAGGAACATATGTTCTTAAAAATGTTTTTGTTCACAATGGATATGTAGTGATCACCATATTAGCAGTTTGTACTGATGGATTGAACAACAAAAAGGAGTACATGTGTTATGCTTGCTGAAACATTCTTAAATATGATCACAAATTGTAAAAATATATACTGTAACATTAATAATAATTAACGTTTTTTCATCTTAGAAAATAGAAGGGTTATTTTTCTACCAGCAGCTCAAAAATGGAAGATGTTGTCTCTAACTTTGGAACAAAAATATTTTCCTTATATGACGGCAGACTGCATTAACAGGGGAAAACAGGGTCATTGACTTGTTGCAGAGCTAGGGAAATGGTTTAAAATAATTTATCAAGCAAAACTCCATAAAAAAGAGATATTTTTAAAATCATGAAACAAACATACTTGTATCTCAATTCACTTCAGTTGGTATTTAGAGTTCCTATAGTATGTTTGGTATCAGGAATGGAAATAAGTTCCAATGATATGTTCTCTTTGGGCTACCAACAGCCCGATAGGTCTTTGATTTCCCGTACATCCTCCTTTTTCTTCATTTAATGACTCACATGACCTGATACTTAACTATGCTGGAAACTACAAGTAAGAGTGGGGAAAAAAATCATAGGAGATAATTCTATGAAGGATATATATTTATTTTTATTTTTTAAAAGTCTATTGTCTTAGTAATAGAATTTCTTCATTCGACTTTCCTGTAGATCTTCTCATATCTAGCGTATACTGCAGAGGAACCTGAAAATAAAGTTGGAAAATCCTTTCTGTTGCAGTCAGGGTTGGAAAAGATAATATCGTAGAGTCAGATATTCAGACTCAGTTTACTGATCATTCTAGACCAAATCTATCTAATGCCTTTCTCTAGTATGAAGCTAAAAAGTATGATATGGTCCACTCATTAAATTGTTACATGTGTTAGTTATGTAAAGCAATGTGCTAAACTACAAGATCAACATACTCATATATAGCTTTATTATATTTTAATTCATTGTATGATAATATTTAAGGAACTCCTTTGAAATTACAGGACTAAATGCAACAAAAATTGAAAGTGTATAAAGGCCAGAAAAGTAATAGACTTAAATGTTACACCTTAAACCAAAGCACGTGGAAATAGTTAATCAGAGAACCAAGCTTATTAATATATTTGTACATATCCTTAAAATATGGTTTTAACTTCAATGATTTGTTTCCTGGGAAGGAAAGAGTGTCAAGCTAAGAAGAATGTCACAGAAAGGATCATTAGTTCCCAAAAGGTCATCCAATAATCTGTATCTCTACATCCTCCTGTCCAGTCTATTTCTGCCTCTCATAAGTCTCAGACCTTCTTGTTAGGCAGTTGATTTACTTCCCCAATTCTCAACACTCCTACTTTTAGTACAAGGCCTTTCCCTTTCACCATGACATAATGTTGAGCTATTTGTGTTCAGATTGGCCCCAGGCCTCTTGTCTGTTAACAGCAAACCCTGACTGGACATGACCTGGTCACCTGGGCTCTCCCTCATCTTCTACTCTCTCCCTGGTCAAGTGTCTGTAGATTCAAATCGCTTATAGCGGCCCTTTATGCTCGTAATTAGAGTTTGTGTCTCTTAGTAAAATGGAAAGAGCACTGGTAGAGGTGTCAGAAAAATCAGTTTTTGATCTGCCACTAAGTAGCTAAGCTTGAAAAAAATCACTTTTCTTCCTTTTGCTCAAAGACAAATATATTTACTTTTACTTTTCTCTTAACAAATAGGAAGTAAAATTATTTTTTGAAAAAAGTAAAAATGTAGGAAATGTACAAAGACAGATACCCATATGTCCATAATTTAGAATTGACATTTGTTAACATTGTATCACATTTGTTTTTTTTGTTTTTTTTTAAATTAGTGATAAAGTCCCCTTTGGCCTCCAATATTATTCCCATTACCTTCACCACATTCTCAAGGCAATTATTTATCCCATCCCCATTGATGACCTGAAATAAAATGTAATACAGTATTAGATTAGATGAACATTATGTTATTAATATAATACATTAATATAATAATGTAGTTGTTATTACTAAATTAAGCTGTGAAAAATGAATTTTTTTCACATATATGTTTCTTTTACCTGTCCAAATATGCCTGTTTTCTTGCATAGTATTTAAAAAAAATATTATCACACTGTATCTGCATCCTCATAAAAAGAATACTGCCTTTGGAATTGTAAAAATGGAATTGTAATAGGTCACATGTTACCACCATTTGGAAGAATATTGCCAATCTTAGTAGTCACTTTTGATTTCTGGAAATTACAGCTATCTATGCTAAATAATGCTATGCATTTGTAATTGGGTTACAGAAGGGACAACAGAACTATTCTGCAGTATAGAGTTCTCTTCTATTTTTCCTAGTGTCTGGCACTGTGTCATGTCTATTGTAAAATATGTATGAGCATATGATAAATGATGGAATGAGTATCTGAATTTTACTTTTCATATACACAGTATTTGTATTAATTTTCTATTGATATGTAACAAATTAACACAAACAGCTTCTTTAGACAGCATCCATTTAGTGTAAATTTCTGTAGGTCAGAAATCTGGCATGGTGTGGTTGGGTTCTCTGTTTAAGGTATACAAGGCTAAAATCAAGGGGTCAGCCAGACTGAGCACTCGTCTGGAGGCTAATAGAAAAATCTGCCTTTAAAGAGTGCAGACCCACCCAGATAACCTACCTATCTTCAGGCCAATATGTTAGTATTATCTACAATGACCTAATCAGAGTAAAATATGTTGCATGCACAGTCCGGAGGTTATTCAGGGTGTGAACACCAGGGCACTAGTAAATCTTGGGGATAATTTTAGAAATCTGCCCATAGTACTAATTTTCACTCCTCAGGAGGATTAAGACTAGAAATAGAGCTTTAAACATTATCTGCCAATAAACAATACAAATTCACAAAATTATCATTGTAGAACAAAATCAAATAGTTACACAAAGAAAAATATCACTCATGTTAGTACTATTAGGATGTTAACTGGTAATAAAAAACCTTATATTTGGAAGTAGGTGACCAGAGGAAATGGGAAATCTACCTTCCTCTTCTGGCCTCAATTAAAAATTTTTTTTACTTCTATAATTGAATTGGTATTCAGTCACAAAGATGTCACCTTTCATTGGCCCCTGCACCTTCCACTGGATCCCTCCCATTGACAGGTGCTGTCTCATTTTAGTTTATTTCTAATCTATACCATACTGAAGCCTGAAGCACTTAAACTAACTTATGTGCCTTTCTTCTGAAGCTGATGTGATCTTCCATTTTTTGTGATTTTTTTCCCTCAGGCCTAGTAGCTCTGGCACTGTCAATTGGTTCTCTCATTATTTCTCAAGTTCTTTGCTGTCATTAAGATCTGTTGTCCCCATGTTAACATTAAGATCTCAAATTGCTCATCTCTTAGACCCCAGGTGCTCCAAGTCCTAGAAGTGGGCATTGTTCTGGTTCTTGCTATATATTTTCCAGGGACTTGCCCCCACTAAATTTTGATTTCTTCTATCTATTTCTTTGCCATGTCATTTTCAGAAAACCCGTCAAATTATACTATGTACATTGACCACATAGCTCCTGAGTGTTCTCCATCCCAGACTTTTTCCTATAGTGTTTTACCCACCATAGGGTCAGCCAGTGCCTTAATCACATATAAACTACCTTCCTTTGTCCTCACCTATATTCTTTTCCATCACTCCCTGTTTCCTTCTTTCTTTCTGTAAGAAATCAGAATTCCTGACTTCAAGAGTTCATAATCAAGTCGGGCAAACATATAAGAAAGTGAAAAATTAAATGACAAATGTTATGATAAATACGATAAATGTTATATTAGAAAAAAAAAAAAGCTAGATTCTATAGGGTTACAGAGAGATTCCAACTCAGCTTTCATGTGTGCTGGGAAATATTTCCAAGAGGAGGTGGCACTTGTACTGCCTCTGATAGGCAATCAGGGGCTAGCCTATCAGAGCTGGAGGAGTTGCAGGGATGCCTAAGTGAAACCTTAAAAGATCACCCATAGTTGGATTGTTCTCAGGCTGAATTAGTTGATCAAATGCCAAGAGCAAGGATGAGGTGAAAAATGGGAGCTAAAGCTAAAAGATCAGACATTCAGCAGAAGCTGAGGCAAAGTGGACCTCAAAAATGAGTCCGAGAGTGGCAGCAAAGCAGAGTCCCTAGGCCTTCACTGTGCAGAGTGAAAAAGAGGACTTTTTTTTTAGAATGTCAGCATTGAAGGATTAAGCAGAAACGAAGGAAACTGTGAAGAAGACTAAGAGTTGGCCAGAGTGTCAGCATGAGGATAAACTGGACTAGAGGACAGAGGTACTGATGCTTGTTCACTAATAAATAGTGACTAATGGAAGGAAGTTTATAGGTAGGTAGCTAGAAGCCAAAAGTGTCTATTTTATCTCCAGAGTTAAAAAAAAAAGCATGCCAATCTGATGAGCGGGGCAGGGAAAATATGATGTAGCTCTTAAGGAAAAATCTAACAGTAGCCAATAGAAGGTATTTGAGGAAGTCAAGATGAGTTGTGAGATCTTGCTGACACTGAATAGACCATGAGGATATAATGGATCTAACACACCTGGTTAAGTGTCTTTTCCAGACATCATTGTGCAGTAGTAGGGCTTGAGGAAAAGGAAAGGCAGATGGATTGATTAAGATTTGGAGGTTTTCATAAAGGGTGTAATGGAAAGAGAAAATGGCAAGAGAGTTAATAATGGTTGGCAGAATGGATAAAATTTAGCTGAATAAAGAAGGAAATTCAATCAGGATAGACTGATAACTTGGAAAAAATCAAAGCAGCGTCAAAAGACAGGAGATATTAATGATGTGAAAGTGTGGTTATATCAGAAGTGTGATATTTGGGGAAGTATGAAGTGAGCTATTAGATCCTTACATCACAGACTATACTAAAATTTTAGATAGATTTAAGGAACTGAATCAAATCTAGGCAGAAAAGTAAAATGATTGATGAGGCAGAACTTTGTATGCTTAAAAGAAATGTAAGAAATCTGAAAAGATAAAAATCAATTTGTTTCACTAATGTAAATGGGAAACAACAACAAACAAAAGTGAAAGATAAAAAATTAGGAAATTAACTTCCACAAGTATGATAAACAAAGGAATAAAAATCCTTTATTTGTAAAGACGTGCTTGAGGATATTCCTCCAACAGCAATGGATAATTGTAGCTTCCTTTTGAGCATCCAGCACCAGTTTTTTGCTGTCCCTCAAAGATAACAGCAGCCGTCAGGCTGCACCCTCTGTCTGCTTCATGGTCCTTCAACCTCTGAATAAAAGGACTGGGGACGTAGCATGGAGTGTCCGAGCCTGAGCAGGGTTAAAAACACCTGCATAGCAGTCAGAATGGCAATCATCAACAAGATAAATAGTAACAAGTGTTGGAAAGGCTGTGGAGAAAAAGGAACCCTCATACACTGTTGGTGGGAATGCAGATTGGTGCAGCCGTTATGGAAGGCAGTGTGGAGCTTCCTCAAAAAATTACGAATAGAATTGCCGTATGACCCAGCAATCCCTCTCCTGGGTATCTACCCAAAAAATCTGAAAACATTTAGAGATAAAGACACGTGTGCTCCAATGTTCATTGCAGCTTTGTTTACGGTGGCCAAGACATGGAAACAACCAAAATGTCCTTCGATAGATGAATGGATGAAGAAGTTGTGGTATATATACACAATGGAATACTATTCAGCAGTAAGAAAAGATGATATAGGAACATTTGTGACAACATGGATGGATCTTGAGAGTGTAATGCTGAGCGAAATAAGTCAGACAGAAAAAGCAGAGAACCATGTGATTTCACTGATACGTGGTATATAAACAAAAACAACAAAAGAACAAGACAAACAAATGAGAAACAGAAACTCATAGACACAGACAATAGTTGAGTGGTTACCAGAGGGTAAGGGGGGTGGGGGGTGGGGGGTGGGAGATGAGGGTAAGGGGGATCGAATATATGGTGTTGGAAGGAGAACTGACTCTGGTGATGAACACACAATGGGATTTATAGATGATGTAATACAGAATTGTACACCTGAAATCTATGTAATTTTACTAACAATTGTCACCCCAATAAATTTAATTAAAAAAAACACAAAAACAAACAAACAAAAAACACCTGCATAGGAGGGCAGCCTGACTCAGGGTATGAGAGGCAAGCAAGGTGAAGGGAGAATCTGTGTAGGACGGTAGTGCCAGGTGTCAGAGCCCCGGTTGGGGGAGGATGGCATCTGTATAGGAGGCCTGCCCACTTCAGAGATTGGAGCCTTTGTGAGGTATGTGGGTTGTCCACGCAGGGAGGGGACAAGGTTAGTGTTACACAGGAGGACTGATCAAATAAATAAGTATATTAAACATAATAGGAGTTAGATTTCTCACTATAAGAGAAACTTGTTACAAATGTGGAAACTGAAGGGAGAACACCAGAATGAATCCTGTGGTGTTGAATTGGAGTTGGAGGTAGTAGTGTGAGGTTATGGTTTTCTTTTTTCTTTTTCTTTTTTAATTAAAGTTCTTTGGGGTGACAATTGTTAGTAAAATTACATTGGTTTCAAGTGTACAATATTGTAATAACGTCATCTATATATCACATTGTGTGTTCAACACCTAGAGTCAGTTCTCCTTCATCACCACATATTTGAGAGGCTGTGGTTTTCAATGTATAGACAAAAAAGATGGATAGATAGATAGATAAATAGATAAATAAATAAATAAATAAATAAATAAATAAATAAATAAAGTGTGTGTGTGTGTGTGTGTGTGTGTGTGTGTGTGTGTAATGTACGTACCTACATATATTCTCTAGCTCTGTCCATTGAGCTGGCCTGGGAACAGCAATACTTCAGTAATGATGAGCACCTAGTACTGAGATCTAAATACAATTGTCCACCAAAAGAACCAGAACTCCTTAGAGAGATTGCTGATTCCAGGGCTGGGCCAGGATAAGTAAAGATGAGCTTGGGACATCTCATACCAGAAAGTAAGGAAGTGCTCAGAGAGTGATGGGAATGTGTCAAAAGGACATAGACACCCTCTTGAAGGGGCTCCCACTGGCCTAATCTTGAACATTTTGAGAATCAAGTAAGTGTTTGCTACAGATTAAAACCTGTTGAATAAAATAAACATGAGCCCACATTATAAAATTAAATGTTAACATATTGATAAATAATTTTCTAATCTTTTCATTTTATAACTGTAACTGTGTATATGTACATGTAGAGAATTAATGTTTCATACCCGAGTCTATACCATTACGTATAAGTCATTTCTGTACTGAAACATTTTTGTATACCTCAATAGGTTTATGATCAAGGAGGCATTCCAGGAAGTTTTGCAAATTATTCTCTCAAAGTACTTGACTTTGGTGGGACATTAAAGGTCCTTAATGATGTGAGCCCTCTCCAACTCTAAGCTACAAATGACTCTTTACTCAGAGCAAGAGATTACAGGTGGCCAACTAGCTCTCTCACTGAAGGTGTACTCATATCTTTGTATAATAAACCTTGGCATCTAAATGATTTAAATTTTATTTGAATTTATTTTTTAATTTTATTTCTTGTTTTTTATAAAAATGATACTGTTTCCTGAGACCAGTGTCGCTTGGGAAACTTTAGATAACTAACAAGTTCCCAAGAAATAGTGTTTAATGTTATATTGCCATGGACATCTTAGATAATTCAACAAAAATGTCTTCCTTAAAAAATCCAAATTTTTTAAATTCTAATTTTACAATTATTTATTGATAACGCGTTGATTACATACTTGGATATGACAGAGATCCAAAAGAAATATATAACTTATAAAGAGCTTGTAATCATTTTGGAGAAAAAAAATAAATTAATTTGAAACAAGGAAAAATATAATTTAATGCCAACTTCATAAATTAATATTTTTGTTGAGTCAGATAGTCATCAGTAATCTGCCTGTAGCACTTACGTACCATAATTAGAAATTATTTAATAAGTGAGTTCTAAGTCTGGGTTTATTTCATATTTTCTGTACTTAAAAAATGGTTATAGAAACCTTATTTTTGCAGCACTGAAGTCAGAATATATTGTTGGAAAGATACTGTGTGGCAGCACAGTTATAGGAATGGGATTATAATAGTGAGCAAAATAGAGTCTCGGTACTTAAGGAACTTGCTGCTTTGTGTGTATGTGTATACATATGTATGGGGTATATATGGAACGTGGTGGCAGGGAAGAGACAGACAGTAAACATGTGAAAAAATAAATAAGATAATTTCAGGTAGTTAGAAGTATAACGAAGATTATAAAAATGGTAGGGTGGAGGTTCTTTGACTGCTGTTATCAGAGAAGGCCTGTCTGAGGAACTAAAGTATTGAGTTGAGGCCTCAATGATGAGAGGAATTAAGCAGGTCGTTAGATTTACATTTGGAGCCCAAGGGAGTGATTTGGGTTGAAGACAAAAGTTTGAGAGTCATCATTGTGAACATGATATTTAAAGCCATGTCAAACACAGTTGAGAAGTCGAGTAAGATGAGAGCTGAGGGTTGACCTTTGCCTGTAGGCAGATGTGAGTCATTGGTGACTTTGGTAAGAGTTGTTTCTGTGTAAAAATGAGGGAGAAAAGCCTTGTTAATAGATTGAAGAGAGAATGGGAGATGAGGAAATGGAAACAATAAGAATGTACAAATCTTTGAAGGGTTTTGCTGTGAAGGAGAGGAGAGTAGGGGACAAAATCCAGTCTTTTCAAAGATGGATATTAGTGCAGGTTGTTATGGCAATAAGAATGATTCAGTAGAGAAAGTAATGGTGTAGCATAGAGACAGGATAATTGCAGGGGTGGAAAACAAACCTAAAGGTAAAACACAGAACTATAAAACTCCTAGGAGATAACATAGGAGAAAATCTAGATGACCTTGGGTATGGCAATGACTTTTTAGATACAGCACCAAAGGCACAATCCATGAAAGAAATAATGGGTAAGCTGGATTTCATTAAAATTAAAAATTTCTTTTCTACAATAGATGCTTTTAAGAGAATGAACATATATGTCACATACTGGGAGAAAATATTTGCAAAATATAAGATAGGGAACTATTACCCAAAATATACAAAGAACTCTTGAAACTCTACAATAAGAAAAACAACACAATTTAAAAATGGGCCAAAGACTTTACCAGACCTCACTGAAAAAGATTCGTATACAGATGGTGTATGAAAAAATGTTCCACATTTTGTGTCATCAGTGAAATGCAAACTAAAACAACAATGAGACACCGCTACACATTTATTAAAATGACGAAAATCTTGAACACTGACAACACCAAATGATGGCGGGGATGGTGAGCAACAGGAACTCGCTTCCATTGCTGGTGGGAATGGAAAATGGTACAGCACTGTGGAAGACAATTTGCCGGTTCTTATAAAACCAAACATACTGTTGCCATATGATCTAGTAATCTCAATCCTGGTACAGTATGTCCTCACTTAACATCTTGGATAGTTTCTTAAAAATTGTCTTTAAGCAAAAAAAAAAAAAAAATGAAACCAATTTTACCATAGGCTAATGGATAGAAATAAGAGTTAAGTTCCTAGACATATTTGTGGTCACAAAAACATCACCAAACTCCAAACACTTCTAATATTAAAACATTGAAATAAATGTGAGATATACATACAGTTAAGAAAGATTAGTAAAACAAGTAAGACAATTATTGCCATCCTGCTTATTCGAATTCAGGGTTGCAGGGGGCCGGAGCCTATCCCAGTCGCTTGGCACAAGGTGGGATTCAGCCCTTGAAATGACGCCATTCCATCACAGGGTACACCCACACCCACAGCCACAGCCACACTCACTCTGACTGGGACAATTTAAACACACCAACTCATCTCATGTGCACATCTTTGGGATGTAGGAGGAAACCTTAGTACCCGGAGAAAATCCACACAGATATGGAGAGAAAATGCCACACAGTCAGGGGTCCTGACTGGGAATTGATGTGTATTTTTTCTCATCAATGTTAGAATAAAATGATGCTGAAGTAAATGACATTATTCAAGGACCTGCTATATTTACCCAAGTGAGGTGAAAACTTATGTCCACACAAAAACCTGCACACGAATGTTTATAGGAGTATGTCGTAAATTTGTCCAAATCCATAGCGTGTGCAACACCAAGAGTGAACCCTAATGTAAACTATGGCCTCTGGGTGATAAGGAGGTGTCATCAATTGTAACAAATGTTCCACTCTGGTGGGGATGTTGAGAATCAGGGAGGCTGTGCATGTGTGGGGGAAGGGGCATATAGGAAATCTCTGTACCTTGTACTCAGTTTTGCTGTGAACGTAAAACTGCTCTGGAAAATAAAGGTGTTTTTTTTTTAAAGATGCCGATGGGTTAGTGGAGTTTATATTAGGAAGATGACGTAGTTTTTACCTTGTTGCATCTATTTCTGTTTGAAATTTAAGATTTGGTTATCAACTGAGGGAGTTGGGGATAGGAGAGGTGAGGAGAAAAGAGAAGGTGTGAATGGTGCTCTCAGAGTGCTAAGTTGAATTTGCTGGGAAATCCTGGTGGTAAACTTTAGAAGAGAAGAATGGCAACTTGAGATTTCTGGTCATAAATAGGAAGTGAATGTTAACATTGTTTATATATATATATATAATGCTATTTTGATTAACTAATAGCAGTAGGAATCCCTATTACCTAGATTGTGGTTTTGAAATACCACTTTCTAGTAAAAGATACCAGTGCTTGTCATGTCAGGCCTGGAGCAGACATTTTCAAGACAAAATGGAACATCTTATCATATCAGACCAAGGAAGCCATCAGAAACTATTATAGTCCTTTTAAAAGGGCTCAGGGGCCAAAGTGAAGAGTCTTTCACTGGCTAAGAATGGGACAATTTGAATTTCAATAAAGAAAATAACTGATGAATTAAGACACAAAATATGTTTAAATCCATGAGTTCATACTGATCCAACACACACACACACACACACACACACACACACACACACACACACACCCTTAGTGGAAACTCTTGAAGGATTACAGCAAATGAGCTGTTTATTTTAAAAACCAGTAAGTAGAGAGAAAGAATCAAGCATTTATCCTTTCCTTGTGTCAATGTTACCATTGGGTACCCAAACAATAGGTGTGGTAAAATTTCTCTTTAAAGAAGTGTACCAGCTAATAAATAATGATTGATAGAATTGGAATATTGCCATTTCGAACATGAATCTGATTAAGACTTTAGATTCAATTACCAACTGTCTGAGAAATACAGAATAAAGCTTATCTTGTGAATCTGTACTATAAGGATGCAATCAATGAAATCCAGATTTTGGGAAACTTTAACAGACAAATTAAACAATTGTGCCTATGTATAGTTTGTAACTTGGATAACTGTAAATTAAGGAAATGATAAATGAAAGTCAGGAGAATGGTTACTCTTAGGAGGGAGGAGTTTTGATTGGGAGAACACATGTGGAGGACTTACTGGGTACCTGACAAGATGCTCTCTGCTTAAATCGATATTGTGTAGAAGGGTGGTTGCCTTGTAACAATTCATTAAGCTTTACAGTTGTTATATGTGGTCCTCTATATTTGAGTTATTTCACAAGAAGTAAAACTTTTAAACAAGGTTAAGAATTAAATTTTTAAAAATTTAAAAGATAATTTGTTAGGCTTTCATAAGAAATGGTTGACAAGGGACAAGCAGTGTTAAAGATTTCAGTTTACAGTCTAAACAACAGTTGCAAACAGCAACTAAGATCACAAATCTAAGAATCAGATAAGTTCCACATGGAAGGACTGCTTAGCATTCAGTCACTTCAGCCATTTCTAATACATGTTATCTTTACACTGTTAATATTTTATAAATGGGATAGACCCCGAAAATGCCTGTTTATATATGCTTCATGTTGTTTTTCAAAGGGCTTTTATATAATTTAATGAAAGACTGTAAATGAATATTATATGAGTGGAATTGATAATGCTATTTAAATTCTCCCTATAAAGCAATGAATGTTTCTTTAATTAAAAAACATTTAAGAACATGTAATATAAGAATACCTTCATTGTAGCTATTAGTATATTGTTTAAATTAACTTCTCCCTTACTTATGAGATTCCTATCCCTTATTTGTTTAAGGAAATAATTTTCACTAGTTTGATAAAAATGGAGGTATATCAAACTTATTTGAAAAAAATGTTAAATGTTCATGATAGTTTGACAAGTCTGAAATAAATTAAAACGAATCCTTTTTTCTGTCAGAGGTCTCTTTATTAGTATCCATGATCGAGGGCATATTGCTTCAATTCTTAACGCATGGCCAGAAGATGTCATCAAGGTAAGCTATCAAATTTTCCCACTATGTCAAATTTGTTCTTTTTCCTGTTCTGTAACATATTGACATTTTTCATGACATTAGGTAGCATTCACTAGCTTTCCTAGTGAATGTCACCTGATTTATATCCCTTTGATTTTTGCACAGTAGATTAATTTTATTTAGATACTAACTTTCCCCATTATTTTCATCTAATTTCTTAGTATTTCTTTATTCATTATCAGTGATGATAAATGTTGAATAAATATTGAAATAGCGTCTGAATTTCTTTAAGCAAACTCCATTTTCATATTTTCTGTGTTTATTTATCCACTAAGAGGCGTCCAGGTAGGCCAAAAAAAAAAAAAAATCTGTTACTTAATTTCCTTAATTTGCTTGTTGTGATCATAAGTAGCTCATTTTACTTCCCTCTGTGAGTGAACTAATGAAAATTAAATAACAATATTATCTGACATTTGTTAGTTTGCTTTCAGAGACACTGTTCTTGGATTAACTCTTGTAATTATCAGGATAATTCAGTGAGGAAAGGCAGGCACAGGGTACACAGTGGGTTTCACAGTAGTGCATGGTGGTGGTGGTGGTGGTGGGAACTGAATGCAGCCCTCAGAGCCCTTGCTCTTCAACATGACGCTCCACCATCTTCCCTGTCTAAGGAAAGTGACGCGTACTTATCCCCTCCTTGACTCCCCTTTTCCTTTCTGTTAGATGCCCAACAACTTTGTGGTATCTTTTATGCTTCAGATTGAATAAATGGATGCCTTTTGGTGGTACAAAGGTGCTTCTGCTGGAATTTCTGAAGTGTGACTCCTTTAATGGTTTTGTTTGAGCAGTTGTGGGTGGATTTGACTCACTGATCTTTAAGGCTCATGCTAAGCAAACTTGTAAAGCAAAACGTCTTTTTTACTATTTCCAGTGTTCCCAGTTCACTTTTTCCCACCTAAGTTGCTCTCTCAATTTTTCTCTCCCCCAAGTAGCCTGCAATGTCCACAGATCCTGTCCTAAAAATGTGCTAGTTCTATGTAGTATAAATGTCTGGTCCTCTAAGAAGAAGGACACTTACATTTAATCGGGACTGTAGAGAGGATTTTAAGAATGAGTCAATCTAGGAAACAGTTCTGAGGTAGAGAGGTCTAATTACCATCCCCGTAATCCTAAAGGCTCCGCAGTAAGCAGTCCCCTTGCTTCATGTTCTTCCTGCTTGCTGATTAACTTCATTCATAGCCTAACTTTATCCTTTTGACTCTTAATACTGGGTCTTCAGTGATATTCCTGATCCTAACTATACCTGCTGTTATTTAAAAAGCCTAGCATAGGGTAGCAGCCATCAGCAGATTGCTTTGCTTTTCATGCCAGGTGGTCACTGGGCAGGGCACAGGCTGCAGCTGAACTTGGCCTGCAGTCGGTTGGGGAGCTGGGTGTTAAAGGTGAAGGGATTAAGAAGTACAAATTGGCTGTCATCAACAAGACAAGTAATAAAAGTGTTGGAGAGGCTGTCGAGAAAAAGGAACCCTCATACACTGTTGGTGGGAATGCAGATTGGTGTAGCTGCTATGGAAGGCAGTGTGGAGGTTCCTCAAAAAATTACAAATAGAATTACCACATGACCCAGCAATCCCTCTCCTGGGTATCTACCCAGAAAATCTGAAAACACTTAATCATAAAGACATGTGTGCTCCAATGTTCATTGCAGCTTTCTTTACATGGCCAAGACATGGAAACAATCAAAGTGTCCTTTGGTAGACGAATGGATAAAGAAGTTGTGGTATATATACACAATGGGATACTATTCGGCCATAAGAAAAGATGAAATAGGACCATTTGTGACAACATTGATGGATATTGAGATCATTATACTAAGCTAAATAAGTCAGACAGAAAAAGTCGAGAACCATATGACTTAATTCATATGTGGGATATAAAACTGAAGGCAACAAAGGAACAAGACAAGCAAATGAAACAAAAACTCATAGACACAGACAACAGTTTGTGGTTACCAAAGGGTAAGGGGAGAGGGGAGTGGTAGAAGAGGGTAAAGGGGATCAAATATATGGTGATGGAAGGAGAACTGATTCTGGGTGGTGAACACATAATGCAATATATAGATGATGTATTATAGAATTGTATACTTAAAACCTCAGTAGTTTTGTTGACCATTGTCACCCCAATAAATTTTAATTAAAAAAAAAAAGAAGTACCAATTGGTAGTTACAAAACATCGTGGGGATGTAAAGTAAAGCATAGGGGATATAGTAAATAATATGGTAACATCTATGCACAATGTCAGGTGGGCATTAGACTAGTCAGGGGGATCACTTTTTAAATTATATAAATGTCTAACCACTATGCTATACACCTGAAATTAATATACAATAATATTGATTGTCAACTGTAATTGCAAATTTTAAAAAGGGGTGGGAAAGGTGAAGGGGAATAAGAGTTTCAAATTTCCAGCTATAAAACAAATAATCCTGGGGATGTAATGTACAGCATGGGGAATATAGTCAATAATATTGTGATAGCCTGGTACAGTGTCAGATAGTTGTTGGACTTATCATGGTGATCACTTCTTTAGCTATATAAATGTTGAATAGCCATGTTGTACACCTGAAACTAATATAATATTGTATGTTAGCTAATTTTAATAAAAATCTTAAAAAAATAAAAAGCCTAGCATAGTGTCTGGCTCACATCAGGCACTTAATAAATGGCAGCTATTTACTGTAATAGAATAGTGAATAATAAGATGTAGTCTCTACTGTGTAGTTAAAAACATGCATGAAACAAAAACACTCAGTTATTAGACAATATATAATTAAACTCTCTGGTATAAATTATAAGTGCCATATTCACTCATTCAGAGACTATCATTCAGAGAAGGTTGGAACAGTTAAGAAAATTTTCTAGCCAAATTGGAACTTAAATCTAGCCTTTGATAATTAAAAAGAGAAGAAGATATTGTCCTACGAAGGGAACATATGAATGTAGGTATCAAGTTCAAGAAGAGAATGATGTGTTCTTGTGCAATAGGGAAATTGGATGTCCCAACTAAAGATAAGTATTAACATTGAAATGGAGTATAAGTAAGGTTGCTTAAGTAAGAAGTGATCAAATTATTGTGAATGATCTTGAAATTTATAAAGAGGGCTTTAGACTTGAAAAAATAGAATGTCATAATTACACAAAGAAATGACCTTAAGTAATATTTGAGGAAGGTTCATCAGAGAGAGAAGAAAAGGAGGCAAGAATTCTTCATGTAAGTAGACTACAGCACAAGTATAGGCCCTCGGAAAGGAAAAGAAGGAAGGAAGTCAGGAAATATATATATGTATGTGTAATATATATATATATATATATATGTATAATGTATATATATGTATATATATATATATATATATGTATAAATGTATATATATGTATATACATATACATATATACTGTGTATATATATATATATACACACACACAGTATATATATATGTACTCTATCTATCTATCTATCTATCTATCTATCTATCTATCTATCTAGAGAGAGAGAGAGAGAGAGAGAAAGAGAGAGAGAGAGAAAGCGACAGTTCAGGAGAACCTCTGCATATTTTAAACAGAACATAATTACCAAATAATAATTGATACACTAGGATGAAGATTTGATTTCTGAAACACAGACATCATTGATAGAATAATTGTGGTTGTCTTACTGAGATTATCCTGCTTTTGTGACTTAAGTGTTATACAGAAAACATACAACTGCTTTATTTTTCCTAATTTTTAAAAATTTTTATGTATAGTAAACATACAATATTGTATTAGTTTCAGATGTGCAACATAGTAATTAGACTAAGTAACTTACAAAGTGATCACCCTGTTAAATGTAGTACCCATCTGACACCATAATTATTACAATATTTTTGACTCTATTCCCTATGCTGAACCCTATACCCCTGTGATTGTTTTCTGTAAGTGGCAATTTGTACATCCTAATCACCTCCCCTTTTTTTACCCATTGGCGTGTCCAGCACGAGGAGGGTTGTGGGGAGGGAGAAGGGCGGCGCAGGGTTAAGAAAATACAGTAGCCATGAATAGAGTGCAAGCGCTGCGGGGGGCCAAGGGGGATCAGCCTCAGGGACTGAACTCCGAATTGGGCCAACGCGTAGTTGTTGTTTTTTTGTATTTTTTTCCTAAAGAAGTAAAAGCTTGTTAATCTCAAGATCTGTGTGTTAGTAGCCTGCTGGCTGTCTTTCCTGAAGTTCCCTTTGTGTTCCAGCTTGTACTTTGCCCTCACACACGCACATTTCCAAGGAATCCATTGAAGGGGAGGGACTTATATAATTCCATGGGTCTCAGTTTGCTGAGACTTCCCCTCAAAGGAGCTTTTCAGATCTCTCTCCATCGGGCCTCAGTTTGCTGAGGCACTCCCTTGTGAAATCCTAGGAAGAGCGCAGGGGAACAAACTGTTTGGCAGCTGTAAGGCAACAACCCATTTGTCCAACCCTTCTCTCATCTGGCAACCATCAAAATGTTCTCTGTATCTATGACTTTGTTTCTATTTTGTTTGTTCGGTTATTCCACATATAAGTGAAATATGTAGAAAATCTCATAAATCGTGTTTCACAAGATTAGTTTTACTTAAATTCATATAATGATCATGAATCACAGAATGAAGATGTTAGATACTTTAATTTTAATAAAGATATTAAATTATATAAAATTAAAATTTCTCCATGGTTAAAATATATGCTTTATAGATATTTAAGATGATTAGAAATAAACTAAACAAAATTCATTAAACCTAGTGAAAGGTTATTAGGTAAGAAAAGTAGCAGACTGCCCTTGACATATTTCAAAGATGGTAGGACAATATCGAGTGGTTATAGAAATTAAAGAGGATGAGTCAACATTGTTGTGGAAGTAGGCAGATGGTACCAAGATGCATAAATCAAAGATCAGAACATTTTGCAACTACTCAGCTATTGCATTACTTAAATATGGACACTCCTGTAATTATCCTCAAAGTGGATGTGATTAATTTTAAAGCTGTTCTGTTTCACTTTAGTTCCCAGTTTGAGTTTTTATTTCCCTATACTCTTCCTACTGTCCTTGTTGATTGAAGACTGAGTTATTTGGGTTGTTTGACTCTTTATGTGCATATCCTCTCTTCTTTTTTCAACAACCAAATTAATCGTATATGTATATTTTTAATAAACTATAAAATGTATATATCAAATGTATTTATTCTCCCTACTCTTTCACATGTACAATCACATAAAATCTTTTCCATGTATATTCAATTTATATTTTTTGACAGTTTAGTATTTCATTACATAAGTATTAACTTCAGAAATAGAGACCAGGAGCTGTGCCCTAGGATTTATGAACATCTATTAATAGATATTTTTTTCTTTTTTTGTCCAGGCTATTGTGGTGACTGATGGAGAGCGCATTCTTGGCTTGGGAGACCTTGGTTGTAATGGAATGGGCATCCCTGTGGGTAAATTGGCTCTGTATACAGCTTGTGGAGGGATGAATCCTCAAGAATGTCTTCCCGTCACTCTGGATGTGGGAACAGAAAATGAGGTAAACAATTTAAGTGTATAAGAAAATTATTCATCTTAAAAAAATAGCACCAATTCTTGCATTTTGAGCTTACTCCAGGAACTTAATGAAAGTCGTTTTTTTCTGTCTAGTTCTCCCTCTCTCCTCAAATCCGTCCCCCTACTTTTACAAGAAAATTGTTTTCTCGTTTCATTTTCATTAATGTCATTAATCTTTTACCAACTTCTTTGGTGTTTTATTATCCTTTAATGAGTATTTATACCATTATTCTGTAGAGTATGTATTTTATTTTAGGATATCATAGGTTTTTTAAATTATTATTTTTATACTACACAGGAACTAATTCCAAAAGATATTAAGTTTAATCAGTCTGAAATCTTCTTGTTCTAAATGTCTGTATTGAACCTGAGGTAGATGTTTTGGAGTTTAGTTTCCCTCATCCTGCAATAATATTTTAGAACCTTAAGTCATATATCAAGTAGTATATATTTTTGCTCATCCTGTATTGCTAATATTTAGGACTACTTACAGGTGAAAGATACTAGAAACTAAAGATAGAATTTTCTGAAATAGAGATGAAAGATAATGGTCAGTTCAGGACAGACTTTTAAAAAGTTACATACAAATTTCAGACCTAGGTCCAGAATAGATTAATCATCAAAATAAAACCTTGATACTTTAAATAAACACACTTTTTATAGTTGTTTTCCTTGTTCCCTTCTAAAGCAATTTAAGAGATATAACTTTTGACCTGTCAGTAATGTTATAATAGTGACTTGAACGGTTTTTATGTTCTTTAACCTATACAAAGTTATAATGTTTATCTTCCTCTATACTGTATGAGGGCTCATTGAACCTTTATAAAGGATACATTTTGATAAAAATATATTGCTTATCTTGCATTTTCTTTTTCAATACTAATAGAAATAATTTAGAAATTATCAAAGCTTACCTCTTAAAACAATTATCCTAAATTTCGGTATATACATTGAACATTAAGATTTCCTCTTTATTTTTTCATATGTTTTAAAATATTGTTCTGTGATAAATTACATTGAAATCAGTTTAAAAAAATCATAAATTCTGTAGGACATCTTAAAAATTTTAGGAAGAGGTAAAGAAGAGTAAAGAGTAATGAAACAGACATGCAAAAATTGAAGAATTCAGTTTTAAATTGGGGCCTTTTAAGCTTGGTACTGTCTGTAGAATGTGGACATAAAGAAAGCTGTGCCGTAATGCAACCATAACACTGGGACTGTTGTATTGATAGATTGTGTTAGTTATATGAAATATTTTATTTTCTGAGGGTGGGTCTTAAAATTGACAAATTTGTCAGTTGTCTTGAATTTTCTCACATTATATCCATTTATTATTCCTTTCCTCTTTTGGTATTCAGTGCTTTTATATTATTCCATTTCTGTCCGTCTACTTCCCTCAGCCTGCAAAACCCGTATCCATCTCTCCATCATCAAATGTCTTACTTTGTCCTACTGTAGGTAGATCTAGTTTTTAAATTCTTTTTCCATTGAACATGCCTGGTACTTACTACATTTCAAAGTTTTTTAAGCTGCTAAATTAGAAAATAATCTGGTAATATAAATGAATCTATTGTTAAAGTGCTAAATGTTATTTGTAGTGATTTTTGCTTATGGCCATGGACTTGTGGAGACATTAGGGGATAAAATGAAGTGAGTGGTGGGATTTTAACTCTTTGACAGGTCACTGGAGAATATCTTTTTAGCTTGAGAGACCTTTCTGAAACTCTTCAAATTTTATTATGTAGATTTAATTGAGTTGGACAAATATTGAACACGTACTACTATCTCTCAAGGCCTAAGTGAAGGTTAAGTAATATCAGAGTGAATAATTCAAGGTCTTGCCAATAATATGCTCTGAATCTAGAAGAGGAGATGATACATATGGAACTAGTTTCAATATGCATTAAATGCTTTGATAAGGACACTTGACAAACCATTAAGGACAATACGCCAATCACTTATTTCTCTGCCAGTTACAATATACTCTTAGTCTCTAACTGTATATTACTGCTATTTTCTATAACTTATCTTTTTCTAAAATCAAATTTAAGAAAATTAATGGTAAAAATGTATATTAATAAATGATCAGCTAGAGTTTTTGTTCTAAAAAGAGAGTACATTATTTTTTCCTTTATATAGTTTAGCTATACCTGAAGTTAGCCAACAAAGTTTAAGGACATAGTTCCAAGACTCCTCTCACATCTGACACCTACTGCAAGTTTTGGGGGTTCCCCAAATCACTCTCTGGCTTGATAATTTGCTAGAAGGACTCATAGATCTCATTGAAAGCTATGTTGATCATGGTTATGTTGTATCACAGGGACAGGATATATATTAAAATTAGTCAAAGGAAGAGATGCATAGGGCAGAGTCGTGGAGGGTTCTAAATGTGGAGCTTCTATTTTCCTCTCTCTGTGGAGTCAAGACACATTACCCTCTGGTATCAGTGTGTGATATTGATATGTGCACCAGTGTTCAGAGTTTTTATTGGGATTTCATTTCCTACGCATGATTGATTACCTATGTGAACTCAGTCTCCAATTTGACTGATACCACATGACCCAAATCACATGGTTAGTTTTTCTGGCATGGCCAGCCTCCACCCTGTGAGTATGACTTGTGACCCCTAGGCTACTAGGTAAAATGGTGAGGGCCCTATCCAAAATAGTTACATGTGTGTGAACCATGTCACCAGAGTCCATACAAACAACAGACAAAAATATAAGAAGCAAACACACGAAAAGAGAAATAGGTCTAAACTTTTAATCTTAGGTTAAGTAGAATTCAGTTTTAAACTAAGATAGGATTATGGGTGTGATTGTTCAAAGTTTTCAGGAAATGTAGTTTCTGTGCTATATATACTGTTCCAGAGCATATTAAAATTGACACCTTCACGTTTCATTTTATGAAAACATAATAACCGTGATGTCTAAAACTGGTAAAAAACAACACATAACAAGAAACTCCTAATTATTCTTATGTTTACACATGTTCCCAGCTGTAATCTTGAAAAAGTTGCTTAATTCTTCTGTGCTTCAGTTTCCTCATGTAAAATGAATACCTACATTATAGAGTTGTCATTATTTAATACACTTAGGGTGTTTAGAATTGTGAGTGGGATTTTGTAAGCACTTAGTAAATATAGAGTTAGAAACAAAAATCCCTCATATAATATTGGCAAATTAAGTCTTGCAAAATATTTTTGATATCGAAAATTATTCAAGCCATTAGCAACATCATAATTAATAGTAATATATTGAAGGCATCCTTTTAAAGAGTTATCAAATCACCTGTTATCACTACTATTCTCTTTTTCATTGTTTAGAAAGTGCTAACCTGTGTATTAAGACAAGAAAAACAAATGGGATATAACTGACAAATAGGAAAAGACAAAATTCTCCTTAGTTATAGGTAATATGTTCATCAGTATTTATAGGTAATTGTTAAAACCCAAGAAAATAATATAAAAATGTCATGACCAAATCAGAGCACTCAGTAAAGTAGCTACTTATAAAATAAATTTTAAAAGCTAAAAAGCTTTCCTGTATACTTGTAATAACCATTTAACAAAAATTATTTCATTTGCAATAGGAACAATAGTTTATTCTGCTAATGCTATGATGTTCAAAATTTCTAAGCAAAGAAATAGTGACATTGTATTTGGTTCATCAGAAGAATGATTTTTTTTTAAAGTATACATCTGCCTGGACCTAGAGAACATTATGTTAAGTGAAATAAGTCAGACAGAGAAGGACAAATACCATATGATCTCACTTATATGTGGAATCTAAAGAAAAGAATAAGTGAATGAACTAATCAGAAACAGTTTTGGAAACATGGAGGAAAAACAGAGGGTTGCTAGAGGGGCGGGGGGGTGGGGATAAGGGGGAAGGTGAGGGGATTAGAAAGCAGTCAGTAACCACAAGATGGCCCCAGGGTTTTGAAAATTAGTTTGGGGAATGTAATCAATAATGTTGTAAGGATTTTGTAGGGTACCCAATGGACACTTGTCCCATTTGGGAGACCACCTCAGGGATGATGTAGATGCCTGATCACTGCACTGTACACCTGAAGCTGAAGCTGAACAATAATGAATGACAACTATAATTTTATAAATATATATATACACATATACATATATATGTATATGTATATATATGTATGTATATACGTACAAGAAGTGGAGTACAGCATTAGGAATAGAGACAGTGGAAATGTAATGGCTCTGTGCGATGTCAGAGGGATAGTGGATGGGGGAGGGGGGTCACACAGTGTGAGGGATATAAATGATAAACGTCTAAGTATTAGTTTGTCTTGTGCACCTGAAATTAATAAAAAAAAAAAAAAAAAAAAAAAAAAAGTACACATCTGCCTTGTCCTTCCCAAAAGTTAATAGTGGTACGTCTTCTTTATTATGCAAAATATATTTTCATCTTTGACTCAATTTTCTCATAGTTTTATTGGTTTTTGGGTCACACGTATCAACTGCATCCTTTAGTGATAAAGCACTTACATTTCAGGGTAAGAATAAAAGCCATTTGAGATTTCTGTTGCTTCAATTAGAAATGCTCCAACTCATGATTTTTTCTTTCTCTTGTGAGTTACTGGAATTCAAAATATGCTAATAGTATTCTCACTTGTAAGCAATCTAACCTAAATTTTTATGTCCTTAGCTCTTAATTAATATATAATGAATAGAAAAATACTTGTAGTTAAATGAGTTGCCAATTCTTAATGTTCTTATTTTATTCACTTTGACATTTTATCCTTTTTATTTATTCTTGTATTGCTGCTTTACTGAGAAGACAAAAAAGAAAACTTAATTAACTAAGATATTACTGAGTCAATGGATTTGTGCAAAATGTAATGGAGTTTTCATGTTGCCTCACTTTCACATGTGGAAAACTGTTTTTAGTCACACATTCCTGTAGGAATAATTTTTAATCTCATTCCTTTTGTAAATCTGTCCAGTTTTCCACTTCCTATTAAAAATAGAAAAACTAATTGATAACAGCTCAGTTTACTATCCAGAATAACCTAACAAAGTTTAATGAAAACTAGACCCCTTTTTTATACAAATTATAAATGTTTTCCTCTTTTATGATAAATAACTAGAGTGAGTAGTAATGAAAATCAAGAAGGAATTAGCAGCTGATTAATAAGATAGTTCTCACTTGCTGTCAGTCACACTTGCCTGACTTTCAACTAAGGGCAGTTTAAAGAATAATGACACTGAAACTGAGCCACAGAAGTACTTGGATAAAAAATGCTCAATTTTTTAAAGTTAATATGCAAAGCATTAACTTAGGGAGGATGTTTGTGTTTTCATCTTATCTTTCATCTATTATTTCACAGTCCACACTTTCTTTAATTTACTTGTGAAGAATAGCTATAAAATTTACTTTTGTTACCTGAAGTAAATTTTCTTCAATTGTTTCTTAAGAGCATACCATGTTTAATTTCTTCTTTTTTTTCCCTGTTGTTGCAAAATCTTTCCATAGAAGTTACGTTTATTGTCTGTTTCTTATATAAGTGACCAATATCAAAGCTTACTATTATATTTCTCTAAAAATAATATGAGTAGGTATTCCTTGTGTCCCTTCTATGTTTTTTTCTAGGCATTATTAGGTCTTAAAGACTGCTTTATGTTTTACACGGTATGTTAGCTTACTAGGACTACGATAACAGTGCCACAGACTGGGTGACTTAGCCGATAGAAATTTTCTCAAAGTGCTGAAGGCTAGAAGTCCGAGACCCTAGGTCAACTGGATTAGTTTCTCCTAAGGTCTCTCTCCTCGGCTTGTCTTCCTCCAGTGTCTTCACTTGGTCTTTCCTCTGTGTGCATCTGTGTCCTAATTTTTTCTTGTAAGAACACAAGTTATATTGGATTAGAGACCTCCCTAATGATGCCATTTAACTTAATTACTTATTTAAAGACACTGTTTCCAAATAGAGTCATATTCTGAGGTACTGGGAGTTAAGACTTCAACATATGAATTTGGAGGTGGGGCACAATTCAGCCCATTACAATGGTCAGTCTTCAAGATGGCACGGGCAGTACACGTAGGAGAATATTGTCTTTGCACAGTTATTCTTGGTTTATTAAGCTATTACTCCAGCTCTCAGCTTTTCTGATTCTGGTTGTATGTTTAGTCTGGCCTTCAGTTCATGGGAACATTATTCTACCTTCCGCATGATCCCAGTTAGAATGTCTGGGATATTCATTTCTCCCTCAAGCTCCCTGCACATCTAGCCTTTATCCTTTCATATTATGGGGATTACTTGCCACTTCAAACAAGTGATCCTGCTTTGGCGTGAGTGCTAATCATTACAGTAAAGCCATAGGAGAGACGATAATCCCTCAGTTCCCAGGCTTTCAGTTTGCTTTCAGTATCATGTGCTTACTTTTAGGTGGCCTTCTTTTACCTCATCCTCTCTAAATTAGAAGATGATAATGGATTATATCAAAACTCTGTATTGTTTGAGACACTACAGCCTTGGCAAGGAGAATGGGGTCTTTCTTCAGTTTGGTTTTATATGCTTTATAGCTATCAGGAACTTCTTGAAGTTTGTGGTATATTTTAGAAATAGCCATTATATAAACTCAAATAGAAAAAATATTTACATGAGACAGGAACCTTTTGGGAAGTAGAATAATTTTATTTTAACTTAATAATATACAGTTGAAATGAGTGGTTCTCAACATATGTTCCATGGGCCAATCACTTCGGAATTACCAGGGATGTGTGTTAAGAGTGCCAAATCCTGGCCCCCACCACAGACTTATTGAATCATAGTCAAATTAAATTATTTTTATTTCTACCACTTTTTAAAATTTATGCCAGTTTATATACATGCTGACATTTTAAGTATTCCTTTAGACTCTTGAATGAACATTGGCGGTTAGTTTCCTTAATTGTATTGAGGACATGAGCCCACAAAACAGCAAAAATTATATATTATTTCCTTACAGAATTTTGGTTTTTTACTTGAAAATAGTGAGGTAATAGCAACAAAGAAAATGAATATCTGTATATTATAAGTAAAATTTTAAAATAAGTGCTAAAATCAGGACTATTCATAACATTATGGAAGATAAAGGTTTATAATGTTCTTAGTATCAGAGAACACTTTCAAGTCAGTAAGAAAATGTCAAATGTAAAATATATGAATTGCCTAGTGACATGGGCACAGATAATTTACAAGTGAAGAAGTAAAAATGGCCAAAAAAACTTATGAAAAAATGTATAGCAATATTAGAAAATAAATACAAATGAATGCTACTTGATAACATTATACATAAATATACTTATATGTATTTTATTATAAGTTTTATTTATTACACATATTATATATTTATATGTATATTTCAATATACATATATAAAGATAAAGTATTATGTATGTGTATATATATATATATCTACATATATATTTATTTATATATGTATGTATGTAGATATAGATAGACAGATAGATAGATAATACACTTACTTGAGGGTGCAACAAAATAGACATACTTATTATATGTCATTAGGGGGAAATGTTAATTCTTTCATCCTCTAGGAGAGCAGAGTTCCAATATCGATCACTAGTTTTAAAAATGTTCATCTGCTGTCATGAAAACCTTTCACAATATATTCCTATGTGAAAAGAGGTTTGAAACAGTGTATGATGTCCCAAATTTAGGCAGATAATATTATACATGCATAGACATAAAGAAAAGGACAGAAGAATATGCATCAAGGTGATAGTGGTGGGTAGTTCTGAATGGGTAGAGATTATTAGTATATTCTATGTTTTTCATTTCACTTTTCTGTGCTCTCAAGTTTTCTGATAGGAAATATTGCTTTTCTAATGATAAAAAACTTAAAATATTAAGAAAATAGTTTTGAAATCTCAGAAACTTCCAATTAGAAAGGTAGAAATGTGAGAGACAAAAACGAGGGGAGAGTTGATAATGATTACTATTTGCTTCAAATAAATGAATGCTTCAAATAAAAATTCCCAAAATTCCAGAATTGAGATAGTGCTAACAAGTAAGAAAATTGATTTTACCAATATATACCCTCCTTGTCTCCTTTTTGGAACTCTCTTACGTTTCCATGTGCTTTGTCTCTTACCATTTTTCTTCTAAGGTTTTTCTTTCTCTCATGCTATAAGTCTTCATAAGTCTTCAATGATCAACCTGCATTACCTGAGACACCTCTTGCTAAAGAAGGTCTAACCTTTCTTGAGTGCTTACTTAATACCAAGTTTTTGATTTACTTTCCAACAAAGATCTGTTGAATGTTTACTCTTGGCCACAAAAGGTGTTTAATCCAATAAGTTAATATCACTTCCATGCTAGAGTAGTTGGTCTATGAAATCATTATCAAAATTGTGTAATCTTCTTAAGTTGCTTTTTTGTAGATTAACAGTTACATCTCCAAGAATGCACTCATTATTCAAGTCATAATTATGAAATTTAAAAAAAAACACAGTAAATTTTGACAGAGACATTATGATTGGGAGAATTTTATAGCTTCCTGATTTATCAGATTCAAAATCTTTATCTTATTGTTCATGAATCTTCATAATTGACTCTTCACTGTAGTCTTTTTTATGAGATATACTTTAATTGTTAGCATGGGAAAGACTGCGAGAAAGGGGGAAACATGTAACATCTTTTCTCAATTGTGTTCTTTTTCTAATTCACATTTTAGGAGTCCAAATATATTCCAGACATGGAGAAAGTATTTTAATTTTGGCAGCCATTTGTAGTTCACTGGCACTTCAACCTCAGCTGTTCAGAAGCCTGCCAGTAGATTGTTTAAAGTTTTCAGGCCTCGAGGAACAGCTGGGTTTTACAACAGCACTGAGTTTCAGATTTTACATTTCATTTGAAATATATTTATGTGATTAAATATGGTAACTTCCAGCTAGCCAGAAAGCCTTAATTCAGTGTTATGCAGTACATTATAAGTAGGATGACCACATAATGTGTTGGCCAAACCAAAACACTTTCACAGTGAAAGAGAATGCTATTAATAATGACACTAGGACAGCAGGTATGAACCAGGCTATAATTTATGTTGGCTTTAAGCAAATCTCAACTCCGATGATTCAAATGGCTTAAACTTCTTTACAACATCGCCCTATCTGCAAAAACATATCACGCATCTATAACAAACTACCTCCAAACTTAGGGACTTAAAACAATTACAATTCTACTAATGTTTATGATTCACTGGTGAGGAAGGTTAGGACCCTTGGGACAGTCTGGCCTTTCTCCATAAAGATTCTCATCCTTCACAAATTCTCATCCTTCACGTAATCCACATGTAACATATACTCATCTCCATCCCAAGCTTCTAAGGGTTTCCTCCCAATAACTGCAGGCCCAAAGTTCAGAATCCTGTCACCTAAATCAGGTCTAGATAAAAATAAAGCTTTTTGTGTTTTGCTCCTTGGTGTGGATCCTTTTATCTGTTCCCACATATTAAACCTACAATGGTGAGGCAGGGACAAAATAACCACAATCAACATTCCCATTCTAAATGGGACAAATGGGAATTATTTGGCTGTAACTGTTTCATAGAAATTTTGAATTTCCGTTGGACACATGTTACCAGGTCACATACTGCAGGATTAAGGGATGCTCTTTGAAAAGGGCCCAGTTCTGTTGCCTCACAGTGGATCTGTATTCACTGTCCTCTTAGGCTTCTGGCTGTTGTCTCTGGGCTCTTGGCTTAGTCCTTGGAGGTAGCCTTCCTCTCCCATAAGAAATGGCTATATTGCAGCAGCATTCCTTTCTCAGCTTGCTTCCTTCTTGTGGAAATTTGGGGATCCAGAGAGGAAGTTTCATTTTGAAGTGTCTCAGTCCCAATTAACCCAAGTATTACCACACCCTTAAAATTTTTTTTAGGCTTTCTATGTACCAGATATAGTCTATTACATAAGGGACCCACTTACAATTCTTTTTAAAACAGACCTTCTCCCCTATATTGGTTGGCATATCAGAGAGCTGTGGGACCAGCTCCTTTTTTCTAGTCAAGATGGGCTATTAGACTCCTTTAAATCATTCAGAGGTTTTTTTAAAAAAGTTGTTACAACCATACACTTAATTTGATCTTTGACTGTAGGTCTTATTTTACTTGGGAAATCTTTTACAAGCAAGTCTTGTGTCCTTTGTATTTTCTTTAAATTTTACTCACACACTGAACATTTATTTCTTTAGCTCATTTCTGTTTTCACTTTATCATACAACTATGAGAAGCCAATTTATACATTCAATCTTCTGTCTGGAAATCTCTTAAGCCAAATTCACAAGTTCATTAGGTTTACATTATCTCTATTCTAGCTTTCTGAAGGTGACAGTTTTGTTAATTGTTTCACTATTACATGGCATGGATTGCCATTTTTTTCTAGCCTGCAAAAACAGTTTGTCTCTTTTAATTTATTTTAGCAACATTTTGTAGTTTTCAGTGTACAGGGCTGACATATGTTTTGTTAAACATGTCCATATGTATTTCGTGTTTTGAATGCTGTTGTAAATGGAGTTGTATACTTTATTTCATTTTCAGCTGTTCATTGCTAATATACAGAGATGTATTTGATTTGTGTATATTGACCTTATATTCTGTGATCATGTTATAGTCACACATTTTTTCCTAGGGGATTTTTTTGTAGACTCCTTAGTATTTTCCATGTACATAATCATGTGTGTACAAATAAAAACGGTTTACTTTTTTATTTTTCTTGCCTTATTGTAATGGCTAGGGTCTTTGGTGTAGTATTGAACAGAAGGGCTGAGAGTAAATATCCTTGTCTTGTTTCCAATTTTAGGGGAATAGCATACAATTTTTTTCCTGTTAAATATATTGTTACCTGCGGGTTTTTTACAGATGCCCTTTATTAGGTTGAGGAAGTTCTTTCTGTGCCTAGCTATATACCTAGTTTTGTTATAAATGGGTACATTTTACTGTATATAAATTATACCTCAATTAAAAAACCGATTTAATAAAAATCATCATTACATATACTAAAATTTAAACAGAGAAATGTTGTCATTATATATATCATTAAAAAAAAACTTAACTGTGTAAAGTTTAAAAAGTTTAAGAAAAACTAGTCCAGGCTAAAAAATTTATTTTTAACCTTAGTCAACTATAATATGAACATACAATCAAAATGCTGGTTGAAGATTTTACTTTCAGAAGCAGAAAAATAATTTAAGAAAGGAATTTCTATCTTTCCATTTCCCAAGCTAATATTAATATAATATTTCAAAACTCAGTATTATTTTTCTGTGTGATAAACTTTGCCTGTAAGTCTAACTGAGCTTATCTAATTAGCACCACTGAGAGATTATAATTCCTTTTCTTTCCCCGAGAATAAGACAGAATGTTTTTAATGTTTAGCAATTATTTTTTTGTTTGCCATATTAATACTGTCAATATAGTTGATACAATACTAAATATTAACTCTGAAGATTGGTTCTGAATCAGTTTGGCAAGATTTTATTTCCATTTCTATCCTTATTATACAGATTAGGAAATTGAGGCTTAGAACAAATAAATGACCTGCCTTTAGTTATTTCTATATCTCTGATAACTTTTTTTAAATAGGAGTTACTTAAAGATCCGTTGTACATTGGACTACGGCAGAGAAGAGTGAGAGGTCCTGAATATGACAGTTTTTTGGATGAATTCATGGAGGCAGTTTCTTCCAAGTATGTATAATATTTATTTTATATTTGAGTAGAATTTCAAAAATTTAGATAACCTAACATAATGAAGTATAACAATATCCAAGTTTTGTGCAGTATGTTTAACAATTAGATGTGATTTGAATAAAATACACCTACATATATCCGCATGACTCTTAGTGGCCAAATAACAACTATCCCAAAAAATGGTTGTCTCTGTTGCTATCTCTGAAGATACTTTTACAAGAATCTTTAGATCCTGTGATTATTGGAATGCATGATTATAGTGAATGAGGCAGTGAATGGCCGGTGAGTAAATTACTTGAGCAAGGCTTTATACAATTATTGGCACCATGAACTTTGTTTCTGACTGTTGATAATATCTGATCTTCAGTTGTCTTTTTTGGGTGTACCTGACCCTTTTGTAGTAGGAGAAGCAGAGCAAGAAGTGAGCATGAGTTAGTAGTCTACAGGGTCTAGAATGGAACAAGACCAGGACATCCAATCACAATCCATGAATCACTGATTAAAAATAAGGCACTATATTTCACCTACTCTAGATAGTATTTAACAGTGGGCCAAGTGCTACTACAAAATTTTCCGTTTTTTTTTTTTCGTTTTTTTTTCTTTCAAAGAAGAGCCTTCTACCACAATTTAGTAATATATTCTGGGAGAATTTTGTCACACTAACAGTCATCCCATTTGTTACTGTATAACCACAGTAACCATGTACTATTCAAAAACGTATATGTTGCCTTGGTTTTTCATAGAAATAAACTCATCACTAGAATCAACTGTAACTAGAGATGTACTGGTTTCCTTTTACTATAAGGTATAATTTTAAGAAATTGTATCCGCTGGCACGATATTTAGAATATATTGACTCTCTCATTACCCAAGGTTTTAATGCACAGTATACTTGCCACTAGTATGGACTATTTTTTAAAAACCAGTGCCTGATTTATTTATTGTTATTATTATTTAATCAAACTATACTTATACTATGCTATTTCTATGAAGAAATAGTTGAGAAACTCTACAGTTTAAATTCAAGATTGCTTAGTACAGTTAATTGCTAGTCATTTTTCATATTTAATTTTAAATTCTTTACTCTGTAAAACTTATGTAAGGTTTTGAAATTATCTGTAACTTTCTAGGTAGCAACATTAATCAAGAGATTATATAGAGAATACCATGAGGCTATATAAAAGGAGAGTGAAATTCTCAATGTGTTTGTTTTTATTTTCTGTTTGTATGAATAAAGTCTAACTTTATATAGACAGCTTCAATATGTTTACAAAGAAGCTATTAAATAAGTTATGAAGGTAATGTGTATGACCTATGTACTCAAATGCTGATGAAATAAAAAGAGAAAAATTCCATTTGGTATCAATGAATAGCTTTCTGGAGAAAATGAGATATGAGCTAATTTTGAATGAGCTGTGTCAATCTGGAATCAGAAAAAAAATTTTTTAAGTGTTGACTTGAGAAGTTACCTAAGATCTGTGATAAGGAAATGGAGATGCACAAGAGTCAACAGTAATTTTAAAAACAGAAAGCACCTATAAATCAGGAGTTATACTTCTGGGCTCTTCCTAGAGAAAGATTTTTCAAATATACTTCCTAGCATGACATTGCTTTGGGAAAAGTTTTCCAAAATTGAAACCTAGCATTCCCCGCTTATATTGGGAGATTGTCCTAAAGATAAGCCCAAGATTGTTTTAAGTGGGAATGTAACTTAAATTTAAGGTGGAAAATGACTGTTGCAAGTTGGGTTAGCTAGGAATCAGATTCTGAGGAGTTATTAAGGGGTGTTCTTGGAATCAACCCCTTTGGAAGGGAGGGGAGAGAAATAAGCGTGGATAAAGAGAGAAGTTGACATTCAACGTGGACTCACCAATAACCTTGGATGACTTCATTGGGATGATCCCTGCATGCTATTTAGTCCCTTAAAGGAACACTAATTTCTGCCATCCCCCAACCAATATTACGTTGTGTTTTTTATTTACTATCTTGTCTGGGTTGGGGTTGGGCAGTTTGAAATTCTTCCTTTTGGCTTTTTCCACAATTATAGCTCTAACCTTATAGGCCAAAGACTTGATATGGGTGTTACGGCACTTACCAAGTATGTCTATTCTAATTATATATTTGGAGACTGAAGAATCACCACCAGGTAGGTCTCTAGTCCCCATGGACCCATTATGTGCTAGACCTTGGCCAGAGCTCCATTCATTACTGGCCCCCCATATGCTTCTAATGAGAAGGGATAGCATATTGATGCTTTGGGTCTCCTGGTACCACTGTCAACTCTGTGCCCTCTAAATGTTTGCATATTCCCTGTCCCCAATGTGCAGTTACCTAAATAAAGGGCCATAGGTCCCTTTGGAGAAGGATTGGGGGAATTATTACCTTGTATTCTTGCCATGGTGTGGCAAAGTACTTCTCTCTGGAAATGGGGCCTTTTCTTCAATTAGTGGGTTCTGGGTCCAAAACTTAGCGCAGGTTTGGAAACTAAGCAAGATATTATGATTTCATTGGAGCAACTATCCTTTGCCTTGTGGTCCATCTTTGATTTTTTTTGAATGTACATATTGAATAGTAGCCTTGTTAGCCATCTATTTTGTCTTTAGGGATGCATATTTTATTAATTCTGTTAATTATCTCAATAACTGTGGGTCAGCCCCCTACACACCCCAACCTCGCCAGTCTTGTGATAATTGTGTCACCTGGCTTCAAATGGCTTCTGGTCCTCATCTGGTTTTATCATCTACGTTGATATGAATGAGCCTAGTTCTATAACAACTTTTCTTTCTGTCAGTTCTGGCCTTCAGAAGAGAGTAATTGAGTAATGTAGATGTCTTCTCACTAGCATATTTTTTTATGGCTTTGGTAAATTTTGTGTTTTCTGGGTCTTCTTGTGGAACTTCATCATCTGATGGGTTTTCTGATCTTATGTAGCATGTGCCCTCCAGAATGCACTCTTTGAGTCTTGTAACCCCCTCATCTGCCATCTGCCAGAGCATTTCTGCTATTTCAACCTTATTTAATACGAGCCATTACTTGTCTGTGTTTTTGGGAGCCATCATAGTAGCAAGTTTATACCATCTACTGAGATTCTTGCTAGTTGTTAATCCTGCATCACAGGAGAATGTCTTCAAATGGATAGACTCTCCCTTATCTAACCTTGAATTCTGGCCACCTGGATCAAACATCCTCAGAATTTGATCTCACATGTACTTTCCTCGCCAAGATAAGCTAGATAGATCTTGCAGTTCCTTTGTGAAATAGACTCTTTCTTCCTTTATGAGGCCTAGTGTGTCCCAAATGGGTTATACTGTGACATAACCCTAGTGATATAGGTCTCTCAGGATCTGGAAAGGAGGTAAGGGTAGACAGATAGGGGTTACGGAGGCATATGCTGTCTTATGGGGGAGAAACCATAATCTACATCATCCCCAAGAAAGAAGGGGCAGGCCACTTTGTGGGTTTAGAAAGTTCTGGGGAATCCAGGAATTCAAGATATTGGAAGACATCAAACCAGATATCTCATCCTATGTGGTTGGATCCTATTCTTTTCCAACCATGATCCTAACTTAGCAGATCTGCCTTTCTTAAGAGTTTTGGAGTTTATGACTACTCTGATGATTAATCCCTGTTTCTGGTCATCTTTCTCTGCCCAGAAACTACAGGAACTGAGAACATTTTTGTTGCTGCCAGAGAGATCCTGTGGCTTTCACATTGGTCATTATTTGCCCTCAGCTTTTTGTATTTTCCCATTGTTCTGATAGTTACTCTTTCTCAAATATCTGATACGTCATTCCAGCTAAAGTGTTTCCTTCCACTGGTATGCCATCCTTACCTACCTCTCATGAGAGTTTTACTAGTGGGACTCCACCTTGTGCCAGGAGTTCTCTGCATTCCATCTTCCACCAGTGATGGGGTCCTCTGCCAGCCAGGTAACAAGTGATCCAGCTCCAAAACCCCATCTTATCAATTGCTTTCTCAGACCACTCCAGTACTAACTGCCACAGATTAGGTTACCTGGGAAGTAGATTCTGAAATAACTGTTAAAAGAAATACCCTGGAGATCAACCCCTATGGGAGGAGTACAAAGGAAGCAGGAATGGGCCGAGGGAGAAATTGAGCTGTAATGAGGGCACAATGACACCACTGACCCCATGTGGAGCTCTGGAGCTACTGTGGCTTTTTAGAGTTGTCCCCAGTTGTGCTGAGATAGCCAAGCCTTTATATTCCTGCATTGATTTGTCACTGGACATGAATCATCCTCAGAAAGAGCATCACCTATGAGGTAGTGCTTTCTGCAGCTTAGGCAATCCCTAGCACAGCAGTGGGGGATCTGAGTGCCATATCAGTGTTCAGCACAGTTACATTTAAGTAAAGATAGAATCTGAGCAGTAAAAAAGTTTCAAGGTTTGTAATTAAGGCATGTTCTGGAATCTGTAGGATGGACTCTGTTTCCGACGTTGTGTTATCAAGTCATATGACACACAAATGCTAGCCTCTGCATAGTAATATGTTTGGTTTGGGAAAACTGGCCATTGGAGCAAGCCATTGAGTTGCCCCAGACTACCTGTGCCCTAACAGGAGCTAGATATCTCCAGTAAAAATAGCATGTGAAACCAGTTTTTTTTTCTCATTGTTTTGATTCATTCATTTATTGGTTGATTGCCAGTGTTTGGTGCTGAGGATACATGGATGAATAAGACAAAAACAATCCCTGTCTTTCAAATAGCCTATGCTCTGCTAGAGGAAACAGATAACAAACAAGTAAATAAGCAAATAATCAAACAAAACAATGAAATTGTAATAAATGTAATCAGGGAAACAAGAAATTGCTGACTGAGAATAATAAGGAGTGGCTCAACTTATATAAATCAGATGAATGTTATAGTTCTCTCTTTAATGAAGTTAGTAGCCAAAGTCACGACACATTTTTAGTCATGATACTTTTGTTGAAAATTAATGTGAACTCTTTGATTGTAGTTAAGTGAATTCATAACCAATTGAAAACCTGAATTCAGAAGGTATTGATTGATTAGCCTGGATATTAATTAGCATCTCCAGTGGAGTACCCAAAGTCTGTTTCCCTAGTACTTGCCTTTTCAACAATTTTATCCATTGGGCCTAGTAATTCTACATCTGAGAATATAAGATAAGAAAATAATCCTATATAAGGAATAAATGCTATGTCCAAATATGTTCACTGAGCATTTTTAGTATATGATTTTCTTTCTTTTGCTTCCAGAATTGCAAACTCTCCTTGCTTTCCTCCTACCCCACTGACTGCTCCTTCATACTTTCTTTGGCTTATTTCTTCTCTTCTCCCTAACCTTTGTACTTGAAAGTGCTTCAGGGCTTGGAGCTTAAAAGTTTACTTTGTCCTCTTTATCCCCACTTCTTAATGACCTCATCTAGTCCTGTGTCTTTATATTTGTGACTCCCAAATCTGTGTCTCTAGTCTGTAGGTCGTCTCTGGACTTCAGAGCCATAGTCTACGTCCTTGCCATCTCTTCTGAGATCTATGATAGACTCAGCAGACGTACGTACCACATCCCAAATCGGACTCCTGGTCTCACCCCCACCCCCAACCCTGCGCCTGCTGCAGTATTTCCCATCTCAGCAAACGACAACCCCATTCTTCTGTTCCTGAGACGAAACACATTGGAGTTATCGCTCCGTACCCATAGTACCTGCAGAACTTTTTAGCTTTAACTTCAAAATGTACTCAGAATCTAACCATTTCTCATTGCCTGTATTATTATTTCCCTTGTTTGAGCCTCTTTTCCCTGATTATTGTAAATACTCTCCTAACGGGTTTAGTTGCTTCTGCCCTTGTTGCCCTTTAGCCTGTTCTCAACACAGAAGCTTAAGGGATTCTAAGTCAGGTAACGTCTCTGCTCAAAACTCTACGGAAGTTTATCATTTCATTTAGAATAAAGGAAGTCTTGCAATAGCATGAAAGACGCTGGCCCTTGTTACTCCCTGTTACCTCCCCCCGCCCCTCCCACCTCTTACTAGTTCTCTCCTTGACCGCTTTGTTTTTGCCACACTAGCTGTTCGTTATTTTTGAACTCAAGCCTTGCATGTGAATGCCTCAAGGCTTGTCATTTCCTCTACTTAGAATCCTCCCCACCCTCTGCCCAGTTTTCCACATGCCCACCTCTCTCACCTTTAAAATTTCAAATGTCTTTCTCAGTGAGGCCTTCTTTGATGAACCTATTTAAAACTTTATCCCAACTCATTTTTCCTTCTCTGACTTTTTCAATATCTGACATATTTATATTTAATTATTTGTGTTTTAGCTACATCCATATACTAAACATCATCCCATGAAAGCAGGGAGTTTTCTTTTTCTTTCACTGTCATATCCCTGGTGAAAGTTCTGGAAGGTCACCTCTCCAAGTTCAAAAGAATAAGATATATAGCCCCTGATTATCATGGCCAGATTTGCTAAATTTATTTTTCTTCTTATTTATAGTATCATCTCTTTCTAAAGAAATCATCAGATACATAAGGCCAAAGATTTAGTGTAAAATAGCAAAGAAACCATTGATTGCAACCCTGTGTAAGTGTGTACAGCACATCAACTTACATATCTGATGTAAGTTTCTGTACTGCCTCATTATCCTTCCTCCTTCCATTTCTGCTGCAGTTAATTTCATGGCTGACTTTCTGTGCTGCCTTCTACCTGTTTCAAGCATTGCCTTTTATACCTGATCCTTCTTTTTTGGATGAATTGATATATTTATAACTTAGATGATTTTATCTATAAACCTGTGAAGACCTTTGGATTTTGCATTTCACTTTAATCAGCATAATTTACTTTGGTTTGCATAAGAAATTTAATGACTCTATGGGATACCACCTGTGGTCCAAAGGTGATATAAACCATTTGAAAAAAAAAAAATCAAATGGAAAGAATGTCTGTCAGAACGAGAAAAATCAGCAACCATGTTACAAAGGAACATGACTCAAATCAGATTTATGACTCAGAGTTTTTTTTCCGTTTTCCCATCCAAAGAAATATCAGATTCACAATTTAACTATAGCCATGTTTTTCTTAAACTGCCAACTATTTCTATTTATATCTTTCCACTTTTTAACAAGTGAATGAAAAAGGTAGGTCATGTAAGTATTAGAAATTTACTGGTATGTGTTATGTGTATGTATGTGTGAATATATAAACATTCATATTCCCTAAAGTATTATTCAACGTAGATATATACTTCAGCATTTTAGGTTAGCTTTGCATCTTTGCCCATATCTCAGCCCAGCCTTGGAGGAGCCAACTGACTTGGAGGAGTAAGTCAAATTTACTGTCTCTTTCTAAACATGGTTACAATTCTTTTCTTTCAGGTGCTTTCCTTGTATAATCCTAGTTATTCTAATCATTAATTCTAATTGCATTAATTTCAGCATTCCTTTAACATGGGTGTAAATGTTTTGCATTGCTTTTATTATATTCAGATGAGTCTTATGAATGTATTATTCTACTGTGCGCAAGTTTCCTTTCTAGAATGTGAGCTGTGTCAGAAAAAGAACTTTATTACAAATGGATTACTTTTTTTCTGACTATCCCACATTATACTCTGGCACATAGTGGGTACACAATAACTACCACTGAAAGCATTACTTAAACATTAAATCTAACCTTCATGAAACTACAGTGATATACATGTGAAAGAAAGGTGGTTCTCTAGCAAAAACTAGAGAAACACAATTTTCCGAATAAAGTGGCTCTGCCTGTAGTAAACTAAATATTGAAGGTTTAATTACATTAATACATTTATGTGTTAGATTTTTAAATTTGCTGTAAAAAGCAAAAGTATTTAAATTCCCACTGCATCCGTTACCTATCATTTTCTCTTTGAGTCAACAAATTGAGATAAGAGGACTCTATTCATATTTTATCTGAGTTTATTGAAGCTAAATTATATTCATTAAAGATAATCATTATGGTTTGGCAATAATCTGTAGACCATGCTTCTTCTCTGTGTCTCTTCTTTGTTCTCCTGACTTTCATTTAGCCAGGTGAAACCCAGTTTCTTAAAAACTTGTTTCTTATTGTTTTCCATCTATATGTACTATATGTAATAAATTCAAAAATAAGAATAAATATATCTACTCATTGGTAATATTAAAACAGGAGACTCAGTGTAGATTTACTTAGTTATACTCACAGATTAATCTGAAAACAAAAACCAGAAACACTATCAGTAGCTATGCCTTGTGGGTCAACCTAAAGTCTTTTGTTGAAATGTTATTTTCTTGCTTTCCTTAATTTTTACGTATTTATAAACAAAGATAAAGCAGGTATGCACAATATGAAAGAGTTTAGTTCTTATTTTTAAAGATAATCTGCAAGGCTGGTTTGACAGGAAAATTATATAACAATATTTGGACAAGATACATATATACTGTATATTGCCGTATATAATGAACTCCTCTTTATAATGTGCACCCATGTTTTTGGCCCAAACTTTCAGGGAAAAGAAAATCTTTCATTTTAATTTCTTAATTCAAATTTTTATTTGAGAAATACATTTAGGTACTTGTTTTTTGTATTATAAAGGAATTTTACAATTATTTTTTAACGTATTACAGTACAAGAAATATTATGTAATAAATAGTTACAAAACACAAGAACAGATATGAAGTACAGGAAATGTTATGTACGGGTAGCAAATTTACAATATTTACACATCATAGAAGGCCAAGAACTGTTCGTGGTTGCAAGTTCGTCGTAAGTTCAACAAAACAAATTATTGTATTCCAGGGTATTATTTTGCATATGGATATCGTAATTGATTTCTAGAGTTACACTTTTAACTCATACATATAAATAAAAGAATTAAAAACATTTATATAGATATGGAATTAGTCCTACCGGTACCCATGTATAATGTGCATCCTTATTTTTCCCTCACAAATTTTGGCAAAAAAGTGAGCATTATACAGGGCAAAGTATGGTAATTTCACTATTGGAGATTTAACATGCTGTAAGGAAAAGGATAATTAAGAAAAGAATAATTAGAAAGTTGGTTGGGGATAAGTTCAGAAATTTAAGGGGACTTTTTTCAATTTAGTAATCCCTTGTAAAAAAGTTCTCTAGTAAATGTGAAATCTAATTTGCCATTAATATCATATCTTGATCTAATCTTATTGTTGATGGTCAGTACATTTCAGTTAGTAAAGGCCAGAGTCCTTATAATGGCCCCTGACCTCTCTGATGCCCTCTGCTGGAGCCTCACCCTCTACCCTGCCTTTGCTGTCACGGAACTCTCAGGGCAGGTGCCCAACTTAGAACATTTCCTCTTGCTCTTTCCTCTGCCCGAAGTATTCTTCTCCCCAGAATTTACTTGGCTAGTGACCTAGTCTTTTTCAGTATTTCTTAAAATCTTACCTTCTTCTGAGACTTACCCTGATTATCCCATGTAATACTGAAGTCTGCCCCACCTTCTCCCCATCCCTGGCCCTCCTGATACTCTTGCTTTACTTCTTATTATATAATTATATATAATTTATTCATTTATTACACTTGGTACTTATTGTGTGTCTCTCCTGGTGGAATGTGTGTTCGCCAAAGACAAGGGTCTAGTTTGTCTATTTTATGAACAAGTTCCTATATCAATGCCTAGATATACAATAAATATTTGTTAAACTGGATTGAATTACTCAAAGAGAGGCCACACAAGAGAATGTGAGTGGATTGGCACAAATCGTTAACCATTACTAGAAAATTAAAGTTTAAACACGCCTTACTTTTGATGAGTGCTACCCTCATTTTCATGTGGAATGGAGAGCCATATGGGTGTGGTGAGTGATGCACTCTTGGTTTTCTCAAGTCTCACAGAGTATCGCTTGAGGGGCTAGAGGTAAGTGCTAAAGTCAATATGTGACATAAAGTAGTCTTAACTACATTTAACACAAGTTGGTAGTCAATATTTTTTGAGCTGATAGATTTCAAAGATCTATTATGTAAAGCTGTAAGAAAATTTGTGTAAAATTTGCCACAATCAAGACATAAGAACAAAATAATCATTCCTCTTGCCGAGATCATCACATTCTGGCTAACTCAGTTTTCCATTTGTTATTTTTATTTCACAAATTATAAAGGAAGCCAGAATTAACACAGCATGTCATGTTTTTGATTTAACCATATTGTAGTGATTAATTCTTAAGACTTTCTATTTTTGTGGCATCCACACACAGATGGTGACCCATTTCTTTTTTTTCTTTTTCACATTGTCAGTCAAAATTATACCACATCCTACTGTATATATGGTAAAGATTGCCACATTTGTGAATAGAAAACAAAATAAGCAACTGTTACATTTATTGTTATCCAATGGTTAGATCGGTATATGTAGGAATTCGAGTCTTACTGAGCACATGTTGGAGTGGTGTTGCTTGGGTTAGGTTTGCAGTCCGTCTCTTCAGAGGCCTTCTAAAACGACATTTCTTACTTTAGTAAGTTCACCATGGTCTGGGATCTGACTCTCAGTTTAGGAAGTTCAGAAACCTAGTTTTGTAGGTATACAAAGCCCTCATCTCAGGGACATGTGATATGTAAAACCTAGGCTTTGCTGTATATCTCTGAGACTGTTTCTGATTAGTTTGTTCATTTATTCTGTTCTTTAGATTCCACATATAAATGAGATCATATGGTATCTGTCTTTCTCTGACTTATTTCCCTTAGCATAATGTTCTCTAGGTCCATCCATATCATTGCAAATGGTAAGATTTCATTCTTCTTCATGGCCGAGTAATAGTACTCCATTGTATAAATGTACCACAGTTTCTTAATCCAGTCATCTACCGATGGGCATTTCCGTTGTTTCTATGTCTTGGCTCTGAAGGTTGCTAGATGGGAGGCGTGGGTTGGATGAGGGAGAAGGTGAGGGGATTAGAAAGCACAATCGGCAACCACAAGATTGCCATGGGGATACGAAAGTCAGTTTGGGGAATATAATCAATAAGGTTGTAAAGAATTTGTAGGGTGTCCGATGGACACTTGTCTTATTAGGGAGACCACTTCAGGGATGATGTAGATGCCTGGCCACTGCTATGTACACCTGAAGGTGAAGCTGAATAATAATGAATGCCAACTATAATTTATATATATATGGTCTTAAGAAAAGGAATACAGCATAAGGAATAGAGACAGTGGAAATGTAACGGCTGTACGCGATGTCATTAGGGTAGTAGATTGGGGGAGGAGGGGTTATCACTTAGTGAGGGATATAAATGATAAATGTCTAACTATTACATTGTTTTGTACACCTGAAACTAAACAAATAAAACAAAACAAAAAACAAAATAAAAAATACACTAACAAACAAAAAACACCCTGGTCTTTGAAATCACTCCTGGTTCCATCAACTACTATATTTGCAACTTTCAGAAAGTTACTTACCTTCCCTAAGGCTTAATTTCTCTCTTGAAAAATGTGAAAAATGATAACAGTACCTACTTCATAAGGTTGTTGTGATGATTGAGATTAAGCATTAAAAATCAAAGTTACTTTTATTTAGTGCTGTAAATAGTAACTATAACTTTTTTCCCCAGGAAGGATGATTAGGCCAATAATTTAATTAAAAGTTATAGGCTGGCAAATTTGATTTAATATTAAAGAGAACATTTAATAGTTGGAATAAAATAAAATAAATAAAATAAAATAGAATAGTGTGTAAAGGTACTTACCACAATGCTTGCACATAAAAGTCACTCAGTAGTTGTTATTTTTGGTACTTTTTATTGGTAATATTATTTGTGACCTCTCTGTCACTCCACGTACATGGGCAGATGCATTTAAATAGATAAAGATTTCTGCCTTAAGTGAGAGGATGGATTAGAATTAAATATTCTCTAAACTGTTCAAACTTTAGGATTCTATTAAAGTACTAAAGAAGCTGTATTTTATTTAAACATTCAGGGCTGCTCTGTACCGTAAAACTTAGTGATTCAATGATAATTGTGATCATTATGAGTCAGTTGAAAATGTTTGATCATCGCATTATATAATTATACTTGACCAAAGTAATAAACTTCACATTCAATATTTTAAACTGTTTTGTTTTGTATAAACTTTGGCTTTTCCTTGTTTTTCCCAAAATTTATTTCCTCAGAAGCTTGAGACAGTTGACAAGGTGATTCAATCAAGAGAAAAAAAATCACAAAAAGTTTTTATTTGCCTTGCATTATATTCCTTATGGTGCATATGAATTGTACAGTCAACTTCAAAGCAAGTTGACGATAAAAATTACTTCCTCAATAAAAGATGATACAAAGATACTAAAAAGTATTGAATTAACTTGCAAAGATTACAAATGAGACTTGGGCTTGTATAAACCATTTATGCCAAGTAACTCTATAGACCGGTTCTTGACTCTCTCTCTCTCTCTCTTTTTAAAACATCTATATCAGTACCATCTGATTATATCCCAAAGCAGAAATAGAAATAAGTTTTCTTCTATTTTCGATGATCCCCCAGTGTTTTCCTGTGCATTTATCTCAAGAACAGAATCATTACTAAATTCATTCAGTTCCTCTGTTATGTCGCTTGTTGATTCATGCCCAGACTCCATTTCCATAAACATAATAAACCAACTTCCCTAAACCTTGACCACTTTATATCTTCATCACCATACAGAATCCTTCAATAACTTCTAGTTTCTTTTGTATTTTAGTAATAGGTCTTCAAGAAGTGATCTGTACCCCTTTCTTAACTGTTTTCAGCTTCTGCATATAAATTCCTGCCTGATCTGGCCTATGTATGCACGTTCCTTTTTCTCTTGCCACCTTGCACCCTCCATGAATTTTTGTACAGTATTCCCCCATTCTCTGCTTGTACATGTCACTCTTTGGTCACATCTCTGTCTTTGTACATACTTCTCCTGATTGCCCCACTGTTTTTGTTTTTTAATTCTTGCTTATCTTTCATAACTCAGCTTAAATATATAGACTATCGCAGTCTAGATTACAGAAGCTTCCCATATGGTTCATTAACATGGATAAAGCCTAATAACATGTATCACACAGAATTGTAATTACATTTATTTATCTGAGCACTAAGTCTCAAAATACTAGATGCGAAGGACTAGGTCTTTTTTTCCCCCCTCTATAATGCCTATCATCAGAGGTGCTCAACAAATGGTTGTTTAATGAGGGCTGTTTAAATGAGGGCTGAGTTCTGGAATGTGAGCAATGTCGTATCTGAAGACTATAGGACTTTAAGATAATGTATTTTGGATGATTATTTGAAATTAATTCTAAATTCCATAAGGGAATAGTGTTCCTACTCCCTATGGCTTTATGGTGTAAAACTAACAGTTCTTCATAAATGGGCAAAACATACATAAAGTGATTTTATGTTTGTTTAATGTTTTTGGACATGCTTTAGTATTGTATATTCATTTTAGTGTAAAAAGATTTTCTGCATAGGAAGTAAAAGTGTAGCCTTATGTCCCATACTTAAGGTATTTATTTTTTTCTAGTTACAAATAGTGAAGAATATAAACAACTAGTAACTCTAACTTTTCTTAGTTCTATTAATTAAACTCTGGAGTACTCCAACATTTGGATTACTCCAGACCTATAGTTTCTGCCCGGTAGAATTCATGATTGTTGAAAATCATGTGTGCACAGAGAGCAAATAAAGAGATGCTATAAGTAAATGCAAGAGAATAATTAAAATAGTTCATTATAGTGGTGTTTGTGATAATAGTGACATTGGAGAATTTGTATGGTAAAGGTGTTAATTGGAAATAGCAACTGGGCAAAAGAGAGATTGAGGAATTACCCTAGAATGAGGACAAGTGCAGTCAAACAACTGACCCAGAAGCAAATATAGTATGATACCTCTTTCCCCTCTCCCATTTCACCCCCGTGCCCCATTCCACATATACAGAGGTTGCCAAAACAGTGTATACACATTTTAAGGAAAAAACTGTATTAAAATTCTAATACTCAATATATACCAATAACAAAAGATGAATACAAGTTATGTTTATAAGTTGTTTTGGCACCCCCAGTATATACATGGTTGATTACCAGGCAAAATTTATTTCTATTTAGTGTATTTTAGAAAACATTTTCTTCTGTCCAAGTTTAAATGCTAAGCACTGGATCTTTAGTTTCAGTAAAACATACCTAAATAAAATTCCACCCATAACAAATTGTTAGGGTGTGAGTTAATTCATATGAAGTGTCTAAAGTAGTCAAAATCATAGGAACAGAAAGTAGAATGTTAGTTGTCAAAGGCTGGGGGGATTTAATGTTTAAAGGGTGTAGAGTTCAGTTTTGAAAGATTAAAAAGTTTCTAGAGATATCTTGCACAACACTAAATATGCTTAACACTACTGAACTGTACATTTAAAAACCACTAAGATGGTACAATTTATGTTATGTGTTTTTTACCACAATGAAATGAGAAATTGTTAGTAAAGCTTTTATAGATGTAAACTTCATTAAAACAGTTTTTTAAAGATTAGTAAAATATCATTTAGTGCTAGAGACTACACTATTTTATTATTTTTCTGATTAAATGAAATATATGGCCCATGTAAAGTGCTTGGAAAAGTAAGTGCTCAATGATATTATAACTGAACACAGTACCTTTCACTTTTTAATTCAATTTGACGTTGCTTCATTTTAAACTGTTTTTACTGGCACGGATCAAAATGATCTGATGTATTTCACAAAAGCTGTTAATAGACACAGAGAAAACACCTTGAGGCTTTAAGGCAACTTAATATAAATACAACCGTGTGCCACATCACGAGGTTTTGGTCAATGACAACCACATAGACAATGGTGGTCCCATAAGATTCTAATGGAGCTGAACAATTCCTATCCTCGAGTGCCATCGCAGTCATTGTAGCAATTGTACTCACGTGTTTGTGGTGATGCTGGTATAGCCAATCTTACTGTGCTGTCAGTCGTATAAAAGTGTAGCACATACAATTACCTACCATACATACTACTTGATAATAAATGACTATGTTACTGGTTTATGTATTTACTAAGTATACTTTTATTGTTATTTTGGAATGTACTCTTTCTACTTATAAAAAAACAGTTTGCTGTAAAAGTATGGTGTGTTATCCCAGCAGCATCCTCATGCGTCTTGTGTTTACTGAGTCTCTTGATTGCATCATCTTCTTTTGTGCTTGATTTAATCTCATGTTGTTTCATACAGTAACATGCTGTACAGGCATGTAGCCTAGAAGCAGTCGGCTATGCCATAGAGCCTAGGTAGGCTATACCGTCTAGGTTTATGTAAGTGCACTCTATGACGTTTGCACAAGGAAAAAGTCCCTTAAATGGTGCATTTCTCAGAATGTATTCCAGTCGTTAAATGATTTGTGACTCTACATTTTTCAGGAATATTTTATGCTTGGTAGCGACTAAATTTCCTTGGAGTAGCTACCATGCTCCTCTGTTTATCACTTGTTTGTGTTTTTCTCCTAAGTGTTATCAAATGCAAAAGAATTTGCTTTTAAGTATACCTTTTACACACTACTGAGCACTCACAAATATTAGTTATTAAAAGGCATGTTTTCTTCTAAGAAATTATCAGAAGGTGACGTGATTTGAGTGGGTTGTCTTTTTTTGTGACACTTAAAAATATCTATTTAAATACAAGGATGAATACTTGATATGCATTCAAATTTTATGGATTGAATCTTGGGAAACTAAAGAATGATTTTTTTTCCACTGTTGCCTTCAAGAGAGAACAGATATTAAAAATTAAGGCATCATAATTCCTTCTTATTTTGGTTATGACATCGAAAAAACCTCACCAGATATGTGTCATCAATATTAATAACAACAACTATAAGAGCTAGTACATTTTTAAGGTATGTACCAGGCTCTGTTCTAGGTGCTTTTACATACTTTTAATTCTCAAAACAGTTCTATTAGGTTGGTGCACACGTAACTGCGGTTTTTGCAATTGTTTTAAACCTTTTAAACCGCAGTTACTTTTGCACCAACCTAATATGATATTCTTACAATTGTTTATCCCCGTTTTCCAGGTAAGAAAAGGCACAGAGAGATGAAGTAAATTTCTGTAGCTGCCCACCTAGAAAGTGACAGGGCTAAGTTTCAAATTCACATAGTCTGGCTCTAGAGCCCGTGCTCTTAATACACTGCAGTTAGACTGCATACCTCTCTGATTTAAAAGAATGTTATCCAAATATCAAGTGCAAATAACTTGGCTTCTATGGCACATTCTGAGTTCAGACATTTGTAGCTTTTGGTATAATGGTGAAAATAGAATGACAATAACTATAAGCTTTTGGCTGAATTTTAAACATGTAGCCATGAAGATAAGCAGTATTTTAACAACTGTGTGAAAGGTAACTATGGAAAATTAGGTGATTTGTTTGAAAACTGCATTTTCCTCTTTCCCTAAACATTATAGTTTTCCTAAACAAACAAAACCGTTTGATGATATTTTTTGGTACTTGAGTTATATGCAAATAGGAAATTTATGTGAATTCAACAGAAATTTCATTCACAGGGCATTTCAAATCTTGCCATTTCTTGTCCCCATCAATGGCTTTTTTGCCCTTTCTCTTGTCTTGAACCTGTAGGCCTGTCTCTGTCTTTTTCTCTTCCCTTTTTCAAGTCTTTACTCACTTATCACCTTCTCTGTGAAACTTTTCCTGAATCGTTCTATTTTAAGCTGCACCCCTCACACTGGCTGGCTTTCTGTACACTACTTGCCTTCTTATAACACATAGTATACTTTACTTATTCTTGTTTATTATCTTTCTCCCGTAAATACAATATCAACTCCTTGAGGACAAGGATTTTGTCTCTGGTTCACTGCGACATCCCCAGCGCCCGATGCCTGTGAAACACTTGGTAAATATTGCTGAATGCGTTCAATTTATCTCTGGTTTCAAAATAGTTCCTATAAAGATTCTTAACCTTTCACATTTAAAGATGGTAGTTAACTGGAATTAAAGCTTTCATGCTTTTTGTTGCAGTTTAAATGATAAAACAGAAAACAAAACAAAACAACAATACTTGGTTTTGAACAGTCCCTGACACATAATACATTTTCAAGGACTGTTAAATATATATATATATTATACTTTGGTGGTTAAGGTTACTGTGTTAGTTTTAAAATATATTCTACCCCCATTCACATTTTTTTCATTCTTAACATTCTAATGTTAAGAACAGCCAAAGCAAGAACATATATGACACAATTATGCATATTACATGGTAAACACACAATAGATTTCTTCTGAAATTATAGTCTGCTTTGCAAGATTTCATCCAACCTAAAGTACTAGAAGCTATCACATTTATTTTGCCTTTTTTCCTAAATTTAAACTTAATTTAGTTGATATATATGTCACTCTGATGAGAATTCATGTGTTATTTTTGCAAAAACTGAAAAAGAATGGAAGTCATGCTTTTTTTCTTTAGAATCACCCCATACCTCTCATATGAATTGGTTGCCATTGAAAGTTGATTTATAACTATGTATTATTATTCAGTGAGGAAGAAAACCACTGATTGTCTGGAATTTTAAATGCTGCAATGCCAGTCTAGAGAGTTAAAAAATTTTCCCACACATTTTTTTGAATAGAAAGCCATTTAAATTTGATAGTTTGGTTGGTGTTAACATTATTAATGCTGTATGTAGGAAAAGAGCTTGCTTCAAACAAACAGGCCTTGATGTGAATGTTCACTTCAGTATGGGTTCACAGTCATACCAGGATTTTTATAGTTGTTTAAGTTAAACTTTTTTCTTCTGGTTAAGTTATATTGATATATAGATAAACAAATAAACGATGGTGAGAGTAAATCCAAACATTGTTGACTGGTATTCAGTATAGCTATTTCCCATCATACCAATGATTTCTGTAAACGTTTCAAAGAAAATATTTGGGGTACCTGGAATGATTTTTCAGTCAGCAAACACACTGAGCATCTATATGTACCAGTCATTCATTTTGCTAAATGCTCTTCAGGAACTCAGTGTAGTTGGGGAGAGAGATAAACAAACGGACATTTTCAGAAAGCCCTACAGTGGAAATGAGTTCAGGGTACTGAAAGAGAATGTAGGAAATAGTGTACCTGATAAATAACATGGGAGAGATGAGTTGTCAGAGAAGACGTATCTCACTTGTCTAACTTTTAAAGAAAGAATGGTTTAGTATTAACTATTCTTTTGCTTAAGTGCCAAAATTCCATATGGAATTAAAATTAGGGAGAGCTTTTGCTCACTTCATTTCTTTTGACTAACCATCATGCGTTGATATTTTGAAAAGTTATATTAAATTTCCATGCAATTGGCTTTAATCATGGGGTAAGGCTGCCTAAATCTGCATACATATCTGGAAAGTTTTCAGAGTATTTTTTGAAAAGTGGGACAAGTAAGTGTTTTATGTTTAAAGACTTAGACACCTGGTCTCACCACCTTGTAATGTGCCAGATCTGAGATATTTCCCAGGTATACTCGTTATACTTCTGTAAAGGCAGAGTTCAGAAATGCAAACCAATATAGGAGATTTCATTTTATTTGTCAAGTGGATGTTAAAACATGTTAACAAATAATATTTTTTAAAAATTTCATTACTTCTCAGCATGTATTGAATATTCTTTTTCAAACATTAATTCACTTATTCATTCAATAAACAGTGACTACTTGCTATATGCCAGGTATTATTCTAGGCACTAAAGAAATAGATATATTTTTATTAGGAGCATTATCAGACTTACTTGCACAGAGTTGTTATAATCAACTAATACACAGTACATATATTCATGGTGAGGCAAGAGTTACAGCAATGCTGTCACACTTCCATGTGTTTAGACAATTTAGACAATGTGGTCGTTGGATCAATTCTTTCACTATTGTGGGCAGCCTTTTTTGTTTAACTTACTCACCATCTTGCCAAAACATGAGCAGCAAAAAGACAGAGCAATTGGACGAGCCAAAATTTGAAATACATAGAGTTCTAAAAGACATGTCTGACAGTTACTGTAAATAAAGGAAAGCCAAGGAGTTAATTAGTATAAGAAGAAACAAGCATTGACCCTAGATTTATTTTCTTTCTTGTGTAGTTTTGTATCAATTGTACTTCTTAATTTATTTTTCAGTGTTGCCCCAGAATTTGTAATATGCATTTACAACTAGTACAAGTCCACTTTCAAATAACACTGTGCATCTTTATGGGCAGTGTAGGTACCTTATAACAGAGTATTTCCAATTCCTCTCTGCCAGCCCTTAAACATTGCTATCATTCATTTCACTTATTCATAAGCTATAATCACCAAATACATTGTTACCATCATTATTTTGAAGAAACTTACATTTTAGGTTAATTAAGATAAAGAAAAAATATTTTATTTTACCTTCATTTATTTCTTCTCTAATGCTCTTCTTTAATGTAGATCTGAGTTTCGGGCCTACATCATTTTCCTTCTCTCTCAAGAACTTCTTTTAACATTTCTTGAAGGCAGGTCTACTGGTGACAAATTCCTTCCATTTTTGTTGTCTGAGAAAATATCTCTCCTTCACTTTTGAAGGACAATTTCACTGGATACAGAATTCTAGGTTGACAGGTTTTGTTCTTTCAACACTTTTAATATTTCACTCCAGTTTCTCATTGCTTGCATGGTTTCTGAAGAGAAAGCTGATGTAATCCTTAATCTTCTTCCTCTGTAGATAAGGTTCCCCCCACCCCCTTCCAGCTTCTTTCAGCATTTTCTTTTTGTCTTTGATTTTCTACATTTTGAATATGATACACCTAATTATAGTTTTGGTGGGTATTTATCCTGTGTGGTGTTCTCTGAGTTTCCTGGATAGGTGGTTTGGTGTCTGTCACTAATGTAAAAATTCTTCACCATTATAACTTCAGATATTTTCTCTGTTCCTTTCTTTCTTCTCCTTCTGGTATATCCATTAGGTATATACTATACCTTTTGTACACGAAAGGTACAGTCCCACAGTTCTTAACAATTCTGTTCTTTTAATCCTTGCATTTCAGTTTTGGAAGTTCCTATTGACATTCCTTTAAGCTCATGAATGTTTCCTTCCTCAATGTCAGTTATATGATTAGCCCATCAACTACAATTTTCATTTATGTTACTATGATTTTGATTTCTAGCATTTCTTTTTGATTCTTTCTTAGGGTTTCTAGCTGTCTGTTTATGTTACCCATATGTTCTTGCATATTGTCCTACAACTTTTTCTGTTAGATCCTATAGCATATTAATCATAGTTACTTTATATTCCTGGTCTGGTTATTCCAAAATCTCTATCATGTCTGAATCTATTTCTGTTGCTTGCCATGTCTTTTCAGACTGTATTTTTTACCTTTTAATTTCTTTGTAACTTTTTGTTGAAAGCTGAACATGATATATAGAGTGAAAGGAACTAAGGTAGATAGGTGTTTAGTGTGAGGGTTTTTTGTTTATCTGACTAACAGGCTGTGTTTACTGTTTACTGTTATGTCAGAGGCTAAAATATCTTCGGTTTCCTTGTTTTTGTCTCTCCCATCGTCTTTGGATTTTCCCACAGATGTATTAAATAGAGTCTGAGGCTTGCAGTTCTCTTAGCTGTAATCACCTGTTATTTTACTCGAGCCCTGTGGCAGCGTGTTATAGTACTAGTTTAGGTCTCAGTCTTTCAGTGAGCCTAAGATGGGTATTTCCCTTCCCCCATTTTGAAGGCTAAAAAGGAGCTGGACTTGGGTATTTCAGTTCACCTATGTTGTGGGCCAGAACGGCCTTTTTAAGGAGAACAGAGGACTCTATGTATATTTCAAAATGCTTACTTTTCTTTCCTGCTACTGGAAACATAAGGGGATTTTCTCCAGTCTTCCCAGTGAGAACATTGTGCGGTTCCTGGAGGCAAAACTGTGAGTGGGTTCTCCCTAAGACTGGGCTCCTTGGGAGTTTTTAACTCTCATGTTTGTCTACACTGAGCTGCCAGCAGTTCATCAATTATAGTTTAAAACATTGGCACAGATATTGGCTCCAGTTGCAGGGTTTTCGCCTGGCCTTCTCCCAGTAAGCTGTGAGTCTCTGTGTTTGGCTATTCATCTCTACAGTTTTGGAGGCAACGTAATTGGTCTAATTTTGAGTTTGTTCAGCTTTCTTCTTGTGATGACTGGAGTGTCAATTTCCAAGCTATTTGTATCTCAGACTGGAAACCTTGACCCTAGATTCAGAAGTCTGGGATGCAGATGGCAGGAGGTCCAAGATGATAAGGAGGCATTCAGGCACACTGAGTTGGATTTTGAATCTTATTTTGGTTTTCAGTTTTAGTTTGACAACCCAAACTATGACCTTGGCTTATCGTGCCCTGTATGAATCCTTTCCCCATGCTGTGTTAGCTTAAACTACACAGTGTTCTAACTGTCCTGCCACAAGCCACCTGAGCCTCTGATCTTTCTTGCCCTGTAATTGCCCATGACCTAGAGCTAACGTACTTGTGGTGGGCATGTTAGCATTGTTTTTTTGCTAATGTAGAATTGTTAATTGATTCTGGTTAAAGTGGGGGCTGAGACCTAGGCTGAATGGAAGATTTATACTCACGTTTAGAAGCCATTGAATTTCACACATTATCAAAAAAATGGTAGTTATTAAGTGGTCAACATTACACATCTTGTCTCTTACAGTGAGTGAATATGACAATGTGAATATTCTGTTTGCAAAAGACAATATAACAGATATCTAAATGGCTGGTCTTATTTTATTCATTAGGTCCACAAAATACATTAAAGGTTATATTTGAGAAAATGTTTATTGCTGTGTTTTTTTTCTAAAGGAATGCTGTCATTCATTGCTTAAGTATTTTTTTGAGGTAGGATTCAGTTTATTTCAAAGCCGATAACTCTGTCTTAAGACTTAATGTGCTGGAATTCATTCTAAAAATTTTTACTTTCTTAACAGTTCATTATAGAGCTAGAGAACTATAGTATATAAGTTATTAGGATCTTATTTTAATGTTGTTATCAGTGATAGGATTTTTTGCAATTAATAAATTAAAAAATATGTACTTTCCATCCCTTCTTTAATTTAACCATAGACATGTGCACATAAATATCATAAGAGAAATCAGAAAGGAAATTTCTATTTCTAAATCAGGTAGGAAGCATAAAATAATTTATATTCTCCTTCATATTTCCGTGTTAGCAGAACACTGGAAAACACCAGTGTTTGAGTATTAGTACAGCAGAGGAAAGGAGCCAGAGGCTGAAAACATAACAGTGAGGCTAAAGGAGAAGAGTTTCAGGAAAGAGGGATTAATAGGGCCAAACAGAGCCACGACTCAGGAAAGGTAAGGAATAAAAATTTCCACTGAAAACTCACCATTTAAAATATATATATATATAGAAACAGGATATTTGACATGCAAGGGTTAATAGGCATTAACCAAATAAGGTCCCTAGGGCACACGCGTGGTGTGAGTACATTTAAAAAGTCTTGGCAGAATAAGACTTAACTGAAGCAGCAGAGACAGCGTCATAAAACTTTCATTGTATAACACATAACATAGATTCTTGTAGTCAGACATAAAATAGTCTTTCAAAATGTTAGGGATTTTACCTGATTTGGCATAGTAAAATCGGTCATCTCAATCTATTTAGTATAATGACTATAAGGAAAATCAACCTCTCATTTGTTTTAGATAAAAAATGCTTCATCATAGAAGAAAATCTTCTTAATCATGGAATGTTTTTGATCACAGAATCAAAATCCTTAACTTTTAGGATTTTTGTTGAAAATATAAGTTTGGAGTTGAAATGGTTGTTTTATAACTTTTTAAATATTTTGTAAAAATTGATAGCAGTGGAAAACTTGGAAAGCAATCTCCTGTGAATCGAAGCTACAAAAATACAGCATTCCTAAATGATATCTTTAGCCATTGTTTATATTTAACTGTGGTTTTACAAAAGTTGTGCTCATAAGAATATTAAAACCTTATTTTATATCTTCTTAAAAGAGATAATTTGAAATTCATACTTTAGAAACTAATATAGCTTTATATCTTTTGCCTTTATTCTGAGGAGCTATTAGTTTCTTTTATAGAATTAGCCTGCATGTAAAGATTAATTCTATAAACAGATGTATAAATATCAATAAATTCAATAAATGTATAACATTAGTTGCATATAGATATAGATATGCTAAATATACATAATGCTAAATCTGTCAATAGAGACTAATTCTGTAAATACATGATAAATATGTTTTAGGGGGAATTTTCATCTTGGCTTTAGTTGCGTGAATCTAATCCTCGGATTTAGGTTGCTGGCTAAAGTACCTGACTTCATTGCCTTTCCAATTACCCCTAAAAGGTGCAAAGCACGGCTTTCGTGATACATAGAACCATAGGAATATTTGAAAGCATAATATGTAAATCCCCTCAGCGTTAATCCTGATATCCTTTGTTTAACTTCTATTTCAGTTGTTTTTTAAAAATCTGTCATCTATTTCCATTTTAGGGCCTAGAATATTGTGTTTGGATACAAATTAAAGTGTGTTATACACATATTATTTTCTATAGCGTTTGAAATCAGTACCTTTTAAAATATAACTCATAGATGAAGCTTAAGGTAGCATATTATGTTTCAGGAGAAAACCCTTTACCTTTTCTGTTAGGATTCATGACAATGTTAAGACTTTTCTGTGACATTGTTTCAAAGCAAATTTTATGGATTTGGTTATTTGGTGTTGTGGTATCAGGGATACTCATATTTGTATCTCTAGGGTTCTTTAGTCTGTCTGGTGAGTTGGTTTAATGATGTCCACATTTTAAAATATTGTCCTTATTGTCATATTCTGATTATGAAGTTAAAAGGTTTTACTTGAGGTTATAACCTCTTACATATTCCATACTCTCTTTACATTGCTTAGTATGTGAAGAATTTGGAATGTCCCATAGTTGATATTTTACTGACAACCAGCATCATTCTGAATCTATATTCTCTTTTATTGAAAAATTTCTTCTTAACTGGGGGTTTGAAAATATAAACCTTACCCTTCTTTCTGGAAACCACAGAATCCACAAAATGTTATTGTTATCAGCTTATGGGAAAGCAAAGTGACTAATACAGATCATATGAGAAAGAAGAGCAGGGACTTCTTTATTCCACATATGCTTATGATTTAAGCATTGCCAACTTTCAAAAAACCAATTATAGCCTCCATGTGACTCAGTTGTAGCCACATTCTCCTTTTTTCCACTAAGCTGCCATATACTGCTTTTCTCTTATGATCTGATAGAGCCACCCCTAGGAAAAGGAAACATGGTGCATTTATGAACATATGTCCAGAAATTGTCATTTGACTTACGTCCTTTGAAAATTATTATCCCTTTGAATTTTGTGGAACTTTGTGAATTTTCTTACTATTTAGAAAGTCTAGCTTTGAAAAGAATTAGACGTACACCAAGAAATAATCTCAAGATAGGAATATCCTTGAATAACATGCCCATTCCTTCATGAGATCTTTTTATTTTGTAATACCAGTTGTTGTTTTTTTAACTTCTTAGCCTAGCCACAAACTTCTCTTTATTTGAAATTAACTCAGTTTTTTGGCTTTGATGATACATACGTCTTGTTTTGACTTTAAAAGTTTTCCCCTCCAAAAAATGATATCCTCATTCTATTTACTAGTATAGAACAATAATTAACTCTTACAGGGTTTGATTTTTATTACAAACTGTTGAACAACTGAGAACGTTTCTTATCCTGTATTAAGAGTTGCGGGCCGCTGAATGGCTCAGTTGATTGTAGCATGAGCTCTCAACAACAAGGTTGCCAATTCCCACATGGAATAATGGGCTGCGCCCCCTGCAACTAAAGATTGAAAATGGCGACTGGACTTGGAGCTGAGCTGCGCCCTCTACAACTAGATTGAAGGACAACGACTTGGAGCTGGTGGGCCCTGGAGAAACACACAGTTTCCCAAATAAAAAAAAAGAAAAAGAAGAGTTGCATGTGCCAACTCTAAGTATTCTTTTCAACTCATTTTGTGCTGTGAAAAGGTATTTTCTAGTTAAATAAGAATGATAAATTCGTATATTATGCATCCTTTTCTCAGATACTATCAGTTTATACTAGTATGTTAGAGTTCTGAGAACTCAAATGCTGAGTGAAGAGATATATTTTATTTTGTTTTGCCTAGTAGTTCTCAAAACCATTTGGGCGAGGATTGCTGTTTTTGCAAAATCCCAGTAAACATACTGTAAATGCACACAGTTTTGAGAAACTCAGTTTCTCAGATGTTTCTGATCTCTAAAGGATGTACTGATCACTTTGATCAGAGGAAAGTGTAGTGGTTAACTAGGATTTGTTCTGTATAAAGATCAAACTTTTTTTTAATTTTGAGGGCACATTTTAGGGAGAAGAGAAATTTTGATCATTTACTTAGATATCTGGAAACTAATCTGTTCTGGCATTTAGCTAACTACAAAAAGAGGTGAAGAGTGGTAATTTAGAAGATAAGTTATAGAATGCAGAAGCGGATATAGTCTGATAAAGCATATATTAATAATATATATGTCTCAGAAAACCAAATAAGAATTTCCTATGCAAATCAATTGAAGTACGGTAATATCACTCATTTTACTAACAAGACAGTACAAATCTTTTTCTCTTCCTTCCTCTTGCTCCAGCACTGTATTTTGATGTACTATCTTGGTTTTTCTTTCAATTTGGTGGATTAAACAATGAGATATATGATCTATTTGCGCAAATGCATTACAGAGATCTGCAGACCCAGACCTCTGGGCATATATTTCATATGGGATTTTGAAACAATACAGAGGTTATTTTTCTTACTATGGAGAAATACAGAATTTTGGAATGAGACAGAAAAAATATTTCAAAAGTTAATGGAGACTTCCATTTTTATACATCTACTTATTCCAGAAGTTATTTGGCCAAATTCCTAGTTTTAAAAGTGAAGATAAGGAATAGTATCTCATTACAATAATTGTTTGACTGGGTCATTCATAAACATTAATTACGCTTCCAAATTCTCATTAACCTGGTCTCTGTAGACAAGAATGCACAATGAATGTGTTAGTTACTGAGCTTATTTCCTGACGTTTCTTCCTAGATTGATTCATTTTGGATTGTAATTATTCTAAATTTTAGAAAACTATTGATGAAAAAAGGTGGAACTGATGGATGTTTCTGGGAAAATAATTTCAGGGGAAAAATGTCAATTAAAAAAAAATACCAGCTATGTTTTAACTTCTGCAATATTTTGGGAACACATTATGATATTGTTTGACTGATTCTTAATATATCCCCAAAAGTAAACTGATAGAGCAGTCTCAAGATTTGTAGACTATGAAATCCAAATGTATGCGGCACTCTATGGTAGAAAAAGCATGTAGTCGAAGCCTCCCAACAATGTTTCTCGAGTGTTACAGTTAGTACTCCATGGTATTACTTGTACATGTAAGTTATTGTAAGCAAAACAAATCAAAACACAAATGGTAGAGGAACATGCGTTAGAATATAGATTAATCATTGATGAAGATAATCAGACTGGAACTATTCATTATCCATGAGTATTTGGAGATCACCCTAAGTTTACCCACATGCTATAACACCTATCTAAATATACCCATATGTCCAAAGAAAGGAGCATTAAATATCCCCAGATTATTGTTTACTCAATCATGGTGTCATATATCCTCAAGATTAATCACAACTTTTGCGATAAATAAGGAAATCACACTGGGCAAACAAAACTAGTATTTATTGAGTACTTATTATGTACCAGAGGTTGTTCCAAGGGCTTATATTAATTCGATCACTCAAACCTGTGAGGTAGGTGCTATTATTATTCCCATTTTAGAGATGAAGACACTGAAGTATAGGGAAATTAAATAATCTGCCCAATATCCAGAGGTAATAAGAAATAGAGCTGGGATACAAATCCAAGCAGTTGGATTCAGCAGAGGCTTGAGCTCTAATCTATTCAATCATGATAGCAGTTTGAGTTTTCCATGAAGCAGCTCTGACATGGAGTAAAAGTGTGAGAAGTGTATTGGTGTAATGCCTATGAAACATAAACAGGGAAGGAAAAGGATTGGGCAGGGAAAGCCTTCAGACCATAATGCACATCTGGGAAGCAGAATTGGGCAGAGAGAGCCTCAGACTGTAATATACATCAGACAAAAATCTCACAAAACCAATGGGGAGCTCCAGAGTAAAGATTGCTTGTTAGATGAGTTCCATATTGAGTAGAAATGACCAGGCTCTAGTAAGATTGCTGTGCTCAGAAATTGACTGGGGACTTTCTGGGAAGTCATGGCCCTGAATGGAATGCAGCAGTGGATCTTAAAACTATTGTGGCTGGAGGCAGTTTTCTCACTGCCCTCCTAGGCAAGTTATTTTTTGAAGGGCGATCCGAGCAGCACATTCCATGGCTGCCCAGTGCCGTACTGCCATTTCTCAGGCATCAGATTAGCAAAAATGTTTAAATCTCACCATGCCAAATGCTTGTGAGGCTGTGGATGAATATGTACACTGTTGGCAGGAGTGTAAATTCCTGAAACACGTTTGCAATATAGTTAAGATTGTCATAACCTACTGCACAATGCTTGCACCCAGAAAAACTAGTTTATAGGGAGACGTACAGAAATTTTCACAGCAGTATTGTTTGTAGGAATGAAAAAATTGGAAGCAATCTAAATGTCCATGAATAGGAGAGTTGATAAATTGTGCCATAGATAAAGCATACAATATTGTGCAGTACATTGAAATTGAAAGAACCAGCACTTTATGTGTCCACGTGAATATATCTAAGCACCATAGAATTAAATAAACAATTACAAAGGAGATGTTTCAATACACTCTGTCTGAGCTCTTAATAATGGCACCATGCTATCATGTCATAAGAATCAGATACCATTCAACATTCATCAGTTTCATATATATAGTTATCCGTTTATATGAAGTTTAAAAACAATGTCATATTTGCTTTTGGATGTTACACATTTGTAGTAGAAGTGTAGCATACATCGGAAGGATAAACATAAAATTTAGGAGAGTGGTTACCTGAGAGAAGTGGGATTAAGGAGGGGCAGAGGGGCTTCAAATGATGTGAGACTTTTTTTGTGGGCTGAAATAAATATGGTATTGTGTTAATATTTCATAAAATTGTGTAGGGAGCACATGGATGTTAGTTACTATTATTTCTAATTCTTTTCTCTGTGGTTAAAATATTTTGTCAAAATATTTATATAGGTATTTATTAGTGAAATAATAGGTTCAAAACTTAAATTTCACATGTAGGCATACTATCTACAGATCCAAATAATATAATGCATTCAATGAAGTTCAATACCATTTCTCTGAAATTCTTTGTTAAAAAGTTTTATGACACAAAAATGTAAATCTATTTTTTAAAAAATTTTGTTGTAGAAATTAACAAGATGATTCAAAATGTATATGGAAATGTAAAGGACCTAGAATATACAGTAGCTTATAACAACTTTGAGAAGAATAATATAATTGGAGGACTTACACTCCTTAAATCTAAAACTTATTATGAAGCTACAGTAAATGAAGATAGTGTGATAATAGTATAAGGCAATAGAACAATAAAACAGGATATATCAATAGAAAAGACTAGAAATCAAGAAGTAGACCCATGTGCATACGGTTAATTGATTCTAGATAGAGTACCAATGTAATTCAGTGGGGATACAATAGTTCTTTTAAGAAATAGTCTTAGAACAATTAGATATCCATAAGGAAAACATGAACCTCAACCCTTATCTCAAACTTACCCCCCAAAAATTAACTAAAAATGGGTCATAGACCTAAACATAAAGCTAAGACTATAAACTTTTAGAAAGAAAATGTAGGAGAAAATCTTTGTCCCCTTGGGTTTGGTAAATATTTCTTACAGAAAGCTCATGTCATAAAAGAAAAAAGATGTTAAATTGGACTTCAACAAAATTATAAACAATCCTGTTCAAAAGACACTGTCAAGGAAATGACAAAGCAAGCCACAGATTGCGGAGAATAGTGATAATACCATATATCCGATGAATGACTTCTATCCAGAATATATTTAACAAAAACCTTTTACAACTCAATAATAAGACAAAGACCCCAATTTTTAAAATCAGCAAAGGCTTTCAAACAACACTTCACAATGATCATTACACACATGTAAGCTCATTAGTCATTAGGTAAATGCAAATTAAAATCACAATGAGATACCATTGCACACCTATTAGATGGGTTAAATTGAAATGATTGATGATAGCAAGTGGTGGTGAGCATTTGGAGCAACTAGAACTCATACGTTGCTGGTGGGAATGTAAAATGGCAGAACCACTTTGGAAAACTGGTTGGCAATTATATTCTTTATAAAATATCTACTATACTGCCAAGCAGTTCCATTCCTTGGTATTTTCAAAAGAGAAAGGAAAACTTACAAATATTCATAGCAGCTTTATTTGTAATATCCTCACACTGGAATCAACCCAAATGTGCATTGATCTAAATGCCCATTTGTCATAATATACCCAAATTGTCGTAGAGCCATATAACGGAATACTATTCAGCAATAAAAGGGAACTAACAATTTATGCAACAGGAATGGATCTTAAAATCATGCCGAGCAATAGAAGCCAAATACAAAATAATTTCATTTATATTATTCCATTTGTATGAAAAATCTAGAAAAGACAAATGTAATCTCTAGTGACAGAAGGTAGATCGATGGTTGTCTGGGGCCAGTGCTGGGGATTGAGTCTCATGGGTTACAGGAGAGCTTTTTGGAGTGTTGTGAATGTCCAGTATCGTACTTGCAGCAGTGCTTGCACAGGTATACATTTATCGAAACTAATCAAAGTGTACCCCTAAAATGGGTGCTTTTTATATGTAAATCATGTGATTAAAGTTGATTTTAAAGAAAGCAAAGCATAGAAAGAGTCTTATTAGCCTGACATAAAACTATCACAGTACCTTATTGTTTATCTAGGTGACATTAGAGACTTTGTTGTTTATTATTTAATACTTAGATTTTCCAGTCACTTCATTTTTCTCCTTTCTGAGGAACTTTGACTGTTTGGCAATTTCATTATTCAATATAAAACCTAATGGAGTATGAAAAGCAAAACAGAACAATGTACATTTGAATTGGTTAAGTAGGCTGTTTGAGTGAGGAGAATGTTGAGACTATGGGCTTATTAGAAAAGATTAATTTATGTTGAAATTATGGGCTTATTAGAAAATTGTCATGGATCTGTGTTCCAGTTCCCCAGTTATTCTCTGATGGATTACCAAGTTTACAGTGTATCACATATGCACAATATTTATGTAAAATAGTTATGTAAAAAGAAAAACTATATGAGAAATTAATTCAGTGTTTCTCTTGTCATTATTTTATCAGTCTACTATTGCTCAGAAGTGAGAATTCAATTCTAATATTGTTACAAACTGAACTGTAATTATCTGTTTTTAGAGGTTATTGATGTTTCTTTCATAGTTATGAAAAACAGGTGGACCAAAATGTTCTTATCTGGACAATGCAAAGTTAATACATCTTCTCATGTATACCTGCCTCATCAGATTGGTGACAGTCAGACTTTTTCAATGCCTGAATATTTTATAGAGTAATGGGTGGACTGAGTTGTTAATCTGACCTCTGTTGAGTATATTTTTCCAATTCTTTTCATTGATTTAGAATTGCAAAAGGAGCTCTCAGAAGGATAGTGAAAATACAGAATTTGAGCAGAAAGACTCAATTTGTAAGTGAAGAGGCAGAACTCAAATCCAGGTAGTTAGATTCTAAGGGTATCAGATTATTTATTTTAGGTGTTCTTTTCAGTGAGTATTGATCTAGGCACAGAAACTACTTGTCTTGGCTTATGTTTCTCAGTGACACCAGAATAAAATTATAGTTTACAAATGATAGATTTTATAGTTCCACATACCCCTGTAGTAGTAAACTCTGTAAACTCCTGAAAATCATTATTCCACCACAAATACAACTTTGTTAATCAAATTTTGGAAATATGTCAGTTTGGCAGAGACAGAGTTACATTTAGGCTGAAAATTTAGGCTGAAATATGATTGTACTTATTAATTTAAAAAATCAGAAACATTTAAAAATAGTTTAATGCAAAAGAAAGTCAAAACAAGTCTTAGAATACATCGTTTTTTGTCCCTAAAAATTGTTCAGGTTTATGTAGGAACTCTGCAAAGAATTCTGATTTTAGTATGTTGGATTAAATCACTTCAACTAATTATTGAGCTATTTCAAGGGGGAGAAAAAGGCATTGACATGCAAGTAAATGTACCCATATAGGTGCCAATAGAAACAAAGCAGTTTGGGCTTAAAACACTCTCATACCACTGGAATATATGATGGCTTAGTTCATGAGGCCACCAGCAGGTGGGAAGAAAAGAGCTTATTAATAAAGAAGGGAACATGATATTTTGGCATTTTTATTAGTGTTAGGCAATAATATTTCCATAAGAAATAATATTAATATGAAATTATAAACAGATTAGACTTCAGGACACATTATTAGTACGTGGGTTCTAGTTACGGACGATGGTTAGTGTTCAGACTAATGGTCCAGATGATTGTGCCAGAGAGGCCAAATTTGTAATTTACATTGGATTTGTGCCTTCAGCTATTTCTAAATGTACAGTTCTCAGAGTCTTCTCAAATAATATGCGTAGATTTCTGTTATTCAGTGGCACGAGAATGGATATCATCTTTTAAAGCTTTTATTTTAAGTAGTTATACATACACAGTCCTGTTTTCATTTTTACTTTGATTCTGATATTTCACTATGATTCTTTTTAAAACCAAGTTAGAATCCAGTGAGTGTTATCTCTTTCCAGGTAATACCTTGGGTTATTGCTAATGTTCACAGTACTTTTGCAATTCCTCTTTGACGACTATTTAGAATGCATAGCAATTCTTTTAAATATTACCATGATGGCATTTTAAGACAAATCCTTTCATCCTCATATTGGTCTATGAGAATAGCCAGAATAAGAACATTGATCCAAGTCAGTAGTATTTTTATCTAGTTCTTGTTCACAAGATATATATTTTTTTAATCCATTAATGCTAGTTCAAAGAGAGGGTGGTAAATCACCTACTAGATAAAACTATAAAGCAATGAAACTGATTTTAAACTCACTTTGAAAGTAACTGAGTACTTGCAGCATCTTTGAATAAATATATAGACTGGACGATAACATTCATATTCATCTGACTATATGAATTCTGACATATTTCTCTGAAAGTATTCTGTATTTTTATAGTCTGAAGTCAGATAGAAGATACGAGTGTTTTCCTACATAAAAAAAAAAAAAAAAAAAAATGTCTGCTGGCATCATAAGTGGCCATTGTACTTGGCCTTTTTCGCGTTTCTGTTAGGTGACATTACTCACTAGTGTGTCTGCTCCTATAGTCTTGGGTGTTATTTAACCCTCCTGGGCATTACTTATTGCCAAATGGTCTCCAAGGACCTTTCTAGCTCAAAAATTTTATGACTCTGATAATCTGCTGCAAAATAACATACAATTCTCTTTGCTGCTCTGAACTCCATCCCTAGTGTTTTGTGGAAGTTGTTTGCTTTTAGAAATAAACAGTTTGATCTAGACTAAATTGAGAAGGAGACACAGACAGATTAGTGATTCAAACTACAGAAGTAAATGACATGATTGAGGTTGGGGATAAGGTATTTACTGAAACATGCATTTGAAGAGACCTCTAATTCTCTATGGTAAGTTTTCTGCTGTAGTTTATAAAAGCGTTTTCTCAGTTTCTGTATCGTTTAGGCGTTTAGGGCATGAGAAATGGCGCAGATCATAATGCAATGGCATGTGGAAGCACAGTTCAGTTCTTTCGAGCCAAAGCTGCCCTGAGGATTTTAGCCGGTAGCCATGCTGTCCTCAACTCATAGAGACCAAGATGCAACCTTCTCCCATTTGCACATCGCCTTACACTCCAACTTTGCAACCCATGAGGTGGCCTCTGGACATAATTCTTAGAAAATCTTGCTTCACATTATTGTTATTTTTGGTCTCCTATTGAAATGTAAAAGTGACATGTCATTTGTCTATTTCCACATGCTCTTTCACATACTTCATGCTTTTTCGTAATTCATGGTTTGTCTCATCTCCCCTAAACCAAATTCCCAACATTCTCCCCTCTCAAACCTTTCCACTGTGCCTTTGGAAAACCATTCCTTAATGAAAGGTTCCCTTACATGCTAACTGGATGTTCCCTTTGCCACCTTGCTTTACTGAAGCCCAGCTCACATTAAAGCCCTCTGCTTTTCCTGCAGTGCTTTCAAATAATCATTCTTATTGGCCCACACAATTTTTTAGGGTTGTGAGATATCAGTATTTTCTCCCCTCTGTCCCTCTCCGACTATTAGTATTCTATCCTTATGTAAACCCCTCCCTAAAAAATACTCCACTTTGATGTTTATATTAGTTAGGTTTATCATATCTCTGTCTTCTCCCAATGTCTTAACTACTTTCTTCTGATTCTTGCCCATTTTCACAGTCTTGCTCTCAACCTACACTAATTTCCATTTGGATGACCTTTCTTGTACGTTGGTCTTTCTTGTTCATAAGATCTTCATTTTTAATGGCCTTTAGATACCTGCTCATGGCTATATCATGGGCTTTATCTTCACCTGTAGCTTCTCAAACTCTGAAATACTGAAGTCATGCATCTTCATTTCTCACGACAACGTCCTTTGCTTGAATATCTCTAAAGTGGCTCAGAAACAGCATATCCAAAGCTGCATTCGTGATCTCCCTTACCAAACCTGCTTCTCCTGAGGTTTCATGTTTTCTGATATACTGCGTCCTCTGCCATGTTGCCAAGCTAGAAACTAGGAATGCATCCTTGATTCCTTCTTCCTCATCATCTACTTCTCCTCACTTGATATTGTCAATTCTGTTTCCTAAACATTTCTTAAAAACTAGCTACTTCTCCCTGTCTCTATTCTTGTTTCCAGATGCAGGTCTGGCGTTTTGCAGCAGCCTAGGATGTAAACTCCCTGCATCTAGCCCTGCCTCTCTCTAACCTATTCTTAACCACATAGAGTTAGTGTAAAATGCAAATCGATCCTGTCACACTCCTGTTTGATGTTTCTTAGGCTCAGGTACAAAGGCCTGCACACAGATCAGAGGCCCTGCATAATCTGGCTGTTTCCCTCTCTAGTCTTAATTCTTGTCTCTTTCCCCTCAAGCCCTGCGATTCAGTCATATCTAATTTGTTTTAGGTCCTGGAATATGCTGTTGATTTATTTAACTCTGGGCCTTTGAGCATGTTCCCTCTGCCTCACAAATTCGTCCCCTTCCTCTTAGCTTGGCAAACTTGGACTCATCCTTCAGGCTTTAGCTTCCTCTGGAAAGCCTTTCCTAATCCCCTTAATGCTGGATAGGTGCCCCTCCTGTGTACTTTGGGATCCTGAATATTCTCTATTAAAGTACCTGTCATACTGCGTTATAATCTCCTATTTACTGTATCCTCCAGAAGTCTATATGTTCTGTGAGGGCAAGAATGTGTCAACGGCACCTAGAACAATTCCTGACCTCTAGGCTCAGTACGAGTATATCATTTGATAAATTAATAAATAAGGGAAGAAAGGAAGAATACAGTTTCTGAGACTAGCAAGGGATAAGTTTAGATGAGATCTCATTACATAAGACCTGCTTTAAAATAGCATGACACAATGTTTTTTTAGTGTCAAAACTAATATCAGTGTGAAAGAAAACAAAAGCAAGGAGACTAATCAGGAGTTTGTAGTACTTTTGCAATCACCTGGTCCAAGGAGCCTGAGCTTGAACTGAGGCACTTGGAATAGAAAGCACAACAATTAATATGAATGCCTTTCATATTAATTGTATCAAAAGAAGGTATAACAGAATTTGACCACTGTAATGTAAGTTGCAAAGCTAAAGAGAAAATGATTACATTGTTTTGACATTTGTGGTGCTAGTGATAGAAATAAGGAAAGTTTGGATAACAAGTTTTATAAGGAAAACCGTTCAGAATTTTTAACCACTAAACTTTAGTTTAACCACTAAACTATTGTCTGTGTCTATGAGTTAGTTTATATTTACTATTAAACTAACATATTAAATTAAAATCATAATGGAAAAGATTTCGCTGATTTTGGAGGCAAGGAGTAATTTTTAAATATTACAATGAATTAAAGAATGAACACATACTCACCTATTCATAGCTTACCTACATAGAAGAATTAAAATTGAATAGTTCTTGGCAAAGAGAACTTAAGTCAATTTCAAATGACTTATCCTAGCATTTAAAACTATTCATAATATGAAACTCAGCAACTAGTATTTGGTCTTCTGAAGTTCCACAAACTAATGTCCCGTGTCCTCCAGCACAAACTTTGAGACCTCTTTGACTTCATCCTCTACCTCACTCAAATCATACCCAAGGGCTCAACTTAAGCCTCACTTAATTCATGTTGTCTTCCTTAAACCCTATAGTTATCTCTTTGTGTACCACTGATTTTGCTTTTAATTTGAACCTTTAATTTTTTTTGCTTGTATCCTTTGTCTTCTCAATAAAACTGTAAGCATTTTAGGGTCACAATCCATGTTTCTTATTTGCTACTCAATTCTTAGAGCACCCTCAGACTTTACGTTATTAAAAATGAGTAGTTTGGAATAAATTATCTCCAAGGTACCTATCAGAGCTAAAGTGCTCTGAATATATTTTTTAATTAAAGTTTATTAGGGTGAGGATTGTTAGTAAAGTTACATAAATCTCAGGTGTACAATTCTGTAATACATCATCTATATATCACATTGTGTGTTCACCACCCAGAGACAGTTGTCCTTCCATCACCATATATTGGATCCCCTTTACTCTCATCTACCACCTCCCTCCCCCTCTTAACCACTAAACTGTTATCTGTATCTATGAGTTTTTGTTTCTTCATTTGTTTGTCTTTTATTTTGTTGTTTTCAGTTTTATTATATATACTACATATCAGTGAAATCATATGGTTCTCGATTTTTTTCTGTCTGACTTATTTTACTTAGCATAATAATCTCCAGATCCATCCAGGTTGTCACAAATGGCACTATTTCATCTTTTCTTATGGCAGAATAGTATTCTGAATCTTGAATGCTGCATAGTGCCATGTATGTAATAAATCCTGAAAAAATATTTTACTGTATCTCTTGGGGGATATCAAAATGTTCTTCGTTGACTTGGTTAGAATGAATTCTTGATAGTTTGTAACCCAAGAAAGACTAATGTTTTCACCAATATCTGCCTATATACTTTCTATAATAAAAATACCTACTATATAAAATGCATACAAATGCTATCTTGCTAGTTTTATGATAAAAATCACAACTCCTTTATTTTATCACTGTAATCCTTTTATTTTTAAATATGCTGTTCACTTTATTGACTTGACCAGGACGTTGGTACTCTGTGAGAGCCAGTATATACTCGTATAGCAGTTAAAACCATGGCTCTGCAGTTCAACCCAGAACCTACCATTTATTAGCAGTATCAACTCAACCATGGCCCTTAATCCCTCTGAGCTCCAGTTTCTTTATACATAAAATGGAAAATAACAATACATGCCTCAACAATGCATTGGGTTATTGAGATAATTAAATGAGATAATCCCTATAAAGTGGCATATGCTAAATGTAGTGATTAGTCACTGTAATAAGATTTTTGTCTGATTTAACAATACCACAGGAGTAAATTCTCTGCAGTTCTTTCAAGTTAATTTTATGGGTCGTATTTCTGTTAACTTTTAAGACCATTTACACCCACTATTTTATGTGATATTTTGATCATAAAATAGTAGGTTCTTTTCATAGTTACGTTGAATTGAATTGGCCAACTTCCTTGTGTGCCACTACTTATAATTTCATAGTGACAAGACTGGTTCGATGTGGAACAAAATATCCCTTACATGGCTTTCTTTTATTATATGATGCAACATGATTGTATCACAAAATACATTCAGAATGCCTGTCTCTAAATCTTTAGGAGTCAAATCTGAGTTAACTACCAGGTAGAGAAAACTCTTGAAATTAAAACTGATATGCTATATTCTCCAGGGAATAATTCTAAAATAAACTTTTGTAAATGACAAGGTATCTTGTGCACCATCTTACTACCTATGCCTATATCCTGATTTCACTTAGAAAACAGTATAAATTTATCGCCTGACCACACTGTGTCCTAAACACCGAAGGCAAACCATATTGAGGGGGTTTCGTTTTAACCACAGAGAAATTATAACAAGCCCCAAACCACAGGACCAAATAAGTAGTGGATCCAGGAATAGAACTGAGAAGGCTCTGATTCCTCCTCATATACTGAAACCACAAGGTCCTGCTTCTTCTGAGCATAATGACAGATCATCTGATGCTGCAAGACCGCTGGTACATGACACATCGGGAGCAAACCATAGGAGGGCATTGTCTAAACGCAGGCAGCCATTGCTTTCTAAAGGCCGGCGAGGAAACCAGAGATGAGGGGAAGGAGCCATTACAAGCCCCGGATGATTAGTGACTGATATTTGTGTTTGGAGGAATCAGTTGCTACCACAAAGTTTGTTTCTCTGCTAAGGTTGTTTTTTAAAAGCAATAATTTATAACCATGGAAATGCCTTTCCCCATTCTTAATAACATTTTCATAATTTTTAATAAAGCTGACTGAGGAGTTTTCTAGAATGGCATCATGTATATAAGGAGCATAACATTTTTTCGTTCCTTTCAGAAATTGACCTCACTCCCCATTTACTTAAACATTTTTGCCTCTTTTGCCTTTAGTTGGTTTCCAGAGCACTGAAATGATGGGTTTGAACGATTTGTCCTATTCTGTTGTTGCTGTTTGAGAAACTCATTTGCCGGCCTCCTCACTCTGTCATGCCAGAAGTAGTCTTATCCTTTGTTGCTATTTTATGTGGATAAAAATTACTATTTTTTACTTATATTTTACTATTTTAAATATATCACAGACTTTCTTTCTGGGGTATTTTCTTTCTTCCTGAAATATACCCTTTAGAAGTTGCTTTAATAGAAGTCTTTAGGTTTTTATTTGTGTAAAGATATCTTTGTTTAAACCTTGCTCTTGAAGAATAGCTTTGCTAGATATACTGTTCTTAGTCCTTTAAAGATATTATTTCACTGTCTATGGCCTATATTGTTGTTATTAAATAATAAAAAAATATCTAGTTATGATAGAGTGTTCAGAAGCCAGTCTTTGCACACTGAGCACTTCCATTTATCACTTCATTTAATCCTGGTAACACACATATTATAATATGCCGTTATTATTCTCACTTCTCTTAATGGAGAAACAGCGACACAGAATGGTTAACATTATAAATAAATGAGGACAGGATTTCATCCCAGGAGCTCTGATTCTAGAGCCTATGTTTTTAAATTCTGTCACAGCCAAGCAAATACTTAAATAGAAGAATGAGAGGTAAATAACCTTCCTAAATACTGAAGTTTTTAAAATACTATAGTAATTAAAACAGGGAGGCATTTATTTTTCTGGATAGAAAGATAAGTAGACAAATCATTACTATGAGACTATCATTATCAAGCAGTATCGACATGCTGTGCCTGTTTTCTCATCTGTAAGATGAGAATAATAACACTACCTGCCTCATTGTGTGGTTGTGGAGAATAAGTGAGTACACACACACACACACACACACACACAAGTAAACAAATATTTGTTGTCATTAGCAGAATTAGTAGAATAAAAGAGAAAAGCACAGAAACCAACCTGATTACATCAGATATAGTTTTTGATTACAGGTGATGAGGTGGAAATGATGGACTATTAAATGAATGGCGCTGGCGTATTTGGATGAATTATATAGCACAGAGAAATTTTTATCTATCTTTAAAAACAATCTACATCCAAACATTAAAAGAATAATACTGGGGCCGGCCCGGTGGCTAAGGCAGTTAGAGCTCCATGCCCCTAACTCTGAAGGCTGCCGGTTTGATTCTCACATGGGCCAGTGGGCTCTCAACCACAAGGTTGCCAGTTCAATTCATCGAGTCCCGCAAGGGATGGTGGGCTCCGCCCCCTGCGGCTAAGATGGAACATGGCACCTTGAGCTGAGCTGCCACTGAGCTCCCAGATGGCTCAGTTGGTTGGAGCGTGTCCTCTCAACCACAAGGTTGGACTCCCGCAAGGGATGGTGGGCTCCGCCCACTGCAGCTAAGATGGAACATGGCACCATGAGCTGAGCTGCCACAACTAAGACTGAAATGACAACAACTTGAAGCTGAACGGCACCCTCCACAACTAAGATTGAAAGGACAACAGCTTGACTTGGAAAAAAGGCCTAGAAGTACACACACTGTTCCCCAATAAAGTCCTGTTCCCCTTCCCTAATAAATCTTTAAAATAATAATAATAATAATAATAATAATAATACCAAATATAGAGTTTATTTTCTAAATCCATGATAGCATTAGAAGAAAATTTTAATAGTTAAAATATATGTGCTTAAGACTGTAATAAGCATACTATCAAGGGTAGAAACTGTAAATAAAAAGATGGAAAGATCTGACTACATAAAGATTTAAAGTTCCTTTTGTAAAAACAAACAGGAACACTATATTTGATTAATGGCAGAGTGTACTAGACAGGGGAAACCTGCTACATACATAACACATAACATAAAGTTAATATTCTTAATTTATAAAGAGCTCTTATGAAATAATAAAGAAGAGGACTATGAGCGTAGAAATATTAACCAAAGAACATATAATCTTCCAGAAAGAATTACAAATGATCAATAAACATAGAAAAATATGCTAAGCTTCACTAGTAATCAAAAAAATACAAAAGTTCAGATACCAGTTTTCACCTATGAAATTTATGGTTATTAAAAAAGAAAGTCCATCAAGGACAAATATAATATATTAATAACCACAACGGAAAATAATAACTTACTTAAAAAATATTTTCTTGGCTCAGAAGAGAGAGACCTCAACTGCATTGTGGTATCAAGATGTGGTGATTTGAGATGGTCTTTGAATAATAGGCATAATGTTGACAAGAAATGAGAAATGAGGGAAGGTTTACTGCTCTGTCTTCTGAGAGGTTTGGCAACTGGGTAGGGGGAGAAAGACAAGTAATAATAGTTTTGACTTTGTCATGGTCAAGGAATGTGGTTTTAAAATCAGTGAGCATCCTTAGAGACAAAAAGGGAGGGACCAGCAGAGAAGGAGAAATTGACGCTGTTAGTGTAGACAGGTAAAGTTGAAGCTGTAAGGTCCGTAGAGAGATTAGGAACAGGAAGCAAGAAACTTCTCAGAAGTGTGTGTGTGTGTGTGGGGGGGGCGGGGGAGTGAAAGTGCAAAGATTTTTAAATGTGGAGGAGACATATGAAAGTTAAGATCATTCTTTCTGGACAGCATTAATCTTAGTGTGGTAGTGACTGGTAAGAGATTGAGTACTTGTGGGACAAGGAAAATAAAACAAAAAGTTTGTAAAAGCTGCTTTGGGAGCATGTTGTGGACAAGTAACCAATGAAAACAAATATTGCAGGACTTGATTAAGGTCCTGGCTGAGTCTCGACAGCATGAGCTTATGTGCTATCTAAGTGGAGTGGGGGTGTTATTCAGAGTGAAGGAGAGCCAGGGGCAGGGGAGTCTAGGGAGATAGCCAGTGCACTGCTGAAATAATTGGCTTTGGCATCCAGAAGTGAAGCAAGATGGAATGAATTAGGAGGAAAGGAAGGGCCAGAATGAAGAGCAGATTATGTGCTGTAGAAGGAGACGATGGAAGAAATGGAAGACAGAACTAGGGACAGAGAGGAGAGTGATTTAAAATTCAAGATCTTTAGACCATTAATTTCTTCCTATTAATTCATATTTTATTAGCTATTTTTTGCTGATATGGGAATTTTCTAATTCTTTTTATTTTGACTAACATATTTTTTTCTGACCATAAGTATATTATTATTTTTTTAAATTATGTAAGTTTCGGGTGTACAACATTATAATTTGACATCTGTATACACAACAAAGTGATCACCCCAAAAGTCTAGTGACCATCCATTACCATACAATTGACACCTTCCCCCCTTTCACCTGATCCCCAACCACTTTCTCCTGTGGTAACCACCAATTTGTTTTCTGTATCTATGAATTTGCTTTTATTTTGTTTGTTCATTTTTTTTTTTAGATTCCACATATGAGTTAAATCATACGGTATTTGTCTTTCTCCTTCTGACTTATTTCACTTAGAATTATATCCTCAAGGTGTATACAAGTTGTCGCCAATGACAAGATTTCATTCTTTTTTATGACTGAGTAATATTCCATTGTGTATATATAGCTTCTTTTTCCATTCATCCATCAATGGACATCTAGGTTGCTTCCATATTTTGGTTATTGTAAATAATGCTTCAAGGAACATAGGGGTGTATGTGTCTTTTCAAATTAGTACTTTTGTATTCTTCGGGTAAATACCCAGAAGTGGAATAAATGAATCATATGATAGTTCTATTCTTTATTTTTTGAGGCATCACCATACTGTTTTACTTAGTAGCTGCACGAATTTACAATCCCACCAACAGATAATAGTGAACAAGTGTTCTGTTTTTTCCAACACTTGTTATTTCTTATCTTTTTGATAATAGCTATTCCAACAGGTGTGAAGTGATATCTCATTGTGGTTTTGATTTGCATCGCTAATAATTAGTGATGTTAAACATCTTTTCATGTACCTGTTGGCCACCTGTAAAATATTATTTATTTTGAAGACGTAATAGATTATTGTAAAAAATCTTGTGAGCAAATGATTAATATTTCCCAAAAGACTTTGAGAGAAAGAAAGAAAAGAGGAACGTATAAGGAAAAAAATTTAAATGTTGATGGAAAAAAATAATAGTTCCATAGGAATTTGTTTTCTTAGATAACTGTGAAAATAAATATTTTTAAAGAAAAGGCAGTTAAACATGAAGAAAAATTATAAGAATAAACATAATTTACATTTGGGAATTCCCATTTGTATTTGAGAATTCAACAAAAGAGAAAAATGTGTTAGAGTCCTACATTACTAAATGAGGTGCTTTTTTCTACTCTTGTTTTGAGTAGGCTAACCTTTTTACTTTCATTAACAAAAACTATTGATGTTAAAAGCTTCTGTAACCTACTTAGTGCCTACTCTTTAAAAATTAGTATGAAAGGAACTTGATTTTCTTTCTTGCTAAAAAGTGAAATTCTATAATCTCCTCTTCCCGATTTATCAGTTGTCCAAGGCTTTCCTCATCTATAAAATTGTACCTTCCTTTTTTTCTTCCACAACGGGTTTGCCGCCAGAACACAGGTGTAGTGAAAACCACAGCTGATTCTAACCCAAAATCGGAAAAGAAAAAACACACATCAACATCGTTGTCATTGGACATGTAGATTCCGGCAAGTCTACCACTACTGGTCATCTGATCTACAAATGTGGTGGGATCGACAAAAGAACCATCAAAAAATTTGAGAAGGAGGCTGCTGAGATTGGGAAAAGGCTCCTTCAAGTATGCCTGGGTCTTGGGTAAACTGAAAGCTGAACGCGAGCGTGGGATCACCATTGATATCTCCCTGTGGAAATTCGAGAACAGCAAGTACTACGTGACCATCATTGATGCCCCAGGACACAGAGACTTTATAAAAAACATGATGACAGGTATATCTCAGGCTACCTGTGCTGTCCTGATTGTTGCTGCTGGTGTTGGTGAATTTGAAGCAGGTCTCTCCAAGAATGGGCAGACCCATGAGCATGCCCTTCTGGCTTACACACTGGGTGTGAAACAACTAATTGTTGGTGTTAACAAAATGGATTCCACTGAGCTGCCTTACAGCCAGAAGAGATACGAGGACATCGTTAAGGAAGTCAGCACGTACATTAAGAAAATTGGCTACAACCCTGACACAGTCACATTTGTGCCAATTTCTGGTTGGAATGGTGACAACATGTTGGAGCCAAGTGCTAACATGCTTTAGTTCAAGGGATGGAAAGTCACCCATAAAGATGTCAGTGCCAGTGGAACCACACTGCTTGAAGCTCTGGATTGCATCCTGCCACCAACTCGTCCAACTGACAAGCCTTTGCGTCTGCCCCTCCAGGATGTCTACAAAATTGGTGGTATTGGTACTGTCCCTATGGGCCGAATGGAGACTGGTGTTCTCAAACTCAGCATGGTGGTCACCTTTGCTCCAGTCAATGTTACAACTGAAGTAAAGTCTGTCGAAATGCACCATGAAGCTTTGAGTGAAGCTCTTCCTGGGGACAATGTGGGCTTCAATGTCAAGAATGTGTCTGTCAAAGATGTTCGTCATGGCATTGTGACTGGTAACAGCAAAAGTGACCCATCAATGGAGGTAGCTGGCTTCACTGCTCAGGTGATTCTCCTGAACCATCCAGGCCAAATCAGTGCCGGATATGCACCTGTGTGTGATTGTCACACAGCTCACAGTACTTGCAAATTTGTTGAGCTGAAGGAGAAGATTGATTGTCGTTCGGTGAAAAAACTGGAAGATGGACCCAAGTTTTTGAAATCTGGTGATGCTGCCATCGTTGACATGGTTCCTGGCAAGCCCCTGTGTGTTGAGAGCTTCTCTGACTACTCTCCTCTTGGCCGTTTTGCTGTTTGTGACATGAAACCGACAGTTGGACAAGAAAGCAGCTGGAGCTGGCAAGGTCACCAAGCCTGCCCAGAAAGCTCAGAGGCTAAATGAATATTATCCCCAACACCTGCCACCCCAGTCTTAATCAGTGGTGGAAGAATGGTCTCAGAACTGTTTGTCACAATTGGCCATTTAAGTGTAATAGTAAAAGACTGGTTAATGATTTCAATGCATCGTAAAACCTTCAGAGGGAAAGGGGAATGTTTTGTGGACCATTGGTTTTTTTGTGTGGCAGTTTTTAAGTTCTTAGTTTTTAAAATCAGTACTTTTTAATGGAAACAACTTGACCAAAAATCTGTCACAGAATTTTGAGACCCATTAAAACAAAGTAAAACAAAACAAAACAAAAAATTATACCTTCAGATTACATGAGAAAATATCTATAAATTACATTAATCCAACAAACGTTTGTTGAGCTCTTATAGGTACTCTGGGAATATAATGAGTTTAATTTTGGACTTTTCAGTTTGAGGTACATTCAAATAAAATTATCCAGCTGGCCAAGGATATACAAGTCCGGAATTCACAGTAGACTAGAAATACTTATTTGGGGTCAGTCTGTATAGTTGATGATTAAAACCATGAACATGATTGAGAGTCTATCAGGATACACACACACACACACACACACACACACACACCCAGACACACACACACATGCACACGGATAAAGTCATGGGAAATAATCAGTGTTTAAATGCCAAGGATTCCACAAGGGAAAAATAAGAAATGATCAAGAGAAGAAACCGAAAAGGATGACATCACAGAATTCTAGGAAATAGAGTTTCAAGGGAAAAGATAAACAGAATCAGTGGCTATGCAGCTAAGAGCTCTAGTAAATTAAGGATACAAAGAGTGTTCACTGGGTTTTTAGTCAGAAAATATTTTAACTTTAGAACAGCAATTCCAGTAGAGTCATGAGGGCAAAAGGTCAACAGTGGGGGATTGAGAAGTAAATAAAAGGTAAACTATAAACTACTATTTCAAACACATTAAATGAAAAGGTAGGAAAACATGGGATCAGGAGAGAACTTTTTCCCTTTAATGAGAGATTCAAACTCAATGATCAGATCAGAGGAAGAAACTTGTCCAGAATAAGGAGTTATAAAATAAGAGAGTGAGCGCACTGAGGATGAAGGGGTGAGAATGTGAGCCCCCGCGGTAAGTTACCTTGTCCCCTGATGCCTGGAGAACAGAGCTAAAACAGTGATGGGGAGGTGGGGAGAATAGCTGAGGGAGATCATGCATTATGCCCTCACTGTTCCAGGAAGTAGGAGACAAGTGAAGAGGTCAAGATTTCAAAGGATTTGGGAAGATTAGGAATTGCCATGGGGTGTAATGGAAGTGGAAGCAGACCAAAGACAAGTAAAAGGAATCACAAAGAGGGTGGCAGCGAGAGTCTTGCTGAGGTTGGAGACCATAAATCTGTGGTAGTAAGGATGTTCGTGGCTTTATGGCTTTCTCTGGCAACGCTCAGATGGTTGAGTTACCAATAACTTTAATTTTCTTTGCCTTGGAAGGATAGGTGGATGGATCATCTTATGAATAAATGGTCAGACAAGTAAGTTAATTGCAGAAATAAAAATCCATCCTGTATGCTTTAAAGCCTCTCAGTATTTGACCATGGATAGAGAATAAAAACCAGAATCCTAGGCTAGAATTTTAGGGTTTCCAACATAAAATTCTGACCTTATCTTTTACTATATCCTTACACGTATCACCACATTATAGCCAAGAAGGGCTTACCATTTTTTGAACAACTTTTCTTTCCCTACTTTCACCTCAACTATTTGCTTCTGCTATTTACCCAGCTTGTAAAACCCTACATCTTAACTTTTGAAGTCATTACTATTCATTAAACCTCAGTTCATTTGTTACCTGGTCTGTGACCCCAGCCAGAAGTGTTCTCTGTCCTCTCATCATCTGTAATTCCTGTGCATACCACTTAAACACTACTTTTCATGCAGTTTTCAGTTATTGCAAAATATTTTAGTTTCTACTAAATTTTAAATTCCTCAGTGATAGGGACCATATTTTTGTCATCTTTGTATAATTTCATAGTGCCAACACAATGCTTTTTCTGCAGTAAGCATGCAGCAAATATTTCCTGAACATTGTATTACATACCTATACTAAGTAGAAAGATAGGACCCTTAAAAGAAAATAATGTTTTGCCTTTTCTATAGGTTATTTTTAAAGGTTTATTTTTAAATGTTATTTTCTTAACTTCTAATGGGAATATTTTGTCTCATAGGTATGGAATGAATTGCCTTATTCAGTTTGAAGATTTTGCCAACATAAATGCATTTCGTCTCCTAAACAAGTATCAAAACCAGTATTGCACATTCAATGATGATATTCAAGGTAATGTAATAAATTTTCACTGCATATGGATTAAGAACATGTCTAATGGATGCCAGAGGGGAGGAGGTGGGAGGATGGGTTAAAAAGGTGAATGGGAATAAGAGGTATAAACTCCCAGTTATGAAATAAATAAGTCATGTGAATGTAAGGCTCAGCACAGGGAATATAGTCAATAATAATAATTTCTATGGTGACAGATGGTTGCTAGATTTATAGTGGTGATTATATCATAAGGTATGGAATGTGGAATCACTGTTGTACACCTGAAACTAATATAATATTGTATGCCAACTATACTTTAATAAAAATTTTAAAAATAAGGGTATGTCCTGAAATTAGTTCATAATTTTATAATGATTCAAATTCGATAAGTATATACTAGAAATCTATTAAATGCCAAGAATTATGCTTGATGATTTTTCTAATTTACTTTCATATACTTGAGAAAAATACTCTGTGACTCTACGGTCTCATATAATTCATGAGTTAGAGAATGAACTCTTTGAAATCTAATAAAATCCCCAGTGATCATGGCTAACCAAAGAATGAAATGTATGAAAATAAATTGTTCATTGTTTAAACACAAGAGTGTATGTACTTTTCTCTTCAGCCTTCATCTCAATCAGCCATGATTTCTAAGCCTCACCCCAACAAAAGCTGCCTTTATATATATATATATATATATATATATATATATATATATATATATATATATATATATAGTACTGCTTTTTATTCTTTGTCTTTGATTATAGATGCTTGGCTCCTGCTTTTGTCTCCATTACCTGTTGTTGTCGTTGTTGTAGTTGTTTTTCTCTTTAAGCCTATCTTTTTCAACACTCTCTAGATTCACACCCACCCGAGCACCCCACCCCCAAATCTAAGACCTTGCTGTGAAAGTCTTACTGGTCTTGTAACATTAAGGGCAGGTCGAGGGAAAAAGCACAGGCAAAGATCCTAAGGAAGAAGATCATAACAAGTTTCAGCAGCCTGAAAGAAGATCACAGATGCCTTCCATTTCACTAATTCCAGGGGTCATTTTTCAGTGTTGATCTTACTTGAATTCTCAGCAGCATTAACATTGTTGACCTCACCCTCCTTCCTGAAATGCTCTCTTCTATTGACTTCTTGTCACAGCACTTTGCTGACTTTCTTCCTATGTCTTTGGATGTTCACTTTTTTTTTTAGGTTCATCCTTTTCTGATTAGCTATTGAATGACAGAACACTTCAATACTAAGTCCCAGGCCCTTTGTTTTATTATGTCTTCATAGGCATACATTCCAAGGCAGAACATTCCATTAGCAGATTTATATTTCTAGCCCAGATGTCTTTGAATTCCAGTCCATATACCCATGTGGTTATTTAAAATCTACTCTCGGATATCTCAAAGTTGTCTCACACGCAACCTCCCTAAAATCAGACTCTTTTATTTCCTCACCAAACCTGATCTCCTTCCAGTCTTCTCCTTCTCAGTGAATTCCTGATATCTTTCTGTTCTGCATCTCTCCCTACCAAACACAGTTTATCACTAAATCCTCCTGATTGTCTACTGCAATCTGCCTCTTTCATCAATTTCTCTCCATTACCCTAACGTAAGTTACTATCATCTCTCCTAAAGAATGGATATTTTCCTAAGAAATCTTTCCACACTTCCTTTTGCTTCCCTTTCTTATATATTCTCTGCGTGGTATCTCTATAGTTTGCAAGATACAGAACTAGGTGCTGAGGATTTAGTGGCGAACAAGCCAAAGTTTTCTTTCTGCTGATATCCGGTCATATCATCCCTTCCTTAGAGTACTTGAATGGTTTTCCACTGCACTTAGGATAAAGATGAAAATCGTGAAAGTGGCCCAAAATGCATGGTGTGATCCCTCCCTCCCTCTCCAGCCTCATTATTTTTGCCATTCCAGCCACAACATCCTTTTTCAGATCCAAAAATGAGCCAGTCTTCCTCCTATTGCAGTGTCTAGCCAAATGCTGATTCCTCTTCCTAGAAGACTCTTTCCTTTCCTCTTTAAATCGCATCTAAATCTTGGCATTCCTCAGAAAAGTTTTCTGCATCCTGGTGTCTAGGGCAAATCCACCTATCACAGGCTCTCATAGCCTTCTTTATTTTCCCTGGTGGCACTTAACGGTAGCAGTTTTATATATACAGTAATTTTAAAAATTAAAATTCCCTCTCCACTAAATTTTAAGCTCTGTGAAGGGCAAGGAACATGCCTGCTTTGCTCATCACTATATCCCTTGTCGTTGACATGGTGCCTGGCCCATGGAAGGTACTTAATGTTGATAGAATGAATGTAGTATGTCTGAAGCAGGGCTTGGCAAACTACAGTCTGTGGGCCAAATCCAGCTCATTGTCTATTTTTGTCAAGTTTTAGTGCAATACAGCTATGCACATTTGTTTATGTATTGTTTGTGATTGGTTTTCTGCTTCAACAGCAGAGTTAAGTCTGGGACAGACACAAACGGTAAAATACTTATCTGGCCATTTACAGAAAGAGTTTGCCAACCTCTAGTCTAAAGGATTGGTGGGAGTTGAACCTAAGGAGTCAGGCTGACTAAGGTAGGTTTGCATTTTGGAGAGGTCACTCACATTGTGTTTAGTGTAGAGCTGTTGCTGTAATTCAGATACATGATGATGGTGCCTTTTTCTCAGAAAATGCCAGTGAAGATAGAGGGAAATCAGAGGGATGACTGGGTGTTGATGATGAGGGTGAGGCAAAGAGCCCAGGATGGAGCCTAGGTGTTTGCCTTGAAGACCTGGTACAATGACAGCTCAGCAACTGAGAGAGAGAGAAATGTGAGACATTATAACATGTAGATGTTAAGATCATGGACTCTGGAGTCAGACTGATTTTCTTTGCCCTTTACTAGGTGGACTTTGATCTATTTATTTAACCTCTCTGACTTTTGGTTATCTTATCCATGGTGGAAAGTTATATAATAACCTCTATTTTTTTTCTTTGAAACAAGAGATAGGGTCAGAAGATTGATGAGAATAAAGGAGGTCTGAAACGATTGCTGTAGAGAACTAGAGAGCCAACTGACTAGGAAATACAAAAGGATTCAGTAATCCTGGGTGCTGAGGATTCAGTTGAAGTTGAGTACCACGAATATATTCTGACACCAAGCCGAGCAGCTTGTGCGCAAGAGTTTAGGAATAGGCAAGGCTGAGTCGGTCAGTTGTATTTCTCTCTTAGGGATGTTTTACTGTATTTGTGCAAAGAAAGGACAGTGGGATAAAAGCTAAGGTTAAAGTAACCATCATAGAAATAAGCAGGGAAGGGAGGGACGTGAAGGGGGAAGGAAGTGAAGATACAAGGACAGGGAGATTGGGCATATAACCTACATATTCCCATGAAGTTAAATATTAGGTATAATGAGGGTTATTAAAAAAGAAATGGAAAGGCAGGAGATTATAGACCATGAATGTGGTATTCCAGTGTCATACTTCCAAGACGGATTAGCTGAGTGATGGTAAACATCAAGATGAAATTTAGGAGGAAGGTAGCCAAAGTGGAATAAGTGGAATAAGATGAATGCCATTGGAAATGAGGTAATTCAAGGAAAATTTAAATGTGAGATGGGGATGATAATGTTTCTCTCATAGAGTTTACATTGAGGACAAAATTATTATTTGTGAAAAATATACAAAATTATTATTTGTGAAAGTATATTGACTGAAATATACTTTATAAATATAATTTTTAAAATTCACTATTTTTAAGTTCTTTAGTATGACATAGCTATGTAAATATAATGTGATTAAAATAATGAATCTATATCTCAAGGCGCACTAATTGATCAAATCTTTCTTTTCCCCAAATCCTTTGAGATGTTAATTACATTGTTACATTAGTCTCATTTTTATGACAAAGATGCATACATAATTTCAACTTTCTTTTCTTTTGTGCATTAAATTTCTCTTTAAATATTTGTCCATAAGAAATGAATGTTTGGAAGAACTTGGAAAGGAAATCAAAATAATTTAATTTTAATGTGCTATAACCCTAACTTGAAGACACAATCAATGCGTAATGATAGAGAGTGTCCATGATGCTGCAAACAGGCTTTGTAGATCAGTGTCTCAAAGTCACTTATCCATTCACTTTGCAGTAGTCTCTAAAATAGCCACCACTTAACTGTTGAACAAACCTATACTATTCTTTTAAAAATATTCCATATCTTTTTTGATTTTTGTGTGTCCCACAGAAATGTCCAGATAGAAGTTAAAGCCCAGTAGTACATAATTTTGAATCATTATGCAGAAATAATAGGTATCAAAGTTTACTTTAAGAAAAAGAATGCTAAATCCTGATCATCAGAAAATGAGCAATTAGGAATTAGGGTCAGAATTCCTATTAACTAAGGTCAATAATTTAGAGGTCAAGGCCTGAGCTTAATCAGAATTAAAGAGAGGAGCACAGGAAATCTGAGGCTGATGCCAAGCCACGGCCAAGAGTACTACTGCATGTGGAGAGTCCCTGAGGGTCACCGATGGAGGCATTAAATAACTAGTTTTTCATTCCAACTAATCTGTCCTAAAATAATAATCTGCACACATATTGTCGGCCTATTTCATGTAAGAGTTTTAGAGAATTCCTGCCTTAGCCAACAACAAAGAAAGATTTGAGAAAAATGGGTCTAATCTCTGACTAAAGAAAACTTTTGGCAAATTATTAGGATTCTGACTAGAAATGACCAAACCATTTTGTGCATTTTGTGCGAAAATAGTGTCCTTAGTGACACATTTTCCCCATATGTTTCTGTTTTATCTTTTTAACCTTATGTTTTTACCATTTTGCCCACAAATGTAATACTTTCCGCAGTGTGGGCATAAGAGTTGCATTCTGGTGCCAACGAAAATAATTATGTAACTATTACAGCTTTACCATGTAAATAAATGTTTTTTACACTGGACTCTTGGAGAAACTTTTTTTGTTAACAGATATGTTATTTAAAGATATTATTTTATGAAAAGTATTTGATTTTAAAAAATACTTAAAATTCTACTATATTAGTTATAGTTAAGATTTTTAAAATAATCTTAATTGATAGAGTTTTGGTTCAAAATTTATTTCGACCTTAATGTATTCTAATTACAAATTATTTTTAACTGGAAAAATGTGCAAGTTAAATCTTTTAAGAAATTAGACATTTACTTAGGTAATCTGGAGACCATCAGAATTTAGCAAATTCACTAAAAAAATAGGTCTCATCCTCTGGTCATTTAAAATCACCTACAAAAAGAAATTTTTTCTTCTCACAATAGTGTCTCTGGCTATTCTCTAACATGACATTCTAAATATTTTACATAGAAATTTTAGCCATAATAAACTAGTTTGATTGTTAAAATGTTTTAAAAGTAAGATAAATGTAGCCTAATCTTACATGAAATGCTTTGATAATTAAAGAGATCGAAACCAGACACAGTAAAACTGTTCACAAAAGAATGAATACCATTGGCCAGAAAACATATTTTAAAATTTAATCACGCCACTAAGTTTTGAAAAGCATGTTAAATAGCCGATGAGAAATTGACTTGTTTTCTGTCCAGCCGGCAATATTTTTATTATAATCCCAACTGATAATGATGCTTTAAGAAAATGAGCTCTATCATACACTGATAGTGGAAATGCAAATTGCTACAACTCTTGGGGAGGTAGTATGTGTTAAAAATCTTAAAAACATCCAGATCTTTGATTCAATAATTCTGTTTTTAGAAATTTATCCTGAACAAATAAAAGTATTTGTTTGAGAAATTTATCTTGAACAAATAAAGGTATTTGTAAAGGCAAAACAAATGTACAGGGTATTTATTAATTTATTTTAAATATTTGGTTTTTTAATTGAGATATAATTGACATGTGACGTTGTATTGGTTTTAGGTACAACATAATGATTTGATATATTGCAAAATGAATACCACAGTATGTTTAGTTAACATCCATCACTATATATAGTTAGAATTTTTTTCTTGTGACGAGAAGTTTCAAGATATATTCTCTTAAAACTTTCAAATATACAATACAGTATTGTTAACTTTAGTCACCATGCTGTAAATTATATCCCCAAGACTTACCTATTTGTCTTATAACTGGAAGTTTGTACTTTTTTACTCCTTTCACCCTTTTTTCCCAGTCCTTCCACCCTGCCTCTGGCGACCACCAATCTGTTCTCTGAATCCCTGAGTTTGGTTTTTTTGTTTTTGTTTTAGATTCCACATATAAGTGAGATCATACAGTATTTGTATTTCTCTGTCTGACTTATTTCACTCAGCATATGCTCTCAGTGTTCATCCCTGTTGTTACAAAAGATAGGATTTACTTCTTTTTATGGCTGAATAATATTCCAGTGTGTGTGTGTGTGTGTGTGTGTGTGTGTGTGTGTGTGTGTGTGAGAGAGAGAGAGAGAGAGAGAGAGAGAGAGAGAGAGAGAATGAGATATCACATTTTCTTTATCCATTCATCCATCGGTGGACACTTAGATTGTTTCCACATATGGCAATTGTAAATAATGCTGCAATTAGCATGGGGATGACAGATATTTTTTTGAGATAGTGATTTCATTAGATACCCAGAAGTGGAATTGTTGGATCATAAGGTAGTTCTATTTTAAAATTTTTGAGGAACATCCATATTGTTTTCCTTAGTGGCTCTACCAATTTACATTCCCACTAACAACAATACAAAAGTATTTCCTTTCCTCCACATCCACACCAACACTTGTTATTTCTTTTCTTGTTGATAGTAGCCATTCTAACAGGTGTAAGGTCATATCTCATTGTGGTTTTGATTTGCATTTCCCTGCTAATTAGTGTCATCGAGCACCTTTTTATGTACCTGTTGGCCGTTTATATGTCTTTGTTTTTTTTAATTAAAGTTTATTGGGGTGACAGTTGTTAGTAAAGTTACATAGGTTTCAGGTGTACAATTCTATAATACATCATCTATATATCACATTGTATGTTCACCACACAGAGTCAGTTCTCCTTCAATCACCATATATTTGACCCCCTTTACCCTCTTCTATACACCCTGCTTCCCCCCTTACCCTCTGGTAAACTATTGTCTGTGTCTATGAGTTTTTGTTTCTTCATTTGGTTGTCTTGTTCCTCTGTTGTTTTCAGTTTTATATCTTCTTGAACAAATTTTTGTTCAGATAAAGATATTTATTGTAATGTTATTTTTGATTGCAAAAATCAGAAGACTTCTAAATATTGAAAACTAGAGATTTGCTTAAATAAGTTATCACATGTATAATATGGAATATTATAATTGTACAAAATATTTTAAAATATACTATTGACTTGATACGATAGTCATAAGATATTTTTAAGTGATAAATGTATGTTAAAATAGTAAGCATATATAGTAAGATATTTTTTATGACTTAAAATTGTCTTGAATTTGCATGTGTCAGGTTTATACATCAATGATTGCAGTGACCTCCTAATATGTCTACATACCACCAGCATCAAAACTCAAATCCATTCCCCACACTGCTCTCTGAATTTAGAACCATGCAGCAACCATGTGTTAACCTATAATAAATTATAATTATATATATAAATATATAAATATATATATGTATATATAGTTACTATGAATATGTAGTAGAAGGCCCTACATGATCTCATCCCTACACTTCTCTAGCCTCATATCACTTCACATGCTAATAAGTTGTGTTTGCTTCAGTATCATTGTAATACCTACAGTTCTACATATGGTCAATGTTCCCTCTCCATTTATATGTACTTTGGGAGGCTTGGTATACAAATGGAGCTTGTTTTCTAACTCTTGACCATAAGGTGACTTGCTTGAGCCTATTCCTTAAGAAATCCTTCTTGTCAGTCCCTGGTTCTTTTCTCTTACATCTCTCAGGTTGCACAGAAAACATTTGCCAATATCTCTTCCAATATTAGCTTTCTGCTGGTATTCTTTCAGCCAAGTAGGAGGAGGATGGTGGTCTCCATATTGAGTATGTAAACTTTCATTTAATCTTCTTGTTTTCTAAAATGGCACCCTTGCACTCCATTATTCCTGGTGTCTTACGATTTTGCCTAGTGTCTTACAGTCCAGAGGCCCTCTCTAGAACATAAACTTCTAGGTGTTTCCTAAACCTCCAGAACGTGGGAGGGTACACTGCTTGCTAGGAGAGGAAAGTGGATCTGGGGTCTAACTCCTTAACAGATCTTTGACAAACCACCCGTTTTTTGCCTCTTCTTCACCCCCACTTGCAGAGGTTCTTGCTGCCTTTTGCACCTTTGCCTTTGGAGACTTTTGCTATATCAGTCTGATTGCTTCTTAGCATTCCCCATGGCTGGCCAAGAATTCAGCTTTTCACTTCTACTAAGTCAGTTGCCATTTGCCCATCTGCCTTCTAGCTTCTCAAATTTGATTGCTATCCTTTTCTCTTGATTTCCTTGATATATATATATATATATATATATATATATATATATATATATATATATATATAATCTCCTTTCTATTGTTTTAGTAGAGTTTGTTGGGGGAAGGAAAACTATGTTCAATCTCTCATTTTTAACAGTCATCCCTGCTTCCATGTCTTTGCACATGCTTTTCCTGTGTAATGTGTCCTCCTCTCTGAGACCCTGGGCCTCTCACATTAATCCTTCAATGCTGTGCTCAGGTAGTACGGACCCTGCGTGGCTTGGCCCCTGACTCCTCCTCCCCCTGCTTCTGGTCCTTGTACTGGACCTGATCTGTTTATTAGTAGCACATGAGGATTACAATTATTTGATTACTCATCAGTCTCCTTTACTATGTATATGTAGTAATTCTAATCAGATTTAACAAATTACTGCATTAGTAGAGATCATTCTTTGGTAAAAGATAAAAATGACACTTAATAACTCTAGCAAAAGCACAGCATAACTGGTGCCTTCTTTTAATGTTAAAGTTGTATTATACACACATACAAATAGAAGTTTCTAAAATTTTAAGAAAATTGATTCTCTTTAGTATCTTACTAACCATGTTAAGTACTTTAAGTACTAAGTACTCTTAAAAATACAGTGATAGTAAAAAGATAATCATTAATCTCTCTTTGTCTGATTTACTAAAAAGTTCATTTTCAGTCTCAAGTTATTTTGAAATAATTTATTGAAAAAACTCACATTTTGGTGAAGTATCAAATTGCCATGTTTATTCCTTTGACTATAATAAAGTTTAAATCAAGGTAGTCCCAGGAGATCAAACCAGGCCATGTGCAAGAATCAGGTTCAAGTTAACTTTCTGGTAGTGCTAAAAGTGCCATTGTGATTTTACTAATTCCACGAAGGGAAGTTTGTTTCATTATTCCCTTAGGAAATATAGAATATACATTTAAATATAAGGCTCTGATATCCAGTGTAGTTAGTGACTAACTTTGCCTTATTTGGGATAATATGCCTGAACTTAAAATATTTTGAGTTTTAATGCAAAATGACCTAGCATAGCATATAAAAATGAGTCGCTACATTATAGTTAGGAACTTTTGGAATATTTTATTTTATGCTCTCTATCCTTAAGTGCACAGTTCTATTTAAAATCAAAGCAATAATACAAATACAGTGATTGCTAAATATACTTCAACTTTGACGCTAATGATAGTTAAACTGGTTAAATCTTGCGGTACTGGTAGAATCTATGGAGACCCTTAAAATGATAGAATCTCAGAGTTGGATGGGAGCTTAGAATCCCTCAAATCCAAACCTCTGTCCAACTTACTTCAAAACATAGAGATAGGTTGAGTACTATTTGTGAATAACTAGTTATTTAGTGAACTGTATTAAAATTTCTCTAGTAAAAATTCTATTTTCATCTATTTAACAGCTCTAGTGAATATTTGTCAATGTATGAAACAAGTATGATTCTAATCCTGTCATGGTATCTCTCCTAGATAGATCAGCCATATTTTTAAACAGGCTTCCATTTTAAAATATTCTGTAGAAGAGTGGCCTTCGCATAATGTACAAGTTACCACAGTTTATAATTTTTTTGCAATGGTGACTCAAAATTGCAAGCATTTTATTTTTGTGATCCATATTTTGTTCCTAAAAGAAAAACATTCAAGAGACATACAGGTCTACAATTATTATAATTATCATTTTTTGTGATCTTATTTATGATCACAAAATTCTATAAGAAAGAAAAAAGCGAAAGATTGAAAAGAACAAATATACTAATGGTGAAATATTTAATATGTCTTTGGTACTTGGCATGAATAACACTTCCTCATGTGTCATTCATCAAACCTATTCTAATCTATGTTGTTGTGTTTTGATTTTTTTTTTTTTAATCCAAGTATAGGTGTTTAAAGTTAGGCTTTATTACCCAGCTAAGTGATCTAGGAATCATTATAGGTAGAATGTTACTTTAAAGGAGTGAAATATAGACACAGCTGGAAAGTAGTACCAGAGCTGCAAAGTTTTATTTCACACGTGAACCATAAAGAAGTTAGCTATGTAATTATGTTCAAAGCAAATAAAACCACTCTATGATCTGTGAAAGCTTAGATGGCAAAGTAATAAAATTAGAACTGGTGAAATTTCTATGATCATGAGGAAAACTCAGTTTTTATCCTAAATAAATTATACATTAATTTTGTCCAGCACCTCTGGGATCCACCAATGATTATCATAGGTAGGAAGCTAATTAAAGAATGCAATAACATCAGATTTCAATTGCTATTAACTGTCAATTTTTTTAGATTAAAACATTAAATTCCAAATGTATCAAAAATATCATTACCACCAAAACCATTATAAACAAGCACTTACTATGTGACTACTTTTTGTAGAAGGGATCAGTAATAGATTTCAGAGCCCCAAGAGTAATTAAGTGGAAGAATCTAAAGGCAGTTAGGACTCTTTTGTCTCATATGGTACGACTATTTCACAGATAAGGAAACTGATGTACAAAATAATTTTTCTAAATTAATTCAGCTAGTAAACAGGTTGAGCTAGAATCCACATGAGAATCCAAACACTCATTTCATCACCAAATTAAGTCACAGAATATTCTTTTTGAAAAGTTTCCAGAATATAGTGAATTACTGTTGTCAATATAGCCTGAGAGTTTCATCTCAAAGGCAAGCATGGGATCAGACAACCACAGGTTCCCTTTTTGTACCAGTTAACCTGTTGTATGATGATTTCAAGATGTGTGTAAGGATTTGAGGCTTGGAATTTGGCAGATCTGTTTGGGGAGTAATCCCCAATAAGGATATTTATTACTTGTTTCAGGAACAGCATCTGTTGCAGTGGCTGGTATCCTTGCAGCTCTTCGAGTAACCAAGAACAAACTGTCGGATCAAACAGTACTATTCCAAGGAGCTGGAGAGGTACTTGCCTTATGTAATACTTATGTTTTCCTGAACTTGGGAACATAGAATTCATTTTAATTATTCATTAATTTGAAGTTTGAGGTATTCTTTAAAATTTTGAGTTTACTGTAACTATAGGTTTTATTGAAAGATTCACAAATTAATTATAGAATCATTGATTTTTCATGTAAGACTTTAGTATATAGATATAGAGAAATTTTTCAGTTTTAAATTTGTAAGATTATCAAATTGTGCCATAGGTGTTTTTTTTTATCATATTTAAGGTGCCATGCAATAATAAAAACGTTTCCAATGTATGCTTATGTATCAAAGCCTTTAATAAATATTTAAGCATTATATCTGATGCCAATTTTTGTATCCTCCAGTGTCACATACAGAAGTTTTCTTAATTTGACTCACCATTCAATGTGCACATATATAATTATATACAAGTTTTTAAGAAAAAAATATTTTGAATTAGAGAATCATTGTGCATTATAACACACAAAAGAACCAAAACATTTGGTATTATTGGAAAGAGATAGCAGCAAGACAATATTATGCTGTTTTCTGTTATTTTTTTAAGTTAATCATTTGAAAGAAAAAAACTAGACTCCAGTAATAATTCTCCCCCAGTATAGAAATTAAAATGTAAACTGAGTTGAGCTTCACGTGAGAAAACTGCCAAAATCTGTTTAGAATTGTACAGTATGACAAATGGAGAGATAGTCTGTGGCTATCTGTATTTTAAGAAGCTTTAAATTTTCATATTTAATATGATTATGAATAAATATATTACACTAGTCAAAATTGTGTATATTGTGTTGGTTTTGACTTTCCTCATTCTTAAAATAAAACAAAATACATGAAGCTAGAACTTACATACGAAGATTATAGACGTGAAAGTATTCAGAATGTAAATCACAAATTCATTTTCATGTTGAAATAAAAATCAAGGCTAAATAATAGTTCATTAAAATTTGAATTTTTTATTTCTGTGGATTGTTACATGCTGTACTTAATTTTAGTAAATTTCATTGAATTTCCAAAGGATTTTGTTGAATGGCATTGGTCAGTTCTTGATATGCAGTAGAGTGGAAGTATTCATGGTTGGATGATTGAAAACTGGCACTCATTTGTTCTTGATAAGGTTTTGGAAATTCATAGATTATGACAAAGTTTATAAAATACCAAAGAAGTTCATTACTTTAATCTTGCAAGAAATTTCACAGCACTTTCTTTGTCCAAATTGAGAGTAAGTAAATGCTTAGGAACACCGATTTTATGCATTGCATTTTGTTGCCTAATTGGTCAAGTTCCCATCCAAATGACCAGGCTTCAGTTTTCAAATTCAATTAGAGAAGCTTGAACTAGCAATAAACAATATAGTCCAATAATTAAGGTTGACCAGTTCATTATTTTAAATTTAATATTGTCTTGTTGGAGCAAGTCTTAATTGTATTAATAGGATTAAAGCTACTGGCAATCAAAGATATCACTGGTTTATCTGTGGCTAATAGGAAGCCACATAATAGTGGTTCTGTTGTAATACGAAGAGTAAATAAGTCATTTAGCTTGACCCAAATATGACAAAAATGCTTTTCTCCCAGTGTAAATGAATGACTATAGCTCTTTAGGTCAGTAGACAGGGCCATTTTATACTTCCTTATTAACAAAGGCAAAATGGGATAAATGTAACTCTTGATAAGATATTATGTGGAAAAACTTTAAAAAGTGTTTTTTATAACCTCTTTCTCAGGCTGCTTTAGGGATTGCACACCTGATTGTTATGGCCATGGAAAAAGAAGGTTTACCAAAGGAGAAAGCTGTAAAAAAGATATGGTTGGTTGACTCAAAAGGATTGATAGTTAAGGTAAGGATTTGTCATTTTAACCAGAATAAAAATCAGTATGTCATTCTGGATGTCCATCACAAACACTACTATTTCCACCTACCCTTCCCCCAACATTGTATGGAAAGAGTAGCCATTATATATAAATGACCATGTCGTACAGTAATACTGATACTCTTCTGAATAAAGAAGAAAACTGTGGCTCAGCTATAGAATCCATGTGTGATGTGAGTAGGCTCCTTACCACTGTATGGGTTGTCAGTCCACTTGAATTAGTTTAGTTTCCAATTGAGGCAATTTGATAATGATGCAGATGAAACACCTCAGTATAGCTCCTTTTTGAAAGGGCTATCTGTCAAATTGCACTCTAGCTAGAAAGAAAGGGGGAAAAAATGAAATAGCTTCTTTTACCTTTAGCTTTCTCTCCACCAAATTCTTGAGGGTTTGAATGGGAATTTCTGAGCAGGGCTTTAGTAAACGGCCTGTGTCAACATGAACTTACTTGAGGATCAGTATCCATGCTTTAATGGACATAACAGTACCAACTTCCTGGGGTTATTGTGAGAACGAAATAAGACTAGGTAAGTAGCCATGTTGCTATACAGTAGTAAGGCATTATTATTACTTCTGCTATCGGTGCACACCAGTCACTCTAACTTAAACTGCTAGAAAAAAAATACGTGTAACTCCTCTTTCCACATGAAGATGAATTTTAAAAATAACCAGTGATATGCAGTATCTGTGGGAATTTATTATAGAAACAAATGTGAATATGTGCAAACTTTCTGGAACACTGGTTTATGTGTATCTAGACCCTTTAAAAGTTTATGCTTCTCTGAATGATGATGAATGCCAACTACAATTTAATATATATATATAGTCATAGGATGTGGAGTACAGTCATAGGGAATAGAGTCAGTGGAATTATAACAGCTATATACAATGTCAGAGGGGTGATAGTTGGGGGAGTGAGGTTATCACTTTGTGAGGGGTGTAAATGTCTAACTATTACATTGTTTTGTTCACCTGGAACTGATAATAAAAAGAAATCTAAGCATTAAAAAAAAAAGTTTATGCTTCTGATCCAATAGTTTCCAATCTAAGAATCTATCCTATAGATATAGAGATGTCTACAGTGTTTTATATGTGAGGATGTTATCACAGCATTATTTATAATACCGATATGTTTTATCATACGTTAATTATAATAATGATATGTTATACTTACCTAAATAACATAATTGTGAAATAAATTTTGGGACAGCCATATGAGTGTAATATACAGGCTTAAAATGGTTTTCAAAGAACTATAAATAGCATCATAATATAATAATACGTGAAAAAAGGAAAACACCATCTTATACCGGTATATAACTGTTTTGTTAAAAAGTGAGTTAGATATAAAAGTCATAGAAGGAAATGTATCAAATACATATTACTTTAGAACTTTAAAAAAAATGTGGTGCCTTTCTGTATATTCCAAATTCTCCTTAGTAATTGTGTTCCTTTAAAGCCAGAAAAATGTTTGATTTTTAAAATTACTGTACATAGATTTTGCCTTAAATGAAGAAAAAGTATGTGTATAACGTTTTGTAGAAAATGTGTATCTATACAGCAGTGAAATAAGACAGAAAGCACTTTTACACCATCTTCTGAGAACCAAATATTTATCATTTTATTAACTTGCAATTTATTTTTTTACAATATGTAAAAAAACAAAGTTTCAATTTCTTGTCTTAAAAATTGCTATTGGGTGGTAAGATGGCTCAGTTGGTTAGAGTGTGAGTTCTCAACAGTAAGGTTGCCGGTTCAATTCCCACATGGGTTGGTGGGTTGTGCCCCCTGCAAGTAAAGGTTGAAAATAGCAACTGGACTTGGAGTTGAGCTGCGCCCTCCACAATTAGATTGAAGGACAATGACTTGGAGCTGATGGGCCCTGGAGAAACACACTGTTCTCCAATATCGAAAAAATAAATTGCTATTGCTTTGAAGAATCACTATAACTATAAAAAGTTGAATACAGTGGTCACATGGCAAATACTGTGGTCATGAAATAACATTTGCTAAATGACATCGCCTATGGGTTAGGCATTGTACTAGACTCCGGGAGACAATAAGGCCATTGATCTCAGAAGACTCACAGCCTACTGGGGAAAACTCAGACAAACAGGAGTTGCAATTCTATATGAAAATGTGATAGAAATATATCCTTGATGCCAGGGATGCACAGAGATGATACTTCCAATTTGACTGAAGAGAATAATAAGAATACTGAGGGAAGTTCTGAGACAGGGTATCTTTCAGCTAAGTTTGAAAGGAAGAATTAGGAGTTTATCTGGAGTCTCATCTTAAACTTCTTATATCCAAAACTGAGATAAAGGAGGGAGAGTGGCAAGTTCATACGACATCTTGATTGAAGCCAAATATCATATCTTTCATCTCTTTATATCTTCAAAGCGCTACAGTGTCTTGTACATAATGGACAATAAATATTTTGTTAATAAATACACTAATGAATGACCTTCTAGGCAGAAGAACAGTATTTACAAAAGAAAATATTTTGGTATAAGACACATTTACGATTAGGTTTGACAGGAAGCAGATGACAGGTGACAAAGGTGCTTCCAAATCCTGCAAATGAACAACTCAAGAAACTTATGCAGAGGAGGGCTGCCTCTTGTCACTCTGATGGCATTGTGGAGGATGGATTGAAATGAAGTGAAACTGAGAAAAGGAAACTCCATTACAAAACTGTTGCAATAATACGTATAAAAATTAATTGGTTCCTGAAATAAAACAATGACTATGGGGGTGAGTGAAAGAAGTTTGATTCAGTAGATATTTAGGATATAGGATTATTAGCATACGTAGTAACTGATTTAATATGAAGGGAGGAGTAGAATTGAGTAGAGGAAGGAATCTAGCAGGACTCTCCTTGAGTGTTTGGATAATTGATGTGTCCATTAATGCAGAAAAGGAATACAGAATAGATCAGTTTAAGGTAAAGATAATGACATCAATTTGGACATAGCAAGTTGAAGGTGTCGGTGGAGAACTCAGATGGAGATGTTCCGTTGGCATTGGAGATATGAGACTGAGGCTTGGGTTCTGGGCTCCTGGAGACAGAGAATTGGGGGTCATCAGCATATAAATAGTTGGAGCCATGGAAAAAGCTATGCAAATCATGCTGTGCTTAGGAATGTAATACATTCAAGAATTCAAAAAGAAAGTCTATGATTGTGGCTTTCTTTTGTGATTTCTAGTGACTTTTTTAATGTAAAATCTTCATTAAAATAGCATAGATTTTAGCATCTCAAATAATTTTAACATAGACTTACTGAACTGAGATTTCGAATTCCATGGATTGTAATACTTGCAATAACTGTGGAATTGCTGCCTAGACCTATCAGTCACTCTTACTTCATGTCTTTTACTTGCCAAAATAAAGAACTGCACATATTCTGCTTGCCAAGGTAAATTAAGTTACATTTTGAAGGTTGTTATGTATTTAATAGCTTGTGCACTATTTAATATGAAAAAACATATGAAGCTTCAATTAACTACTTTTTCTTTCATGTTTTTAAAGTTAAAATTATTATGTTGATTTTTGTTGCGGAACTAATAAATCTTAGAATAACCAGAAAATTAGTCTAATCTTCCTTTCAAATTTACATGATTTTTGTGTTTGTTATGCATTATCCTTAGTACTTTTACAACCTCTCCTGAGAACCAATAATAATTTTATTAATTTTATTAACTTGCAATGTAATTGTTTATAATATGTAAAAAATATCATAAAGTTTTAAATAAAAATTTTTATTAGTCAAACTCCTTCACTCTTTAACGACATAAAACCAAAAACTAAAAAGTTAACTGTAAGGTTAGCTCATTTATGGAGTTATATCATCATCAGACTAGATAAGTATTATTCTAACATGTTTTCTGTTTTTAGTTTTCATATTCAACATCACATCTATAGCATTTTGCATCATTTACCTCATTCATATGTATGATGGAATGAGTTTATGCTATAAATATCAATATTTTAAATAATTCATCAATATCAGTAAGGTTGATTGAAATTGATTATTTGATCTATGATAATACTTAGATATCTTAGTTTAGCATTTTATAGCAAGAAAAATTGACATCTGTTTAGCCAACTAATATTAATACATTTTAATGTAAACAAGCTGATATTTTGTTTAAAAGAAATCCTTCCAAAATAAAAATTAGAGGGAGAATAAATGCAGTAAAAAGGGATAAAAAAGGAACATTGCCAGCATGACTAGTATTTGTATTTCACAATGATTATTTGGAGCATTTCCAGAGAGGACAAGAAGCCACAAAACAAACCAATCCAGACTTAATGTATTCCTAAGTAAATACATTCTTGCATTTACTAATAAACCAAATCAATGCTAAGACGGAAAACTCAAAATAAAAAGTAGGGTATTAATAGATATGAAGGATTGACTTCATCTAACCCAGAATAAGACTATAGAATTTTGTTTTCAGTTTTATTTTGTTCTGTTTTAAATAATTGTTTTAAATTATTTTATTTTATTTTGCTTTATAGTTTAAATGGTTCCTGTGGAAAGAGATAGTGTGTAAAGGTATTTTATACAGTTTTAACAGTACAGTTATTTCCTTCCTGAGAGCTTAATCTTTAAGTCTAGGACTTGAAACTCCACATTGTATAGAAAAAGTTTTCCTTTCCTCTGGGATATTATCAGAGTTTCAGCCAGTGATGCTATCATCACCTTGAGTGATGGTTAATACATTTCATACACTGTGGTTTAAAAAAATTTTTAACTCCTAAGAGATTTTGAAGCTTGGTGAAAAGTATCTGGCTTGATTGACTTTTTTTCTCCCTCTTTCCCATTTCATATGGAGTATGATCAATGTATATGTATGTATTAAAAAGAGCAGAGACAAAAGATTGTGTACATGAATCTTTTAGACAGAAAATTTTGGATATTGATTTTTACCAATATGAAATTAAATATTGATGGAGTTAACACCTATTGTCTTAAACTAGGACCGTTCTGCACCCCCTGTGCTCTAACATGGAAAATACTTTTGTCATATCATTTATCTTCTTTTAATCTGTACTGAGATGTTGAAACACAGCTCTGAGCCCTTTAACAAGTGTACACACCTGCACTGCAAGTATTGTAGTGAAATGTTACTGACAGTGCACTAGGCAGGCCCTGTCTACAGATCCAAAGACGGGCTAGATCCAATTCTGATAAACTAATGATGTGACAACAAAAACAGTTCAGTAAAATGGGGACAGCTGTCCCAGCAGGCATGAATTCAAGGTAGGCATTTATGGAAGAGTTCTTCTAGTGCATGTGTGTAGGAAGGAATACATATTTATCAGTGGCAATCTGTCCTTAATTTTTTTATACCTGTTCTGGGTCATGGAATGCTAACCCCAAATCTTGACAATCTTTGCCACCTATTCTCCCCTACCCCAGCAGTTTTTTTTAAAAAAAGTTTTTATTTAAAACTTTGTGATATATTTTACATATTATAAACAATTATATTGCATATGTGCTTTTGAAAAAGGTAGTAATTCATTATGGTTGTACCTTCTATCCTGTACTAAGAATCAGCACAATATAAAGGGGAGAAGGGATTAATGAAATAATAACATTCAAAAAAATTCCCAGCTATCTATAATACATTTGGTGTAATTAGAGTCTCGTAAAAAAAGAAACATTATGGAATTTCTGAAATACGAAGTGCCCACAATCACTTTGCTAAAAGATAGCGAAAAGCATTTCAGGAAGGGATCCCGGAAAGGGAGAATGAAAGGAAAAGAAACCTTCTATGTCCATACCCAACTGAATCGATTGGCATAAAGAATATAGATTCCAAATTAGATTTTGAAAAAAGGAGAAAAATGAGCCATTGGTACATAAAACAGAAGTCCAAAGGTAAAGACAGTTGCCTTAGAGAGAAGATCACATTCCAGTCGTTTTTTACTGGAAACCAGATCATCACATCAACTTTAAAAATGGTATAGAAAATGCTTAGGAGACCTTTATTTTGTCTTTTGATTCTTCTGTTTTGGGCAACTAAAGCCCTTCTGTAATTGTAGTATTACCATTTCATGATTCCTGGCCTTCTTTCTGTATCCTCTCAGTGTTCCTAAGTAACCACCAAGAATCAAGCCTTTAGGGGTGAGGCTGTGGGTAATTTATGTTTTTTACTAGATGAATGTCTTCTGGCCAAGTTCTGGCTTCAGTGGGTAGGAGCTGCCAGTGCTGTTACTATAGCTGAGAAAGTAATATGTTCATGATAAAAGTATATATCCTTTCCTTCCAGACAGCGTTTATCTATCTTCTTTATGATTCTCTTCTCATTCCAGGAAACTATGGGGGTTCAACCCACATTAAATATTTTTTATTATATCTCAGGTTGTCAGCCAAAACAGCAGTACTAGAAATCTGTGATTGTTAATTTACATCAGGGGTGTCCAAACTGCGGCCCTCGATCTATTTTTTATTGGCCCGCAGCAAATTCCAAAAAACACATTTAGTTTACTTAAATAAACCAGGTGAGGCAATAAGTACTTCACCTCGAGTGAGTGGCCCGGCTGTTTGTGTATTTTACTGAATACGGCCCTTGGTGAAAAACGTTGAAAAAAGTTTGGACACCCCTGATTTACATTATTCTGTAGCATTTTTTTGTTTAGAAGTCATGATTTTATACTTTTTAAAAAACATACCACGTATCGTTTTAAAGTGTATCTGGTAGATATCTGATAATTCCTTTAGGGCAGTGATTCTCAAAACTGGCTAATTGTTCTACTCACCTGGGAAGTTTAAAGAGAAACAGTTTCCAGGGCCTCATCCTGGAATTGAATTAGAATATCTGGAAGCAGGGCTCAAGAATCTATTTTTCCTCAGGCGAGTCTGATGCTCAGTCAGGTTTGGAAAGCACAGATCTGGCTCATTTTCATCACCAATCCAAACCATTTTCTAGATGGAGAAACCAACATCCATGCAAGTATCACAGAAATTGCCCAAGATCTTGAGTGAATGGAGAGCTATCCTGAGCCTTCGTCTGATGTTCTATCTCCAACATTTGTAGATGTCATATGTTTCTAACTAGGGAGCTTTTCTGTACTTTTCTGAACATCACTAAATGTTTTTAGAAGTAACATACATTTATTTGCTGTTAACTATTAGAATGCATTATGCTGCTACTTTTTTATTCATGTCCCTAGCTAATAAAACTTATCACAAACCTAATGATATATTGACAACAATCAACAGTTATAAGGACAACATTGTAAAATACATTTGCCCCTTGAAAAACTTGGGGATGAGGGGCACCTAACCCTGCTCCATCAAAAATCCACGTGTAGCTGTGTCTCCCTCCCAAATTGGTTGTCCCTTGATACCCATGGGGATTAGTGTCAGGAACACTGTGGATACCAAAATATACAAAGCTGAAGTCCCCTATATAAAATAGCCATAGAACAAAGCATGCAGTCAGCCCTTCATATTCGTGGACTCCCAACCAGGGATTGAATACAGTACAGGTATTTATTTAAAAATAAACAAACAAAAAACCGTATATAAGTGGAACCCGCTCAGTCCATACCCGTGTTGTTCCCGGGTAAACTGTTACGTTTAGAATTCTAAAAATTCGCTGTTTTGGATAACCTGGGACACTACTCAGGAAAACATTTTCAATCATTGAATTCAGAAAATGGGGATTATGTCTCTCTCCCTTTCAGATTGTTCAACATCTTTAAATTCATTTCATGTCATGAATTTGTAGGTCCAAATTCAATAAAAACAGACAACCTTCTTCTCTTATTGACATGCTCCTTGTAGCAGCAGTACAATTCATGTTGTACCTGGTGGCATTTGGTTATTTCAGCTGCTAATAGAATCATTTCTAAGACTTTTATGCTAGTTTTATTTTCTCATGGAGAGGCCACTTCTTGGTTTGGTATTCTAATGAAAATGAATAATTTACATTTATAGGATGATCATATGCAAATTTATTTTGAACTATGTACTAGAAGCATTTTGGATATACTCTTTTCATTGTCATGTGGTTTTTCGGTAGTCAAATAGTCAAGAACAGGGAACATCCAGATGCTTTCAGCAAGCCTTTCATGTAAGCTCCTAATTCTTCTATTTTATGCTGTGGGCCATGCTGTTTTACCATGGATTGCGTGGAATCTTATTGTTTGGTGAGCCCAAGCATGTTTGAAAATAAACAAATTAGTGGCATATTTTCCTCTTTAAACTAACTTTAGCATTTCCTATTCCTATTCTGTTAATATTCTTGAAAATCTTATAAATGTTCTTTTCTCTCACAATCCTTTCAGTGGGGTTTCTGCTTTCTATTTCAAAGTAAACCACTGGTAAAGGTTAATTAGAATATTTTACTGTTATTAAAGAAGAAACATGATACTAGAATGCATTAACACAACCTTAAAAGCAAGAGCTAGGTAGTATGGTAATTCCTTGACCATATTCAACATTGGTTATTCCTTAGATGGAGTTTAATTTTCAGTTCTGTGGTATTTAAAGGGTGACAGGAGACTCTGAGAGTTCAGAGTCAAGCCCCCTCATTGATTATTGGGAAGAAAGATGGGTTCAAGTAGAACAGATTAAAAGCACTGGGGTTCCTCATTTGGGAAAGGAGACAGTATGATGCAATATCTATTTTCAGATATACAGAAGATTATACAACTTTGTCAGTCATACAAAGTTGAATAAAAAAGTAATTGTATTAAATTACAGTAAGCAAGTTTGGTTGAAAATTTAAAAAATAATTTTAAATATAGAAAAATGCTAGAATTTACTACAAATCTTTGAAAATTGTATAGACACCTTTACTTGGTTTTAATAGTTTGGTCACTGGCCTTCCCGGAAGATAAGGACTTGTTATGGCAAAGTCTCCTCCTGATTGTGTCTGTGCTATTTTAAGATACCTAAAAGAAGAGTCTTCTAGCCAAAATATATATATTATTTAGATTGTAGGTTAAACTGTTGTACAAGGAGACCCCAAAATATGGTGACTTAAACAAGATAAATTTATTCCTTTGTCATCTAACGTTGTAGAGGTAGGCAGACCTAAGACCAGCACACATCTCCGGGTGCAAAATTCTCACTATCTCCCAGCAGCTAAGGAGAGAGGGGTGGAATGGGTTGGGGGAAGGTGCCTCCTTTGTTTCTAAACATACAACCCAGAAGTTGCATAAAACCCAGAAGCCCACTTTTTGGCCATTAGGTAATCTGAGTTGCATCACACTCCAGGCTGTAAAGAGGCTAAGAAATATAGTTTCCACCTGGGTAGTGATGTGGTTGGCTAAAACTGAGAAAACTTATTATTAAAAAGGAGAGAAAAAGGAAAAAAAATAAAAAAGAGAATGTACATGTAAAAATTTTTTAAGAGAGTAAATCTATGTTAAGTGTTTTTATCATTTTTTGAAAAAAGAGAGATTATTGATAGATAATTAGAATTCTCTGCCATAGCATAAAAAAGTTTTCACTATTTGGACGTAAAAGTAACGTGACATTTTCAGACTATACTGAATTTATTGAATTGCATTTGCATAATATTTACACTTTATCAGATGGAAAAACAAAAAGACCAATAGGCAAACAAACCCTGCGATATATTCAATCTTCCCTAAGAGATAAGCATTTTCTCAGCAGTCCTCAAGATTATATAACATTGCATTAGGATGACCCAAGCCAGTTTGGAGTAGGAGAATAATCATCCTGAGATCCTTTTTCTCTGTTAGAGAACCTAGCACACATTAGACAACTTCCCTCGTCTGTAAAAACATCCTGAAAAGAAAATCTCTAAACCTTTGAAGAAGTAAGCACCAGCCTGGACTTTGAGGAATAGTTCTTGTTAAACAAATCTGTATCAGCAAGGGAGCTGCTATTGCACCTCACTCGAGAATCAGTGTCTTGGCCATAAAAGGAAAGCAGCCCAATATGGTAGCTGTCATGATCATTGCTTAGCACCTACCTGTTGGTGGTGGACTAAAGACTGCCACATATGCCTGAAAAGGAAGGGAGGGAGGGAGGGAGGGAGGGAGGGAGGGGGGGAGGGAGGAAGGAAAGAGAAAGAAACAAGCAAAGGTGAGCATCACAAGCTTTCCAGAAGAGCTATATGGCCACCACTTCATGATGCACATTTCTCCTTCAAGGTCCTCTAAAGGTACATCAGCTTGGTGAGCACTATATTTAAAGCTGAAACCCTAGCTGCAAGAGAATCTGGGGAATGCAGTTTAGCTTTTTAGCCTCAAATGTACAGGAAATAATAGAAGCAATTTAGGGTCCTGTAGTGTTTGCCATGTAGGGCCTCAGGTAGATGTTAATCTGGTTCTTTGCCTTTACAACTGCAAGTGAATGTATGCATTTCTGAAGAGTAGCTATGAAGAGTACCAAAACTATGTCATGTTTAGTTTAGAATGCGGGAAGGTGAAAGTTATTATTCTCGGGAAATATGTCTCCCTGAGCCACTAGTTTATTTAGTGCTTGTAGAAATCTCATTGTTGTGAGAATGAAAATAGTTTAGCTTATACTACTTCTAGAAATAGTTCAGAAATAATTTAGATAGTTAAATGTTGTAATTATCATATAGTTCCAAATTCTTATTTCTATCCATGACCGGACTTTCTTCTTTCTAATAATGCAAGATTATTTTATTGCCAAATAACTAAGAAGTAATAAGGGCATTGAAGTAGCAGATGGATTGCAAAAGCATTCTTTTCATCAAATCATTTCAGGGAAAAGAACCTCTTATTCCCAAAGCAACAAATAGGAACAACACTGAGTAAAAACAAATGGTGAAATATATAATCAAAATTAAAACCACCCCCTGTATCACTCAGATATTGCTGTGTTATCAAAAGCAACAAAATCTCAGTGACATATAATGATAATTATGTATTTCTCTCACACTTATGGGTCAGATGGGGTAACACTAAGGATGCTGGCTAGGTGACTTTACTTATAGGTTGGGTCCAGGTCATTTTACAAGACTGTTGTCCTCCTTGGACCAGCAAGCTAGCCAGGTTATGCACTTCTAAAGGAATGACAAAGGCACAAGAGAGCAAACAGAAACACCAGTTCCTCTTAAGGCCTGAGTTTGAAACTGGCTCACTCTCATTTCAGTTCACATTTTATTGACCAAAGCAACACACATGTTCACATCCAAAAACAAGGGGTAGGAAAGTATACTCTGCCTCTTGTGAAAGGAACTGTAAAGTTACAATGCAAAAGACATTGACCCAGGAAAGGGATGATGAGGAAGCCTAAATTAAAGTCTAAATTATCAAAATATTTTGGGGAATTCTGTGGCACTCTAAATACCTCTGTTTTCTTATTTGTGACTAATAAATTATCATTAAGCCTAGCCACTTTTTACATGCTAGGATGTATAATTAATCTTTATGATTGAGATACATCAATGAAATAAATTTCCCAGCTGTGAGGTAAGAGAGGTGAGGATGGCATACCAGGTAGTTCTCCACACCGCAATTTGGTGAGAATTGTAAGATTTCAGTATTGTCATAGATTTTTAATATTATTATAAAGCAGTTTTTAAAGATATTACTTCATAAATACAAAAGAACTTTGAGAATATTTAGTGTTTACTCACAAGATCAGTCCAGCTTTACATCAACTATTTGTTGTTAGACCTATCACTAATTGTAAAATGGCTATGATAATAGATTTTATTGAACAATTTGGTGCTTCCTAATGAAAGTGGAAACTGAATTTATATGATTCTGTTGACTAATTTTTTTCTGTACTAAACATGGCGAACAAGAATATGGACTAAGAATATTTAACTTAATGTTACTAAAAACTAAAATGTTCTCTCCTGAAGTAAATATGAAACAGTAAGCTTCAAATATGATTCTGAGTGAATTAAATAAGATTTAAAAAAATTGAGATATAATTGACATATGGCATTATATTTGTTTCAGGTGTAGAACATAATGATTCAATCTTTGTATATATTGTGAAATGATCACCACAATAACTGTAGTTATCCATCACCACAGGTAGTTACACTTTTTTTCTTGTGATAAGAACGTTTGTTAATATTTACCCTCTTAACAACTTTCAAATGTACAATACAGTATTATTAACTATAGTTACCATGCTGTACATTATATCCCCTGGACTTATTTATTTTATAATTTGGAAGTTTATACTTTTTGACCCCCTTCACCCATTTTCTCCTCCCCCCATACCCCACCTCTGGCAAACATCAATTTGTTCTCTGTGTCTATGAGTTTGTTGTTTTTATATATTCCACATGTAAGTGAGGTCATATGGTATTTGTCTTTCTCTGACTTATTTCACTTAGCATAATACCCTCAAGGTCCGTGCATGTTGTCACAAATGGCAAGTTTTCTTATTTTTTATGGCTGAATAATGTTCAGTGATACATACATATATATGCATATATCTGTATCACATTTTCTTTGTCCATTCGTCCATCAGTGGACTCTTAGTTTCCTTCCATGTCTTGACTATTGTAAATAATGCTGCAATAAACGTGGGGGTGCACACGTCCTTTTTAATTAGTATTAAATAAGATTATTTTTCACAATGTCTCAGATGCAGTATATTTTGATTTGCAAGAAAGAAAAAGTGCAATAATAATCTTTTAGAACTTAGAAATGACTAATGGTGAATTCAATTTTTAGTAAGCTGTTTGCTATAATGTCATGCTCATAATAGAAAGTGGTAGTAGAGAAATAGCACTTTATAGCAAACTACAAGAAAATGCACCAAAATTACAAGTGCTGGAATTATTATTTCTTCTTCACAATAATTTGAATTACAACAACTAACATTGAGCTCTTGTTAAAAATTGGGTACAGTTCCAAGTGCTTTAGGTATATTATTTAATTTAATCCACAAACAAGCTGATGAGGTTGAAATTCTTGTCCTTATTTTACAGATGAAACATTACAAAGAGGTTTGTATGTTTCAAGTTATCTGTAATTCACATATATTGCTTTCAAAAACAGAAATAAAATGACAGTAACCTTTTTTAAGTAAGACAATTGTCTATCTTTATGATTAACAATTTGCAAACAATCTGTCATATACTATTTATAAAACTTTTTTTCCAGGGCTGTCCTGTGTCTGTTATTCAAAAGACTGAGTTCCAGTACCTGCCTTGGGCAAGTTGCTTAATATCTCAGAGCCTCTGTTTCCTCATGCAAAATGACTAATTATAATTGCCCTACTTTTCAAAATTGTTGAGGAGAATAAATTAAATATGTGAAAACCACTTAATAAGTCATAAAGTACCATTTAAAGTTAGGCAGGGATTTATTATATAATCAAAATCTTAAAAATTTGCAACTAGAATATTATAATTAGATGTTTCCTAGATAACACATGGCACATTCATAATCAAAACACCCCAAAAAACTTTAATAAAAAAAATAAAAATAAAAATATATAAAGCTAATACTTATTTAGAAAAATCAAACTATAATATAAATATGGCATCAAGTTCCATTCTTAGTTAATGGTGCATAATTTGGCAGTGCTGCTGCTGAAGCCAACTCTACATTCTAAGACACTGTTATAGTAACACAAATAATGTTTAGTAAACAATACCTTTACTTACATGGCATTTTGTATTACCATTTGTTAATGACAGTTTCTCAGAAAGATATGTAGAATTAGGATTTTTAATATTAAATAATAGTCAAGTAAAGAATTAATTTTATTCACTGTTATCTCTCCATTGTCTAGAACATTGTCTAAGGCATAAATATTTGTCAAAAGAATGAATGAAATTATACTCTGATAACTGGAGAAAGACTTTAAGAACAGCTGTAACACCAAACTGTTAAACATAAATACTGGTAATATGGGTAATATTTTGAAATTTCTTTGACTCACATATGTCTGGCTGATTTGTCATTTCTTCTTCTTTGCTTTACCTAGGGACGTGCTGCTTTAACAAAAGAGAAAGTGGAATTTGCCCATGAACATGAAGAAATGAAGAACCTAAAAGACATTGTTCGAGAAATAAAACCAACAGCTCTCATAGGTAAACTTCTCCATCCCATAAATCCTTCTGACCCCACTTTTGCCTGATTTGTTTTCTTACTCCTGATTTTTGAGGCATAATCTAGGCCTCCTGGAATTCTACCCTTTGGAACTAACGAACAAAATTGCTCATTCACTGAAGCAACAGTACCCCATAGACACCTAGATTTGTAAATTCATGGTGTCTTCTTAGTCTTACTGATCCTAGCTGAAGTGTGTGGCCCCCTCTGCTAACTCTGTCAACCTGTTTATTAATATCCTGCATATTCAGTAGTTTTCCAGGCTTGATTGCTCCAAATAGACAGTGGTTCTCAAATGGGTGTGATTTTGCACCCAAGAAAATATTTGGCAATGCCTGGAGACATTTTTGGTTGTCACAACTGAGAGGAGAGGGGGAGGTTAGGGTACTGACATCTCGTGAGTAGAGACTAGGGATGCTGCTCAACATCCTACAATGCACAGGAAAGCCCCCCACATCAAGGAATTATCCAACCCAAAATGTTAATAGTGCCCAGGTTGAGAAGCACTGCACTAGACTCTCCTTGAAGACAGGGACCATGTTTCACACATCTTTATATTGCTCATAGCACTTAACACAGTAGCTTTACACATTGCATGTGCACAGAAAAATGTTTGTGATGGTCAAGTTTAGTGTGGCTGAAAATAACTCAAAGTAAGTACTGAAACTTTATCTCTTATTTTTTGTGTACATAATGTCAGCCCTTCCATTGTATTATACTCCATTTCTAGAAGCTCCTGTGAAACAGATGACAATATTAAGAATAATGACAACCATAATAAAACACAAATACTTATTCCATGACAGGAACTGTAGTAGCCTTTATTGTCTTTTTATAAAATATGTTCTATCAGGAATCTTGCATTTTTTTCATTTCCATTATACAAATTGCTTTATTCTTCTGTTAAAATTCTTTCAATGTGTCATACTTCAATTTTAAATTGAATTGGATGATTGTCTTAAATGTAAGCAGTGGTTTATAAAACATAGTTATAGCCTTAGAGAATGAAATATCCTCAGAATTTTTTATAGAGAGATAATATGTATTCGACACATTTTAATTTCCTGTTATAGATGCCTGTAATCAAAATGCCTAGTGATTGGTCAACAACTCAATGTAGTATGAGTCAAAAGTTAAATCTGTGATTTTTTTTGATAGATAATTGTAGATTTGTAGCCCTAAAGATTGTTGGCATTAGCAAACTTACCTTTTTTGTCACTTTAATATAAATATTCTATATTTTGTCCAGAGTCTATTAGAAAATGACCTGGCATCTCATTGTTTTGGGGGCATGGGTTTCTTGGATTAATTAAGCAATGATAGTCCTACTCACTGTTTCTCATTTCTGCATTAGGAGTTGCTGCAATTGGTGGTGCATTCTCAGAACAAATTCTCAAAGATATGGCCGCCTTCAATGAACGGCCGATTATTTTTGCTTTGAGTAATCCAACCAGCAAAGCAGAATGTACTGCAGAGCAATGCTATAAACTAACTGAGGTAAAGCAAAATATAACTGATATTTTAATAATAGAATTTTGATTTAATATAGGGAAGCCTATGATATCGAAGGTGCTTACCAAACTTAACTTTTACAAATTATACAACCGAGATTGAGAGAAAAATGAGCAGTCAGAAGAGATAAGAACTATTTCCTATTCTAGAATGTTGTTGTAAAAATCCTCTTTTTCAGTAAAACAAAATAAACTCTGTAATGTTTTATTGATAATTTTCCTTAAGTGATTTGGAATTATCTAAGATTTAAACATAAAAGTTACAAAAGAGAAAGCTTGATTCTAGATGCTTATTAAAATAACTTGTAACTAGCTAGTCCCAAACATTGAAGCATACAGTATAAAAACCACAATCTTATTTTTGCTTTGCTAAATCCTGGGTTTGGATTTTGACGCCATGGGTGGAGCATTTGGGCAGCCATTTTGACATCCAGCCAGGATGGGATAGGAGTCCTCAAAGTTTCAATACTTTACTGTTTCCAAAAAATAACTTATTTATACCGTGTTTCCCAGAAAATAAGACCTAGCCAGACCATCAGCTCTAATAACTCTTTTGGAGCAAAAATTAATATAATATAATTTTTCCATATCTTATATTAAAATAAGACCAGGTCTGATATTATATAATTATATATTATAAGACTGGGTATAATATAATATAATATAATACCAGGTATAATATAATATAATATAATACTGGGCCTTATGTTAATTTTTGCTCCAACGGACGCATTAGAGCTGATGGTCTGGCTAGGTCTCATTTTCGGGGAAACACAGTACTATGTTTGTATTAATATGTATTTGACTGATATGTTGACAAGAGCTTTTTTTCCCTTCAAAGACTTGAAAATGTCATTACAATAAAATAGGGGTTGAGTCATATACACCTAATACTTATTTTGGAAATAAATCCAAAATAAACTAGAAAAGGTAAACATGACACAAAGTTATGTTACTGCACAAATCAGAACTTTATGGCTACACTTCTTTAATATTATACACTTATTATATGCTCATTACTAGAATTAATGAAATTTTGGCGAGGAACTACTCCATTGTTCATCTCTATTATTTGGGATGGCATCAATGTCCTCAATAATTTAAATTTTTATCTTATCTCTAGATTGGGGAATTTTCCCCATCAGTAGTCCTTAAATCCTTAAAGGAGGAAAAAAACCCTCTGAGCCATAATAAAATTTTAGCATGGTACGTTGAATGTAGTAGGCACATAATAAATAAATGTTGAAGTGATTGTTTTGCTTTGCTATATCTCAGTAGGCCTCAAGAGTTGATGGACTCATTTGTAAAAGACATAAACAAAATAAGCTAAATTTATATCTTTGTAATTTTAAGTTTGAATGCATCTGATATAAATGGCCTAAACTTTTTCTTGTGATCTTGCCTAATGTTCTGTGTTGTTATACATCAAATTGTAAGTCATTTTGAGGCTGAAAATGTAAACACTATTTCAGCCAAAAGATTACAGAACAGGAAAAGATCTACCTGTTGATGTGAGTCTCCATTGATGTAGGCACAAGGGAAAAGTCATGAGGAAAGGTTAAAAATACAAAAGAACACTGAACCACAAAAAAGTATAATTATGCCAAAGATGGTATAGTGAGATTTCCTTCTCCATATTGACAATTCATATATATGAGAGTATTTAATGCCATTCCTCCAAAAATATGATGATTATAGAATGATGGGCAGGAGTGGGAGTGAAGGAGAGGAGGGAGATAAACAAGCGTAAATACGATGTTGCAGGTCTCTTTCTCAAAGATAAATGATCAAACTATATATATGTATATATAATATATATCAAATAATAATTTAGTTACATTAGAAAGTTGCTTGTAATAAAACATTTCATCTGCTAAACAAAGCTGAAGGTATCAGACTTGTCTGAAAATAAAACCTAATTTTGTGTAAAACGTAAGTGTCTTATAGACACTTAGAAGAGAATTTTAATGTTCTTTCTCACCTATTTTTACCTTTTTTATATCCTGAATAAGGTTGAATCATATTATACAACTTTACCTTTATACAAAAGGTATACTATATTTGTTAGAAATGAATAAGTTAATATTATTAATATCATAATGGATTTACTCTAGATGTAAGAGGGATGAAAGTTATAACACAGACTATCACCATTTAAACTATTCTTTGGGGATTTGGTGCCTTAGAGTTTTCAAATGCATTTCTTAGACTGCGATGCCATATTTGTTGAGGGTTTCCTATTCCTATTTTAGAAGGAATGCTGTCCACTCTATCTCCACCTTCACCCTCACCCTCACAGATCACACAGATGCTTCCCTTTTGATCAGCAGTATGGAATCTAACAGGCCCCAGTTAGTGCCATCTTAAGGCATGTCATACACGAGATTCCTCAAAAACATTATGACAAAATATTAAGACTAGGAAAAAAATAAAGGCAGTTTTTGAAAATTATTGAAAATTTAATCTTATTTGCTAATCCCACTTGTTCTAATGAGTTTGTTTCCTATATGATTTTCCATATAATTATTTGCAATATAGAAATGTATAAATTTTTTCCCAGTGATTATGTTGAAATGTGTTGATCCCTAAACTGTAACCTAAAATGTCATTCTTTCCAATACTCTAATCTATTGTTTTTATTTTCAGAAGTCTATAATTGGAAGCCTATATGGAAATGGTTGATAGGCCTATAGGTTGGGCGGCTGCAGAGAATAGAGAGGTGGTCTTGGTGTATCCCGTGCTTTGTACACTCCTCGTAGAGAGGAAGACAGAGAACAGTCATAATCACCCATTGCAGAGCTTATTATATTATATACTGCCAGCATCATATTATAAAAGCTTGCCCGGACTTAGTAGGGAGTTAATAAAAAATTAGAGTTCTTCCTAAATACTCACATGGGGTAGTTCTGTTACAATACATTTGTTATATGTATCTTGCTTCTTTTTAAAACTGTGTGTCTGTGTTGTAGGGGCGTGCAGTTTTTGCCAGTGGCAGTCCTTTTGATCCAGTCACTCTTCCCAATGGACGGACCCTGTATCCTGGCCAAGGCAACAATTCCTATGTGTTTCCCGGAGTTGCTCTTGGTGTAGTGGCGTGTGGGCTGAGGCACATCACAGATAAGACTTTTCTCACTACTGCTGAGGTATCATAAAATAAGTTCGCCAGGGCTATAAAAGACCAAATTATCTCAGTGTAGGTTGTCGAATGTTTTATGTATCTATTAGATTGGTGCAAAAGTAATTGAGGTTTTTTGCAATTTTTTAATCCACAATTACTTTTGTACCAACCTAACAGCATCCTAGCTCACTTCCAAGGTGAGGTATAGCTGAAGAAGAGAAAATATTTCCCAGTGGAGAGTAAGGGGTGAGTAGCAGGTCTGTATTGAGTCACTAGTTAAAGATTGTTCTTCAGTAGCCAGCAAAGGAATTGGATTCTGATTTTTTAAGAAGAACCCTTTTTTTATTTTCACACTTCCAATCAAATTATGTGACAGTAACGAGACAATTAAAAATTTTGTTTCCAGTTCATAGGTTAAGTGGTAAACATTATATTTCTCCATGAAGAACTTTTCTAAATAATGGCATATTGAAGATTTAAAATGAAAGCCTGATTTAGTATAGTGAAGAACTGTTTATCATTTTCAGTTCAGTGTAGAAAACATAAAATACTCTAGTATTTTAAGCAGAAAGGAAATTAAAACAGAGAATTAGGTGTTTACAAGGTCATTAAGAGGACTTTGGGTTCTTAGTGTGGGCCTTTGGGAAAGATTCTCAGAACATCACATGACAGACCCATTAAGGAGACTCTGCTCAGCTACTGTTCTGACTATGGAAGATCTGAAATTTTACACTATTTGCAAGCTCACAAGTTAGCCTGCCACAGTTCCATAAATGCTGGCAAAAGACACAAACTCTCAGAGACAAAGGACTTCATTACTTATGGCACAAGAGGTAACATGAACTTCAGGTTCCCATCATTTCCCCTTGCTCCCCAAGTCTCAGGGGGATGGCACATGACTGGACGTGCATTTGTAAAATCATGAGCTTTTAATAATCAGGATATTCATTTGGTTGCTATCACCTTTGAAATTGATGCAATTCATGAATGAGAAATCTGAGTGAATTTCGTCTCTTAAAATTAAACCACTATTACAACATTATAATTGAACTGAACCAAATAATGGTTTAGTAATATTTAAATATTTCATAATGCAAACATGCTATTCTTTCTATTGTGAGGAGGAAGTGGACAAAGATTCCGGTGTTATTGATGTGATCTAAAGGAGTATATATAGTCCCAATGCTTAGTATTTGGCATCAGTCTGTGTGAACAGATGTCGTGTTCTGCTCCTTTCTTTTTTGTCACTGCATTAAAAACATGATGTCACTGCATTAAAAACTCTGATGTCTCAGAGTTTCTTTAACTCAAAAAATGTTTCTAAGTATATGTAGATGTCTAATTACTAAAAGAGCTTTTCACAGGTGTTACATTAAGGAAAATGTTACCATTTTATAGCGGACATATATCTTTTATTGCAGACATATGATAAGAAAAAATGATCTTTTACTCACAGTAGCCAGTGTTTTCTTTCCTAAATAACTCCAGCACCCTCTAGTGACAAATTTCAAAAAAAAAAAAAAAAATTCTTTCCATTTACTCTCCAGGAAAAGTAATACCAAAAAACTTTAAGAAAGAATAAGTATAACATATTAATGTCAGTAGTGTTAGTCTTGTCATAGGTAGTTATCTCTCCGGCTAAATTTTTGGCTTTTCCACTGGTTTTTCTCTTAGGCTTCAATACAATATTCCTGTTTTTCTTACCACTTTATTGTTTTCATTGTCTCATTTTCATGTCCCTTTTAATTATGAGCTTTTTTCTAGCATTCATGTTTGTTTGTTTTCTTCCTTTTTTTTCTTTTTCCTTTTCTTTCAGAGATCTCATCTATTCTCTTGTTTCCATTGTCTTATTTCTAAAAATGGCCAAATCTTTGTACCTCTGTTATCATCTTTACCATATCTCATTACCTAATGGATATTTCCACAGAAATGCCCTGATCTTTCCTTAAACACAAGATATATAAAACCATACTTTTCATCTTCTCTCACCCTCAATGTTTGCATTTCTGTTAGTGACACCCCCTTTCTAAACCTGCACCGAAGCTTAGAAGATGGACGTTCTTTTCATTCTTACCCATCCGAAAGCCTTCAAACTCACCATGCATACATACACATATGTAAGTGCTCTCTCTGTTATTTTGCTTGGAAAACTCTGAAAACTGTTACCCACCTCTCTAAGCTCAGGTCATTGCTTAAGTCCCACTTTGTCCTTGAATCCTTTTGTGATTACTCTGGCTCATCTTGATCTTTCTCCTTAGCCATGGCTGTCTTCATCAAACACATCGACATTCAATTTCATTCCTAGTTTATTATGCTCTTCATGTTTTAAACAATTAAGTGGTGCCTTATAATTAAATTGTAATTAATCTTTTTTTAAAAACAGAGTCTTCCATATACTTCTTTCACAATTCTAGTTGCACCTAGCATAATGCTAAAGCGCACAGCAGAAAAGTAGTAAATGCTTATTGAATTGACTTAAATAGAAGTAATCATATATCTTAGCAAGAAGAATAAATACCATACCGCAGACATTCACTGCTGGAGGGCCCCAAAAACAAGAAAGTCCGTTTTGTCTAGATCATATTTTGTAGTTAACAACAAAAGTAACATGTAGGAGATCTAGGTGAATTTTTTGTTCACTCCAAATTTAATAACTGTTAGGATTATTATAAAAATATTAGTTGGCTACCTTATGGAATCAGGACTCTCATGGATTGGCACCAATCCCAAAGACTATTTCTGGACATTTTAACATATTAGTTTACTAGCTTTTTGATTTAGGGGCAAGTTATGTAACCCATCAACTTCAAATTGTTTTCAGTGGTTTATCTAAGATTATATATGTATATTGCTCCTATCACTTTTGGCTCTCCTGGTCCTCTGGACCGTCTTCTGGACTTCTGATGAAAGCGCCCAACGCTCCCCTGGGTCAGCCCTCCTGGCCCCGCGTGGTTGCACGGCACCTTGGGAACAGACTCCTCCCCTTTTGCCACATCTGCGAGGCAAACCGTAGCTTCCTATCCCTCTGCCACTCCTCCTGAGTCTCCTGATTTGTGTCCTTTCTTTTCCCTCAACCCACCGCTTCCTGATTTCTCCCAGAGATGATCACAGTAGACAATAGCATCTGGAGGAAACTTTGATTCTTGAAGTGACTGGATAACTGAAAATCCTGCTACCATAACGTTTTCAAAATGGAACAGAGAGATTCTTTGAAAGCAACCTGAATGCAGTTAGAGAGAGATACCAATGGCATTTCAAAAGCAGCAAATAGTTTTGAGAGAATGAGCCAATACTCATCCATCTTCTGACTTTCCCCCGGTCTCTTTAAAATGATATTTGTGTTCTAGGGGAAAAAAACAATGATTTTGAATACCAGCAATGTGACAGCGGTGATAGGAGCAATATACATATAATCTCATATAAACCACTGAAAAAATTTGAAGTTGATGGGTTACATAACTTGCCTCCAAATAAAAAAGCTAATAAACTAATGTGTTGTAGAACTAGATCTGATCCCAAAAGCTATTTTACTTCTACTCTGCCATGCTGGCTGCCTATCTGTTCTTTTTAAAATGAAATAGCTAAGATTTATTGTACACTTATTTTCCCAGACAATGTGGTAAGTTCTTTACTGGCGTTTACTTCATTTAATCTTATGAATTAGGAACTGTTATTAGTCTTATATCACCAAAGAGAAAAGTAGACTTAGAAATCTGCCTTTCCCTGCCCCAACCCCTGCCTAAATATCCTTGTGCAGAGGTCCGCAGTCGCCCATAGGACTTAACCCAAACTCCTTAATTTGCACTGATAGTGCTCCAATCCTTATTTTTCTACACAGATCATCTGCTCCCCTAGATCAGGACGTTTGGGCTCACCGAGTCCGGTTCCTACATCTGTGTTTGGTCTGACTCTGGTTTCTTTCTGGAGTGCCCACCCTTTTCCTGTATGGAATTGACGTAAAGCTGGGCGTTAAACAAACAGGAAAAGGGTGGACACTATTCCTCTGGATTTCTTACCACTTATATTTCATCTTTAGACATGGCTGTCTTCTGTTTTAGTATTCTCGTTTTCTTCCTGCTTCTTGTTACCTCACTAAAGTATACATATCTCAAGGGCAGGAACTGCTTTTTAAATTTATTTGTAGTGTTACGTCTTTCATATTTGATGGTGGCAACAAAACAATATTTCAGAAATAATATCGCGATTAAAAAAAACCTAAAAGATATTAATGATACTGAAAAATAAGTATTTGATTATTCAAAATATATCAAACGAAGATGGTTTTCTATTTCCTCTCTGCTTCCACATTTCTATTAAATAAAGACCCAGCTTTGCAGACTGAATTAGACCCACCCCACTGAAAGACATTAATCAAAGTCTTAGAGCTGGAGGGAACTTCAAGGTTGCTGAGTCCATCTCTCTGCCCTCGTAGGTTCAGTAAATAATTTATGACTATTTTATTTATATACATATATGCATAGTATTTTATTGTTGAACCATTTGTGAGCAACTTACAGATATTATGCCTCTTTACCCCTGAATATTTCAGGACATTTCCTTATGTGATCAGTGTATCATTAGTAATTCAGAAACTTTACCATTGATGGAATACTATTATCTAATGTACAGTCCAAATTCAATGTTTGTCAATTATCCATCCATTTAAAAGACTTTAGAGCCTCTAGCCTAATCCTTTAATCTGCAAGACTATTTTAATCTTTGTGTTTCTTTTATGGCATTGAAATTTTTGAGAGTACAGACCAGTTGTTTTTTTACAATGTTCCTCAATTTGGGTTCATGTGATTGTTTCCTCGTGATTTAATTCAAGTATACGGTTTTGTTTGGAGCACTGCGTGCCTAATAATTGTACCCGTCTCAGTGCATCACGTCAAGGGGCACATGAGGTCAATTTACCTCATTTTTTTCAGCCACATTGTTGATGTATGATTGACATACAAGAAGCTGTAATCTTAATTATGTACTTGATGAGTTTGTTGATAAGTATATACCTGTGGAACCATCACCACAACCTATGCCATCAACAAATCTACTGGCTCCAAAATTTTTTTCTCATCCTCTTTATTATTAGTTTTTTGTTGTGGTGGTAAGAATGCTTAACATAAGATCTACCCTCTTAGTAAATTTTTAAGTATACACTCTTTGATTTAGAAATAAGGAATGGTTTGGGGGCAGCAAATGCTGCAGCTAGTTAGGTGATTCAGATAATCCAAAATCTCTGTAAAATTAAAATTCTGTTTGCAATGTGGCTCTGAAATCACTTTCTCAGCCTCCTGTGCAACCTTATGTGAGCTGGGAGTGATGGCATGATCTGTCTTGGATGCCTTCTGTCCTCAACTTTCAGGCTCCTTTTCCATCACTTCTGTTATCCTCCTCTCATGACCTTACTCCTCTTTCTCCAGCCCCTCTAGTGTATCAAATGTCAAGCTGCTAGCATCACATGGTACGGTAGAAAAGGAGCTGGATTAGGGAAAAAAACCAGATTCTGTTCCCATCTTTTTCACTAACTCTGTGATCCCACAAATCACCAAGCCTCTCTGGGCTCAGTTTTTCCATTGATAAAGGGGGGCATTAAATTAGATGGTCATGGGCAGCCAGTTAGTTCAATTGGTTAGAGCGCGGTGCTCTTAACGACAAGGTTGCTGGTTCTATCCCCACATTGGCCACTGTGAGCTGCCCCCTCCACAACTAGATTGAAAATAATGACTTGACTTGGAGCTGATGGGTCCTAGAAAAACACACTAAAAATAAATAAAAGTTAAAGAAAAATTAGATGGTCACATTAACGTGATCAGCTTTTTTTCATGACTGTGTATGTGACCATTCAGCTAGTTATTCTCATAACCACCACATTGTATGCTATAAAGTGTAAACCTTTTTGACTTTTTTTTTTTTTTTTTTAAGGTTATAGCTGAGCAAGTGTCAGATAAACACTTGGAAGAGGGCCGGCTTTATCCTCCTTTGAACACCATTAGAGATATTTCTCTGAAAATTGCAGCAAAGGTAAACCCATTCTAGTTCAACTTCATTGTTTTGCCTTCCTTCTGTTGTTAAGTGTGCATTTTTAGGTATTAAAATCCACTACCTGTATCAACTTATTTCAGAAGGCACAGTGCATCAGCAGAGCTTAGGAACTATGTTTGGTCCTGAGAAATGGAAGAATTGGGCTGAATCGTTACTTCCCCTATCATTCTTTTTCTCGCCCATAATATAACTAATTCATTAGGGTTTCCTTTGAGCTCGAGTTCTACCACTTCACCTTTTTTTAAATTAGTGTATTCCATATCACACTTATGAAAGTCACCAAAATAATGCGGATGTGGTAGGGTGACATTTAGACTTTGAACCCCTTGCCTTATCCATGTCTCATGGTGTTTGGCATCTTAAAGATCACAACTGACATTACTGGGAAGAAGGCAAAGCAATGAGGGCAAACAACTCAAAGCAGACAAGCTACTGAAGGAAGCAGCTATAACTACAATGAGAGTTATATTGACATTTTTGCAATACAATTGTATTAGTTTACGTGAGCTGCCATAACAAAATACCATAGACTGGGTGACTTAAAAAAGGAAATTTATTTCCTCCGTTCTGGAGGCTAGAAATCTAAGACTAAGGGGTAAGCAGATCTGATTCCTTTGGAGGCCTCTCTCCTTGGCTTACAGATGACTGCCTTCTCTCTGTGTCCCCGTGTGGTCTTTCCTCTGTACATGTGCATCCCTGTATGTCCAAATTTACCTTTGTGGTATGGACACCAGTCCACTTGGGTTCAGGTCTGCTCGAACAGCCTTATTTTAACTTTATTACTTATTAAAGACCCTATCTCCAAATACAGTCACTCTCTGAGGTACTGGGGTTAAGGCTTCAACATTTTGGGGTGACATAGTTTAGCCCATAATAGTAATTACGTTAGGGTTTATCAACCTCAGCACTATGCACATTTTGGCTGGATAGCTCTTTGTTATAGGGGCTGTTCTGGGCATTGTAGGATGTTTGCAGCATCCCTGGCCTTTTTCCATTAGATGCCAGTAACCTTTGCATGGTTATAACAACCAAAAATATTTCCAGACATCGCCAAGTGTTTCCTCAGAGGCAAAATTGTTCCTGGTTGAAAATCAAAGCTATTAACAAGTTTATCAAAACAACATCATTTTAGATTTATATGTCATTATTCATCTTGTTGATTGAGGGAAAATGCTTCAAAAACCAAGTAATTATCAAAAAAAAGTTAGATAATCGTCTTGGTTATTTATTTATGAAAGAATGAAAGAGTATGCTCATATTTTCTCCTAGTTTGTGTCTACTAATTTTTAACTAGTTTGAATTATTAATACACTGAACAGCATATTATTATGTTAAATTCATTTTGAAGATTTAAATGAAAAGGAGTTAGCATCTGATTAGAGGATAAAGTAAGGAAGCGAAGGACAGCAGGAGAGTACAAAAAGACTCAGATATTACACCTAGAATAATGAGTGAATCTGATCACATAGGAGTTGGGAAATCACGACTAAGACTCAATGTCAACGAGTAAGATGATATAAGTCAACTGAAAGTTTGAAGTATCAATGGTACATTCAAATGTACAATTTTAACAAGTAGATGGAAATGACTGAAACTTAAAGAGACACTAGATATAAAGATGTGGGAATCATCTACGTGTGGTAACAGATGAAGCTCTAGGAATAGTTGGGATTACAAGAGAGCAAGTATAGAAAGGAAAGGAAACTGAGGAGAGAACACAGTTTATTTTCTGTCTAGAAGACAGAAGAAAGAAGGCAGTTAAAAAGGACAGTAGTCATGCCTTTAAGAAGAGACTAAGAACTGAGCAGCATGTCAGAAATGAAAGAAAACAGTGTCAGGATGGGGGTAGAAGTTGTGATTAAAGGAATCAAAGCCTGGTGAGAAAAATTAGCCTGAATGATGACAACTTTTATTTATACTTAGGAAGTCATCAGGAAATTTATGAAAGCGTTTTTAATAGGCGACGTTAAGAAGCCTGAGGAGAATTAGGAAACATAAAATCTAAGCCACTCTTGCAGAGAGTTTGGGATTAACAAGGAGAGAGTGAAGATTTCACTGAGCCAGAGGCTCATTAATATTGTGTGTCCTGGGAGCAGGAAGAGGAATGAAATTCCACATAGTCTATGTCAGGAATAAAAAAATCTATTTTGTTATAAAAGTGGTATACTGATTGCAAATAGGCACAAGGGATCTTTTTGGTGTGATGAAAATATTCTGAAACTGGATGTGGTAACAGTTGCACAACTATGCAAACTTGAAAAATAATTCAATTGTACACTGAAAATGGTTGAATTGTGTGGTGAATGAACTGTACCACAAAAAAGCTGTCGAAAAAGTAATAATATCACATTATAGGCACTTTAGAAAATAGAGAAAAGGAAAATACCTAATATTCTACTTTTCTAACATTAGCATTATTATCATTTTGGTGTGTTTGCTTCCAGTCTTTTTTCATTTGTTTGCTTTCTTTTCTAACATCATTATAATAATGTATGGTGTATACATACTTTTGTTTCCTGATTTTTTCATAAACATTTCTCAGTAATACAGCACAGTCTTTATAATCTTAGTATTTCATAAATGCATAATTTTACATTGAGAAGAGAATACTTAATCATTTTAATATTCTTCAAAATCAGACTTATCCAAATAAGTCTATTGTACAGATACGTCCTTGATAAAAGGAGTTAAAGAGCACACATGCAGTAATTAATTTTGACAGAGGGCGAATCCATTTTTTTTCAAATATAGAGGAAGAGAGGATGTTTGATGATAAAGAGAATATAATTTAATTTGATGAAAAGGGAAATTGAGATCGTTTTCTCTAATTAGTTGGAATTTTCTTAGTAGAGTGATGAGAGTCAAATGGGGACTTGATAGGGAAAGGTGTGAAATTACCTTGTGGAAAATATGAGAGGAAGGGTGTTTTTTGTTTGTTTGTTTGTTTGTTTGTTTAAGGAAGATAGAAGCACAAAGTGCAAACACATAGGCCCAAGTAAAGTTAGACAAAGTGTTATATCGCAGGAGACAGCCATGAAGGAGAAAGTCAGCACTGAGGGTTCCCTGGACTGGGGATGACAATGGCGAGTATGGCGCAAACACACAGAAACGATATTCTGTGATACTGGGAAGGGGCACTGGAACTGCCTGTGGAGTCTTGCTGACTAGATGAGCTGGGTCAAGAGACCCTAGGATAAATAAAGAGATTTTGTAAGAGTCTGCGGTCAGAATAGGGATTGTTGGAACTACAAGGTGTCTGAGTTCAAATTTAGCAGGATATTAAGGTATTTAGTTCAAGTCGATTATCAGTTAGGTCATTGGAAGACTTTTATACTATTGTCTTCACTGAGAAATCCTGGTATGATCACCCTTGAATAAATCTCTGCTATTCATACTTTCCTTAGTTGCTGATATATTCGCCTCTTGCTATATGATTACGTTTTCATTTTATATTTTGTTTGCTGATGTGTGCTTTCATTACAATGCAACCTAATTTATTTGAAAACAGACAAGATATAAAGTATAAATTATGGTTTTAGAATAGATAAAACTTCTGACATGTGCTTACCATTACCTCTATTCATTAAAACAACTAATATTCTTTTCTTATTTCTAGATTGTGAAAGATGCATACCAAGAAAAGACAGCCACAGTTTATCCTGAACCCCCAAACAAAGAAGCGTTTGTTCGTTCTCAGATGTACAGCACTGATTATGACCAAGTTCTACCTGATTGTTATTCGTGGCCTGAAGAGGCCCAGAAAATACAGACCAAACTTGACCAGTAGCATAATAGCTGACATTTCTAGCTCCTTTAAGGAGATCTTGAAGTCTTTCATAATTTTTAAAGATTGGAATCTTTTATAATGATTCATAATATGCTAATTTAAGAAAATTTTACTTTAACAATCTGAGAATTTACAGAAGAATATTAATATGATTTAGGGTAAACATCACACTAGACAGTTTTGCTTCATTTACTTTCTTGTTGTTTATCGTTTCTATCTTATTTTGCCCAAGTTCTCTTTAAAAGGTATTATACCTACTACTGAGAACCTCATCAATTTTATGTAGGAACTAATTGGAAGCCACAAATAAGGAATAAATTGATATGATTAAATTAAAATCCATAATTCTTTTCTTGACCATTTTGTAAAAATCTACTGTTTTTTATAAAGACAGAAATGAATTGAGGCATAGATGAACTTTTGCTCAAAATAGAAACAACAGTTTGTTGCCTAGAGAAAAGTAACTTCTCAGGTTTTTTATTCCACTCCTAGATTATATTTGTTTTTTTCTTTTTCCATGTGCAACTGAATTCTAACATTTCTAAGAAAGATAATTGCTGTTTATAATGCCTTGTGCAGCCTTAGATTTTACTATTCTTTCCCCATTGGTACATCTTCTTATCTCCTTGGCCTCAGTCAGAACCCCGTGGAACAGCATCCTCCTTCCCCCTGACTAGGTGTCCTGTCCTTCAGTTCCATGTTGCTGTTGCTGGGCCTTTGCAGACTGTGGTTCCTGTCTGGAGGTCCGTACCTCAGGCCAGCTCAGCGGAAAAGTGGGAAGAGCTAAGCTCCTTGAGAAAGGGCTGCCTGCAGAGTCGACCTCCTAAGACCAAGATCTCCAGAGTCAGGAGCAAGAACATGGTTCTGAGACAAGCTGGTCCCACTTGAGTGACCTGCTCTAATGTCCCCTTGATTCGCTCGGTTATTCAGAGCTCTGTGTTGTTACAACAAACACAATTCCTTTGAGTTCAGAGAAAATTTTGTAGCTACTTCCCCAACATCAGAAATTATCTTAACATCAGATATTAAAATATTTGAATTACTATTAATAGTTACAGTCTAGAAATTCATGTTAATTTCAAGTTTTACTTTAGAAATTAATCATTGAGGTAATGGAAACAATTTTAGGTTCTTAAGCTCAGGTATAATAACATTTGCTATTTGTAGAATTATTCGGAGAATTTTCTGTATTTGAAGTAATATTTTTAAAGAGTATAAGAAGATGTTCAAGGTAAACTATATCAAAAAATGATTTTATTGAAAGTTGAAGGTTTCACAAATTGTTTTAAGTGTAAGTAGAAGGGGTGGGATATTTCTGAACGTAACACTTAATCAAGAATTTCCTGAATATAGTTATTTTGAAAGGATCCAGTATGCCAATAACTTGTCTGTTTCCATGTTGTCTTGTAGCTCTAACTGAATGTATTTACCTATGCAAAAGATTTATTAAAGCATAGAAAAAGTGAATGAATAAAACAATTGTCTTTTTCTCTTAAAATATTGTTACATATAAAAATGATACTGCTGGGTCTTGGTGATCATGTGACAGGATATAATGAATTAAAAATATTCTAGTAGCTAATTTCAGTATGAACTTCATTTAACACACGTGTGGCCATATTTACCATATACTGTGTTGAATGAGCTACTTCCTTGTCCTCAGAGAAAGATAGTGAAACAAGCATTGGATGATTACTTACTACTAGGTATATTCTACGTACATTATATTATTTAATTCCCTTATGAAGTAGACTTTTAAAGTAACTTGCCAAATCCACAAAGCTAATGAGTGAAGGAGGTGGGCTCTAAATCTATGTTTATCTTTCTTCTTAGTCTTCTCTCTTTTCACTGGAGTACAGTCTAGAATAGCACTGTCCAATAGAAAAGGAAAGTGAGCCACATGTATAATTTCTAGTGGCCTCATAAAAAGAAAGAAACAGGTGGAATTCATGTTAATCATATATTTTATTTAAACCACATATCCAGAGAATTTTCATTTCAACATGTGATCAATATAAAAAGTATTAATGAAATACTTTATTTTGTTCATACTGAGGCTCCAAAATCCAGATATTTGCATGTACCTCAGTCATGAGGACATAATGGAACAATGGAATAAAACAGGAAGCTCACAGACAGACCCCCATGAAAATATGAGTTACAAAGGTAGCACAACAATTAACAGATAAAGAAGAAAGTAAAAGGATTGGGAAAATTGGCCTACCACATGGAAAAGATTAAAACTGTAACCCTACCTTCCACTATATGAAAAGGTAGAGACCTAGGGATGAACGTTAAGATATAAAGCCAATAAAACCAATTGTAGCAAAATATCTTTAGGACCTCATAAACACAAACATGGTTAAAAAAAAATCGATGGAATGATTTATCTCAAGACGGAAATGTTTGGCTGAGAAATGGCTGCTGCCATGAAGCAGTGTAAAGAGTGAAGAAATACAGGAGTGTGGGATAGGTTGGTTGGTCTAGGATGTCATAAAAAAAAAAGATAATTTGGGCTCAAAGGCTTAAATTCTTAGCTCAAGGCACAGTATAAAAACTAGAAAAATGCCTATGTTTTTGCAAAAAGAATCTCTTCTGCCTTACCAGCCATAAGGCTGAAATAACTGAAAACCAAGGTCAGACTTAACCTGCTGGTTGCCAAATTTTACCAGGAGTTGCATTCACAGCCTCACCAGGCCTATGTAAGAGTGTCGAGCAGGAAACAGTAGGACCTTGATTTGGAATGAGGATGTATGATGAGGGGGTTTTGGAGGACTTGTGACACCCTAAACTAGGTGAATAGATCAAGTGTGGGTTCTGAAAGTCCTGTGTCCCAAGAAACCCCTCAACTGCAAGCAAACCAGAACACTTCACATGTTCTCCCTTGCTAATCAAAGCGGAAGCAATTCCTGTCTAAAGAGGTTGTTACCGCCTTGCTTGAGGATCTTGAAATGACCTCAGTTTACCTCCTGCTCCTCCCACATTACTTCTCCTTTTCTCTATACTCATAATGTCAGATTTCACCTGGGAGAGGATCTGTGATGGACACAATTAAAAAGACAAACCCAGGAGGAAAAGACGCCCACCAAAAGAATTCTAGACTTTGCTCATTTATATTGGCAAAAACTGAGGAAAATGTATGGGATTCTGAAAACGTACGGAGGAAGAAGTGTAATTTTTGATTGGGTAGAATTGATTGATAGAGGTGCACTTGCCACAGGTTCTGGATTCAGTGTGCTGCCTTGAACAGTTGTAAGTGATTCTACCTGTTAGTTCAGTGAGATGATTGAAATGTAGACTTAATAATGGCCTGCATTAAATAAAACTGAGAACACAAACATTCCTTTGAAATAATATAAAAGAATTTAAAGATTTACAAAGATAGGAATGTTTGAGTGGATTTGTCGTGTGCAATCAGACCATCCGAATCCTAACGATTCCCCAACAGCATCCATGAAAAACCTTTTTCTAATTGAGGTGTAATTAATACATATTAGTTTTAGGTGTACAAATGATTCGATATTTGTTGATATTGTAAAATGATCACCACAATTAGTGAACATTTGTACATAGTTACAAAAATGTTTTTCTTGTAATGAGAACTTTTGAGATTTATTCTTTTAGCAACTTTCAGATATGCAGTACAGTATTAACTATAGTCAATGGGCTGTACATTACATCCCCATGACTTATTTTATAACTGCAAATTTGTACATGTTGACCCCCTCATCAATTTCCCCACCCCCACATCTGGCAACCACTAGTCTGTTCTCTGTATCTATGAGCTCGTTTTTTGTTGTTGTTGTTTTTTTTCCGTTTCCATGTTTCACTTAGCATAATGCCCCAAAGTTCCCTCCATGTCGCAAATAGCAAGAATTCATTCTTGTCTAAATAATACAAACACACACACACACAGACACGGTGCCAAAAATGTATACACATCTTAAGAATGGAAAAAACTGTATTAAAATTGTAATTATACCGATAATGAAAGGTGAATACAAGTCACGTCTGACTTCTGCAATTATAAGAGATGCTTAAAGTGGTTACTCTCAGCACAATTTCAATATAGTTTTTTCCTTTCTTAAAATGTGTATATTTTTTGGTACCCTCTGTATATATGTATACACACACACACACACACACACACACACTTTTCCTTATCCATGCATCTGTTGTTGGACATTTAGTTTGTTTCTGCGTCTTGCCTATTGTAAATAATGAACCTATATGGAGCCTATATATCTTTATGAATTAGTGTTTTCATATTTCTTCAGATCAGTACTCAAAAGTAGAATTGCTGGATCATATGGCAGTTCTATTATTAGTTTTTTTTAGGAACCTCTATACTGTTTCCTGCAATGGTTGCATCAGTATACATTCCCACCTAAGCGCACAACTGTTCTCTTTTCTCCATATCCTTGTCAACACTTATCGTCATTTTGATAATAGCTATTGTAACAGGTGTGAGGTGTTATCTCATTATGGTTTTGATTTGCATTTCCCTGATTAGTGATGTTGAGCACCTTTTCCTGTACCTGTTGGACATGTGTCTACATCTTAGACATAGAGTAAAACCAGAATGTACTGTTTCATGAAAATGCTGTAAGCCCCCTGGCACACACAGCAATGTTTGGCATCTAACAATGTATCACAAAATGGGAGTGAGGCAGTCCCCTCCAAGTTACTATATCTCAGCACCCAGCTTTGTCACCCTGAAGGGACCAGGACATCAGTGCGGTGCCTGGGAGCCAGCAGGGAGCTCCCTGAGAAAGGGCAGTAGTAAGCAAAGAGAGACCATGGAAACCAGAGAATGCTATAGAGAGGCAGCTCAGGACACCCCTTATACAGGTGAGACTCCCAGAAATTCTTGGGGAAGGGTAGATACTTTGTAATGAAAAAGTTTGGCAAGTGTTACTTTAATAGGGGTTATCACTAAAATAAACTCATTTTGAAAAAAGTTGGTGAAGCCTGTGGAGCTTGGAATTTTCAGAAAAGATGGCAGTGACTTATCACCAAATTGTAGAGCTTGATTATTTTCCCCCAGTAAGGTGATGGTCCAGAGCCATCCACACTGGTCCTTTCAACACTCCTGCCTTGGCACATGAGCAAAAGCTGCCAGTTTGCATCACCTGTGGAAGACCTTGTAGATAAGAAACCATACGTAAACAGCCAAAGAGCACGTGTCTTCTTCATTATTCTTGAGACTTCATTACTGTGATCCTTTTGCCATTATAGTTAGGATCTAGTTTTGCTAAAAGAAAAAATTCAAAATAGGGGTTTAGCATAAAGTAAAAAATGTAATAAACATGCCCTCTCTTTGCTCTCATTTGAAACTTGATTTAGAATTCATCTCCAATCATGAGAGTGTGGTGTGCCATCTGCGTGCTTGCATTGTAAAAGGGAGAGATGTTACTCTAAATATTTGTGAGCTGCCATTTGACTACTGACATTAACTATGGGCTTTGGACTCCTCTTTAATCAAATAAGTGTCATGGGTTGAATTGACCGTTTTATTAATTTACAGTTAAATAGTTTTCAGTTAACACAAGAACATAGGGATAACATCACGACTGCACTGTTACAAAGTTAAAAGCCCCATGTGTTTCATCACCAGATAAATTTGGAAGCTAGGTTTCTCATAGAGGATGCTAAATAGCCACCGGCCCTTTTAGTTTGGTTTTATTAATAGAAATGCTACCAGAGTGAAATTACAAGCATAGGCCTTTTCATAGCTTCCTAGGAGTCTGAACTTTTGCTTTCAATACCAAATAATATCTGGAAAACATGCTCACTTTTGTGTTTTTTTAGAAATTCTAAGAACTGACCCAGATTCATATGGTAGTCATTCCTTAATCCATAGTCACCGTGGGCCTCAAGGAGTAATTCTTCAAAAGAATGGAACAGACGCAGATCCTCCCCATTTCCTTCAGTTTCAATACTTTCAGCATGCTTACAGGAAATGTGTTTCCAATTGGGATACCTAATTGTATGCCAGAATTCCTCACAATGCTCTTTGAAGCCCTCCACACAGATTATACCAGGCTTTCCTGTCATGCAAAATCCAGTCACATCTAACCTTTTCCCCACATCCAGAATCTTTTTCCTCAGGTCCTGCTGATATATATGGTGGCTGTAGATCCACATTCGAAGGAATGTGTTCTTGACCGGCTTTGCCTGTGTCGACGGTTCGTACAGGAGCTTTCTGCTCAGGAAATAAGAGGCACTGTTGTCCTGTAACCACTGGATTGCTGCACATACACGGAGCTCACCTGGATCAAAAGTCCCTATATAAGAAGTGAGACCTTTGTTGAGAAGAAGCTGTTGTTGTCTGTCAAGCTCAGATGACCGTCCAAACAGCTGCAGTGCTACATAGGGGTAGCTGTGAGGCATGGTTACTTGCAAATCGATTTTTACCTTAAAATGAAAATCAAATAAATTTAAGTACCATAAAATCACCTAAGCTAGTTTATCAATGGCAACTGGATGATTCTGATAAATATCATAGCTATTACTACTATTAAGTGTCGGCTATGTGCCACTGTACTAAGTACTTTACATACCCTATTCCTTCCATTTAGGCATTCATTCATTCTGATATTTGTCAAACACCCAACAGTGTGCTAGTTATCCTATGCTGGAATAAAGAAGTGAAGCTACTATTTCTGCCCTTTATGAAGTCTAGAGCCTAATTAAGGAGACAGACATTAAACAAATAATTACATATATCAAATATCTAACTTCAATGGTGAGAAGCATTACCATGGAAAAGTACTGAAATGTGTAACCAAAGGGACTGATTCCATTCTGGGGAACCAGGAAGTTTCCACTAAGGGAATGACAACTTACAGATGAGTGGGAATAGCTAGAAGAGTGGTTTTCAAATACCTAGTCCACTTGTTACCTATGTTCTGCTAATGTTGCTGGAGATAAATGAATCAGAAGATGAAGGTAAATTCATTTCTAGTATTTAGATTTTCTATCTGTATTTGCTTATGGTCTTATGGGGGCCACCAATGAAACATTCATTCACTCCTGAAAAGCCCGTTTTGCTAAAGGCAATAATTAGATTTGCGAAAATCATGATATATATACAAGGTAGTGCATACTATAGTAGTGGGGTTGGTAAAACACTGGATGAGTGAGCAAAATAATAATGGTAGTATAAGATTGCAAGATGTTTTTAATAAAAACATCAGGCATATTTGTTGAAAAGGGTGTGCATATTTATGTAAAATTCAGGATGTTTATTGAAGAAAACTTACAGGGCATCCAATGTTTTACATATTTTGCTTTCAAACAAGTAAAGGAAATATACATCTGGGATATTCTCTCTTTCCTGGACAGAAAGCTCATGTTCCAAGTGTTTCCAATAAAAACTGGGTACTTGGCAACAATTAAAACAACTCAGGACACCTACCTTGGGCTCATCGATTTGGAGTGTAATTTCAAATTCAATTTTTGGTGGCAGTGCCTCCCTTGTGCCTTCCAAATATCTCTTTATATTCGTCAGGGCATTTACATCCTCAAGTTTTACTTCTCCTTGGTTAGGAAACATAGAAAACAGCATTTCCATTTCCAGTAGCTGAAGCTGCAGGCATTCTTTCATTGAAGCGGAGGACATGTCGCCTCAAAATCAACCTGCCAGAAAAACTGGAAAGGCTCAGGGACACTGGGTTTGTCACTTGGCGGTGTCAAGCGAAATTTCTCGAACGTCTCTTTGCGTGGAAGCAGTTTTGCAGGAACGCTAGGCACTGAGAACTAGGGGCACAAACAGGAAAACTTACACTCTTCTGCTTTATCTCTAGACCCCAAAATCTAGTATGCACAACATTCCCCCAACATATTTCGCTAAAATTCAGCTTCCCGGTCCCTCCCCCCCTCCCCCGCCCCCATTCTCTCTTCCGACCAAGATCCGGGAATCTGGACTTTCAACAAGTGTTACGAATTATTCCGTTGCAGGTGGTTGGCAAACACCTGCAGACATTCTGCAAGCTTGAAAATGAGAATGCCTGGGGGGCCCAGCTTATGAATCCTCCCAGGTCTCAGGCTTGGACCGAGCTGGACGCTGCGGCGAGGAAGGCCCGCAGTGCCGGTGGGGCGGAGCTCTGGGTCCCCTGGTTCTGGGGTCTCCAAGGCCCCGCTGCCCCCAATGCCAGTTGTCCCCCCTCGGCCCTAGCGCCAAAGACCCCTCCAGGGTGGGCCTTTCCGCCTCTCCAGAGAGCCACACTGGCCCGGGGAGGCATCATACGACCTCCAGACGATTTGGATCCACTTGCCTCTGCCCCGAGGGGCCCAGGTTTAGGGGGATCTCTTACAGAAACATAAATGAAATGACATATAGTAAGAGCTGGGGCGGGGAGATAGGGAAGGGGCGGCGACACGAGAAAGCTTCACCGAGTCAAAGGTTTGGGAGATGAACCTCGAGAATCGAAAGAGGATGCTGGGTGGCGCTCACTGTGGTCGCGGCCACCTTGTCAGAGGCCCCAGATCCGGGATGGTAGCCCCCATCCAATACCACTGGGATCCCTGACTTCCCAGGAACGCGGGATCTGCCACCCCGAGACCCAAATTTGGAGGTGGGGCTGCATATTTGCCGGTCGTAGTGCTCGGACAGCCCGCGACCCTCGGCTCCTACCCCTGGGCCACCGCGGGGGCCTCACCCTTCCTGGTCATTCAATGGAAACAGCCCCAAGCCCGCTCAGAACGCGGATCCGCAGTTCCGCAGGCGCGAGCTGCGCGCGACCCGCGAGGCGGCGGGGCGGGGCCAGAGGACCCTCCCCCGCCGTGATTGGCTAAAGGGCGTGGCGGAGAGCCGGAAGCCACGCAGAGCCACGTCTGCGGGTTCCGAGAGCGCCAGGCTGGTTTCAGGCACCGCCGAGAAGTAGTGGCTCCGCGCCTTGGAGGTGACGGGGAGTCTCCTGCAGAGGTGAGCGAGCCCCAGGGCTTGGTGGCGAAAGAGGACGTTCCGGTCCCCAGGAGTTCGGCCGACCCCGGATAGTGGGCAGGCTAGCGGACTGACCGACGCGCCGCGCGCGGGGCACACCCACCCGCCACTGCGCCTCGGGAGTAGCTGCTGAGCCGGCCCGAGGGTCTCGAGCTGGGCGGTCTCGTTCACTGGCCTGGGCGGGGACTTAGGGCCTTCTGGGCCTTGAGCCGGGAAAAGTGCGGTGATTCGCGGAGCTGGGAGGAGAGAGGAGCGGAGGAAGTGTTGAAGATGGAATGAGGGGGAAGGGCACGCTTAACTTTTTCAGAGTGGAGGCCCTGTGCGTTTGGAAATAAGTACTTTTAATAAAAGTAACCACTGAAAGTAGTTTTAGGACCTAAAACTCATTAACGAGTCGATGCATTTTATCTTAACATTTTAAAAGAGACCTTCTGGATTTAACAGGGTTGGTGTACGCCCTATGAATAATCATGACACATTGCCGACTGGTCAGTTTTTAACAAAATGTGTTCATGCTTGTGAAAGAGATTTAATCACTTTGGACCCAAACTGAGCCAGCTTGCGGAATGCCCGCATTTTCCCAACTGGACAAAAGCAAACATTTTTCACTATTTTCTTTAACCTTTGTTCATTGAAGCAATGAAGGACAATAAAGAAAACAAGATACAGGCTTACCTTATTTTATAGCCGTTAGCTTTATTGGGCTCCACAGATGTTGCGAATTTTACAAATTGAAAGCCAGACCCTCCACCAGCAAAGATTGCCTGGCTTTATTGCGATTCTGACGTTGTTACGATCGCTTTATTGCGATACTCACTTTATTGCAGTTGTCTGGAACCAAGCCCTAATATCTAGCAGGTATGCTTGTAGTCAGGCTGGTAGCTGTGAGACTGCTGCTCGTCGCTAGGCTAACAGGAAATGGAACTGATCCAGGAAGTGAATATATTACGTACAACTGAGGTTGGAAACCCCAAGTTCCACTTAAAATTGGAGTATCCCAGAGAAGGAATTGGCTAAATGGACTAAGGCGAGTGGACTAATGGTCGATGTTTGATTTTTTTAAATTAAAGGTAAAAAGAAGATGTGAGTTTCAGACCTTCGTTTAGAAGGATGTCCTGATTCACCCTTATGAAAATAGAAAAATCCACCACAAGATGTATTAGGAGGTCTAGGCAGTCTTGGAGAGGAAGCTGTTACCCTTTGCCTTTCCTCTGGGAATATGTCTTTGTAGCCTGGGAAGAATTGCAAAACTACACAGATTTCTCAGGTATTTTGGATATGTAGGTCTAGTCCATTTGAGAATAGGAATTCAGGTTTCACGTTATCACCAGCTACCCATGTGAATTTAGGTTATTTAACTGAGGCCCAGGCTCAAGTTGTGTTTATCTAAAATGAGGTGAACTTTGATATCATAGGAGTTTCTGAATCTAGGTATGAAATCTGCGTTTTAGTTGAGAGTGGACCATTTTAAGTTTGCCCTGGAGTCAAAATGTGTCATGAGTTGGAGACAGCCTGATCTCTGCCCTGAATCTGCGCTGGAGTGGACTGTATAAGTTGGGCAAGGTCTCCTAGGTAATCCTAACTTCCAGGACTTACTCTGCCATCCTTTTTTCTCTCACACATGGTTCTTTTTTTTTGGGGGGGGAGGGGTTGGTGGGGGCAGTGGGCAGTTCAAAATGAGGTATACCTGTTAGTTTGGGGTGGCAGTTTTTGAAGCAAATGGTCCTTGCAAGATTTCTTATTATGCCTGAAAAATATTCCTTCATTTTGTAGACATGGATTTAGATGCTATTACAAAACACTCAGCATTACATACCAAGCCCAATGGACTCATTCTTCAATATGGGACTGCTGGATTTCGAGCTAAAGCAGAACATCTTGATCATGTAATGTTTCGCATGGGATTATTAGCTGTCCTGCGGTCAAAACAGACAAAATCTACAATAGGAGTCATGGTAACAGCATCACACAACCCTGAGGTAATGCATTTAGTGCTCTGATAAAGCAAAACTTTATTCACAACACCAAACCGTAGTGTCTGAGCAGTTTGACCCAAAGTATAAACTCTAATTCTAAATGCCTTCCCATTATTTGCCTTTGGATTTGAAAGAACTTTTTCTTAATGAGCGGTCATTTAGCTCATGACTACTCCTTGGAGGGTGTGGAGAGAATGAAATGAGATTGTAATTTTTTGGAGAGTAGCCATATTAAAGAAATAACAGAATGTCTTTCCTAGTTAGTTGTATTGTTACAGTATCAGTAATAAACAGTCTTACCTCTGTTTATTTAGCAGAGATAAAAGAGATTGGAAGCAGGGTGGAGGGGAGGACAAACTTTTGGGACGACTTAGCACGTTTTGAAAAATTTCAGACAGGTTTTCTATAGCTAGGGAATATTTTCCTATTCTGAATAAACAGCCACATAGGTGGTCCCAGGCATCCAAAAGTGAGCTTTGGGCAGAATACTGATGGGAGGCATATGGTTCGTTCTAGTATTTATAAGTTTTGTTTTTTGTTGTTTATTTTTTGTTTTGTTTTTAATTGAAGGGGAACCAGACTTTATTGGGGAACAGTGTGTACTTCCAGGCCTTTTTTCCAAGTCAAGTTGTTGTCCTTTCGATCTTAGTTGTGGAGGGTGCCGTTCAGCTTCAAGTTGTCCTTTCAGTCTTAGTTTTGGAGGGTGCAGCTCAGCTCCAGATCTAGTTGCAGTTTTCTAGTTGCAGGGGGCGCCGCCCACCATCCCTTGCAGGAGTCAAACCGGCAACCTTGTGGTTGACACGCTCCAACCAACTGAGCCATCTGGGAGGTCAGTGGCAGCTCAGCCCAAAGTGCCGTGTTCAATCTTAGTTGCAGGGGGCGCTGCCCACCATCCCTTGTGGGACTCTAGGAATTGAACTGGCAACCTTGTGGTTGAGAGCCCAGTGGCCCATGTGGGAATCGAACTGTCAGCCTTCGGAATTAGGAGCATGGAGCTCTAACCGCCTGAGCCAGCGGGCCGGCCCTATGATAAGTTTTTATCAAAGAGTTCCGTTTGACACAAACTGTTTCATTCTGTTCTGCCTGTAGCTAACTAATACATGGTTTGAATAATATACTTCTGTTTTGTTGCTAGGGCATGTGATTTTTGCCTTTGTAGCTAAGTCAGCATCAAGTTAAAGCGATGTAACTAAATGAAGGATTATAACCTCTTCCCCTCAAACAAGTTGCTTGTCCATCTTCTAATTGTATGAGCATTCACTGTGAATGCTCACGTGTCTAAATGTCAAATTCACTGTAATTGATTAATGACTTGTAGGCTGAGCCCCACATTTATTGCTAGCTCCAGAAGCACTTCTTAAAATTATTGTGAGCTGTTTCCTTCAGTTGACATTCACTCTGAACTATACTTTTTTCCCCCCCAGAAATTTGAGCAGAACAGAGTGAGGAGTCAGTTTTCAGCTTCTGTGTCACCTACTGGTTGATGCATACTGGCCATGAGGTTCTTAGATTCCAGAATCATAGCTGGAAGAATCTCTAGGTGCCCTCATTCTGTTCTAGATGTGCCCTCGTCAGTTAACTGAAGGTTAATGCACACATGATGGCCTTTTAAAAAAGTTGGTGTAGCATAATGTCTGTTGGGGTTAGCGTCATATAGACTTAATGTTTTAATATTCATACTGATATTTCTCAGTGTATGAACATAAGCAAATTATTTGCTCCGAATCTCCATTTCTCAGGTTGGAATAATACTAATAGGAATATTAGATTGATACGTGGGTCATGAGGATTTAGTGAGCTAATGTATATAAAACACCTACTCTGGTGCCTGGCATTCAGTAGAGGTCACTGGTGAAGCTGCTCAGCCCTCACAGTCTTTTGTTGAGGGAAAACAGGTTGAGTTTACTTATTGTTTGTTTTTCTTTTAAGGAAGACAATGGTGTCAAATTGGTTGATCCTTTGGGTGAAATGTTGGCACCTTCCTGGGAGGAACATGCTACTTGTTTGGCAAATGCTGAGGAACAAGATATGCAGAGAGTATTGATGGACATCAGCGAGAAAGCAGCCGTGGATCTGCAACAAAAGGCCTTCATAGTGATTGGTAGAGACACCAGGTGACCGTTGCAGTTACTGGTGGAAGCGGCTTTGGGAACTCAGTATAAGCGGTTGTATCAGTTTTAGTACCCATGACAAATCAAAAGCATTAAGTAAAATAGAACTGCTCTGAGATGGTCTCCCCTGCCTGGCCTTTGCAGTAGGATGTGGGACCTAAGTCACCACTGCAACTTGGGTTTTGGAGTCCGAACCCCAACTCCAACTCTTACTATATGATTTAGCCTTTTGGAGCTTCCCTTTGCTCGTCTATAAAATGTTGATAAGGCATAATGCAGGCCTTATGATATGGCCTAATGATAAGGCCTAAGGTTTTTGTGACGGTTACATTAAATAATGTATGTAAAATACTCATTTCCTGGCATGAGAGAAGCACTTAACAAATGTCTCCCTACCCCTTCTATAAATTTACTTTTTTTGCCCCTCTACAGTAAGAGCACATGATTTTAACTCGTTTTTTTAGAGATTTATTTTGTAATCTGTTATTGTTGGTTGATATTCTCTCATTTTCCCACGCTATAGTTCACTGTAAAACATTAACAATTTATTTCTACATATCTGTCATATTTGGCAGATTTTCCCTTCCTTTACAAAAAGATATTTTTATAAAATGTTAGATTCAAAGTGTACTTTGAAACAGAAGCATTCACTTGCATAAGAGCTGTTTTTAGGAAGAGATTCTAAAGGAGATTCCTAGTTTCCTAATGCCTTGGACTGCTGTTTTACCCTTAAGTGTGTTATCAGAGGGACTTCCAAATACCTGCCTTTGTAATCACTGGTATTTGTAGGTAGCAGAAATAGCCCAAGGATTTATGTTCTGGAGCAAATTCTCTCTCAGTAAAGCCATCCCACATGCATTTGCCTCTTACCTATTCACTCATTTAAATGTTGTAGAACACCTTTTTCTACAATGCTGTTATATGATGATATGCTTTGTTTTCAGATTGATAAATAATTAGTCCTGACTTTTTAAAATGAAAAGTTCTGTAGCCATGATGGTTTAATACTCAGTACTGCATTACACACGGCTTTCAGTATTTGTTACTGTTCTGAGGCAGTGTATGTGTAGTTATTGTCACACTTGGAAAGGTATTTGGGTATGGAGTCATTAGTGTATCCTTTATATCTATTTTCTAAATTCATTTAAAAGTGAAAATCTGTTCAAGAAATACATTGTGAAAGACTACTGGAAAATCCTTGTACTTCACCTGGATTATTTTTTCAGTTTTCAGATTTGGCAGGTTTCAGTTCAAATATAGTGAGCTTATTCTGAAATTTGTAGCACGTAATTTCAGCATTTGCTTTCAAAACTAGCAACCCTGTTGGTTTCAGGATGGGATGTATTATTTTCTTTCTTTTTTCTCCTAGGCCTAGCAGTAAGAAACTTTCACAGTCTGTAATAGATGGCGTCACTGTTTTAGGAGGTCAATTCCATGGTATGTAGTTATCCTGAGTTGTAAATTTAATTAATCTTTATAAAATGTAGAAATTACAAAAGGAATACATGTTTTTTTAGAAAAGTTTGAAAATTCAAATAAACAAATTTTTTAAAAACTGAACTCTTAAATGTGAAGTACTAGAGTTTAGAATTCAAAAACGTTTAAAAAAATTTCTGGGTATACATATTTTGTTTTACCTATAGGATATTATATGTAGGAAACACTGACCTTTAACAACTTTATTTACTTTAGTAAGGCTGAATTTCTTGATATAAAAACTCTTGAAATTAGTTGAAGATGTTCATTCTGGGGAGTGTTTGTCAATATCAGGTGTCCCTTAATAGCTGATCATGTGTGGAATCAGCTGTTACCTGTCAAATAGTGATAGAAAATATCTTCGGCCTACTTACAATCATCAGTTTAAGTTTTGATAGGTGGTTTTTCCTGTTCTATCAAATGAAGTATTAAATGCAGTGAAACAGAGGCTAGAATCTTCTCACATCGGTGTGCCACTGTGCTTGGAAGTGAATTTTCCTAGTGTCAGATTTTTCTCATTTAAAAATGTCTTTTCTGACCTTTCCTCCCTCCTTTCCAGCTCTGGTATCTTCCCTTCCTTCACAGTTAATCTAGCCTCATCTAAGAGTGCACACGGCTTGCTTCTCTCTTTGTTCTTCTTAGGTCATTGCTTAGGCTACTACAGGCCAGTCTCCATACTTGTCCGTCCAGTGAAATGTCTCCTGACACTCATCTGAATTGATTGCCAAATCCAGTGGCTTTTATAAAGTGGGGATTCTTAACCTGGGCCTGGGACCCGTGGGGAGGGTTTGGGTGAGCTGCAGGGACCCCTTGGCCCTCCTGATACAGTGCAGAGTGTTACCTGTACTTGCACTGAGTTTCTCGAGAGGCTTCATAGCTTTTGTCAGATACTCAAAGGGATCTACAACCTAAAAACTTTCAGAGTTTGTATTTAACATTTTGTATTTCATTTGATGTCTTGGTAGCTTTCCACACTGTGACCTCCTTCTTTTTTTAAGCTTCTACTTCCTTGGCCACTACTCCTGATTGGTCTGCACTGTGGGCTCCTCTTCCGTCTCTTAGTATGAGCATTCCTCACTTCTCTCATTTTGCGTGATGTTTGAATGATCATCTTCACTGCCTTAGCTCCAGCTATGTATTTTATTCACTCATTTATTCATCAGACTTTTCTGAATGCCTGTTATTTACAATCTCCCAGTAGTCTTTCACTGTGTTCACAACCCATAGTAAAAAACCCACTTTACATCATGATGTGTTTGTGTATAAACTGAAATAAAAATCTCTGTGAACAGTACGTACCCATACTGCACGAGACACATTCGTTTCATTTACAAATGGAGAAATGCTGGTGTGTCTCACTAAGTAGATTCCATGACCCACTGAGTCGCTTGGCCTGCAGTTTATAATGGGATGGTCTGAATGATGTCTACCAGGTGGCCTGGCCCTACCCCAGATTCACTCTGCCCAAAACTGCATTTCTACCATCCCTGAATGGTTGATCTTTTTAGCACTTTCATTCTGTCTCTAGAACTGTCACTTTTCTATTGTTTTCGTTTAGAAAAATTGAGAGTTTTTTTTAACCTTTCATTTCTCTCTTCAGCTTAGTGTATTTCAGGAAATGGAAGGTTAATGGAGCTGCGGTATAGGGAGAATGGGGGAAGCTAGTGGAAGATAAGGGTAGGTTAGTGAGATAGTAGGGGCCAGGTCATTCCTATAGGTCATGATAAGGACTTAGGTTTTTCTCCAAATGTAGTGGGACTCCACTGAAGGGTTTTTATGTATGAAAATATGATCACATTTTTCATTTTACTCCAGTCACTGGCTATTATGTAGAGAGACACAGGAAAGTTGTAAGAAAGGAAAAGAGACATGTATAGTACGAAGTCTGCCAGTTAAGTTTGCGAACTTGCCACGGTGCGCTTACGTTGGCAGCGCTACAAATAGCCTGGTAAGGTTTCATAACCTTGGTATGTCAGTGTCTCACAGCTGTATTCGTGTCGACGTGTGGCGGTGTCTTGCTGAGTGGCATTCATTGCTGTTGCATGTTTTTTTGTGCCGTTGCGAGAATGTCAGAGCTTGAATTGGAGCAATGAACAAACATTAAATTTCTTGTTAAACTTGGCAAGAGTGGAAGTGAAATCAGGGACATGTTAGTCCAAGTTTATGGGGATAATGCCATGAAGAAAACGGCAGTGTACAAATGGATTAAACGTTTTTCTGAGGGGAGAGAAAATATGCCCCTGATGAAGAGAGGTCAGGGCGGCCAGTAACAAGCAAAACTAACAAAAAAGAATGCAAAAATTCCTCAAATTGTGTATCAAAATCATCAGCTGACTGTGAGAAGCATAGCAGACGAAGTAAACATTGATAAACAGGAAAATCTTCACTGAAAATCTTGGCGTGAGAAAGGTGTGTACAAAAATGGTCCCAAAGGAGCTCACTGATGAACAACAGCAAAGGAGAGTCAAAGTTTGCCAAGACCTTTTGGAGAGGCAAGATGATGTTTTGGGCCATGTTATTAATGGTGATGAAACATGCGTGTACCACTATGACCCTGAAACAAGACATCAAAGTGCACAATGGAAGTCAGCCAATTCTCATGATCAAAAACTTTCCTTCAGTCCAGATCAAGAGTCAAAATAATGTTGCTAACCTTTTTTATATCAGAGGGATTATTTGTTAGGAATTTGTACCAACTGGAAAAACAGTTAACCAAGGTTACTATTTGGAAGTGCTGAAAAGGCTGTGTGAAAAAGACGAAAACGACCTGAACTTTTCGCCAACAGTTCATGGCTCTTGCATCACAACAATGCACCAGCTCACACGGCACTGTCTGTGAGGGAGTTTTTAGCCAGTAAACAAATCAGTATTGGAACACCCTCCCTACTCACCTGATCTGGCCCCAGTGTCTTTTTTCTTTACCCAAAGATAAAGGAAATATGGAAAGGAAGACATTTTGATGGCATGCAGGACATCAAAGATAATGACGACAGCTCCCAGGGCCATTCCAGAAAAAGAGCTCCAAAACTGCTTTGAAGGGTGGATTAAGCACTGGCGTCAGTGCATAGCTTCCCAATGGGAGTAACTTCAAAGGTGACCATACTGATGTTCAGCAATGATATATGTAGCATTTTTCTAGGATGAGTTCACGAATTTAATTGTCATACTGTGTAAGTGTATTAGTTTGCTAAGGCTGCCATAAGAAGGTACCAGACTGGTGGCTAAAACAACACAGATTTATGCTCACAGTTCTGGAGGCTGGAAGTCCAAGACGCAGGTGTGGGCAGGGTTGCTTACATTCTAGGCTTCTCTTCATTGCCTTACAGGTAGCTGTCTTCTCCCTTTGTCTTCACATGGTCTTTCCTGTGCGTGTCCTAATCTCCTCTTATAAAGACACCAGTCATACTGGATGAGGGCCTACCCTAAAGACCTGATTTTAACTTAATTACATCCTTAAAGACCTATTTCCAAATATGGTTATATTCTGAGATAGTGGGGGTTAAGACTTCAGTATATGACTTTTGGGAGGAAACAATTCAGCCAATGACAATATGTTCATATACAAGTACATTGTGTGTGTGTGTGTGTGTGTGTGTGTGTACTATGTCAAAATCAGAAAAGTTTGCAGATATCTTAGAGCACTCTGAATGCACAATTTAAATGCATTTTAATTCTAAATTTATGAGGCCTAGCCCTAATATTATAATGAAGTCTTAGGACTCCTTCAGTCTCCACATCTCAGGTCTTAACAGTTCAGAATTTAACTATCCCAGAGATACTCATAATGTAATCATGAACATTCTTAGGAACATGTAAGTACTTTTGCTGATGTTCTTACTCAACCATTACCTGATTATTAAAAAAATCCTAGTGTTTTAGGTCTGGGGTTTGTCTATGAGTATAGAAACTAATTAATAGTTATAATCCCATCTTTTTAGAGAACATTATTCATTATTATAATGACTTCCCAAACTACCAGATTAAAATATAGTAACTTAAAGGTATGTTGTCTCTTCCTTCTCTTTAAACTCAAAGACCTCAAGTATCTGAAAACAGTTTAGTCAAGGCTAAGATATAGCTTCAGGCCTGAGGGAAAATATTGATGGAATAAACCCTCTAAATTAACTTAAGGCAATAATCCTTTGTTTAAAATATACAGACACACCTAATTGACAGACCTCGTTCTGTATGTTTTTGTCAGTTCTGCTCGTTACTGGCCGCCCTGACCTCTCTTCATCAGTGGCGTATTTTCTCTCCCCTCAGAAAAACGTTTAATCCATTTGTACACTGCTGTTTTCTTCATGGCATTATTCCCTAATTGGCGAACCTAATTGGCAGACCTCGTTCATGCAAGAGTGATGATTGAGAAATGGAAAAATTTGAAACTAATATTGAATTCAAAGAATTTTGTGATGTGTGATTAGGATAGAGCGGTGAGGAATGACTTCTGGATTTCTGAGTTGATCATTGGAATAGATGGTGATGTTTGGTGATTTTGATATTGCTCACAAAATCTTTTTGTTTCATTCTTTAGTATGTCTTTTGGAATATCCTGTTCCCTTCCTTATACACTTTCATTGAGCTAGTCTAAGCTCTTTCCTGCATTTTTTGAAGTTCCTTCACCTCCTCCCATCTGATAACACCTATAGCAGAGCCAAAGTTGCCTTCATAAAATACCAGTTCCATTGTATAACTGCAGGGCTCAAGAACTTAAAATGACTTTTTGCCTCTAGTCCAAACTCTCATATGTGACTTTGAAGACCATTGACAGATTTAATCATTGAATTCATACTAGATATTGGTCCATCTCAGCTCTTTTTTTCCTCCTGTTTCTTACTCATGGTGCCTTTTTTGTGTGTTTAGATTTTTGACTATAAGCTGTTTGTTTTTCTTGAAAAAATATTTGTGGGACATTTTTGAGGTTTGGGATGAAGGTAACTTTCTCGGGCAGAGTTTAGTGTTTGCTGCTTCAGCTGGGGGCACTACCTGGCTTGATGATGACATGGTTTTTGATGACAAGGTCCGTTTATACCCATGTCATTCTGTGAATTGGGCTGGAAATCCATGGGAGGCCTGAGCTTCTGGCGACGGCTCTTCAGGGATGGGTATTTTCCTCCGCTGTGCTCAATGTCAGTACAGCTTTTCTGGGAGAGGACTTGCTGCTTATTCACTGTGACTCACTCAAGACCTGAAGAATAGTCCCTTGGGGCTTCAGTTTCACGAGGGCCTCATGTTCTACTGGGCTCCCTGTCTTAGAACAATATGGACCTTTTTTGCACTGAAAACCATAGCTCAATTTCTAGTTTTGAGTACTGCCCACAGAGCAAAACTGGCTTCCCTTTCCTCTCTTCACATAGATTTTGGCCCAATTCCTCTGTAACTTGTTGGCACTGCAGTTCTTTTTACAGAGATTTTTTTTTTCTTTTATCTAGCATTTTTTGTTTTTTTTCAGGAGGGTTCATGTCAGTTATGTAGTTTGCAATGTTACTGGAAATAGAACTCAATTACTGCTTTTCTGTATTGCTCTATTTTTGTTACTTGTCTATCCTGACTGAAAGTGTTTTTTTGCTACCAATAGTGTTTCTTTTAGAATTGCGTTTGTGCCCAGTGTGTGTTTTTTCTAATACCACCAGACAACTCAGTTGTGACTGTGTACGTGGAGGTAGCATCAGATACTATTGGTTAATGCTCAGCCCCATAAGACTGCCTTCCCCTCATCCACTTCAATCCCAATCATCTGGGCTTCTGACCAAGCTGGAGGTTCCCACGACCCCCTTCTTGAGTTAGATTAATTTGCCAAAACAGCTCACAGAACTCAGAGAAGCATTTCACTTAGTAGATTACCATTTTATTATAAAGGATTTAACTCAGGAACAGCTAGATTGAAGAGATGCATAGGGCAAGGTATATGGAAAGAGACTCAGCTTCCATGCTCTGGGCACGCCACTCTCCCCAAATCTCCACATGTTCATCAACCAGGAACCCTGTCCTTTTGGCCTTTTGGGTTTTAATGGAAGCTTCAGTACATAGGCATGATAGATTAAATCATTGGCTACCGTGTTTCCCTGAAAATAAGACCTACCTGGACAATCAGCTCTAATGCATCTTTTGGAGCAAAAATTAATATAAGACCCGGTCTTATTGATATTAGAGATTGAATTGAATCTCTAGCTGCTCCATCCTTCCTCCCTGGAGATGGTTGGAAGAGGTGGAGAGGACTGAAATTTCCAACCCTCTAATCACATGATTGGTTCCCCTGGCAATCAGCCTCCATGCCTAGGTTAAAAGTCATCTCATCTCATAACAAATGACACCTTATGCTCTATTTGCTTAGGAAGTGCCAAGGGTTTAGAAGCTCTGCCAGAAAAGGGGACAAAAACTAAATATATATTATGATAAATTAAAATATCACAATGTGACATGCCTTTGTAATGATTTCAGTGGAAATCTGTACATCTAGATAGTTTGAAAGTTAGTGTTTTATGTTTTCTGAGATGTCTTTTGTCATCCTGAAATTCCTACAATATGAATCCATTTAAACTTTTTCTTCATTTAAAAAAAGGTAGTACGTTGCTTTTCTGTATTTCCCTGACAGATTATGGCTTGTTAACAACGCCCCAGCTGCACTACATGGTGTGCTGTCGAAATACCCATGGTGGGTATGGAACGGCAACCATAGAAGGTTACTACCAGAAACTCTCTAAGGCCTTTGTGGAACTTACCAAACAGGTAATCTCTTAAATATGATTAGAGTTTAAGCGAATAAATAAAATAACATCAATTGAACAATTTATCTTAATTACATAGTTTGTCACTCATTTTTTTTATCAAAAATTCGGCATATCTCCTTTTTCTTTCTGGGGCTCCAAAATTTTTGGCCCTTGTATCCTAACTGTTGGCATTTACTTGGTACATAGTACATTCTGAGATCATTGGAGGAGCAAACATGGTGGTGTTTTGTGATTATCATAAGCATTTCATTCAGAATAATTTGCTCTTAGGTGAGTTAATGTAGGTGCTATTGGCATCATACTTGAGGTATCTACTGAAGAAAAAGATTTTCTTGTTAAAGAAATTGGCTTGTTCTACCGGGATGAAATTTGAGGGGTATAATTCATTTGATCAACAAATATTAAGGGTTTGTTATTGTCAGGCACAGCTAACCAAAACAGATCCCTCACAGAATTTATATTCTGGGGTGTGAAGATGGGCAGAAGAGGAGAATGACATTAGGGAGAAATAAAAAGCAAACATGCCTAGTGGTGGTATATGCTATGAAGAGAATGACAGATTTTTTCACTGCTCATTCACTGTATGTTTATTTCCACATATGAATGACTGTCATGTAATATAGATTATAATATTTTTAAGGGAACTTGTTTGATTAAGACGAAATTCTAATAAAGGTTGACAAGAAAAAAAATTCTGAGATGTTCTGAGTTAAATCACAGCAGCCAGAGAGTAAGAGACAGAACAGTTAGACTGTTAATAGCTGTCGCCCAGCTAACGAAAGACTGCTCACCTGCAGTATGTCTTTTGGGACTTCACATTAATTTTTAGGTGGTTATTTCTGCAGTTTTTCTAAAGGGTATAGCTAGGCACCTTTGAACCCCAGGAGCCTCCACTTCTTATTTACACATGAACTTTCCAGACTCACCCACAACCTATCCAAGGGAGCAGACACTTCTACCTTGGACTCTGCGCCTATCCCAGAACTGCCCAGGTCACCTTTGGCGTCCCCTTTGTCTACAGCTAATGTAAATTCCTTCAGAGTGGCTTACATTCCTCTCTCCCCCTTCCCCCCCCCTTCCCCCACTTGATGTATGAACAACGCTTGCAAAACTCCGGGACTTGTCTTTTCTACCTAGCCATGCTGCTGGTGGTTTAGACTCCATGCTCTAAGATAAGACCAATCTTCTTTTTTTGCTAGCAATGGGCTAATAAACCCCCCCCCTTTTTAAAAAAAAAAAAAGACTTTCAGCTGTGAATGTTAAATTTTTGGTTAACAAGCCCCATTTCCATAAGTCATTCAGTCGGTGAAATTGTTCCAGTGTCAAAGTATCCAAAAGGTATTTTAAAATTTTACTTTAAATGATGTTTTACAATTTTCATCTGAATGTGTGTACCCTTTTGTCTCTTGGTTGAGCTAACTGAAGTAATGGAAGATGTTTACCTATGTGAATACATGCTTTATGCTTTACTTTTACTTTTAGAACTTTAAAGTTTTCTTCTCTGTGTCTTTCCCTTTTAAGGCTTTCTGCAGTGGAGATGAGTATCGATCACTTAAGGTTGACTGTGCAAATGGCATAGGGGCCCTGAAGCTCAGAGAAATGGAACACTACTTCTCCCAGGTCCTAACGGTTCGGCTGTTTAATGATGGGACCAAAGGGAAATTGAATCACTTATGTGGGGCTGACTTTGTGAAAAGTCATCAGAAACCTCCACAAGGTATGTAAACATTTTGTTTTTAGAGCTTTGAAGCCAGTCTCATTTACAGAGGTGGCCAAGTGAGTGGTCCTGGCTCTGCCTCTTATAGACATCTGGGCATCTTCCCACTCATCAGTGACATTCAGAATGTGGACTGTTCTCTGCCTGTAAGTTACAGGCGTCCTCCAAGTCAGAAATTGGTATTCTAGAGCCCTCGTTCTCCAATTTAGCAAGCATCAGAATCACCCGGAGGGCTTCTCAGCACACAGATTCCTGGGCTCTAACTCCATAGGGTCTGATTCTGTAGGTCTGGGGGAAGGTTGGTTTAGGATAGGAATTTGCATGTCTATCAAATGCCCAAGCTTTGCTGATGGTGCTGGTCTGGGGACCACGCTGAGAATCACTGATCTAAAGGATAACAACAGTAAGTAGCATCACTTTTCATCTTATCTGAATTACACTAGGAAAGGGAGTGCAACTGCTTAATTACTATTGTCTGCACAAATCAGCGTTTTCCACAGTGGGCATGTAGGAGGAGCACCGTTATTCAGATTGTAGTTGTAGTAGGAGTTGTTCTTACCCTGTTTCCCCGAAAATAAGACCTAGCCAGACAATCAGCTCTAATGCGTCTTTTGGAGCAAAAATTAATATAAGCCAGATGGGGCTTGCAAATGTGTTTTGTTTGGTCTGTTATGTGTGTCTTGTGTGTTTAATTGCATTAGTTGCCACCATTTATAAATGCTTTCATTTCACTTAAATATTGGAATCTCTGGCTTCTCTTTATCAAAATTAGAAACTGTCCATTCTCGCATGGCATTAGCCAGCTGCAGTGGAGCGCCTCCCACCCCCTTCAGACAGGAAGGACCTGCTTTCTTCAGAGCTCTACACACTCATCCAGTTCCTCTCCTTGATATTTTCTGCCTCACTGTAGTCAGCATTTCCTTTTTCAGTTTAATCAAGCAGTGTAAGCTCCTTTCCATTGATTTGCTTGTTTTGACTGTTACTTTGACAGTTTAATTATTGTGTCCCTCATCTATCCATTCACTAAACCTTGGTCTCTCTCCACCGTGCTGTGGGCACTAGGGCTGCAGTACAGCAGAGCCGTAGGCCCTGGCTTTCCTGAAGCTTGTGTGCCCCAGAGTCAACCTTACACTCATTCCAGACAAACACCTTGCACTTCTTAGTTGCCTCATGTTGGATTTGTCAGTCGGCTGCTGTCATGGCTAAGGAACAGCCAGATTTTCAAATAAATTTGATGTAACAATTGCTGAGGTTTTAATAACTTCATGCAAATTACACAGACCATTTATCTCTCACTAGTTGTAATTGTTTGCTCTTAATTCTGTTTCTTGTTATGGTGTGAACAAATAACACTCCTATGAGAATCAAAGCACATACCTCATCTATTGCTGTTTATTTTTTATATGTAAAGGACATCATAGAATTAGATAAAATGCATTCAGAAATACCTGGAGCTTTCAAAAAATTATGGGAAATCTCTTGCCAAACCAGCTGGCTTATAAAATGGAATTTTATTTTAGTATGATATCAAGTTTCAGTATAGATTTTGAATGCTTCTTTTTCAGTTAGCCGTGAAAGAATTTACCCTATGAAAACTACCAGTTAGCCTGTGTACTATTTAAACATTAATACATTGATTTTTATTTGGAATAATTTTAAATATCTCTTGAAAAATCATAGTGGACATACTTACATGTAACATATAAGGCCAGTTATGATTATACTTTAGTGAAAACTTTTTCCCTTGTAGCTAGTGTAAGAACCTGAAACTTTATATTGTTTTATTCTCCTTTTTTAGACTGAAATGCATTTTTAATTATTCTGTGTGCTAGGAATGGAAATGAAGTCCAATGAAAGATGCTGTTCCTTTGATGGAGATGCAGACAGAATTGTTTATTACTACCGTGACACAGATGGCCATTTTCATCTCATAGATGGTGACAAGATAGCAACACTCATTAGCAGTTTCCTTAAAGAGCTCCTGTTGGAGGTATGGCTGGGTGACTGACTCCCCTTCAAAACAAGATTTACTGGTGAAAAAGTTCCTAGCAGTCAGTTGAATGTCTCAGAGGCACAATTTGTGGGAAGTTCCTTATATTTGTGGCCAGAAAATTAAAAAAGAAATGGTCATTTCAACATTGGAGCACTGGTCTTGGAACCCAAAGTTACTCTTTTTTTCTACTGGCAAAGTTTAATGATTTGAAGCTTACGAAGTTTTGGTTTCTTCATAACTGACACTTTAATAATGAGAGCTCCACCATAACTCCCCAAAGCCTCAGGGTTAAATAGAAAATCTCATCCTCTGAGAGATTTTGTTTTGCTCTTTTGGAACTCTGCCTAGATTCATTGGTTGTAATGGGAAATAATTCTTATAATCTAGAAAAGGTATACTTCAAGAATTCAATAAATACTTTTATTAAAAAAACTAGAGCTAAAGGTGAAATCACAGACTTCTTTATAAAGGATTCCTTGTAGAATTACTTTAAAAAAATGTTAGAAAGTATTTGTTTTTTTTCTGGCCTACGTGTAAATTTTCACTGAGTCATTTATTGCATAAACTAAGGCACAGTTGAACTGGTTGATAATTTTCTCATCCTTTAGACCTTATGTTTGCTTTTGTAGTGTCTTTATTTTTGATGCAAGGTAATTACTGTTTTTATCTAGATTGAAGAAAGTTTGAATATTGGTGTTATACAGACTGCATATGCAAATGGAAGTTCAACACGGTATCTTGAAGAAGTTATGAAGGTATTGAACCATTTTCATTTTCTGGTAGTTTCTGAATAATTATACTTCATTGTAAGGTATTCCTGTGAGGAAAATAATGCCCTTAGAAAAGTGAATAGGTTGTGGTGCATGAAGCTGAGCTTTTGTCCATTTAAGGGTAAATAGAAATCAAAAATAGGAAAAAATTAAACTGTCCCTGTTGCAAAAAGAGATTTCTCCCTTCCCTTTTCTTAGAGCATTTCTTTTAGAAAACTTGTAAGTTTTTTCTCTGTTCCTTTGTGATGAGTGTAAACCATATTAAAGGCTAAAAAACCTAGTTTCACAGCTCAGGATTATTTAGCTCTTTGAAGTATAATCATCAAGGAAGACAGCGCCCCTCTCTCCCAGTCGCCTGAGAGTTTAAGTTAGGTGTTGGTTCCAAGTTGTAACTATTTACCTCTCTTAGAGATTTGGGAAGTGTTATTATTCCTTTGGATAAAGGCAATTAGCTAACACCCATGGTCACTCCAATTATCAGGTAAATTTAGGACAAACTGACAAATGATGCTGTGGAGTTTTCATACTTGAGGCCTAGGCCTATTCAGTAGGTATAGGGACTGTTTCCTGGGGTTTTGCAGTGGGGCAAGTGTGGCATGAGGGGAGAGATTGGGCTCAACTCCTAATACAACAAGGAAAGGGGATTTTATAGCCAAGGTGCAAGATGTGGGGGGAGGGAGTTGGATGAAAAGTTACTAAGAGGCATCAGTGGGGGTCAGGGAGGATTCTCGCTAAACCAGCCTAACAGGATTTGGCAGAAAGAGGCCTGGGAGAGCAGACACCACCTAGGGATGGTACTGATGAAGACTTGGGTCAGATACTTCAAGTAGGGGACGAGCTGCTCTGATTTAAGCAAGATTCTTGCTTACATTGGGCTCGTGGAGACATGCTCAAGGACAAGACCTGTTCAGGCTCAGAGGACCCTGAATGAAGTTTGGTCGAGGAGAGCATCTTTGTCACTAGTTGTCTTCAGTTATAGAAAAGGGTGAGATTTTTGTGTCTTTGCAGCCTCTTAGCAGATTGCTTGTGACGTGTTTCATAAGTCTGGCTTAATGCTCATTCCATAATAAAAACTGTTTTCTTATTCTTCAGTGGAGAATAAGAATTTCTGGGATGGTAGGTTTTGTTTTTAATTATTGCCCTAATGCCCACCAGTTGCCTCTGTACCACACTACCTGCCCTCAGCTTAGAGGGTTCATAGCCATTTGCCTTTACTCTTTTGCTCACTAGCTACTGTAGTATTTTCCAACTTTTGGGTATTCTTTTTAAGATTCCTGCATTTTGCTAGTTATTAATGCCACCTTTCCATTCATTTTAAAGCAGGAATGGCAGGGTCAGATTCTTGTAGGACATGGATAGGTGCAGTGAATGAGTATAGCAGATGGATAGGACTAGGAAGGGTGTACGCAAGCCAGTTGCTATCACCTTTAGTCAGATTCTTCAAGAGGAGCTGAAAAATCTGAATTCTCATATGAATGTCCTTTTTAAGTCTTGGCAACTAATTCCAGATTTATAAGAAATAGTGGGTGGGCACCATAAATCACATCTGGAGGCTGTTAGTTTGTGACGTGATTTAAATATTATGGTTACATTAAATTCACTCAAGGTACTCCCATCTTGTGCCCAATTGCCTGCCTTTCACAGGGATTTCCAGTACTTGGGTTGTTGTTTTAGTATTTTAATTCTTATTTCCTGCCTTAAAAATTTCTCATAGCTCAGATATACCCTGTTTAAGAAACTGAGTACATCAGAAACTGTTCCTTGCTAACCCATTCTCTTATGGATTAAATATTTTTAGCCCTGACCATTCTTAAGGTCTCCTAAATCCAATCAGATATTAATCTTATTGGATCTTGATCTCCTTTTTGCAGTTTTGCATTGTTTTTCCTTAAGCATTTCATCTCTCAGATCTATCCAAGACTTGCACTGTCCACTGCTGCTAGTCCAACCACCGTCATTTCTTGTTAGATCATGTCACTCCCCCACTTTCATTATTTTGTAAGGGGACCCTCATCTCCCTCACTTTGCTTTTCCCTTGTCTTTGTGTTTCTAAATACTTTTCTTCATAGTTAACATCACTTTGGATTTTAATTGTCTAGTTTAATTGTCTTCCTCACTGGACTAAGATCCAGAAGGAAAGTTTTATTCCCTATTGTATCCCAGGGATACAAGGTATACAATAAATACTTGCCGACTAAATAACTGCTGTTGTTTCTTTAAATGTGTTATAGGTACCTGTCTATTGTACTAAAACTGGTGTAAAACATTTGCACCACAAGGCTCAAGAGTTTGATATTGGAGTTTATTTTGAAGCGAATGGGCATGGTACAGTAAGTTCTCTTTAATCAATTACAGCTGACTTTAGCTGGCACTTTTTTTTTATGGTGGGAATTCTATACCTAGTAATAGGTAATATTCTACTTTGTTGAAATGATTTTCTGGGATGGTGTTAGAATTTGATTACTTAGTTAACATAATATATTCTTATGTGTTGTGAAACTGACTCTCTCTTAGATTGTAATGATCTTTCCTTGAGTGTGAAGAAATACTAATTTGCTCTTACAATATAATTTCTTAAAAAAGGTGCAGTTCTTAATTTTTTTTTTTTACAAGCAGATTGTCTATACATCATTCAAAATATTTTCCTTCAACTGGCCATAGGTGGTAAAAGGAAAGTTCACTAGGTGTGGTAAATTGAAAAGTGTTAAATAGCTTCAGGATAAAGTTAGAAACATTGGAAATGAGTTTAAAGTAATTAGCAATAAGCATATAAAAATTGTAATATGGCTCCTGGCAGAAAGAATATTTAAAAAGTTTTTTTGAGATATAACTCACATATAAAATTCACCACTTTAAGGTACATTAAGTAGTTTTTAGTATAGTCTTAAGGTTCAGAATTTTTCTTTAAATGTTTTATACTTCACCTCATTTCATGAATGTATTGAAGTCACCAACAAAATTTATCTTCCTCAAATCATTTCCCTCAATTTCAACATTGGCTTCTAGAGGGTATTAATATAAGTAAAAGAAAAATTTTAAGTTCTTAGAAAATACAATAAAAAATACAACTTCAGAGATCTAATGCAGGGGTTGGTGAATGAATTTAAAGCGCAGCAGGTGGTAAATATTTTAGGCTTCGAGGCTATAATGTCTCTGTTGTAAGTGCTCACCTGCTGCTGGTGGGTAAATGAAGGGGGTACAGCTGTGTTCCAGTCTAACACGTGACCAGCCTGCACCTTATTTTACCCACAAACATGTGTTTCGGTAAGTGGCAGAGCAGAGTGTGGTAATGCTGCTGCTCCCCAGTATTGGGCTTGTTGAAGGCACTCAAATCATGGGCATGGCCTTGCACAATGACAGGAATCGTGAGGAACAGGCTGTATAGTACAACAAATACCCACAGCACTGTTACCATAAGGTGATAAATATGGTGAACCCTCTTTCTACTTTATCCTAGCTTATATTCATAATTTTAGGACCAAAAAACCACCAAAAATAACTAGTTGCAATGAATTATGTTCTTCAAAGCAACATGGATACAGATAAGCTTAAGGAACCTGGTTACACATAGCTGATTTAGCTGCTGAGGGCAAACAGAATGAACTCATCATGTACGTGATCACCTTTGTCAAGGCATTATTTTCTTCATAACTAGTTTTACAATTCATAAAGGATCTTTTTTCCCTAGTAATATCTTTTGGGTTCTGCTTTGATCTTATATTAATTTCAGACATTCTCAGGCTGCCATTATTTTTCCCCTCAGTTTCTCCAGATTGAGAGTTTCAAGAGGGATTTAGCTAGGATGATAGTAATTACGACTGGGACTTGGATGGCGCTTTGTGATTTTTGTACACTTTTGTTGCAGGTACTGTTTAGTAAAGCTGCTGAAATGAAGATAAAACAGCTAGCAAAAGAATTAGAAGATAAGAAAAGGAAAGCTGCCAAGATGCTTGAAAACATGATTAACTTGTTTAACCAGGTCAGAACTGATGGGGCGGTGGGCTCTTGTTTACTTTCACATTATTCACAAAGTGGACAGAATGGTGGGCTGTGTAGATAACTGAAGTGGAGAAGTCCTGAAGGCTTCCTTGCAATAGTGGAATGTGCGGTTGAGATTTCCACTGAAATGTTAGTGACAGAACACTTATGTGCTTCCCTTCCCCTACATTTTACAATGAAAATTTTCAAGTATAGTGAGGTGAGTAGCTTCCACCTAGAGTCACCAGACTTAGTAGAGTCACCAGACTCAGCTGAGTGTATATATGTGGCTAAACATATTTTTTTAAACCTACCTCGAGGAAATTCAGGAAAAGTAACTGGTTGTCTCATGGGGATCAGATCATTGGGAGTAGAGTGTAGCGTATGGCAATGAAGAGCAAGCAAAGCATAGGACAGGGAAAAGCGGTGGAAGAAACATTGGAGCCTCTTGAACAACGTGGGCACTTTACATACCTCATTGTATAATCCCTGCAGCAGCACAGGGAGAGGGGTTACTGTAATTCCCATTTTACAAATGAAGGAACAAAGGCTTAGATCTATGTGGTAGAACATGGCTCCGACTGCGGGTGTGACTTACAGCAAAGCTTCCTATTCCTCTGCTACCTGGTATGATGCTTTTGTCATCGTGGTAGAATATCTTAGAAGGGATCTAGTTCTAAACAGAAATTTGAGTCATAGGATGTTAATGCTGGAACCTTCAGAGTTACCCAGTCTAATTTCATTTTTACGACTAAGGAGGAAGATTAAAGGCAAGTTTCTCAAGAGCTAGTTTCAGTTCTTTCCCTCAATGTTCGTATCTGTCTGCACCAGTTAATAATGCTGCCTGGGGGAAGGGGAAAGCGTAGATTTTGTAAGACAGCACTCACATGCAGGCTGTGCTTATATTGGAGTGGTTTCTTCCATTGTGTCTCCCCGTCTTGCAGGCAGCTGGTGATGCTATTTCCGACATGCTGGTGATTGAGGCAATCTTGGCTCTGAAGGGTTTGACTGTACAACAGTGGGATGCTCTCTACACGGATCTTCCAAACAGACAGCTCAAAGTTAAGGTGGGAGTGAGATTGCAAAATTATTCTTTTCTGAAAATTACTAAAAACCTATTATTTCTAATCTCACTATATTATAGTATTTCCTAAGTGTCATATTTCATTCCATACATCCATCCATATTACATAGAAAATAATGCCTTATGCCATCTAACTAAATTTTAAATACGTGAGAAAATGTGCAGAATGGCTCTTAACCATTCTATTGTTTGAGAAGTATTTGATTTCCAAACTTCTGTATCACTTGTAAAAAAATTTTATTTTGGAAAATTTAAAAAATGTAGAGAACAAAATAATGATGAACCCCTATGTACCCAGATTCAACAGATTTCAACTATTGGACTACATTTTCCACATCCACCATATTATTTTGAAGCAAATCCTGCACAGCCTATCATTTCAAGTGAAAATATTCCCTCTGCATTATTCTTCGTTCACAGAGTACTTCCTGAGGCTAGATGCTGAGTAGAATCTGGGGGCTCAAGGGGATAAAATTTTTAAAGGCATTTCATATAAATAGCTAATTTTCTATATAGATTTCTACCAGTTTACACATTCACCAACAGATTTGTGAAAGATATAAAAGCCAGCGTTTACAGAAATGGCTGCTAATTGTTTAGATTAACTTTGGGCATATTTAGGAGATTCTCCTCATGACGTTCTTACATAATAGGTTGCCACTTACCTTTTTTTTTTTTAATACCTAAGAATATTTGATTGATGACTTAAGTCATACAGTACCATTAATTTACTGGCCATTAATTTTGTGGTAACTGTAAGATGGTCTGTGGAAATGTTCTCTTTCTGCTAAAAGTAATTCTTTGTAGACTGAAGAAACAGAGAAACTATAAATATGTTGAAATTTATAACCCTGATTTTGGTAGATAAAATTTTAATGCAATTTCATTGTATGCTTAATCTGGTACTTCACTATCTCAGTATTATACTTTGTGGTACAAAAATAAGCTGATATGTGGCTCTATTACTGTTTAAATGAAATAGCCATAAAAGGGAGTGTAATATATAGTAACAAAAATGATATACTTGTGCACAGGTTGTAGACAGGCAACTCATTAGCACCACTGATGCCGAAAGGCGAGCAGTTACACCCCCGGGATTACAGGAGGCAATTGATGACCTGGTGAAGAAGTACAGGCTTTCCCGAGCTTTCGTTCGGCCCTCTGGTACAGAAGATGTAGTCCGAGTATATGCAGAAGCTGACTCACAAGTAAGCTGGGACCGTCTGTTGGAAAAATGTGCAATGAGAGTCAAATAATATAGGTAGTAGCGGGGTGGTAGTAGAAATGAACTGTTTTAAGGGTGTTGGACTCTCACTGTGATAATGAAGGATTTAATGTCTTTCAGATTTGTTTATGGAGCCTTTTACGTTCATAAGACTACAAAAGTATTTTCATCAGTAGTAGTCACGTAGTTGAACAAAATTAGATCTACTTAAATTTCACCAAATATTTTGATTTATTTTAGACTTTCTGAAAGTGTTATTTCTAATTGTGACATAAATAAATAATATATACTTAGTTTGACACATATTAAGCTTATGCAGCCTGAAGTGAATTATCCATTTTTCTCCTGTAAAAACATAATCCTGTTGCTTTATGAAAATAACTGGCTTCAAGGTCCATTTCTAAATGAATTGGTACCATCATCCATGCTACTTGAAATTTATCTTTGTCTCTGGACTCTTGATTTGTTTTTCAAAATATTTCATTTAAATGACAGCCTCGCTCTTTGCTTCTGCTGTTTTCCTGAGAGGGTCAAGGCTTGTGGGCTGGATTTTTACAATTTTCCCTCTTCACATACTCTTTTCTGTCACTTGATTAAAGTGTCTGCACAGTGGAGGCCAAGTAGAGTGGATGGCCTAGCCACTCAGGAGACATTTTCAGTTCATTTATACAGTTAGTACCTAGGGTGGGTGAGGAGAAGACATCTGGGGCCTTAGTGTTACTTACTCTCAGGCTAATTGTAGCCTTGTTGGCTTTAAGGACTAGTTTATTGAATTTAGTCAGTTTTGGAATGGTAACTAATTTTATAACTTCATTTGATTAAGAACTTACCTGATTTGTAAGAATTTAAAGGTCTTGGAATTTGTTACTGAAAGATGGAAAAAAAGTTTTCATTTAAATATGTCAGTGAAACAAAATCAGGAAGCTCTCTCCCTTAATTGCAAGTAACCTGGTAGGTGTGTCTTTCTCATCTACTCTCCTTTAATGTAATTTGCAGGAAAATGCGGATAGCCTGGCACATGAAGTGGGCTTGGCAGTGTTTCAGCTGGCTGGAGGAGTTGGAGAAAGTCCCCAACTGGGTTTTTGAGGACAATTTCTACATTCTTGAGAAACTGGATTTTTAAAAAAGTTTTTACAAAATAATAGTACTGCCATTGTGACAGGTTCAAACATATTTATAACCATAATGTTTACTGTGCACCTTCCTGGATTATTTCTAGATCTGATTGTTCTTAAACACTACCAGAATAATGCTTTAGAAACAGCTAATCCTTATACTTGTTAAATTCAATTTTTTAAAAATGAAACTTACCTCTAGTTTGTTTCACTAATGTAAAACATTGGAGCTTACATATATGACTCAGTCATTATCTTTATAATATATACTGGGAAAAATTCATCAGAGTTGCTGGAAAATTAAATCTTATTTATTACCAACACCTTGGGATGTCTTTTCCACTGTCGTTATCTAACCAGGATGTTGTTTTGCAGTATTCATCATTGATACAAATAGGGAGGGTGGAGAAGACTATACAACCAACTTTTCCACAGCAAAGTCTTCAGAATGATTCTTAAATGACTTACCTCGTCAGTTATCGTCATCAGGAACTCAGAGGTGTGAATATGGAGGCTGTACACCTCTGTACTGAGCTTGAGATGCTCGTGCCAAACTTAAAAGGATGCGTGGCCCAGGCTTCAATTATTCCTTACTCCTTTCAGTAAAGGTATGTAGGAGAAAATTAATTACAACACATTACCAAGCTTCTGATAGAAGTGACACCATTCTGACACTAGAATGTAATCAATAACAGAAAGAAAAACCTTCCCAACCAATATGAAGTAAATCAAGCCCGAAACCAATAGAAAAAAGTGTGCAGTGTGTATTTTGGAGGTTTAGACAACTCAGGACAATAGAACAATGGAATCTCTCTCTCTCTCTCAGGCACCATAATCAATGAGTCAACAATATTTAAACGTAATTCAGGCCACATTCAGACATATGCTCTTTTAAAAAATATTTACAAATATTTAAATTAAATACAACCTGAAATGTGTTTTGTTACATACAAAACAATTATACAACTCAGAGCAATGTTTGTTTTAAATAATTACATTTACATTTAAACTAAATGGGACCTTGTGGTGCTCAAGTTTTTATCACTCCTTCCAGAAAATCTTTTTCTACCATCTCTTCTATTTTTTGCCTGGCTTTGCTGGAAAATGGCTTGTTGTTTTCCAGTTTCATGTCCTTATTAGGGAAGGTGTTGGAGTAGAGGATGGGGCTCCCTGAGTGTCCTGCACAGCGGCTGGTGACCTTGCTGTTGAAGACTTGGCTGAGCACATGGAAGAACGGCAGGAGCTGCTCAAGGCTGCGCACGGTGCAGGCGCTCAGCAGCAAGTGCCCCGGCTCCCAGCCCAGCGTCCTCCCTGAGTTGTCTTCCTCTGGGTTTTTCTGCAGAAAGCAAAATGGGAATTGTTAATAACAGATGATGTAGTACACGAGAATAATCCAAGGGGTATAAACAAAAGCAAACACAGTTAAACAAATACAAATAATGACATTAGGTCTTCATTCCAGACTTGATAAAATTCTTGCTTTTAACTGACGCCATTTAGTGCCAATTACTAAGTCTGTATAGAGGAGTCTAACACCGTAGTAACATTTTCTAACTAGAATGCACAAGGAAGCTGTTAACTAGAATTGCTTTTGGATAGGGAGAGTCAAATATTAAAAAGTTATGTATGGTGTGCTTTGCATATACTCAAAAAGCTCCCAGATTTCTGGACTCCCACTATCTAACCAAGGACTAGGTCACAAAACAGCTATACAAGAAAGCTAGGAAGGGACAAAGGATCTTATATATTAACTGTATTTTAGCCAAATGGTTTAAAATTGCCACAGGATGGTAGCAGGGCCCAACACTCAGGAGAATATTTCTTTGTTGCGCTAAACAACGTGGGGAGGAAAGCTGACCTTGGAGTGAAAATAACTGGGTTAGTTCCTGGCTCTGCCATTTACTTACTGTGGAGCATCCTTGGGCAAGACAGAGAAAGGTTCCTCACTTATAAAATGGGGAAATACAATCTATCTTGCAGCCGAAAAGTCAAATGAGAATGTATGTGAAAATTCTATCAACTAAATACAAACAAGTAAAATAATTTGCGTCTAGTTTGAGAAGCCAACTAAATTACACACAGTTGTAGACATTATTCTATCTAGAAAGTTATAAGAACTGAAGATGTTTGAACTTGGGCAGAATCCTAGATGTGAAAACACAATAGAGATAATGAAAGCAAACAATAAACTGGATAGAAAAAGAAATGAAGTGGAACGTAAGAAGCAGAATCTGTCCTATTGGTTAACAAATAGAGTTTGGCTTCTAAGATCAAATGTTGAGAAACTCATCGTTTACCTAATGTTTTAATATCACTAGTTTCCTAGTAGTGAAAAGAGATGCAAAATCCAGTTTATTTTCTTGTGTGTGGTCATAGATTTGTTTGCTTATTTAAAAATAAAATCCTAAGAAAGGAAAATAGATTTAAGAAGCCAGGAGTAAATAAGATCATCCAGTTCTTTATGGCCAAAAAACCTGACATCACTTAATTTCTTAGCAGTTATTTAACCTCCAATCTAAACGATAGGATTTAGAAAACCATCTTCCTTTCTCTTAACTAGAACACTGGCTTTAATGACAGTCCTGGGACAGACTTTCACATTACTGCCATTCATTGGCTGACCATACCACTTTTAGTTCCCTAAATCAAACTGCAATTCAGTAGTAATTAAAGGGTATACAACATTATGCTGAAGTAAAATGAACAATATATTTGAACCCTCTACATAGCTGTTTTCCAATGTAAGAGAACTAGGTTAACCTGTTTATATTCCTGTCCAGATGTACCTTTAAGAGAGGGACTTTTACTAAGCTCTTGACCAAGAAAAGTGACTTGTTTTACTGTTCTGCTCTTAATTAGAACTATACCACCTCCCTCCACAGTAAATAAAATTAAAAAGTTAAACATGTTTCCATACAAACAATTTCTCCTTTCATTTCACCAGTCTACGCTTGAAGAAAGACTTCCTTTCTCTTTACCTCTCTTGTACTTGTTGAAATTCAGACCTGGGTTTGTGCCTCAATATTTAGTCGAAATGTGGCAACTTTTGCTGCCATATCACAAGCATCAAAAAGCCACCCTCACCTGATGCTTGGCCATCTCCAATCCCTCCAAAATCACTGTCTTAAAGTCCTCCTCCTTGTCCTGTGGAAGGAAAGAGGAGAACTCACAGCCTTTGTTCCACGCAGAGTATGCTTGGCCATGAAGACCTTGTTTAAAGTGTTTGGATGGGGAAATGCTTTCCAGTCAAAACTGTTTTCTTATTCTGTGGGACAAGTTTTGGGTAAAAGACTGTCATGTTTATCACTTAGACAAGAGAGGAGTCTTATAAAAATGCTCATTAGTAATGAGATGAAGGAAGGACAGAAAGTACATGTGCCTGGGGTCATATATAATCACCTTGTTTCTGGATTTGTTGTCATGATTATTTTCTTAAACCCTGTGGTATTAAAGTGAAAGTACCCAAGTACTACCCTAAACTCTGGACTCAACTTTCATCTTCGTCTCTATCCTTTTACTTAGTCCTTAAAGAAATAAATTAAGTTCCTCATATCCTTCATGTACAAGCTCCTTTTTAATCACTCACCTCTATTCCATTTTCTATAGTTTGTGGAATGTGGTTTGCTGCCTGAATAGGGGATCCCAGAAGAATGGAAAATTTCTGAGCACTCAAAGCACATACTGAAAACTAGGACTCAAAGGACAACCCAGGTTATCCCCAAATTGTACAATTTATTTTTGAAAGTTTTTAAATGCAAAACAAAAGATTTGTAACAAAGCCCCATTGATGAGCATGCCAAATTCATTACAAACCCTTGAACAACAGGTTTGTGCGGGTCTACTTATAGACAGATTTTTTTTTTCCAAATAAATATTGTAAATATTACTTACGATTTTCTTTTCGCTAGCTTACTTTGAGAATAATACACATAACATGCAAAATATGTGTTAATCGAATATGTTAGTCATCAGTAGGCTATTCAGTTTTTGGGAGTCAAAAATTATATACGGATTTCCAACTGCGCGGGGGGGCGGGGGGGGGTTGGAGGGTCAGTGCCCTTAACCCTCATGCTGTTCAAGGGCCAACTGAACTATTTTCTTGGGCAAAGATCTCTAGCCTGATGCATACTGAAAGATACAAAGTACATAAGACATAATATATATATTTTACAAATTTTATCTTCTTACACTTAAAAAGGAAAAAGAATGCAATACCTTTGCCCTTTTTCGAAGAAGTTTTGCTAGTCGTACTACGTAAGGCTTAAATTCTCGTTGATGTATGCCCTGTCTTCTGACTTCCAAACCAGAGTCATCTGAGGCTTCTGGAATAAAGGCCCATCGGTACCTAGGTTTAGAAGAATAATATCCGTCAACATTAGTAAGGTTTTGCAGCCATTTAACAACAGGCCACATAAATAGAGTGGAAAGATCAAATCCCTGCCACTTACAGGGATTCAGATGTCAGCTGTGCCGCTTGTAGCCCTTTTTTACCTTGGGCATGTTTCTTAACTGGAGCCTTTTCTTTATCAGTAAATAAAGATACTATTAACTACTTCATAGGATTGTAATAATGAATATGTAAACTTGTAAGATGCTCATCATTTTTTTCATGAGCACAAAGCAAGTACTCAAATGTTTCCATCTCCAACAGACAGAATCACCATATACTTGGCCAAATGTTCCCTACCTACACAGTAAGGGGGCATAAAACAAATAAAAATTTAAGTAGTACCTCTTTCATACCTCCTTTTGTATTTTTAATTTTGGTCTTTAAAATTAATATCTGACTATGGAGAAAACTCAAACAGTATACAAGGGCATACCAAAGAAAGGGAGTCTCCCTCCCTCCATAGGATCGATCAATACACTAGTCTTAAGTATCTGTCCTGGTTTATGCATAAAATAGCACGCACAACCCTCTTTAAAACAAAACCTGATTGCTACTTTTTTTTTAACTTTTATTTATTTTTAAGTGTGTTTTTCCAGGACCCATCAGCTCCACGTCAAGTAGATGTTTCAATCTAGTTGTGGAGGGCACAGCTCAGTGGCTCATGTGGGGATCGAACCTGACTGTTAAGAGCACTACACTCTAACCAACTGAGCTAACCGGCCGCCCCTAATTGCTACTTGTTTTGATTTAATTACATATCATATAAAACTCCATCCTTTTCAACAGCTACGTAGTACTCCAGTGTTGGAAAGTACTGACATAATCAGTTTCCTAGAATGTCCAATTTCTTGGTACTACAAATAGTGCCATAATGGATATGCCTATATAATGATGATTTTTGTGCACATCTGGGAATGCAGTGGTTGGATAAATTCTTGGATGTAACCATTACTGGCTCAAAGAGAATGTATACTGGGGGTACCAAAAAAATTTATACAAGTGGACACTTTGGTCAATGCTGCTCAAACAGTTCACCGTAATTAGAAGTGTCTGGACGCTGATGGTAACCACTCTGAGCACCTCTTGTAATTGCAGAAGTCAAACGTGACTTGTATTCATCTTTTGTTATCGGTATATATTGAGTATTACAATTTCAATAGAGTTTTCCTTAAAATGTGTATACATTTTTTTGGCACCCTCTGTATTTTGAATTTTGGTAAATATAATTCTGGAGAACAACTGGATGATATCCATATACACTTCCAATAAGAAGAGTGGTGCTGTTAAGGGTAGAAGGAAATACACTTGCACATATTTACCATTCTGATGGCTATTTAGAATTTTAATGGGAATTTCTCTCATGAGTAGGTCTGAGCACCGTTTCCTGTGTTGAGAAGCCATTCCTTTGCTATGAATTGGCCCGTTTTTCTATCAGGTTATCAATTTTTACATACTAAGCAAGTTAGACTTTTGTCATATACTCATACACTGCAAATATCTCTTCCCAACTCATTGCTGCCTTTTAAACATGGTATTTTTTGTCATACAGACTTACATTTGTATGTAGTTAAATTATCAAATATTTTGAACTTCTGAAATACCTATGCTTAGAAAAATACTACTCTTTCAAGATTATTAAATTCCCTATGTTATCTGCTACTTTATATTTATAGGACAGTAGTTTTTAAAAAACTATTAGTTTTTTAATTCTATTACAGCACATTTCATCCCTTTCAAGTAACTATATCTTGACTAGTAAAGGGGATAAAGCCACTTTGGTTCTCATGGAAGCTAAATCAGTATCATGAGCAAGCATACTCCTGCCACTTCATGTTCTTCCTCCTCAAGCACTGAAAAGGAGCGTTTCTATCATCTTTGTGAAGATAAGCACTCTAGTTAATTTTGGCCACTTTCCTACAACTCTGCTTAGTTTCCTTTTCTGAATTTCTTCAGGAGTAACATCAGTTTAACAGATGCCCAAACACAAATTCATCAAGAAATTGATGTGTATAGTTTTCTAATGCAATGAATGAATAAGGAAATGGAATTAATCTAAAAATGATTTAATGAATTTAAATTTAATGAAAAGTAAGCTTGTGAAATAGTAATTTTTGGAGATTTAAACATGTTTAACTAAAGATTCTGATAATGTTATTCTTTATCCTATTAATAGTCTATTCCAGAATAATAATATAAAATATAAACATACATATTTGATCATGTGGATGAATTATCAAATTATAGCTATTTTGATAAAACAATCATACAGTTTGTCTATTATTTAAAAATTTTAAATACGAAAAACTATTTTTGATCACTGACACACAAGGCATTGTGAGAATTTACTTATATTAATTTTCATTCCATTTCCCTCTGCCATCTCTAGTTCAGTTTACTGTTATCTGAAATAAAACAGCCTTGATTCCAGTCTTGCCCATCTCCAGTCCTTTCTTCGAACTATACAGCCAAAGTGAACTTTCTAAACTTCACGCCTGAGAACAGCACTTCATTCCTTAAAATGATTCATTCGGTGGCTTCCCACTGCCCTTAGGTTAGAATGTACCAAGTCCAACCTCTAAGTCTTCACATATGCACCTCTCCCAACCCTCTGTCTTCACCACTTCAGTATAAAACTGCCCTCATGGCCAGCTCTGAGCCTCAAAGCTAGGAGAGGGTCACCGCTATGTGGCCTCACAGCATCCTGCACATCAGCTGTCGGCACCCATCATGTGTTTAACTATGTCTCTTAAACTGGACTTGAAGCGGCTGAGTCGTACCCCAGTGCCTCACATCTGGTGAGTACTTAGTTTGCTGACTGAATGGTCTGTAATTTTAATATATCCACAGCAACTCCTTATTTCCAATAACTTGTTGTTTCCCTCACCCCTGCCAAAAGAATTACATTTTAAGAAAACTTATGAATATTTGAAATTACACAAAAAAACTTTTAACTTAGTCTAAGATACCACTGACCAAAGCAAACACATTTTCAAAAACATCCATTTAGTATCCTTGCTTTTACTTACATCTGAAACTGAGGAAGATTTTCGGAGGGCAATGCCAGTGCCAAATCCAAAAATTTGCAAGCAGAGAGATAGAGGTTTAACCACCGCTGGCTGTTATAGGAAGTAGAAAAGCCATTACCTCCTGTGTAGGTTGTCTCCAGACCAGCCACAGAGGGGCCTGAAGTCCTGTAAGAAGAAGACAGTGCTGTAGCAGCTGTACCTGTTTACTAACAGGTAATTCCTGGAAAATCTCAAAGTGCCAACCAATACTTTTCATAATCATTTTGAAAAGCATATCACTAATTACTACAATGTTATGACTAAATTTTGCTGTTCTCAAAAAATTATCTTTTGTTCTTTAAATCTTAGGAACATAAGAATAGTACAAAATAACTTGTGTTACACTTAAGAAATAGAAAAATCCAAGCTGTAAAATCAAAAGACCTCTCTACTATTCAGTGTCCTGCAAAGATGGGGGAGCAGGGAACTTTCTATAATAAAAAGTTATTAATTAATATGGGGGACTCTCTTTTATAAATCTAGCACGCAAAATAATTATATTCAAGACATAGGGTCTTAAAGGAACTTTTCAATTTATAAACTTATTTGTACAAAACTTCCTATATAAATAAAATCAGTCATAATACTGCCTCTACTAAATAGGATACAATTATAGTACATTAAACTGAAATCATTCTGGAAGATCTGGATATATGGATATCTTAGTTATAGGTTACCTTCCATAATAGGTTTAGCTGCATGTTTCAGGGTCAGTCTGACCTACCAAAACCAAAATGGCCAAGGTAGCTGAAACAATACTGTATTGCTTTAAATAAAATTTGTGTGTAGAGGCCATGAGTGCTGACAGTTTAATCCTAGGAGGGGGTCACTGCTGTTGGCCTCGCAGCATCCTGCACATCAGCTGTCAGCACCCATCATGTATTTATGTCTCTTACACTGGACTTGAAGCTGCTGAGTGACATACCCCGTTTAGTCTAAAATGCTTAAGGGATAAATATAAGTAACATATATCCAGATATGATCAGTTATATACTAATAGACTAAATACATAAAGTATTCAAGTACAACAGTATCTGTAAAGTAACATTCTGGATGATTTTAAGATACTAAACATTGAGAAGAATATACCGAAATAAATTACATATTACCGTGAAATATCTTCATCTGCAGTGAGTTCCTGCTCCATCAGTAAAAATACCTGTACCTGAAGACCATGAAAAAACGTTAAATGTTTTTTCGAATTAGATATTTGATCTTTCTTTCAAATTATGCTACATTTTCATTAATCTAAAAACTGATTTTAGGATACAACTTCAGGACCTTTATACTGAGTTTCTGAAAATAAAACTACAAATGTAGCACAGAGCCTTGCTAATCATTTGGCAGAGGTGAGATGAAGGCATGCTTTTGTTTTGGGTGCCTATGGAACAGAGATAGAGTTATTAAAAAAGGAAAACTATTAAAGCCAATTTCTTTGTGGGGAGATTATAAATGCTGGGTTTTCAGATTTGTAGGTGCTTTTTCCTTTCATTATTCATCTCCCTTTCTGCAACACCACAATCATTCAGATGAGGGTGGCGGTATGGTTTGGGGAGGGGACTAGATCAGTGTAGTGGGACTTGGAAAGGTTTTATTGTTTGGGAGTTTACAAAATCTTTGTGAAAGTCTGAAGCAAGCTTAACTACGATAAGAGCTGCACCTGGAGAGTGAGTAGGTACATGCTTCACGTCAGTCCATTTAAATACACTCTGCCATCTCTCATCACTCCAGAGGTACTGCTGTGGGGGGAGCCAGGCCTGGCAGCCATGACAGTTAAAAGTATGGTGTGGCGGAGACTGAATGAATTTAGAGTAGACAAGTAATGATTCACAATGAGCTAATATTAGTAATGTTGCATATTTGGAAGTTTAACTTGTATGGAGGTGAAATCTGACTTGTTTTACTATTTTCAACTGTAAAACTTGTCAGGAAAAGGCTTAACAAGAGTTCAGTTCTCTTTCAAGATTAGTTTTTATCCAGTAAGCATGTTGACACTAATCACCTTGTGTTGTCATTTATTTATAACTTGACTGAATTAAAATTAACTCACAAGTTCTGTAATCATGGTAGGCCAGAGTGAGGTAAGATGTTGTGGAGACATTCTTAAAAGTAACACTCTGAAAAACAGGAACACTTGAGAGTGAAGAGTTGGCACCTGGGGCAAACGGAGACTCTCAACCAATCTCTCTGAAAGAAATGCAGTATATTTTCAATACCTAAATAATTAGAATCATTTTAATGTAAAACCTTTCTATATAATCTAGTCTAGTACTTCTCAAACTTTCTGTGGTGAAGAACCAACTTTTAAAAATGTTTCCAATCTGTTGCAGATCGATACTTTTGTAAAATATAAAATGAATTTTTGAAAAATCAAAGAAAAAGATATAAAATATAAATGCCATTTTATATTATTAGATTCAACAGATGCTGTCAGATTGTTAAAATATTTAAAATGCTTCCTCTAAATGTCTGCACTTATCATGAATGGGATTAACAGACGGTACTGGGCCATGGACCACACTGAGCAGCACTGACATAGTCAACTTTACAAATCACAGCACAAACAGTGTGCATGCTGTGTATCTGACATTAGATACAAGGGGTCAGGAAAGAAGGAGCCACTTATTTTTTAGAGAGGCATAATCTCACTAGAGAGGTCAACTGGCATTCCCAACCCAGCCACCTGATGGCTGCTGAGGCTGGCAGCTCCTGGGTACAAGGACCTGAGCAGAGATCAGTTCTGCCCCGGGGTAACTTCCTCCCCAGTGTGGAGCTCTCTGGTAGCACAGGTTGATGACGAGTGCACTGGTATCCTTCATGAAGGTTTATTAAAACTGATACACACCCCTTCCCTGGCCCCGGACTATAGGTCTTGAAAAGTTACTCTAGCCAAAATTTCCTGGCTCTGCCTATATTTTGCTCCTCTCCTTAAAGGTATATGATCCCCTTTATCCACAATAAAAAAAAAAAATGCTAACATGCCTGCAGCAAAACAGTCTTACACCTCATCCTCAAACATGAATTCCTAGGAAATTTGAACCAAATAATAAAAGAGATCAAACTCAGTGTTTGGTTGCTTTTACATGCTAGTGATGATTTTTTTGTTGTTTCAGAACAAATTTCTAATTGTACAAGTCTCCATCTACCTACACTTGGTACATTTCACCCCAATTTACCAGTTAGAGAAAGTATTTTCTAAGGATCAAAAAACCCTGCAGATTGGAAGATAGAGAAAATAGTTTTTCACTATTTACCTTGTATATCTGGCAGATATTTCTGGTACTGGTCAATTTCACTGCTAAAAATAGCAAATGCTAATCTTTTGAGAAGCATGGCTCTCTGTTCTAGCTCCACATCACGGTTTGCAAAGAGATTAAGTGAACTGCTTTGAGCCACAGCTACGCGAGCTGACAAAAGAAAGCAAGACAGAGGTTGTGATTATTTGTTTTTACAAAAGGCTAGATCCCCCATGACATCCAAAGGTGAGAGGAACCTAGAGCGGAGGACTGTGGGCAGGACCGGCAAACGGATCCAGCACATACAAGCCGGAAGGCCCAGGGGTAGTAGGTGTGATGTGGGGAGACGGGAAATTTAGAACTGTAGGTTTCTGAAGATACAACCACTAAGAATGCCATTTTATAAAACCCTTTCATATTTTATGCCATCTGCCTAAATCCTTCTCATTGGTTTAAAAATAATTTCTGGCCCTGCCTACCCAGCTCTCCTTCCTTATGTCTTGTGACTCACCCCCTGCTCACTCTTCTGCAGCCACTGTCTTGCTTGTTTTTCCTTGAATTTACCAAGCCAGTCACTACCCCAAGACCTTTATCATTTTTGTTCCCTATGTCTGAAATATTCTGTCCCTAGGCCTTCTTATGGTTGACTTCTTAAGCTTCATCTCAAATATGAGCTCTTTAGTTATCTGAAATCTATCACATTGCCCTGTTTCCTTCACAACTCCTTATTCCCTGAAATAATCTCATTTATTTGACTAAAGCCTGGCCCATTTTTGTTTTTTAATAAATATTTGTTGAATGAATGAATCTGAATCTTAAAACAACCCTGTGAAGATTAGAGAAGAAAGAATATGCTGCCCCTTTCTTTCCCAAATGGGGACACTGCAGCTTATGTTAAAGAATTTACATGGAATCATACAGACTCATCCAACTTTACTGCTGTTTATTAGCTTAGTAACTTCCAAACTTAAAAAAAAAAAAAAGTAAAAAAAAACCCTTATTTTCAGATTAAAAACTACAAGGGACCCTAATATATAAAACCAATGAAGATAAAGTAGAGTGGGGGTGGAGAGTGATTCTGACCTTCTGACTCCTCTTTCTTCCTTCAGAAGAGATAAACAGAGCCCCAGGGTTTAGAGACTCCCCCGTAGTTTGGCTTAGACTGCCTGCCTCCCCACCTGTCAGTCTTTCATTCCTTCAACAATTACTTACTGAGCACTTACTGTGTGCCTATTTTGTGTGCTGAGGAAACAATTTAGAGACATGTGGCCAAATAGTTTTACTTGTTATTTAGCTCTATGTTGTCCCCTTTAAGTTCTAACATTATATTCCTATAGTGTACTAAGTATAATTTGACAAAGAATTAATTTAGCAGTTACTAGAAAAAAACAAAGTATACAATAAGACTTGGATGGTATACAGGAAAGACACTGCTTAGGTTGTCATCCCATAATACTCACTCATCAAGTCTCTAAACGTTGTCTTATCATGTGTCATCAGATTGTCCATAATTGCTCTCCAACTGAAAAAGACAAAGGTTATAATATGTAATTGTCGTTATTGTTAAAAAACAGTATTTTATTTTGCAGGATAGTAGTTGATTTCAACAGACTTTATGAGATGATTATGTTGACTAAAAGCAAGACAATGACTTACTGATTAACACAAGAGGCATCCATCTGAAAGAAACTGGGATCCATGAAGAGGTCAAAGGCTTCTTTTTTCCAAGCTCTCCGTGTGTACTGATACCCACTGAGACTGCTAAGCAGCTGGACGCAGGCTCGATAACTAGGAGCATTATGTGCACTAGGAGGAAGGATAACTACCTTAACCTATTTGCATAATTTAAATCATCACATTAAGTTATTCGTAAGTGTGCACACTTACCTAAAACAATGATAGGAAACAAAAAAAGCACCATAAGAGACATGTTTTTTTTTATCATAAATCAAGATAAAAATAATGTTATTTTGTCATTCAAATAATGACAATAAAGGAATACAATTTGTTTTTAACAGGCTATGAATTAACTAAGAAATTTACTTAAATAATAACAGTACCTGTGATTTCGGAGGTAGGGCACAACATAATGCATAATATTTACAAGTAATGGAATAACCCGTTCTTTTTCATCACTATAGAAAACCATATCCAAAAGATGAGCCAAAACCTAAAAAATATAAGAAATAAAATGGAATATAATCTAAGAGCTGAAATTGACAGCATTTATACATGGTTTTCATCTTTAAGAAAACCTAGAATACCTTAAAATTAGAAAAATCTAAAATCAGATGTCCCTAAGCCATTTTTATATGAAGAGTTTCTACCACTATTTGCTTTTTTGGTCCATTATAACTACAGGATATAAATATGGGCAAATTTTACTATTTATAACTGAGATAAGGAAGTCTAAGAAAAAGAGAGGTCAAGATCCTTCTAATGTGACAGTGAATACCCAGAGAATTAAAGACTTGAAGTCGGTATTCTCTTTCCCTGACTTGGTAAAAGGGGGCTTGGGAAAAAAAAACCAACCAAGTGAACTGAGCTGCTCAAGTCCCAGTTCTGACAATTAACAGCTATTTGGCCTTAGTCATACTTATGTTCTAATCTTTGTAGGGCTCAGTATCCACATCTGTAAAGGAGAAACAAAAATGACCTGCAAGACTATACAACAGGGTACAAAAAAACGCATGTCAGAGGATGCATATAAAAATGTTTGGTATACTTCATAATTGCAAGCATCATTATACCACTTCCACTCCTCCTTAAGATCCTATGATACAAAAGCACTTTTTTTTTTTTTTATAAGCAGTACACTTTTAAAAAATATTACATGGGGAAGTGAACAATATTTAAAGTTATCATCACTGATATTTAACAATCTAAATAATCTGAATACAAAGTCAAAACTTTGTTTATTCTATGTAGTGATTTCTAGAAGTACAAAATAGTTTCTCAAATTAAAAACACAATTACTTGCTAATATTTAATTGTGAAACTGTTTACTTGAAAGTTCATGTGAAAAAACTTGATAATATTTACCTCAGAAAGTAATGTCAGTGCATGGACACTATATACAGAAGGAGTTATGTTGGAGGTTTCCATTGCAGGTGATAACATATCTAAATAAGAGAAAAGACAGATAAAGTACAGTTAGGTCTTTTCCCACTAAAAAAAGGTACCTGCTAAACAGAGAAAGGGGATGATTTTATAGTATTTACAGTACTAGCTGCTGTGATTTCTTAGTGAATACATGCCTACAAATATAAATCTAAATGTTTGAGATCAATACCTTCAACATCAGATTCCAGATTGGTTCCATCCACCATTATTTTAGGAGAAGGCTTAACTTCAAGATTTCGTCGCAGCCATGTTGTCTGTTCTAAAGAAGAACCAGCAATTGCACCAATTGCATCCACTATTTTATGAGTCACATCCTAAAGAAACAAGGAAAAACCGCTATGTACATGTGCATATACAAACACACACGAAACTGCCCAGATAATCTTGTTTGACCTTCCCATTTTAGTGTTGAGGGCACTGAAAAACAGTTGTGGCAACAGTCCTCAATTCAGAATATCTTACCTGAAGGTCTCTTTGGTCTTTTTTATTTTCCAAACTAGGGTTTTTCATAATAAATTCATTCAGAACCCTAAAAGGGCCAAAGAGAAAAATAAACCGGAAATATGAGTCTAAAGAAAATGATTCAATCTAATTTCTCACAGTGAGTAAGTGGCTTTGTGGCTTCAATTTTTATTTTACGTGTTTAATGGATACATACACACACACTGTCAAAAAAAATGTATACACATTTTAAGGAAAACTGTATTAAAATTGTAATAATATATACTGATAACAAAAGATGAATACAAGTCACGTTTGACTTCTGCAATTACAAGAGGTGCTCAAAGTGGTTACCATCAGCGTCCAGACACTTCTGATTACGGCGAACTACTGCTTGAGCAACGCTGACCAGTGTCAATTTGTATACATTTTTTTGGCACCCCCGGTATCTATGGATCAGCTTTCCTCAAGCTGTCACCACTCCTCTCACCACTTTTCCACCTCCTCTTTGCTTCCTGTCAGAAGACTACATCCCCACATGTACTACCCTGTTTCCCCCAAAATAAGACCTAGCCGGACCATCAGCTCTAATGTGTCTTTTGGAGCAAAAATTAATATAAGACCCGGTTTTATTTTACTATTAAGACCGGGTCTTATGTAATGTAATAAAATATAAGACTGGGTCTTATATTAATTTTTGTTCCAAAAGATGCCTTAGCGCTGATGGTCCGGCTAGGTCTTATTTTTGGGGAAACACGGTAGAAAACTTGAGGCCACCTTACTGAGGAACCCTCACCTTCCCTCTTCACTTCAAAATTTTCCAGACCATTGGCTGCTAAACCAGAATTGCTTAGTTTCCTAAGGTTAACACGATGGAAGTCTGTGTATTTATATTAGAGAAAATGCATTCTTCTTTCTCACTCTCACACCTGCTGCCTTTCACTGTCCTCCAGCCCCTCCCTGCTGTCTCTGGAATCTGGTGCTATCAATGAGCCCCCTTCTGTCTAGAATCTTCTATCACTCTGCCCTTACACAACACATTATTATTGGCTAGACACTATTCTAAGAATTTAACAAATATTTAACTCATTTAATCCTCATAATACCTTTATGAAACAGGCCCTAGTATCATGCCCATTCTACAGATGGAGAGGTTAAATAACCCGCCCAGGGGCACACAGCTCAGTTAAAAAGCTGGGCTGTGCACCCAGGCAGAGTACAACTTCAGTCTTTGCTGAACAACTCAGCATCCTCAGGTTTTCCTTACCATTAATGATGACTTTCAAATTCCATTTCCTCTTGCTACCTTATCATTTTTATTTCTTTTCATGATCAAACATCTTCAGAGAATGTTTGATCTTATCTCCCATTCTACCCCTCTGCTGTTAACATCTATGCTTATTACCTTGCCACACTCCTCTCTCCTAAATCACGAATGCTCTCCAAATCATCATGAAATATAGCCTCTTATTATTGCTCCTCTGCCTTAATCTCTCTGAAGGTGTTACTCATGCCCTCTTACCTTCTCTAATCTTCTACAACACTGAATATACCTCGTTTCCTTCGTGCTGTCTGATATTTCCTTTTCTATCTCTTTTGCTCACCCCTTTTCCTTCTGTGTACTGTTCTTTCAATCCCATCATCAATACCTCAAACACTCCCTGCCTCCCACTTGAAACAGAACTCCTAGTCTATCATTTTTCTCTCCTGGTCCACCCCTCTGCTAACTTGTCAGTCATGTTATCTCCTCAAAACCTGCAATCACTCCCAGCCCCTGCCCAAGACCACATTTCTTATACTAAAATGCAAGATCCTTCTCCATCTATCTCTCATCTTCCTTTTCATCCACCTACCATTCCATTGCCTGTACCCTATTCTCTGAACCAAACACGGTACCCTGTCCCAGTATGCCCTTCCCCTCCCGTCTCCCACCACCTCCTAGAAAGGAGGCTTTCTGCTACCACCACCTCTATTCACTGAGCAAATATTTATTGTGAACCAAGAATAATTGGGAGCCAAAACAGACACTGTTCATGAAATCATGGTGCAGTTAAGTAAGGGTGACTGGAATTTACCAAATAACATGCAATTAACATAGCTCAGGAAACTCCAAGACACCGAGAGAAAATGACCTTTCCAAGCCTGCTTATGTTCAGGGCCTTGAAGTCAAATGACTCTCCTCTATGAAGTTCCCCTTCAGCTCTCCTACTTACCACTCCACTTCGAATGCCCCATTCTCTCTTCACGAAATAACTACTGTTATATCAGTTTTACATTAGCACATTTACATTTGTATATGTATAAACACAGATTGCTCCCTCCCCATCTCCCTCCACCCCCTTCTTTTTATACCGGCCGCATGTTATAGATCTAGTTTTATACCTTGAGAATTCTGAGAAAGTAGAGAATATGGTCACCCAAAACATCTGTTATACAGCAATTAGGACAATGAACATTATTCTTTTATTTGAAATAATATTATGTGAAATTGCTTACCCAAGTATAAGAAACTGCCCTGGGGCTGGAAGACTCAGTTGTATAGAGTCTTTCAGGAGTATCAACAGTGAGGCCCAGCTATCCACTAAATTGGGCACTGGAATTCTGTAAGATAAATTTTATATATGTATATATATCCACAGTAAACTTCAATTTTCTTTATATTTTCCCACAGTTTTAAACAAATGTCCCCATTAGTTTCTCTCAAACATTCTCTAAATTTTTATAGACTATGAGAGAACAAAATTCCTAAAGCTTCATATTTTCTACAAATATTACATAAAAAGAAAATCAACTACATTTAAAATACCCAGTGTGATTTATTAGTCTAGAAACTTTGCTATAGAAACTCCAGTTTTTAACACATGGACTCTCAAAAGTAAACTACAACTGTAATAAATCTCAGTTTAATTACTTACGTTATAGTCACCTACTCCCTATCCTGTCCTCTCCACCTCTCTCTTACATTAGCTCTTTTTTCTTCACCTATGAGTTTGTCTCATCTAAGGGGGACTGTTAATCTACCCTGCACATCAGTCTCTCACCTCCAGAGAAATTAAGATTATCTTTGTTTCAGTCTAATCGTAACCCTAACACCTCTGGGTGTCTAAGCTCAGACTTTTAGACAGTCCTTGCTCTAAGTCACAACCAGTTTAAACACACTACATAACCTAACTTTATAAACGTCAGTTTATAAACTGATGATCACAAACTGATGCTATGTTTGGTGACTGAAATGGAATTACCCTCTAAGGGAGGACTAAGGTTCAGGTTCTCCATTAAGAAGTTTATCTATTCAAATCAACTAACTTCTGTTCAAGGGTCACCTAAATGCAAACTGAAATGCTATAACAAAAAAGATATTTTCATATCATCATTCCTAACATTTAAAAAATCATATTAGGTTATCACATGTTTACCTAGATCAAAATAAAAATGCATTCAGTGGCAATAGGCATGGTTTCAATAGGATTCATTCAGCTTATCATTTATATATAAATGATTTTCTTAAAATGCAGTGTTTTAATATCCAGTGTATCTTAAATACACATATGTCTGTAAGATTTCCATGGCTGGGTCATTAAGATACCCAGTGACTTGTATTAAAATATCCATAAAGAATGTTTCTCTGTTTCTAACATTTATTATTTTAGTTTGGGGGGGCAGGGAGAACAGCAACTTCTTAAATAATTCAGGTGCTTTTCTCCTATATTTCCTAATCGTTACACATTACTTAGGCAGGAAAGAGAGATCCACATCAGTTATCTTACCTTTGAACATAAGCATAGAAAAACTGAAGCATGCAGACTTCCAAAGAAAGATGTTTCTATAAACAAAAGAAATCAATTTTATAGTGAAGAAAAATGCTGCCTTTGCCTTTTCATTGTGGCAACTACTACTCTGCCAATTTTTAATTAAAAAAAAAAATCAAACACAAGTTTGTCATAAAAAAACATGCAGCTCTCTTCCATTTAGTACAGAAAAAACTGTAAGAGCTATTTAAAAAGCTGAAAATGGATGGAAAGACTCAAAAGATTCTCAATTCTTACCCCAATTACTCATCAAAAGTTGACTCTGGCCATTACTTCTAAATGTTCCTTTTTCTCTATAAACATCAGAACTAGCTTTATTTTAGTCAGCTTATACTTGGTTGGTGCTGTCATAATTATGCTGAGATTTTTTTTATATAAAACATAACTTTAATCTATTTTACCACACATTTCTGTTAAATTAGTGTAGTTAGTTAAATGTGAGAACTCCTAAGAGTCTAAAATGTAGTCTTTAACTAAAGATGGTACTGAATATGACATACAATAAAAACACCCTTCCATAAAAGTTGGTGATAAGAAAATTATATTGATGACCATTGATATTTACCAATTTGTTCCTTTTTAGTAGCAACTACTCCCCTGATGGTTTCTCCTTTTATCACAAAAACAAAAATCAAGTGTCTAATCTATTTAGAATTGAGTAGATGGAGAGCAGAGGGGTAACGGGTGGGTAGGGATGTGTGTGTGTGTGTGTGTGTGTGTGTGTGTGTGTGTGTGTAATTCCCTCTTACTTGTTTTCACATCCTGAACACTTAGCCCAATCTCTGGCACAAGTAGATGCTCAAAATATTATGCTGAATTGAGCTTTCACAGGCAAATTTAAAATTCTATCACAAGTGCCCCAGAGATGATTTCAAAATAGTAAGGAAATTATTAAAAAGTTATTAAGGACACTGGTTATTTACACATGCAAGCACATTTTTCCCATTGGCAAGTCAAGAAAAAAGGATAAAAGGAAAAAAGAATGCAACATTTTCAGATATGTGTAATAATTCTTTTATGGATATAATTAGATCTATATTAGCTTGGCTTAAAGTGTAATGTTTGAAGTTGGTAAATATTTTCTAAGAAAATATGACCTGTTAGTATTGCTAGCACAAAGAGCAGAAAAAGTTGATTAAATCCATAATGACACTATTTGTGGATTTTTACATCTGCCTAATTAGGGACAATGCACTGTGAGTACAGAGACTGTTCTTCACTTTCTGTAGCCCTTGCAAAGCACAGTCTTATACATGTTCAAGAAATGACACTGACTACAACTAAGGTTAAGGCAAAACATGGGGAGTCACAGAACTAAGAGTTTCATTCTAAAGAGAAAGCAACAAAGAAGCTGCGAGAAAGGCAACAACTGATGGAAGCAGACCTTGGGCTCTCGCTTCTGTTTTCTTCCTTTAAATGACCAGAAAAACCTCCCCTAAGAATTAGGTTACACAGTTCTCGAAGGCTCAGATATACATAGAAGAGACAGATGAGCAGTTAACTGCTGTTCACTGGCTACAGGAATGGGCACACGGCCAAGTCACTTTTTATTATGGCAGTGTGAGGGTCACAAGCACCCATCGCTGCAGTATGTACTATACGAGCAGGAAAAAGGACATTACTGTACAAAAAGATCTTACCTACCAGCATCATTTCTGAAACAGAATTGTAAACAAAAGCAAAGGAAAGCTCTTCTTACCTTGTCCTTGACAATGGATGGTGGCTGCTTTAAAACTTCTTTCACAGTCTGTATAACAGTTTCTGCTCTCATGACACTGATTGAGCGAACCAGTTCTACTAATAAAAGCTGTTCTTCACTGGCTGCAGGAATGACCTGGATAGCACATCATTGTATTTATGTATATAAGTGTGTAAATGATTCTTTTAGGAGAAATCACAGAAATAAGAGAATATTTATGGACTCAATATAAAGGACTTCACAAGTCCTTTCTATTTTAGGTAAAATTTATTTTTTAATCAATATAATACATGTACATCATTTCAAAAAATCAAACAGGACAATAAGCCTGATAAGAAAAAATTGCAATGCCCTATCCTTTTTCATGCCTTAAAGCAAACATGCTCAATTCTTAGTTCTTTTGTATTATTTCTGAACAATATACACTGCTATAATATTTTTCCCATTTCATGATTTTTTTTTCAATTTTAGATATTACCTCCTGACTTCTTACCTTAGAAGGCAACGATTTAGTTCTCTTACACTTTTCTCCTTATCCTCCCAACATACTGTGTTTCCCCGAAAGTAAGACCTAGCTCTAATTCCCAGACAATCAGCTCTAATGCATCTTCTGGAGCAAAAATTAATATAAAACCCGGTATTATATTATATAAGAGCCGGTCTTGTATTATAGTAAAATAAGTCCAGGTCTTATATTAATTTTTGCTCCAAAAGACGCATTAAAGCGATTGTCTGGCTAGGTCTTATTTTGGGGGAAACACAGTATTAGAGGATTTCTTCATGTGATTGGTAATCCTCATCTCTCTACTCATTATTTAAATATTAGGAATAATAATATAGCTAATATTTGCAGAGTACTTATTAAATGCCAAGCATTGCTCTAAATACCATATATATGTGTGTGTGTGTGTGTGTGTGTGTATATATATATATATATATATATATATATATATATATATATCTCATATATAGCATATAATTAGTTCATATACATATAGATGTGTGTGTATATATGTATATGAACTGATTTTTACAACATCATGAAGTAGTATTTCTACCCTGAAGTCATATAGCTAGCGAGTGGAGAAGTTAGGATTTGAACCCCAGGGATCTGGTTTCAAAGTCTGAGCTCTTAACAACTATGTTATCATTGCCTTTCAAAACAAAATTAAAAAGTGATGGGAAGTCAAGCACATGGGTTAAACTAGTGAATAGATGGGTCTCCCTGCATAGAGATAGCAGCCTAGGTTTTTGTTAGAAGACTCAAAACTTCAGTAGCTACGTCTTTTTTCTTGGTCTTTTTTCCTAGAGAGGAATCTTCACAATTCCTACCTGAGGGACACATAGATAGCTTCCTACCATCGCACTAGGGTGAGGTTAATTCCCATTTTTCAGTATGCAGACTTTTCCTGAATGTGCCTGTTTTCAGCATGAAGTATATATAACTTCTAGATGAACCTTGTGCCCCTGAATCCAGAGCTTCTCTTAACAAACTTCACAGAGTAAACTTGACTCCAGTCTCCTGCTGCACTAGGGTAGAATAAATGGGTACTTGCTTGGGTTACGGAAAAAGGTTCTAGAAGGGGTTTAACTGCTCCTTATGTAGACTTTCAATCAATCCTCCAGTTTTCAGCCCCATCCAGTTCTTTGCCTTTAAAAGTACCTGATACTCTACTTCCAGGGACCATCTGTGGTTTAATGGCAGGAATTAGTTCCCCTCTCACAGGCACTTAGAGATCAGCTTTCTCTACTGTACTAAGTCAGTTACAATTGTGTATTTTTTTTCATCTTGCAAAATTTTGTTGACACTTTTATTGTTTTTTTTTAAATGGGGAACAGTGTGTTTGTTTCTCCAGGGCCCATCAGTTCCAAGTTGTTGTCCTTCAATCTAGTTGTGGAGGGCACAGCTCAGCTCCAAGTTCAGTCACCGTTTTCAATCTTTAGTTGCAGGGGGCGCAGCCCACCATCCCATTCGGGAATTGAACCAGCAACCTTGTTGTTGAGAGCTGGCATTCTAATCTACTGAGCCATCCGGCAGTCCCTATGGAAACTCAGTGGCAGCTCGTTGTTTTCAATCTAGTTGTGGAGGGTGCAGCTCATTGGCCCATGTGGGAATTGAACCAGCAACCGTGTTGTTCAGAGCTTGCACTCTAACCTACTGAGCCATCCAGCCACCCCTGTTGACACTTATTTTTATTCAGTCACTTTTTCCAAATTTTTTGTCATTGTGGGCTTTTTAAAAATTGTTTTATTTTTGAGAAGAGAACAGAGAAAAATGCCTGTGTTCAAGGTCATGTTAGATCACATGTCCTTGACTACTTTTAAGTAGTCCAGTATTTCAGTTCTGTCCAATGTAATATCTACTACTAAATCCTCACATATAAAATAATGTCATATAAGTGGAATGTTTATTTTTATTACTTTAGCATATATGTAATGTGAAATCAGCACAAAAATAACAGATCATAAACCTTTAGATAGATAAATCATGTCTTATGTGACTGTAAATTTAATAGTCTTAATATTCTAATGAATCACTGTTTACTTCTAATATGGAACACTTTTATTAAGCTTTCAAAGTCCCAAAGCAATAAAATTTTCACATACAAACCAGTCAAAACCAATATATGAATTATATTTAGAAACAAATTGTTTAAGCTAACAGGTTATAATGAAAAAACGAGTTGTAATGAAACTCGCCAAATCTTTGTTTTGTACCCTGAATAACTAGCATTTAAATAATACACTGTATTATATCACCATTTATATATAGTTTTAATATCATACTAATTTCTTTTTTTCACATCAAATACCTTTAATACTTAAGAAATTTTGGCAATAAATCATTATTTAAACCTGCAGACAAACTGTTGCTTTTCTACTTACCCACTTAATCCCAGCCCCACTGCAACTAATGGTGAGTCTAAAATTAGCATGTACAGCAGGTCCTCAAGTAACATCGTTTTATTTAACATTGTTTCATTATAACGTTGACATGATGATGCAGAAACTTAACTATTGTTTCTATCAATTAGCCTACGGTAAAACTGGTTTCATTATATGTTGTTTCGCCACATTTCCAAGAACATGTTGTCAATGTTAAGTGAGGACTTACTGTACTCACCAAATAGTTACCAAATAAATAAGCAAAAAGTACCAAATGGCTAAATATATACCTTGGTCCTGTTGGTAGTTTTGTTCTGTCTTCTTTCATTCCATACAAACGCAATGGCAGCCATAAAGTGAACACCATGATTCATTGAAATGGGGCCCAATAATTCAAGGATCTGCTGTCTCAAGTTCTAAAACAATGTAAGCAAATTGTTTTAGTAAACTAAACAAGTAAACTAAAAATTATGAAAGCATTAATAACTAAACTGTATTTTTAATTTTTATTGAAATAACATATAGTACCTATATGCTTTACTACCTAAATAATAAATTTCAATTGTGGTAAGAGATGCAACCATGGTTATAATTCCAAAAGAAAAACAAACAATGTATAAAATAACAACTAGTCAGCAAAATGCAAGAGTCTAATCAATGTGATGAAACAGAAAAACACAACATAATTGACCCTTGAACAATGAGGTTTTGAACCTAGATGGTCCACTTACATGCAGATTTTCTTCAATAAATACCTATACTGTTTTCCATCTGTGGTTAGGAGTCCATGGATGTGGAGAACTAATTGTATGCATTATTCTACATCATTTTTTTTAGAAGACTTGAGCATCCTTGGATTTTGATATCCACAGGGATCCTGGAACCAATCCCCTATGAATACTGAGGGATGACTTAAGTTTTGGGGAAGTCAAAAGTTACATATGGATTATCAACTGCATGGGGGAGGGAGTCAGTGCCCCCAACCCCTACATTGTTCAAGGGTCAACTGTATATGAAATTCAATTAACATTTTTGTAGATTCTTTTAGAAAAGGGGAAGAGGAGGGGTTGTAAGTGAAATTGAACAAAAAAAGCATAGTTTAATCCAAATACCATTAATTAGACACAATTTTCTAATGGTTCTAACCCTTCCCTTTCCCCCAATTCCAGATATATTCCCGTACTTCACAAATCTAAGAAGTCTGGTCTAGGTAATTGAAGGATGGCAATTTGACAACTGACATAGCATAATACACTTTCAAACTTAATTTTTTTCTAAATATAAAGTAGAAAATTTGGAAAATACTTGAGAGTGTAAGAAAAACTTTTTAAAAAACTATTAATTTTCATCATTCTGAGATAATCACTATTAACACATGAACTTTATTCCTTTTTTTAACAGAGAAATTTATTTTACATAATTGGAAATATAAAATTTGTTCATTATGTAACATCACTATTTCACTAAACTTTAAATAAGCATTTTCCCATCCACTAACAATTCTCAAAACCATGATTATTAGTGGCGACATAATGTAACATTGAAAGAATAATTTATTTAACCATTTTCTTATTTACTGTTAGGATCTCTATTTCTTTGTTTGCCATTAAATAAGGCTATAATAAATATGTATCTTATAAATATATCTTTGCAAAATTTTGATTACCTTAGAATTCATTACTATGACAAAGACTATGAAACTTTTAAACCTCTTTGTATATATTGCTAAATTGTCTTCCAGGAGGGTTTGCGTATAAAATGTCAACATAAAAAGTCCTAAAAAAAGGAACAAAGTTGTAAAATGTATGACCAAACCTCAAAAACACTATGTCACATGAAAGAAGCTAGATACAAAAGACCAAATACTGTTATGATTTCATTTACATGAAATGCTCAGAAAAAGCAAATCTACATATAGAGAAAAACAGATTAATAGTTAAGGGGCTAGGGATGGGAACAGGAAGCGATTGCAAATGGGTATGTGGACTCTTTGTGGTGATAGACATGTTTGAAAATTAGATTGTGGTGATAGTTACACTACTGTGTATATTTATTTTTAAAAAATCATTATATTGTATATACTTTAGGTGAATTTTGTAATATGTCATATCACAATAAAATGGTTAAAAATTATTTGATAATTACTCAATCCATTAGAGTGCCATAGATACTACTCAAATTATTCACAAATCCTGAACGTAATCTTTGGCAAAGTGCTTGAACAGACTCTTGAGCCCCAGATGAAATGTGAATTCTCTAACCTTTGTGGCTCCAAGATTAATGGTGGTGACAGATGCAGATGCGGCAACAGTCATCTTTTCCGAAGACTCGGCCTGATGCAGCACGCTCCAGAGCAGCGTCACAGACGACATGATCATATGAAGAATGGAGAGGATTCCACTGCGGGCTTCCAACAAGTGTTTTTGGTCTACACTGACCAAAAGCTAGTCAAGTCGGGGTAAAAAACATCACTTACTGAGGTTTACGGATGGGGACTTATTAGACTTTATAGTCTTAAAAAAACAAAAAGTCAAATATTTGTGCAGTCTTACTTGGTGATACTGTGTAGTAGGGTCCAACAAACAGTAATGGATAATGGCTGTGATCCCTTCTAAAAGAGTAAGAATCATGTCTGGTGGAATAATTGATGCCATCCACAGAGGCCTGAAATAAAAGGCATTCATCTGAACACAAGTTCTGAGAAAGAAAAGTTAATGTTTTATCAATAGTAAATGTCCAGCATGTGCTATGCACACAGTAAATGCTGAATAAATATTACATAAATAACTAAAAGAAAAAATTTAACTTTATATCCTAATCTATAATGAGTTGCATTAAATGTTCTAAAGTTCTTTTTTGCTAAAAAATTCTGCATAAAATCAGCATATAGCCAGTAAACACAGCTGTTACTCTACACAGCCAGTAAATCTCCAGCAACTGTGTAATGGCAAGCTTATCAATATTAAGTATTACAGGCAGTTTTCTTATATTTTACATGTAGTAGCTGAGGTTATAGAGGAGATAAACCAAAAACCAGTTTATAAATATCTGGCTAATTTTTGTCAGACTAATTTTAAACATGGCCTGTGGATATAGATAGAATTCGCCTCCAAAACAATAAATAAAATCAGATGGGAAAAGAATTATTTGTAATTTTAATTTTAGGGTAAAATTAATTTGCACTTTGATAACCTATCAGATAAAACTAGGGAAACCTTTTGAAGAGCTTTCTATTACTTTTGCCAGCTCAGTGAAGAACAACATAACTAATTAGAGCCTTTAGGAGAAAAAAGGCCTGTTTAAATATTCCTTTTTTTCCCCAGTCTTAATTCTCTAATTGTTACTCTTTCTCACAAAGCTGAACTCTCTTCTTTGTGAAGATAACATACTAGTTGTAACTTACTGATACCCACTATTTACTCAAATTGTGACTGACTTTATGGATGACTCATCAGTCACATGTGAAAAGTGTCAATAACAAAGTTAAAAATCAAAGCTTACCTACTATCAGATAATCCTGTTTCATATTTGTACTGCTGAATTAGATTATCTAAATTTCTGCAAAGTTGTAGTGTCACAGAAACAACCACTCTCTGTAGAACTTTTCCCATGTAAGGCAGAGTAGATGTGATTAAACCAATCCACTGTGGGTGCATCTTACAAGCACAGTGTTGATGTAAAGCTCGTATCACCGCACAGAGGAACATGCCTTGACACGTGATTGGCTGCGCATGCAAATACTGAAGAGACGTCATGGGCTGATGGGGACTGATGTTTTCCAGGTCAGATACAACAAAATCAAACCCTGTTTCATTCTCTTCAGGGATAGTCATTACCCGGTGTTCTAGAACAATGAGCCTCTGAAGAACTTTAAGAAGTTGTGACTGGAGTGTGCTGCCATTGTCAAATTCATCCTCTGAGAAATTGATAAGGCTGTCCTCCGAGAAACCTTCTTCCACAGCAGCCATGTTCTTACCTGCCATTTTTTCACTATGCCATTTCTGTGCACTGAAGATAGATGACAGCAGACAGTGAAGAATTACTTTCTGAACTTTGCACTTAGATAACATATCAGAGATAAAACTAGGGAAACCCTTTGCTGAGCTTTCTATTACTTTTGCCAGCTCAGTAAAGAGGAGTGTCAAAATCTCTATGCTCATCATCTGCATGTTTCGATTGCCTATTAAATCTTGTGCAGTGACTTTGACATGAGTTGGGTAATGGCTACGCATGTAATACAAGCAGAGGGAAATAAGAATTTCTATGTACATAGAACTCCGGAAGTTATGATTTGAGTCCACTGGTATGTGACTATAAAAGTCTTTGCCCATAACAGAAATCCGATGTCTGGCCAATAGATTCTGAAGCAGAGACAACTGAGGGGTATACACATTATTTATACTAGTAGTTGAAATGGCATTTACAAAAGCAATTGGGTTTGTTTTCAAGATGGCTTTGATGGCAGAAAAAGCATAAAGAGTCCTTGATGAATCATACAACTGGAGATACAGAAGCACATGTTGGTAGAGAGGGTGGATGTTGAAATTAGGAGATTTCCGTGATCCTGGAGAACCCATGTCACTCTCAATTTCAGAAATTTCTCCCTCTCCACAGCTATACCAGTTCTCTAAATCCAGACCATCACTAAAGAATACATTGGTTTGTTTGAGTTTTTCATTTGACGTCTTTTTCTTGTCATCATCCTTTCTTCTGGCAAGTTTTACTTTGGGTTTTGCTCCTGGTTGTTTACCTGACTCCTTAACAATTGTTTCTTTCTCTGAGACTTTTTCTGATAATTTTTCTTTGAAACTGAACTGAATACTACTGTGACTCCTCTGTCTAGATTTGGTTTCTGTGGAAGCAACAGAAGAGTCATAGAGAGTTTGTGTGGTTCCCGAAATACAAGGTGAGGAGCTATTTCGGGAGATTCCATTTGCCACGCACTCACGGCGTTCCTCCGCAGACACAGACAGAAATTGAGAACTTTCATTACTTGGCAAAGTACTCTGCTGGGTGGACTGATCTTCACTTTTACTCTCCTCTTCGTCTGGGTCTATGTCACTGTGATGTGGCGGCATAGCTTCAGTTTCTAACTGAGACGTAACTGATGCCGCTTCTGTTTCGAGGCCACTTACGACCTTACATATCAGGTCCAACACCACCTGCTGCACTTCCTCGTCCGGGGAGCTTGCGTTTGGCGTCTGAGAATCCTCTTGGGCAGTCATGTTTTCAGGATCAACTTCATAACTCAAGTTGTCCCCGGCAGAAGACTGTGAGCATCCGGAGTCAGAACTCTGTAGTATTTCTATCTGTTGGTCTGGAAGATCAAAATCAGACACAACCATTGGAATTGTCTCACTGCTGGTGCTTAGAAGGGAGAGTCTGTCACTTAATGGATTAACAGTGAGACTAAAGTTCTCTATTTCATCCATGGTAAGCGGCTTTTCACCATTTCCTTTAGATGCAATGAGTTGTACTTGGCTTACTGACATATGAGAAAAATAGTAAAGAAGGAAAAATATAAAATAAATTAAAATGTAGAAATGTAGACTGAACTCAAGATTTTTAATCATTAGTCTCAAAACCTACTTATATTTCCTATTAAAATAATATTTTATTACTATTTTAGACCTTCTTAGTTAGCAAATTATGTAGATGACTAGTAACTAGAATTTAATAAATACAATTCAACAATAGAAGGCCTATTTTGCAATTGAATTAAACAGAACAGCACATTTAACACAGATAAAATATAAAAATTTGTCCTTATACCAAAATGAGACATGCTTTTCAGTGAAATTCAAAATTTTAGTATTTTTTCCCTCTCTGTGTGATACTTCCCTTTAGTTATGCTATTTCTAAGAATTCAAGTAGTTTAACGTATAGTTAATGTATAAATACATAACCTCCTTGATTTTAATAAAATTCAACAAACTTCATGAATTATCTAGTATAAGGCCCTAAACCATTAGACAATGAGGGTGAGAGAAGGAAAGGACGTCATTGTTCCCTCTATGGAGTTAAAAATTAATAAGGGGTCACAAATACATTCATCTGTTTCTATACTTTTGGGGGATATTCTTTTAGAAAGGGTGGAAGGCTTAGTTCCATATGGGTTGTACAAACTGAGTGCTATTGAATTCAAGGAAAGCATCATGATACCACAGGTGAGGTCTGAGATTGATTTCAGAGGAGAGGTGAGAATTCAGCACATAGATAGGAACTGCGGCAGGTAAAATGATAACACAAAGTTCTGGCAATAAACAGGGTAGAGTGTGTTCTTAAAAGATTCAGGGGAACCAGTGGAAAGGAAGCTAGAGAAAGGATCCAAGGCTCTGCAGAAACACACTAAAGATGAAGTAGGAGTATGATGGTTTAGTTCCAGCTTGCATCAATCACTTACCAGCCATGGACCTTTGAGAAAGCACAGCCTTCTAAGAATCAGCTTCCTGCTCAGTAAAATCACCTTTTTATAACTGACCTCACAGGGTTGTTAAGAGATAAAAAGGAGATACGTGAGAGTCTTTTGTTCCTAAAGTATAATAAATTAATCTAACGAGCCATCGTCACTGAATTATAGAGGGTATCCCTCGACAGTTTGTAAAGTGTGGATTTCACAGTAATAACAGTATTTATCAAACACTTATAATATGCCAGTTACTGCACTGTGTCATAAACATGACTTGAGAGGTGGGCTATTCCCATTTTACAGATGAGGAAAATGACTCATGACTCATGAAATACAAACATGCATTAGAAGCTTACTATAAATTCCTAGTGAAGTATCCACAGAGCCTTTTAGGACCAGGATTGCTAAATAAAATCTAAAGGTATTTCCCTTAAAATTGAAGAATGTCTCTGACCAGAGCTCTGCTGAGTCCTCCCCTGAAAGAGTCAACTGAAGAGAGAGATCCAAGTCCCCTAAGATGGACACTGATGAAGCACATGCTGACATGGCCCACGTGGGCAGAAAAGCCCATGGAGAAAATCTCACATTCAATTATCTTGCCAATCACTGTTGTGTTCACTTCTCACTTTATTTTAATAACTTAATTCTAAAAAAAAAAAAAAAAAAAAAAAGCTGTTCTACTTCTATGTGATATTCACCATTGCTGCATGCAAAATTTTGCATGAAATGCTTATCACTCTCTTCTCCAGGATAACAGGGAGCCTTATTCCAATAACGTTCTGCTTGCACACGCTGCACTGAAACCCTCTGAGTTTTTGGATGAAGCAGGAGCAATAGCAATGGTTCCAAAACTCTCGCGATGTCATGTCTTTGTAGGACTTGGTTCAGCCAGGCTTGTCCCACAGAGCTAGTGGAACCATCGAGACTGTTAAGGCTATCTAACATGATGAACAGTGACCTACAATAAAAACAAATTAATTAGAGAACACAATACCTACTGTAATTGTAACACTCCAATGTTTCTAAAATTAACATTAAAAGTTGTAACTACTTGAGACTAATCACACTTCAGGACAACTTTTGACTATAGCACTTTAATAATCTTAATCCCTACAGTCTCAGTAGATACAATAAGGAGAAAACAGTTTTTCCTTTTTGTATGTACTTATATTTCTTCAAATTTCACAAACATACATTACTCTTGTAAGATAAATACTAAAGAATAGAAAAAAGACCTTAGAAAATTAGTCTTGTTTTAGCAACACATTCAATTCATATTGACAAATATTGAACCCCCTGCAATACAATTCAATACTACGTCTATGATGGTCCATGCCGCTCTGTTCCCATTCTTTTTATGAATCAAAACTATGTGTTTAATTCAAGGAAAGACTTTCTGTGAAAGGTATGAAAGTTTGGCTTGGAATCAGAAAACCCAGATTCAAATCTGAGCCACACACTGCATCTTCTGTGGTCTTGGGCAAGTCACTTAACTCCTCTGAGCCTCCATTGCCTCACGTGTACAATGAGGAAAAATGGTCGTCAAATTAGAGGTAGTATTTGTCAAGTGCTTAGGGCCTAGCTCTTGTAGAGATTCCATAGCAGGTCAGTTAAAGATGGTAATGTTTCAGCTGGTGATTTTCACTCAACAACATCAAGCAGAGCACACATCTGATTCTGAGCTGAGCTGTAAGTATAGTTAAGATTTGTGGCCACTTCTCTGAAACCTGCTGGTTGAGACTGCTATCTTATGCCAATATATGAATCTACCTATAAGTGGCATCTTGTTGGATGTTAATGCAAATCTCATATTTGGAATATGGATCATCTAAGTAACCTAGACTAATAGCAAAACTACTGCCAGGCAGCTAGAGATTTTTTGAATCCATGGATGGGGTTTGTCAGTATTTCATCTTTAGATTTTAGCAATTCCAGTTCAAGGCACAAGACTATTAATAATTGCTAGAGAAACACTTATACAATCTACTATTTATGTACAATTTCTCTCTGTATATACAATTTCTCTCTCAATATAGATTCAAGAAGCCTGTATCCATTGCTGTATCCCTGACACCTAGAGTGGCACCTGACACCTAGAATGGTACTTGCCACCTTTATCAAGTAGGAACTTAATAAATAGTCATCTAATGAAAGGAAGAGGCACTAGGTGTTCCAGAGCTAGAAAGGGACAATTTGGCAGATAAATGAAATCTGGTGAAAATAGATGAAAATGCCACGCATTTTAATGCAGCTTAGATTTTTAACAATTTATAAATTCTACTTACAAAATCTGTAAATTGCTATTGCCTACCCCTGGCAAACTAACCAGAGGATTCAAGAAAAGAAACATTAAGCTATCTAACTTTAATATCTTAATATAAAATGTAACCAACCTGTCAAAAGAACGTGCAAAAGATGAAGACTTATTTATATGGAGGTCCCTTGTTAGATGCCAAAGAACTGCAAACTTTGCATGTGCTTCCATCCTTATTTTCTGAGGAGGAATATGAGAGATTAAAATTTTATTCTTCTTTGAAGATATTAAGTAATTTTAGCAAAATCACAGTAGCTGTTTAAGAGAGAGTATTATGTTCACTGTTCCTGGTACTCTAATACACACTGCAATAAACTTTATTTTTTTATGGGAGTAGAAAACTAAAAAACAATATGTACAAAATATTAACCTAAAAGATCATCTCACGCTGCCTTATAATTATTATTTAGTTTAGACTAGGTAATCAGATTACTAGATTATCATATAACAGGTGATGGAAAGAGCTAATAATGTGCATGTCATCGTGATATCTTCAGTATAGGAAGCACATTCCCCCTAATTTTAAAATAAATACTTAATAGTAAAAATTGATTTTATTGTACTATATAATTTACTTCGTTCCCAGAAATTATATATTAATCCCAAATGAACTTATCATCACTTATAAAGCTGGTTTATTAGATTGAAAAATTTAAACACCTTAAAATAGTACACTACTTTTGGGATTATTTGGAAAAGATTAAATGTTAAGATAACAATGTAAAAATAAATTATTTAGAAAGACCAGTATTTGGTATTAGATAATGAACATGTATTAATATAAACCAAGTAGAATTTGTGATATTATAAAAATGTTTATAGTCTTTCTCAAGAACTTGTAGAATTTTTCAAGTAAAATCCCCCCAAAATCAGGGATTGCAACTGTCTTGATTGCCTGTGATAGGCCAGAGAAGTGTTTGCTTCTCCTGGGGGCTTAATAAATGCTTTTCCTATGAAGCCAGTGTACATCAACCAATACAAACATGAAAAATAAAAGCAATAACAGGTATTTTAACTTTTTTCAGGGATGTAAGTATCTTCATTAAGAACTCAGTATTTCTTTACAAATGAAATTTTACACAAGTAAACCGGTACATAATTTGTCCTAAATTTATATTTAATGTAAAACAAATTATAAATTAAAATACAAGATGTTATTTTTGAAAGAATGTGTTGAAGCTAAAATAGAATTTAGCATTTTCCTGGGAATAAACTTTTCATTCTTCTCATTTACTCCATCATTTCCCACTTCCTCACTGCCAAATGTTTCATTTACTCAACACAATGACTTTTTTAATATGACCTATTCAAACTCACTAGGACTGAGTTTTTTTTGTGTGTTTTTTTGTTGTTGTTTTTTAAATTAGGGCACTCCCCTTCTGAAAGCTATTTAATAAAATCTTCAACTTATAGTACAGAGCAGGTGTGGGAAAACCACAAACTTTATTAAGTTACCCTGAACAGGTCAATCAGAATTATTGTTCCAGCTTCTTTTCAAGTTCACTTGTAACTCAGATGTCTTTACTCTGACTGACTTATGTATCACTTCCTATACATTAGAACACAAAATTCTTATTTTGGATATTAAATATAATGAAAATAATATAATCTCACATATTAGCATTCTATAGCTTATAACTTGTAACTTAAAATATTATTTCATTTCCCACATATTAATGTACCCATCAGTTTCATTACTGAGGCCACTGAGTTCTCTTTAAATGTCTCAAGAAATCAAAACAGCAACTACCCATAACTGATGTCCTGAATCAAGAAATAAACCCCGTATTTGATTTTGGGTTACTTGATTTTTCATATTACTGATGCTTTTTAAAATAACTTTCCTCTGAAATGAACATATTTATTTTGAAGATTAAGATCATTTTGAATGAAGCTGTTATCTCTTATTCAGATACTAGTTGCAATCATTTTCCTATATTTACATTTTGGTATAATAGGAGTGGGGAGTGGACACAGGATAAGAATAGAAGAATTTACCTTATCCTTATGGGTTAACTGCTGACTTATAACATCCTCACAGATGCTAGAAGAAGGAACCAAGTTATGTAATTGATAAAAAAGTTCCACACTCTTTTGGTGGTGCTGAGGTGTCCCATCTCCCAGCTGGTCCCACAATGTTAAAGCTACATGCTATAGAAAAAGATGAAAAAGTGACCGTGTTAACAAAACCATAAATGAAAACTTATTAACAAACATTTCTTACTGGTACAAACAAGTCTGACTGCCAGCCCCAGAAGGCCTTTAACACTCATTATGCCACTGGGATGAGATTGAAAAGTGTGCCTTTCCTTATGCCCACTTTCTGGTCATCCAGACCCTTAGAACCTCCTATGATAGCCCTTTAATAGTATTTATTTTAAATATCAGACATGTAAGTACTTTCTGCAGGTCCAAAATAAGTCCCCATTTCACTATTTTAGTGACATTTAATAAAGTGATGCTAGATTACATTATCCTTAAGAAGATACAAATCCCACATTTAATATATTAGTATTTACAGTTATATGTTGCAAAGTGAAATATAATTCATGGTCCAAATACCCAAACTGCTAAGCCATATAAAACGGGTCATATGTATTTCAGTGCTTCATGTGTTAACACAGTGTTTGATGATCTCTGACAGCATTAAGAGAAATGCAACAACCTTCAGGGATTACTATCATCACATTACAGAAATCACCTCTAATCTAGATCTGAAGGGGCACAATGACTTGAAATCAGATAAGAATTTTTAAAAATTATTTACGTATAAAAAAATCTACCTGCTTAAGATGTAATATAATCCAAATATACTTGATGTTCTTTCTACGTAGCAAATATTATACGTACTATTGTGATAGAAATCAAAGACTGTGCATTTTTTCTAAATGCCATTATATACCACAGATCACAATCAGACAATATACAGTCAGGAAAACTTTTCCTGGGAGTTTTGGAGAGCTGAAATTGTGCAAAGCAAAAGTGCCACAACCACTTCATCTGGAAATAAGTTTAACTATAAGTGAGCTTTCCTTTTTTTTTTATCTGAAATTATTTCCTCCATGGCTTTAGTGCCTTAATACCATTCTTTCTTTATATCTTCATACTTCCCTCATCCTTGTCTTTTTCCTACACACAAAACTGGGGACAAGATGGGCAAAGTAGTACAAATCAACTATATCTTTTCTATATGGTATGACATTAAAGTGTTCAATTAAGACTGGTTATCATCTTTAAAATCTTTTCTACGCAAACTAGGTCAAGTATCATCTTAGTCATGTATGTATTTTTTTAAATTTACCTTGAAAAATTCAGTCTTCTCAGCTATGTACCTCAAATTGCCCGGTGTGAGGGGAGGTCTAATAACCACAGCTACTCTTCCCTGGTTTGGACTTAAGGGTTGCGCAGGTTCCACACCGTTGATGTTTTCCCCAGTGACGACGGCCACAGACTGAGTCAATCCCACCAGGTCCATGACTAGTGAAATAGCAACACTCTGCACACTGAAATCACTGGCTTGGCTGCAAGCATTCATCAGCGTCTGGAGCCACAGTGGAGGCTGCACATGCTCCCAGTCTGAAACAACAGAACCAATAGCTCATCACCTTAGACCTTTCAGCTGTATTTCCAAGTGAATTAAAACAACAACAACAAAAAACAAAGCACCTCTACTTAATACCTTTAGGCCTCGATCTGATAACAAAACCTGATTTCTCCCCTAGACTAGAGCTTTCAGAAAATAAAGCAGCAACAAGAATTTCATAAATTTTTAATGTGTATTTTTCTTATGCCAAGTTATACGATTTATTTTCCTGTCCTGAAGCAGTATATTAATCAAATACTATGTAGTAATCACTGCACTTTGTATGTGTATATATATAAATTTAAATAAAGGTAAGCACATGTGATACTAGTCATAATAAAGAAAACTAGTGGACCTAAATATTACATTACTTTTCTCCAATAAAGGAGTTAATTTCCTTCTTAGCTTCTACTCACTTGCAAACCGTGAAAGACAGCAAAATTTCAAAAATTTCCAACATATCAATCTCCCCATGACAGTATTTCATTTTTTAAAAAAATCTATAGATTAAAATAATACTTTAAAATTTAACTATGTAAAAATATCCCGTTTTAATATCTGAGTGCTCCTAAATAAAAAACACGCATACCATAAAAATATTTAAATATAAATAACACATAAACTACCTTACCAGTTTCTGATTTTTCAGAACATAACTCTGAGGTATGGTTCCCCTCAGCAATGTAAACTGGGAAACTTGAACACTCCAAGAAGAGCTGGCAGGCAGCAAGGAAGGCAGAAAGGTATTCTTTTGAAGTTTTTTGTTTATTTATGTTCCTCTCTTTTACATCTCCATGTGAATCCCGGTCCCATTTTGGAGTCTCTCCTAGCTGTCCGCTGAGGTCCCCATGATGCTCTGCAGCTAAAGTCTGAGAGAAAGAGCTACTCTGAATGATATAGAGGTTGATCAGTCTGGTGAGAAACTGTTGGACGTACGCCAAGCAGCACTGCATTGCAGTCTTCTGGGCTGTCTTCCCACTTCGGGGTGCTGTCCCCTGAGTGACTACGGACGGGGGCTGAATGATGGTTTCCTCAGATCCCACAGTGGAGGCTGTTTCTGTCTCCGAGGACGTGCTACCAATTGGGATGGCAGCTGCTCCTTGCCCCTCACTCAGTTCTCGGTCAATGTCATCAGTTCGGTCTGCTTGATACTGTATAAACTCAGTGAAGCCACTCTCTGATGACTGACTACTTGGTGGATTTTCTCCATCTTCAAACACTTCAGTAGGATTTTCAAGAGAAACTGATGATACCTAGTAGAGATTAAAAAGAACAAAAGGGTGAGTAGCTAAATGTATATATTAGAAATTAAAAATTAGAAATGGCCACGTTTTGAGAGAAGTCAGTTTTAGATTAGACTATTCACAACTTAATCTACATATTCAGCTGAATCTTAAAATGGTTTCTACAATTGATGTATATGCCTATGACAACCAATAAGAAGTACTGATACAGTTCTAATGAATACATTAAAGTCATTCACTAAGTATTTATTTTTCACTACATGCATATTATAAAGTTAGGTTCTTGAGGGCAAAACGTGTGTATGTACAAATCTCTAGGATCCATATCCTTGTTTTCAAATGACTAAAAATTTATTCAATCTACTTTAAGAAAACACTTTCCTAGTGTCTAAATAATGCAATTTTGCTAATGTCTAAACAATGCAAGGAATGAGACATATAAGATTTAAAAAATGACATTTTGAAAACTAGAAATAAAATCGAATAGGTCACCTATTCAGGACCACATGAGTAAAATTTATGTCTGAAGTGTGTAAAGCACTATTTCAATGTTTGCTATTAATCTTAGATTCTTTCAACAAATAGTTACTGAACTTACATTTTGTGCCAGACTGTATTAAGTACTAGGACTAAAAGCAATAGTTTATAATCTAGAGGGCAAGATAAGAAACAAATTATAAACAAAAAGTGAACCAGCTATTGCAGTAGAGATGGAATGAATCAACTGTTCACTCCCTATAACAATAGGACAAGTACAATCATCAAACATATTTTAGTTTAAGTAAACAAAAGTTCCTTGAGAGTGCCAGAGCATAATTTGAATTTGAATACGATCACTAAAGATATACACTGTGATACATACTGCTGCCACAAAGCTGGGCCTCACCCAATGTTGCTTGCTTCAGTGAATCACACCACTATTCATCAGACCAGGAAGACAGAAACCTAGGGGTGATTCCTGGTACCTTCTTCACCTCTCCTCCACACCCCTCCACATCTATTTCAGCGTAGTGGTTAAGGGAGCTGGCCGTGAGTCAGCTAAGGCTCTGTCACTTACTAGGTTGACAAGTTATTTAACATTTCCAAACCTCAGTTTCCTAACTTGTATAGTTGAGATGACAATCCCTACATTTTATGGCTGCTATGAGGATTAAGTAAAACAGGATATATATATAAAGTACCAGGCATAATACCTGACACTTAGCAAACATTCAATAAATGTTAATGATCACTCATAACCCTTAACAGTCAACCCATTACTATGTCTTCTTGATTTTTTTTCTCCTAAGTATATGGCTAATCCATCCATTTAGCTGTCTTCACGCCACCATCTTGTTAGTACGTGTTACCACCACCTCTCATCTGCACTGCTGCAGGTCTCTCCATATCCATTTTTGCTTCTCACATCCATACTCTACACTGCAGCCAGAGTAATTTCTCTAATACATACATTTGATTGTCACTTGCTATTTTCTCTTAAGTGTGTTCCCATTGCTTCTAAGATAAAGAGTAAAAGTTTTAGTATAGTGAAAAGGGACTGTAAGACCTGGCTCCTGCCTACCTCAACAGCTGCATCTCCCCTTGCTGCATTATGCTGTCTGCCCAACAGCCTTTGCGAATGGTCTTTCCTCTGTCAAGTGTTCTCTTCTTTCTACCTCACCCTTACCCCAAATTTCTCTAGGATTTCACTGAAATAATTTTTTCTTAAGAAAGCCTCCTTTGGCCCCCAGTCTAGGTCAGATCACTCCATTTTCCACATTCCTACCACTCTATATTATCCTTCATACATTTATCACAACTATAATTAAATGTGCAATTCTTTGTTTAATGTCTGTATCCTAGGAAGAAAGGGTCAAGAAGGGTAGAGACTGTGCCTAGTTCACTTCTGGATACCTAGCGCCTTATACAATCTGAGTGCTGAATGAAGACAGGCTGTTCTATTTCAAAGGTAAGAAAACTAAGGCTCAGGAAGGTTAAAAAACAAAGAAACCAAAAAAAACTTGCTCAAGGTTATAGCAAATAGGCTTAGTAGTTAGTAGAAGAGCTGAAATTAGGTAATTCTAAACTTCATGCTCTTTTCACAATAGTATATCACTATATCTGTAACAATATCAGAAATTTTCTTACTATAATGCCAAAGTTAGAGGTGACTGTCAGAAATGAACTTGTCATTTTTTTTTGTCTTTTGAAAGGTTAACAACCATCTAAAATCTTGTATGAATACATTTTAAAAAAGTATTTAAATGGTAAAACTGTCATTAGTGTATTACTATAAAGTTATTTCTGTAGACTTTTTTATGTAAGGATCATAAAACACTGGATGATATTACATTAATAGAATTCAAGCTAAAAATTCAGTTAAACTTGCATACATTTATAATATTTAGCTGTATGGTCCACATTAAACATAAACTAAAATGTCTTCCTGAAAATAGAAAGGAATTACATGTTTTGGACATGTGAATATAGAGATCCAATACACTCATTTTACAAAAATGTACTAAGTGCATAGAGACAAAATTAGATTTATAATTTTTTAAAGAACCATTCCTTCACTTACACTTTCAAAAAAATACAGAAAATACCCTCAGCTTTCAAATATGATCAATTTTCAGACATCTCAGTGAAGATAATATCATTGTGCTTCAGTAAAAAGTAGGCAAGAAGATATATGCCCTGGGAACATAGAAGAAAACCAAAAAGAGAGAGGGAAAAGCATACTCTAAGGTTAATGAACCATTGTGTTTTTTAGAGAGTATATTATTTAATTGTATTTCATTTACTACGAATGGATCTTCCCATTTACCTTACCGGGAATCATCAATAAGTGCCTCCAGATGTTTTCTACATAGTAAATATTTACATATTTGAATATGCTTTGAGAGAGTGCTAAGGTCCTTTCTCTACTCTCACTAATCTCATTCAAACAAAAAGCAAATCTTCAAAAGTGGTAATATTTATTTTAGTTTTATTTTTAAGACAATCCTAAGACATAAAGGAAAAATAATGCACAAAATGAATTTCCCAACAACAGAATCATATCATAACAGAATATCACATATAAATAATAAGCAGGTAGGAAGTAAGAGAGACTGATTTTAGTTTATGTAGGATAATCCTGGGATATATTTAAATTGCCTGAGGGTCAGTAATGGCCATTTCATATATTAAAAGCAATATATATAAAAGGGCCAAAAAAAAAAGAAGAAAGCTTTAGGATTAATACTTGATAGGAAAGGTTGTATGAGATCATCCTGATAATACATTTTGACGCGCTGAAAAACAATGAAAACGCAGCTGAAAAGAATAAGGGCAACTATACAAATCCTGGATTTAGGTAATGAACCTTATATGCTATAAATTTTTGTTTTAACATAGTGCCACTGTACCTATATAATTCCATTAAATGTTTAATATTTGCTAAAAAATATTTTAATATTATAAACCTGAAAGCTTCTAAACTGCTGATTTTTTCATCGGTTTTTCATAGGTGTTTAAGTATGTTACTAGTGCCAGATTAAAATTTTTATAATTCTATTCAATGTCATAAAGTAAGCATTAAGAATCCAGAAGATTGAGGAGCGTAAAAAGATTCTGGGTTTTAAGAAGAGCATGTCAAAAATTTAGTGTATAAATATGAAAAGGATCAGTAAAGTTTAGATTATAAACCTGGTCCAATATGGAACTACTAGACATGTGTCTACTGCACCTGAAATGTGGCTGATCTGACAGAGGAACTATTTTTATTTCAAATGCTTCTGATAAATATTCAGCATTTGAACGAAGATATGCTATAGGTGTAAACTACACACTGGGATTTTGAAGACAGTACAAAGAAGAATATAAAATATCTAATTTTTTTATATTACATCAATTTTATATGGATTATATGTAGAAATGGTAATAAATGAGCTATAAAGAGCTAAATAAAATATAATTAAAATTATTTTCACCTGTCTTTTTACTTTTTAATGGGGTTACCAGAAATTTAAAGATTACATATGTTGCTATCACTATATTTCTCTTGTAAAGTGCTGACATAAACAATTAAAATTGCACTACAGCCGAAAGTCTACAAGATAAATCTCCTGCCACAACACTTGGATCTAGGCAAGATTCACTAATGTTTAAATGGTTCTGTGTAAGTGATTTTATGCAGAAACTGGTCTGCTCTGAAGAAATATAGTTGCCCCTTGAACAATGTGGGGGTAGGAGGAATGTTGACCCCCTTAAACAGTCAAAATCCAAATATAACTTTTCACTGCTCCAAAACTTAACTACTAATAGCCTGTTGACCAGAAACCTTACTGATAACATAAACAGTTGATTAACACACACTTTATTAGTTATATGTATTAGATACTGTGTTCTTACAATAAAGCTAGAGAAAAGAAAATAATAAGGAACAGAACATACGTCGATAGTACTGTCCTGTATTTATTGATACCGTAAGTTTACATTGCCTGTTTGTCAGCACCTACATCAATATTGTCTTATATGATACAAAACACTGTAGACGTTGTATGTATGACTAACACTAGACATCAAAAATGAAAATACAATATGAATAATAAACTCATACTTATTTACTGGTGTAACAATTCATGCATTGATAGCAAAGCAGAGCAATATCATTGTTTTATGGTAGCCTAGTGCAATCGTTATGATTGCTTCATGGTAGCTTAGCCTATACACTAATGAATAAATCATTATAAAATTTTTATGGCATACAGTATTAGTCACATTCCTAATACAGAATTGGAAACATTGTTACTTTTTTTTAAAAAACACCACTTACCTGTGATAACTGGCTGATATGCAGTTTCTTCAATTATGAGAGAGGCATACTGTACAGTAATATAATTCTTCAAAAGCAGTTATAAAGCAGGAAGAAAACTAATACATTATTAATTTTATATTAAATATCATTCATCTTATGCCTATGTAAAGATAGACTATCCATATCCATACAAGTCATCCACAATGTTCTACACAGTGAATACTTAGGCAATGATGATAATGATGACACAAAAACCTCGCCTACATTCTTGCTGCAGTTATTCGATTTTTTCACATGAAGACACACATACATACACAACAGATACAAACAGCTTTATAACTGTAAGGCGTGATGATTAGTTAGTATTCATTAAGTGGAAGTCGATCATAAAGGTCTTCATGCTCAACATCTTGAGTAGGCTGAGGAGGAAGAGGGGTTGGTCTTGCTGTCTCAGGGGTGACAGAGGTGAAGGGGTGAAGGAGGTGGAAGGGGAGGTAGGAGAGGCAGGCACACTCGGTATAACTTTATGGAAATATGCTGTAATTTCTGTCTGACTTCTCTGCTTTTCATTTCTTTAAAAATGTTTCTCTATGGTACCAATCCTTCTTCCATCGTTTGCTTTATCTAGTTTTAAGTGCCTGCATAGATGGGCAGTGTTATAAAAGAAGTCAAAAGCAGTCTTGAATAATTGGAACCCTTAGCCAGACTGTCTGATGTCAGTTTGTTTTCTGGCACGGCTTCTTTTATATCTTCTTCCTCATTGTCTGGCATTGGCTTGGAAGCACTCATCACCATCAAGTCAACTGTTAATTCCTCTGGTGTGGTATCTATGAGCTCTTAAATTCCTCTAAGATCCAGAGTTTGAAACCCTTCATCCTCCACCTTTTTGCCACATCCACAATCTCTTTCATGATATCCTTGATTGGCTCTTGTAAATCCTGTGAAATCAGGAACAACATCTGCACACAGTTTTCTCCAGCAATTATTTATTGTTTTGGACTTGCTGTCTTTCACGGCTTTTTCTGTAACAATGGCATCTTCAATGGTGTCATACTTCCAGACTTTCATGATGTTCTATTGGCATTCTCTTCCATAGTTGACAATCCTTTCCATAGAGAACCTCGTGTAATGAGCCTTACGATCCCCTGATCTAGAGGCTGAATTAGAGATGTGTTTGGGGCAAGTAGACCACTTTAATGCCTTCGTTGTTGAACTCATGGGGTTCTGGGTGGCCAGGGGCATTGTCCATATTGAAAGAACTTTAAATGACATTCCCAGACTGCCTTTACTGGGAAGGTACTTGATGACTCCAGGGACAAAGCATCGGTGGATCAATCCAGAAAAAATGTTCCAGGCCTTCTTGATGTACAACCAAAAGACTGGCAGCTGGTGTTTATCTTTTCCCTTCAAGGCTCAGGGTTTAGCAGGTTTATAGATAAGGGTAGTTGTGATCACTAACCCAACTGCATTTGCATAAAAGCAATGGAACTAGCCTATTCCTTCCTGCGCTCAAGCCTGGTACTAGCATCTCTTCCTTACTAATAAATGTCTTTTGTGGCATTTTTTCACCACAATAGGTAGGACACTTTCATCTGCATTAAAAACCTGTTCAGGTAGATATCCTTTCTCCTTGATGATTTTAATGGTGTCTGGGAAAAATCTGCCTTTTGGTTGGCAGAAGCTGTTTCTCCTGTTATCTTGACAGTTTTTAAACCAAACCTCTTTCTAAAATTATCAAACCATCCTTTGCTAGCATTAAATTCTCCACCTTTGGATCCTTCACTTTCCTTTTACTTTAAGTTGTCACATAGTGACTTTACTTTTCCTTAATTCATATTAAGAATCTTTTAAGTATGCCTTTCTTGTAGCAATCCTGCACCCACATAAAAGCTACATTTTCAACACTAGATAAAAAGGTGTTTTACAAAAGTGTAAGGTTATCGCTCCTGCTGGCACAGCTTTTTTAAGCAATGGTCCTTATGCTGGAATTCATTTGTATTGAAATGGCAGGCAATGACAGCTGCAGACCTCAATCTATGGCACATATCAAGCAATTCGACTTTTTCTTGGACTGTCATTTCTTTTCTCTGTTTCTGGGGAGCACTTCCAGCATCACTAGTGGCATGTCCTATGGGTCTCCTGGTGTTATTCAAGGTTTATGGTATTGCACTCAACATGATGAAAAATACACGCGAACCATGAGAGATCACTCTTACTGCAATATGCAATTTACTAGACAGACGAACTGCTCATGCAGAGATGATTAGCGTTACATGGCCTTTTAAGTGGATACTCACAATACGTGCTCACTGCAATAGCAACAGGTGACTACGAAATTATTAGAGTAGTATAGTATATATTAATTTTATGGAGTTATGATAAAATACTGCATCTTTGTTTACATTTTTCTTGACTGCAAATGGCTCCATATATGATCTGTAAGTGTGCGCTTAAGTTTTGATAACTTTTAATTTTTTATAATAGATTGGTGCATATTTTATGGTAGAAAATGATAAAATAGACTATTATCTACATATATTTTACGCATTCATGATTTACCTAACTTTTTCTTGTTTCTCAAAAGTTGTTATTTGTAAGCTACATGGTTCATTTGTGAGTTTTTTCAAATTGTCACAAATCTCCAAAAATTTTACATTTATTGAAGAAAATCTGCACATAAATGGACCCAAGCAGTTCAAACTCATGTTGTTAAAAGGTCATCTGTAACTGGTCTAACACCAAAATTAATAACTAACATTACCTTTTTGTCTTCCCATTCTTTGACTGAGTTGTTCTGCCCACTTGGAAACTGCAAAACACCCCTGGTGCTGGCAGATAAGAGTGGAGGTTGAACTTTGCTAAGGATCTTTGAGCAGAGCCTGAGCGAATCTGTGAGTTCAGACAAGTGCAATGTCTGGAGATGGCTTGTCAGGGCAGAAACCATCCTGAGCAGCAGCTGGGGCAAGTGTTCTGTCTGGATTTCAATATAAGTCTCCTGAAAATAAAAGTGAAATGACAAACGTTTAAATATGTATAACCTAAAAGTTATGCTATTTCATTTCTTTGTAGTCTATATAAAAAATGAAATAATTTTACTCATCTGTAATATTGTATATGTATCATGCTCTTAATTAACATTGTATGGTCATTTTATTATTGACTTATAAAATTTATATTCCCAATTTTTCAATTTAAATACTTCAAATTATATATTATAAAATAACCCCAGCTTTATTTGCTACGTTACTGAAATTATACTAAAAGTGAATACAACCATTTAAAAACAAAACAGGCTGAATGTCATACCTGACACAGCACCCTCATACTTCTAGTAGGCTTCAAAATGAGAAAGCAAAGAATTGAGGAGAGAAAAGATAAGGGGAAAAGATTTCCAACAGTCCTCATTTAATAGAAAAAAAAAATCATTAATGAATATAAATGTAGCATTAGACCATTATACACTAAACATTTAACATTTCAATAACATGCATTTATGAAGTATATTCTATGTGTTATATAAGACTTGTATATGTAATTATAAATCAGAGGACAAAACACTTGGAAAATTTTATGAAAAAAGTTATGGCAAAAAAGAAAAAAAAAATCAATACAATTTTTAAGTTGACATTTAAAGATAAGGTTTGTCTCCAATATGAAATCTTTGAACTGTTATTAGATTGCCTCAAAATTTTTTACCAAGGTGATCTTACCAAAGACACTATATCCAATAAAAAATCCACCAGTAAGCAGAAATTGGTCAGCTGTAACTCAGATGAATCACTACTATCTCCAGGCCCAATGTGAAGTCGGGCGTGCAGTGTTCTCCTAAAAGGACAAAATTCACTTTATCAAGTATACTGTCATGTGAAATGAATACAGATTGTCTTTATGATGAGGGTCAAGTCAACATTGGGAAACACACAGTAATGTTCTTGTGATAGAGCACATTTCCTTTTCCCCCAGGACACTACAGTACTTTGTGGAAAATTCCCACAGCAAGATTCACAGGTTTAACCTCTCCTTGTAATTCCCATCCTGTATTTCCAAGTGTTCTGGATGGATCACATTTTTGGGGACTTATTTCCTATTGCTCCCACAACAGGTATTATCTCCTAGTTAAAATGGATTATTTGCTACTTGATTTCTAACCTCAGGGCCTTTGTTTATACCAACTTGTCCTCCTAGATTGCCACCCTTCCCCAACCTCATTCTCTCATATACAGAATGCATCCATCCTTCAAGGTGTGATATCAAATGTTACCTCCTCAGGAAGCCTCTTCTGATCCAAGTAGTAGAGATCATTACTCCAACATTCACATCAAATCACATTAATCCTATATGACCATACACTGCCCTACACTCTGAAGACACAAAGTTAAGAATATGGTACTGTTTCTAACCAGCAAGAAATATAAGCATATAGACATATAAATGTAACAGTGTGACAGTACAGGAAACGTTGATTCTGATGGGAGATTTAAGGGAGTCATGGAAGGCTACTGAATGGTGGGTGACCTCTGTATGGGACTTTAGCAGATAGGCAAAGGGGAAGAATATTTTAGAAGAAATAGCACAAGTGAAGGCTCAGCAGTATGAAAGTTAATGTGTGTTCAGGAAAGAGTCCAGGTTAGTTAAAGAAGGGTGGATATGTGTGTTTGTGAATATAGAAATGAAGGCCAGGTGGCAAAAGTCACTCCTAATTCCTCAACATTCCTACCACATTTAAATCTATACTAAGACATTGGTAACTTTCAATTTAATACTAGGGAATACACATGTGCATGTCTTACTTGTTTCTACTACAATGTCTTCGAAGACTGGGACCATCTAAATGCCCAGCATAGTGCTTTTCAGTTGGGTGTCAATATTTGCTGAATGAATAAGCAAGCAACTCTCTAAGTCATTAAATGCACAATGAAAGTACCACATCATAATTTACATTTTTAAAAGATTTCTAATCCCAAGATTGTACATGCTTACTTTTTAACTATATGCGCCTGAGGCTTGAGACGTTAATCTAGTTTTGAGAGGATTTGGCTAGAATCTGGCAGATTCTACTCAGGTTCACTAGTATTCTTGGGTTTTCAGAGTATTTTTTAAGTTTTATGTCCTAAGGGGTGGAGGGCTTTTATCACTCAATAGTGACAATATGGCTTGGCCTATGGCTTGAAAAACACAAGTATGACACCAAGGAATTTTTCATTATTCAAAGTGGGAATCATTTTGGGAATATGGCTGAGGAAGCCGCCATGAATTTGCTATTTTCTCTACAACAAAGAAAAACTGGGTTAGTAAAGATTGGAGAGGAAAAGTCTTTCATCTATGCTAGTGACTGAGTAACTCATCTCTAAACTCCTTTTCAATTTTAAGAGTATATGATCAATAATCTATATTCTAGAATGACAGGGTAGAGCCAGGTTATGGCTATTAAACAATTAACGGTTGTCAGTAGTAAGAGTAGAATGTATAAATGAACATTCTTTTCACAGACTTAAGAACTTAAAAAAAACAAAGAAAAGTTGGCTTTGAATGCTATTAATTTAAAATGAATGAAACAGTTTAACATACCTACAACATTCTTCAAACCAACGTGCAACATAATCCCACATATAATAAGGCTCAAAGGAATTAAAGAGAAGGTTGGCAGTTTTAATCAGCTCAGCTGTTTTCTTATTTTCCCTTAATTTACTAAAAAAGGAAAAGAAAAACAGAAACTAATAAATATTAACATTTATTTTTTCAAATTTAAATTTGAGTGCAGTGTTGTTAGGGTAGTACCTATTCCTAGGCAGTTGACAGAAAACTTCCTGGTGAGAAAATTGGAACAGATAATTTTTATGTACTGCCACTCTCCTATTACTTTATGTGTAGTTATTTTTCTGAATTTGCGTTTTCATAACTCAAATGATGATCAAGATAAAAAATTAGCCTTGCATAAGAAAAAAACAGTTGTGCTTCCAGCAAAAGAACTGGAAGTTATTTTTGAACTACTCTGAGTGCCTGTTAATTTGGCATTAAATTATTTTGTTTCCCGTAGCACATATAAACTAAGTAGTGATTTGATTTTGACAGCCTTGATTCTAAAATAATTTTGTCTGCTTTCCTGTGCTGTTCAGGATTTGCTTAAAAAGGTTAAGTTTATGTTGGAGAGTTTCAATCTAATTATTATTCTTAGCTTGAAAAAATAGCACAAGCAAAAAGAACTAATACTGTATATAGCCATGATTACTGAAGTCCCATGAGGGAAAATAACTTTGTTATTTCAAGTGGAAATCCTTTAGCCTATTAATTACCCACCAACCTACCATCTCCTACCACCATCCTTACAATGAAAACAATTGCTTTTATATATAATGGGGTACTGTCAATGCATCTAACAAGTTGCAGCGCAAAAGACCAATTAAATTATCAGGCAGAGTACAGAATGAAATAGAGTATCAGGTTAGCCCATATTAACTTCTCAAACAAAAATTACAGGGTTATCATATTTATCAGAAATCAAAAACTGCCTTAAAATGTTTTAGTACATAAAAGTATGTTTTAGGAAGGTCCAAGTTATCTCCCAAGTCTCATCAAGGAGACACTAGTGAAATGCAGATCATATAAAAGAAAATTGTAGTCTTGGAACCTCTGCCATACTATAATAGATGAGACTGGAAAAGTGGTAGCCTGCTTAAAGTAGAGAAGAAATGAAAAACTAAGACTTTGTCAACATGTAGCTATTACTAACCTGAAGAACAGGATATGCTAATTTTATATAACTTATCCCAGGCATTTAAAAAAAAATGTTTATATATATATACAAAGTGGGAATCATTTTGGGAATATAGCTGAGGAAGCCGCCATGAATTTGCTATTTTCTCTACAACAAAGAAAAACTGGGTTACTAAAGATTGGAGAGGAAAAATCTTTCATCTATGCTAGTGACTGAGTAACTCATCTCTAAACTCCTTTTCAATTTTAAGAGTATATGATCAATAATCTATATTCTAGAATGACAGGGTAGAGCCAGGTTATGGCTATTAAACAATTAACGGTTGTCAGTAGTAAGAGTAGAATGTATAAATGAACATTCTTTTCACAGACTTAAGAACTTAAAAAAAATCAAAGAAAAGTTTGTTTTTCTTTGTTAGGGTTAGGGTTATATATATATCTGAAAGAACAAATAACCATAACTTGAAAAAAAAGTCTTTAAAGAACACCCAATGCCCTTTAATTCCTTAACTCTGTATTCAAGTCTTTTTCTGATCTCCTGAATATGTCAAGTCACCAAGTCACCAAGAGCCACTACCTCTTACACACAACAGGCCTAGTTACCGAGTAAGGTACAACTTCTTAACTGACATGTAGCAGTTAATGTCTTGTGAGTTTGGTTAAGTGTGAATAAGTTCCCTGGAATCTATATTTTCACATTAGCTGCTAAAACTTAGTTTTCTAAATTGGTGAGATTGAGAACTAACCCCGGAATGTGGTGGTTCTACTACATAGCAGTCATGCAGTAAATGCCTGTTTGAAAGATCAATGAAATTAATTATGAGAGTTCATATTACTAACATACAGTGATATTTTAAATCAAATTTACTCATTTGGAATACAAATTTCACAGAGTAGTGTACACTTTATAAATATTAATAAATGAGGACATCTTTATGTCATGCTTAATATTTTGGTCAATCCACCTGCTTAATTGAGCATGATCCTTGCTGAAGGGTTGTTCCATCTGAAGATCCAATACTGCTTTGCACTGAGAATATAATGTTCTAAACACTTCAATTAGGACATCTTCTAGAATTACAGGTCCTAAAATTAATATACACATTAAAAACAATAATTAATCAGCATCGGCAAATCCTGATTATCTGAAAACTGGCCCAGTCAAAGGATGCTTTAAAACAAGTATTTTTATAAATAGTTTTTTTCAGAAGCTAAACTTCACATTTTGAGAAGCTAAGAGTGAAATAGTAAACAACCGAACAAATGTTTATTTAACTATAGGTTGACATAACAAATTACAGAATCAGGGAAATTGGTTTTGCCAATTAATAGCTCTATTACCTTAGACAAGCTATTTAACTGCTTGGAGCTTTAGTTTCTCATCTGGAATGAGGATAATAATATCAAGCTTACAGGACTGTTGTAAGCGTTAGGAATAATATTTGTATGGGTAGCACAGTTCCCAGGATATACTGAGCATTCAGTAAATGACAGTAATATTACTACTACTGCTAATTAAGTCCTTGAATGCTGTGAACTATAAAGAGAGTCATGATATATCATAAATGTTTTAATTTCAGTAACTTAATCAGGATTAAGAAGAGCTTAGGTAGCACCTTTAAATGACTCCTCCACTGCATACATAGTACAAAGTAGATATATGATAACATACCAGTTGGAAGTACACCTGTATCTTCTTAACATTCTAGAGTGAATGTTAGGTAAGAAATTGAGAATGTGTATTTAAGGTCCACCTCAAAATACAGCAATTTTTCTAAGTAATAGCTTTGCCTTATTTTTGTTATGAAACAATACAAAACCACGTGACCTTATGCCCTAGGACAGCATACATTACCTAGCTCAGGCTTGTCCAGTAAACTGATTAAAATACGAAAAGGTTTTAGATCCTGCATTAAAGTGCTCTCTTCTCCAAATCCATTCACTTGTAAGATCCCTACCATTGCCTTTAAAAAAGAAAAAAGTACACTAGTCATTTAATTAAACAGATTCAAATATTTTTGTAAAGAAAAATATTTTTTAAATACAATCATATGTAATGGAGAGTTACTTCCCCAATTATTTTTCTGAAGCTTTTTCAATAAAGTTGGCTTTTTCCCTCAGATGGGGGAAAAATGTTAACGTATTTGTTTGTCTTAAGAGAAGTGCTTACATTTTCTCTAGAAAAAAGTGGAAAGTTACAGAAAATCTAGAAAAATAAATACATGAGTTATTTGTTTGCTGAAAAGATAAAAATATTTCTATTTAAGATCATCAACATGCCCCAAACTATGCCACATTACATGGCAATATCTGCCAGTATATAATTATTTTCCCATTGGTGACTCAAAACCAACTATATATTCTTATAATTTCATTCACTTTTAAAAATGCATCAGATACCATGTATTTTCTTAGTTTATTCTGAGATATCCTAAGTATAATTGAAGTAAAAATAATATGAAATAAACCTATGGATCATTTTAACATTTCCATTACAATAGTTTTGCCACACATTTAGATTCCTGCTGCAACCTAAATTTCCCTGGGGCTTCTGAGGAAATAACACAGGCCCTGGCCCATTTTTGAAAAAGCTCCAACTTTCATAGGGCACACAGGTGAGATGCTGCAACTATGTTTTAATAAAGTCATGAAAACAAACTAAAAAAAAATTATCTATAAAAATAAATATTTATCTATATATTTATCTAAATATCTATAAAAATTAATATTTATCTATAAAAAATTATATCTGAACTTACACAGAAATGAGTCTAGCTTATGGTTACTTATTCATTTTAAAGTAATCATTTGCTTGTTATAGTCATTCTTAGGAAGTTTGTGACTCTTGTCTCCACCCCTTCAACTGTGAATTAATTCAATTAAGGCAGGACCTTGTCTTATACTTGTTGAGTAACTCTAGAGGTCAGGGAATAACCAAAACATAAAATGAAAACATTCATTACCTGAACCAACAATTCTTTTGAAAAGGTAGTGAAATAATAGGTGGCATGTTCCTCAGGGTTACTGTGCCTTGTGCTTCTGGGTCCTATGATAGCACCGTTGTTATCAAAACCTCCATGGAAATAAATTGCAAAATAAATTAAAATGAAATTCTCAAAACTGTTGTTCACTAACACCAAACTGCAAATATCTCAAAAACAGCTCTAAATACTTACCAATTAGTAGCCCAATCAATGTCAGCAAGAGAGATCATTTTAGATAGTTTAATAAAGGGAAACCAATTCAATACATAAGTGAGTATCATAGTATTCTTCCAGAATTATCCTGTATTTTTATTTCCTAAAATTTAGTGAAGACTCAGAAAATCCAAATTAAGTGATGTTCTCTTACTCCACATAGTAAGGAGTTGTGAAGAAAGGCTAAATACAAAAAGTATGGGAGAACAAAGTGTACACAATGTTGTACTGCCTGAGTGACAGACTGGTACCATGTGTGGGACAGTAGTATTAGTCCTGATTGCTTTGATGGCTTCAAACTTTTAGGAATTATGACATTATTTTGATTCTTAATTTATACTTCTTTATCTACATACTTATAGTATAACGACCTCAATTTATAAGAGCAAAAAAATCTTGTCAAAGGGAACATGACCTATGCATTAAAATGGCCTCTTCAACTAAGAAGCTTTTGAAATTTCTTCATACAATACACAACTAATATTGTTTTCATTTTTATTGTCCATTTAAGCAAACTTTCAGTTTCTTCATTTAGGACATACACACAACTTGATAATATTGAGGTATAGCAAATGTCCCTCCATCTTTTCCCAGGTAAGACCACACACATCAAACACCTACCAAGAAGCCAAGCATAAAGTCTTCGGTTCAGGGACATATCCCTCCTGAGTACTACATGAAGGGCTGCTGACAAGATCCTGATCATATCTGGCCGAGTCGCCTGAAAAAGTTAGGAATGTGGTTGTATTTAATCACATTCAAAAATATATTTTCTTAAAAAAGAATACCTTATAATACATTCAGAACTTTAGGGCTTAGTCATGTACTTTCACATAACAGTATCTCATTTGATCTTTCAAATCCAGGAATTATTACTTCCAATTTACAGATTAGTAAACAATACGATAGGTAACACTGCTATTTAGTTGCACAGCTGAAACTGTAACTGAATTATTTTAATCTCTGGTTTAAAGTTCTTTATCCTATCCAATATTAGCAAAATCTGACGCAAAACAAAGAAAATAAATAGAGCACTATAGGACACAAGAAAAATCATATGCCTTTAGTCTTCCACATTCATAGTGTTGTCAACTGACTACAGTTCTTTAGAAGTTCACTATCTTCATCAATTTTGTCTTTTATTTCCTTTTCTAAAATATTTATCTCATAGTGTTTCAAACATATACAAAAACACAAAAAAACAATATAGTGAGCACTTTTATCACTCAGCTTTAAATCTTAAACTTTTTTACATTTTACTTCAGATCTTTTAAAGAGAAACAATTCATTTGTTCTTTACTTCTTTCCTAACAGCATTAAGTAGATGTTTAAAAAATGACTTACTAAAGGAGATCTGGTTTCATAAGGTAAAAGAGGTAAAGTTAAAAAAAGATAAAAGGCAGCTAATAAAGTTGCTATTAATTTTAAGCATATTATGGATCACTTTAGAATAGAATCTTGGGAGTCTGAACATTAGAAAGTAAAGCGGAAATCAACTATTCTAACAACCACTCTAGAATAAAAGACCAGAACTACACAGGGCCTAAGTATTTAGCTAAATTCAAATGCCTGGTTAGTGTCCTAACTGGTTAGATAACTGACCTCTAGTTAATCAAGCTGGTGAAGTTTTTACTACACCATGCTTCTTGACAGTATTAGAAAGGGATTTATCTAGGTTGTTTCAAAAGAATCTTACAAAAATAACTGAGATGTTACAGAACACAGATCATCAATAGTTGACAAATTATAGTCACTCATCTAAATACAGATGTCTTCCATTAATCTAAGCAATTCTCAAAGTTTGGTCCCCAGACTCCTGGGGATCTCTAAGACCCTTTCAGGAGCTCCAAAAGGTAAAAACTATATTCACAGCCATACCAAGATGTTATTTTCCTGTTTTGCTGTGTTGACATTTGCTCTGATCATGTGAAATTGGGTAAAACTGCTGGCATCTCAGCAAGAAAAGTAGTAGTAGAGCAGTGACATCCACTGTACATGTAGTCACTGTATTTTTTTACTGTTATGTACTTGCAGTAGAATCAAAAAACACACAAGGAAAAAAAGTCAGTTTCACTTAAGAATGTTGATGAAACAGCAAAAATTTTATTAAATATTGCTCCTTTAGTACATGTCTTTTAATATTCTGCTATGAAATGGGGAGAACACATAAAGCACTACTGAGGTATATTGAAATATGATACATGTTTCAAGGAAAAGGACTTGTGTTGACTGTGAATTGTGAGCTTTTTCACAGAATACCACCCTGGTCTGAAAAAATGACTGCAAAAACTATGATTATTCAGGGTTGGAAACTTGGCATTTCCTCAAAAATAGATAGAATCTGTCACTTCAAGAAAAACAATATTCATCATTGCAAATAAAATTTAAGCTTCCAAAAGAAAATCAGAATTTTGGAAAATTTGTTTTTGGCTTGAAATTGTGTTGTGCTGAATTAAACTGAATTGGCTTGAAGGCTTCCAAATACCTAAAAAAACTTTACTGATGAGATCAGTGATGACAGTAATGAATGGGAGTTTGTTATTGTATAATGAAATATGTCAACATTTGGAAGACCTGCATTATTCAGTAAAACAGTATTTTCCAAAAAACCAATCATGATGTTACAAAAGAATGTACGGGTAATAGAGCCATTCAAAGTGCAAGACAGACCAGTGGATTTTAATGAAACAGAAAATGAAAAGCCCATTGATATGATTTTAGATTCTTTGTTGCAACTAGTTTTTTAAAACCACAGCTTGTCAGAGTCCAGAGTGCTAAGCATTACAAAACAAATAATAAGTTTTGGAGAGGCTGTGGAGAAAAAGGAACCCTTATATACTGTTGGTGGCAACACAGATTGGTGCAGCCACTATGAAAGGCAGTGTGGAGGTTCCTCAAAAAATTAAGAATAGAATTACCATATGACCCAGCAATCCCTGCCCTGGGTATCTACCCCAAAAATCTGAAAACATTTATCTGTAAAGATATATGTGCTCTGGTGTTCATTGCAGCTTTATTTACGGTGGCCAAGACATGGAAACCCAAGTGTCCTTCGATAGATGAATGGATAAAGAAGTTGTGGTATACTATTGGTACACAATGGAATACTTTTTGGCAGTAAGAAAAGATTAAATAGTGCCATTAGCAACAACATGGATGGATCTTAAGATTATGCTAAGCGAAATAAATGACACAGAATGGATGGATCTTGAGGTTATTATGCTAAGGTGAAAAAGTCAGACAGGAAAAGTTGAGAACTACATGATTTCACTGATATGTGGGATATAAAACTGAAAGCAACAAAGGAACAAAGACAAAGAAACAAAAACTCAGACACAGACAATAACTTAGTGGTTACCAGAGTGTAAGGGGGGAGGTAGATGAGGGTAAACGGGGTCAAATATATGGTGATGGAAGGAGAAATGACTCTGGGTGGTGATCATACAATGTGATATATAGATGATATATTACAGAATTATACACTTGAAACCTATGTAATTATACTAACCATTGTCTCCCCAATAAATTTCAATTAAAAAAAAGAAGTACTAGAGTATGTCACAGTGACTAAACATTTGGCTTTCAAATTCAGCCAATTCTGCTAAGGGTCTAACAGGCCCAATTCACCAAACCAAGAAAGATAACATCAGGACAGAGATAAAACTGGGTAAAGGCCTGGATTTCAGAGTCTTGGCTCAGACATATCTAGCAATGAGTACCTCCTACTTTTTTATAGGTTAGGACTTTTTTTAAAGGCATGAAATAATCAATTTCAATTTCCATGTTCTTATCCAAATCAACAGATCTTTTTTCTTCATAATATTCACAAATTCTACTCCTTAAAAAGGAACTTATTTTCTATGTACTGGTTTGTAAAACAAAAGAATCCAACTTAAATCAAAAAATAACTACACATGATGAATCTATGATTTTCCAAAGAATGCCTTATATTAATATCAGCATTTATGGTTTTTTTTCTTTGTTTTGTTTTTAATTTATTGGGGTGAAAATTGTTAGTAAAATTACATAGATTTCAGGTGTACAATTCTGTATTACATCATCTATAAATCCCATTGTGTGTTCACCACCCAGAGTCAGTTCTCCTTCCATCACCATATAATTGATCCCCCTTACCCTCATCTCCCACCCCCCACTGTTTTGTGGACCATTTGTTTTTTTGTGTGGCAGTTTTTAAGTTATTAGTTTTTAAAATCAGTACTTTTTAATGGAAATAACTTGACCAAATATCTGTCACAGAATTTTGAGACCCATTAAAACAAAGTTTAACGAGGAAAAAAACAAACAAACGCATTTACGTTTTACCTGACTCATGTGGAATGGAAAACAGAAGAGTATGAGGTCCAGCGTGCTTCTCTGTACAAGTACACTTGAGTCCTGCACTGAAGTACTTACTGCTTCTACCTGAAATAAGAAAGGCTTTAATATTTATTGTTTATTACACTGGGAGATATTTACCATGAAATTGTAACAACTCTTCATTTTCTGCCATAAATAAAAATATGCTTCTGAGCATTTTATCAATAATTAACTGTATATTATTTTGAATAGGTAAATGTAATGCGATGGTTCAAAAATTAAGGAGTAGAAAATAATGTCTCCCAACCACCCAATTTCCTTTTTGCAAGTAACCAATGTTACTAGTGAATATTTTCTGTAAATATAAGTAAATAAAAACACACATGTACGTATCCCAAACTCTGCCTTTTTCATTTAAAAATAGATTTTGGAGATCTTTCCTAATCACTACATAAAGAGCTTTTTTTAAGGCCACTATTTCATAGATAAACCCTAATTTTTTTTAACTAGGCTACTAATGATGGACATTTATACTGTTTGAAAACACTTACTATTACAAATAATGCTGCAATACACTTACATAATGCACAAATACATCTGTAGAATAAATCCCTCAAAGTAGAATTGCCACGTCTTAGGGTATATACAATTGCAATTTATATAGTGTAATGCTTTCTATTAAGGTTATATTTATATTCCTACCAGCTATGTGTGATCATTTGTTTTTCCATGTTTACCCATGTATTTTTAATTTCTGCCAATTTGATATATAAAAACTGGTATCTTGGTGTACTTTACATTTTTATTTCTCTTATAAGTAATGTTGAGTACCATTTCATGTTTGAATTATTTTTATTTATTTTAGGTCAATTATCTGTTCAAACCACTTTTTCGACCTGATTGCTAATATTATTTATTTGTAGTAGCACTTTGAATATTAAGATTAGTCCTTTAATTGTAATGTGTTGTAAATAGTTTTCCAATTATGGCATTTACCTTTTAAAGAAATTTTAAAAATGACTTGTTTAAAACTTCCATTAAGTCATTAAAAGAAAACATAACAAACGATACATTTAAAGATCTGCATAAAAATGGTATAGCCATTTTGGAAAATAATTTGGCAGTTTCTTATAAACTTGAATAAACATTAGAAGAAAATGTAGCAGTAAATCTTTGTGATCTTGGATTAGACACAATTTCTTCAATATTATCTAACACCAAAAGCACAATGGCAAAACAGAAAACAAATTAATTGGACTTGATCAAATTAAAACTTTCATGCTTTCAAGGACACAATCAAGAAAGTGAGAAGACAATTCACAGAATGGGGGGAAATATTTTCAAATCATATACATATAAGAATTTAATATCTAAAATATATAAAGAACTCCTACAACTCAACAACAAATAAAGAAATAACCCCATTTAAATAGCAGGCAAAGACTTTGAATAGACATTTCTCCAAAGAAAATATAAAAGTGGCCACAAGAAAATATGCTCAACATTATTAGTCATTAGAGAAATGCAAATCAAAACCACAATGAGATAATACTTCATATCCCCCTAAGATGGCTATAATAAAAAAGATAGACAATAACAAGTATTGGTAAGATGTGGAGAAAAGTAACCTCTCATATATTACTGGTAGATATGTAAATTGGTGCAGTCACTTTGGAAAAGTTTGCCTGTTCCTCAAAAAGTTAAACACAGATTTATCATATGATGCAGCAATTCCACTATTAGGTATATAATCAAAAGAAATGAAAACATATGTTTACATAAAAACTTATACACACACAAATGTTCATAGAGTATAATTCATAACAAACAAAAAGTATAAGTAATCCAAAGGTCCATCAACTGATGAATGCATAAACAAAATTTTCGTATATCCATACAATGGAATATTATTTGGCCATAAAAAGGAGTGATGTTTTGATATTAATACATGTTTCAATATGGACGTAGCTTGAAAAATTATGGTAAGTAAATGAAGTCATCATAAAAGATTACAGATTGCATAATTCTATTTATATGTAATACCCAGTATGGGCAAATTTATAAAAACAGAGAATAGATTAGTGGTTCCCAAGGGCAGGTGTAAAGGGGAAATGTGGTATGATTAATGTGTAGGGGTTTTCTTTTTAGGGTTGAAGAAAATATTCTGAAATTAGATAGTGATGACAGTTGTACATCTTTCTGAATATACTAAAACCACTGTATTGTACAATTTATAGGGGTAAATTTTATGGTATGTGAATTATATCTCAATAAAGATATAATTTTAAAAAACTCAAAAATACATTTACCATATTAACCAGGAATTCCGTTTCTAGGTATTTTCCCAAGAAATAAACACATTTGTCTACACAAACAACTCTATGCAAATGTTTTTAGTAGCTTTTTTCATAATTGCCCAAAATCAAAGACAACTTAATCATCCATTAATCAGTGAATGAATAAATTGTGGTACATTCATACAATACTATGCAGCAAGATAAAGGAACAAACTACTGATATATACAAAAACGGGTGAATTTCAAATTTGTTATACAAAGTGAAAAAAAAACAGAATTAACATTCTGGGAAAAGTACAACTAAGGAAACAAAAATATAGGGGAAGGGGAGTGACTATAAAGGGGAACAAAAGAACTTTTGGGGATGATGTGAATGTTCTGTATCTTGAATGTAGTATTGGTCATGTGACTATGCACCTGTCAAAATTTATAAAACTGCCCATGTCAGATGAGTTAATTAAAGTGTTTTCTTGAAACTAAGACCTAACTGGAGAATCAGCTCTAACACATCTTTTAGGGCAAAAATTAATATAAGACCCGGTATTATATTATATATTATATTATATTATATTATATTATACCCGGTCTTATAGTAAAATAAGACTGGGTCTTATATTAAGTTTTGCTCCAAAAGACACATTAGAGCTGACTGTCTGGCTAGGTCTTATTTTCAGGGAAACAACGGTAGTTATACTTGAATAAATATAACCCAAAATTTGCACAAACATCTCAGTCATTTCATAATGATATGGGGAAATAGTATAGGATGACTAATCAAAAAAATTTTTAAACTTTTCAAAATGACCCTTGAGGGTTTGTTTTCTACTCCTTGCTCATTTTAAGAGAACAGCATTGTACAGAGATAAAAGGTTGCCTCCTGTTCCTAATCTTCAAATTAAAAAGTGTAAGTAATCACTGTGAATTTTACCATACTTTTCCCTGTCTGCTTTAGTACTACATCTTCTTACACAAATCCCACACAGAATATGGTTATCAGTTTTGTCTAAAACCTGTCTTTCTTATAAAGAAAGCTATGATCAAAGAGAAGGTCCACTTCAGAATCATATAATGAATGTGGCTATGGTCTGATCAGTTAGCAAGACGGTAACAAAAAACATTTATTTGCTTGAATAAAAGATACCATAAATACTTTTCCATCAATTAAAATTGAAGCTTTTAAAAAAATAATTACTGATTATTTTGGTCTTTAAGTTCTCCTAATGAAAAATGTAAGTTCCAAGAAAACAGAGCTTTGTTTGTTGCAATATTCTCAGTATCTGTTTGAAACAATGTGCCTGGCTCTAAAGAGATCATTCATTAAATGAGCAATCATTTGTAGACCTACCATTAGCTCAATATCACTACCGATTATATAAAGTTGATCTTCCATGGAAAGCTTCCTGTTCAAATGGGCAAGAACATACGTGATTCCAGGTAAACGCACAGCAGGACTGGTAAGAAGACTACCCCAGAGGGCACTGTAGAATGCAGACTGGTCCACTGCAGCAGCAACCTTTTCCAACAATGTGTTTGTTCTGAGGTACAAAATAAAGTGATTTAAGAAGGGAAACATTAAAAATAAATTATTAAAAATAAATCATTATTCTTTGGCAGAATGTTTAAAAGCATCCATGCGATAGTTATATGTTCCACCCTAGAGACAACTGTGATAGACTGAAAGAAGCATACACTGTAGAAATCAGAATGAGTGGATTTAAGTCCTGGATCCACCATTTACTAGCTGTGTAATTTGGGGAAATCACTTAATATCTCTTCAGTTTCCTCAACCGTAAAATGAATATAGCAATAAAAAAAATACAAGTCCTATCTACTTCAGTGGGTTGTTAAACACCATATACATTTTAGTTAGTAGTAACCTTGTAACAGAACATATTTTCTATAAAATCTTAAAGAACATTTCCAAATGTTTCCTTCTCTTTGAAAGCACACTATGTAATTCACAATTTTGATGAATTAGACCTATGACGAAATCATTACTGCTTTATTAAGGATTACATTTATAGATTACTTTTGATTTAGCATAAGCAACTTAAAATACAAAAATCGATAACATAGTATAGTAGAGTCAGAATCAAGAGAATCTGATAATGAGACCTACTGTTTACTTGCTATGTAATTTAATACTAACACTGTAATCCCCTCTGATCTCAATTTATTTATGCATTAAAAGAACAAGTTTACAAATCCTTTTATAGAACTTGTATGGAATAACCGGCAAAACATGCTATGGGCTGAATGTTTATGTCCCTTCAAAGTTCATATGTTAAACCCTAATCCCCAAAGGTAATGGTATTAGGAGGTGGAACCTTTGGAAGGTTTGCCTTCAGGAATGAGATTAGTGTTCTTATGAAAGAAACCCCACAGAGTTGAGCCACCCCTTCCATTACTTGAAGATGCAGGGAGAAGGCTCCAGCTACAAACCAGGAAGAGGGTTTTCACCAGATCTTAGACTTCCAGCCTCCAGAAGTGTGAAAAATAAATTTCTGTTGTTTGTAAGTCACCCAGTCTGTGGTACTTTTTTATAGCAGCCCAAATGGACTAAGACACAGAACAAGATAAACCATAGAAATGCCACATTCATAAAGATCATTATTGATTTCTATGTTAAAATATTAATTGTAGTTAGTAGAGTTCTAAGGTGATATGGAGGCTATGCTTCTCTTAGAATAAGTGTAACAATTTAAAACAAAACTAACGTATAAACTAATGAAATAATCTTACATTATGTTTCTAAAATTATAAGTACAAAAACTAATAAAAGAAAATGATAAGTTTTAATAACAAAATTATTTTTCTCTCAAAGTAGTTTATAAGAGTAATCCCTTACATTTTCAGGATTAGATTCTTATTGCATTATAGGAGCAGATGAATACAATAAAATGGAGTAGTTGGTCAATGCACCAGAATAAATTAATTGAAGTTTAAATAAATAAGTCTACTCAAAATAAGTTTGGCATTTTCTATTTTTGTCATCTCAACTCTTAAGTTCCTTTTTTGTAAGAATATCAGTAATGAGATATTAAAGACAGATAATGCCATTATGCATTGTCTACAACTATTAAATTCCAGAGAAAGAACAGGCTCCAAGGAGATCAAATCATATTCTTTGAAAAGTTAAAATATCAACAGTATCATGTTAACAGCTAGTAAAACAGCACTGCACTTGGAGCTAGGCTATTTTCCGCCTTTAACAATTTAAAAACTATTGGCAATGGCCCAATTTCCCATTTTAAAAATTAATCTAAATGTCCTATCTACTGTATTATTATTTTAAATTATGGGTCACAATTTTTAGAGTGACTCATATTTGCTAGGCACTGCACTAAGTGATTTCATTATTACAATAATACAATGAAATACGTACTAAGCTTGTTTTATAGATAAGAAAACTGAAAAAGTTTGGAAATGTTAAAAGCTTTCCTAAGCTCACAAAGTATCTGTCAAGCCATGATTTAAACCCAGTCCATTTATCTCCCAAGTCTGTACTCTGATCACCTTGCTATATTTTCAGTGTGATACATAGACTATATACACTACAATAATATTTTTTTGGTATAGAAATCTTCAGGTGATATACTGAAGTGTCTAGAATAATTGATTTTTGTGATGTTGAAACATTATTGATCTAAGGATTCTTTCTGACCAATCCATGACTTCGATTACTTAGCTGCATAATAACAGCACCATCTTACCTCTCATAGTACTCTGATCCTTCTTCTAAGCCAGGAAGAATACCAGTTAGCAATCCTTGTAGACCAGGCTTCAGTGTTTTACCCAAAGGCAGGTAATATATCTCATACAAACTTAACAATGTTGGTTTCACAGACATGGCAGCATTTGCAAGAAGAGGAAATAATCCAGAACTGTTTAAAAAAATAAAAACATCAATAATTATATGCCAACAAACTATACAACCTAGAAGAAATGGAAAAATTCTTAGAAACATACAAAGTACAAAGACTGAATCAGGAAGAAATACAAAGTCTGAAGAGACCAATTACTAATAAGGAGATTAAATCAGTAACTGAAAACCTCCCAACGAAGAAAAACCCAGGATCAGAAGGCTTCATTGGTGAATTTTACCAAAAATTTATAATTAATGCCAATCCTTCTCAAACTCTTTCAAAAAAATCGAAGAGGATGGAATAGTCCCAAACTCATTTTATGGAGCCAACATCACCCTGAAACCAAAGAACACTATCAGAAAAGAAAACTACAGACCAATATCCATGATGAACATAGATGCAAAAATTCTCAATGAAATACTAGCAAACCAAATTCAATAGCACATTAAAAAGGATCCTTCTCCATGATCAACTGGGATTTATACCTTGGATGCAAAGACAGTTCAACATATGCAAAATAAACCAATGTAATACATCACATTAATAGAATGAAAGCAAACATCATATGATCTTCTCAATAGATAGAGAAAAAGCATTTGACAAAATTCAACATGCAATTCATGATGAAAACTAACAAATTAGATATAGAATATACCTCAACATAATAAAGGCCATATATGACAATATCACAGCTAACATTATACCCAGTAATGAAAAGTTGAAACCTTTTTCTCTAAGACAGAAACAAGACAAGGGAGCTGACTCACTACTCCTACTCAACAGCCCACTATTCAACAAAGTACTGAAAACATAGTACTCCTGGCCAGAGTAATCAGGCAAGAAAGAAATAAAAGACATCCAAACTGAAAAGGAAGAAGCAAAATTGTCTTTAATTGCAGACATGATTTTATTTACAGAAATGTCTACAGGCTCCATTGAAAACCTGTTAGATCTAGCTTCCAGTCATGATGGAAGAATAGGTTAACACTGTGCTTGCCTCCTCCCATGACCACATCAAACTTACAACTAAACTACAGAATAACCATAATTGAGAACCGCCTGAAGTCTAGCTGGACAGAAGTCCTACAACTAAAGAAGGTGTCCTATACAGCAGAAGCCATGTCGAGAATGATAGGAGGGAGAGAGATGCAGAATGGGATGGTCCCATGCTCACCTGTGGCAGTTAAAAATCAGGAGGGATATCCCAGCTACAGACGTCACCCATGAGGAACAAGGGCCCACACACAGACTAACTCACTAATGGACTCACGCGTTCTGAGCTCCAGCACTGGGGAAGCAGCTGGAAAGGTGTGAAGGGCATATGAAGAGGAACTAAACTGTGTGGCTTCAGGGCAAGGGCTGGAGGGGCAGCTTTCTTTCAGACAGAAGGGCTGACAGAAACCATTGTTCCTTCTTGAGCCCACCTCCCACCCAGCCTGCAAGCTCAGGCAGGCACCATATCTGAGTCTCCATCAACCTAGCTAACACTGGTCGCCCTGCCCTGGTGATTCCCTGAGATCCTGCCCCACCCAACTCGTGGGCTAGCCAAGCCACTTCAGCGGTTTTTCCATACAAATGCCCTCTTGGCTCATGCTGCGGATATTCCTAAAATCTCTAAAAGGTTCACAAACTCCAAACAAGCAGCTTGTGGCCTCATTGTGCCCCGTATCTCTTGCTAAGTATCCCCAAGCTTGGCAATAGTGGCAGGTGGCCACATTTCACAGCTTAGCCTCTCCTAGACACCTCCAAGCCCAGCCCAAGTGGCAACTATCTGCAGTTCACTTTGTAGCTAATAAAAGTGGCTGCAAGCAGAATAAAGGAAGCAACTGACCTTGGCCTGCACCAGAACCACTCTCCAAAGGCCCCAGAACCCAAACACCCAGTGGCTACCTTCAGACCACACCAAAACACTACCCAACCACTGCTACAAGTGACACACTTGAATGGCAGACTGGGCAGGCACCAGAGACCCACTGAAATGAATCCTGCGCCACAGAGAGCCCCTGCAAAACAGCTCCTCTACTATAGTCACAGTCATTTCTCACAACCAATAAGCCTGACGGTCAAATTCTCCCACTAACATGCCAACAGCAATCAAGGCTCAACTACAACAGGAGGGCACATACAACCCACACAGAGACACACACACCTGGATGATCTGGCTCAGGTGACAAGGAGACTGTGCCACTGGGCCCTACAGGACACCTACTACATAAGGCCACTCTACTAAGACCAGGAGGCACAGCAGCTCTACCTAATACATAGAAACAAACACATGGAGGCAACGAAAATGGGGAGACAAAGAAAATATGTCCTAAATGAAAGAACAGAACAAAGCTCCAGAAAAAGAACTAAACAAAATGGAGACAAGCAATCTATCAGATGCAGAGTTCAAAACACTGGTTATAAGGATTCTCAGTGATCTCAGGGAGATCTTCAAGAGATATGAAATATAAAAATGGAGATAGACAACATAAAAAAGAAGCAGTCGGAAATAAAGAATACAATAACAGAAATGAAAAAAGACAATCACCAACACACATCATAATTAAAATGCCAAAGGTTAAAGACAAAGAGAGACTCGTAAAAGCAGCAAGAGAAAAACAGTTACCCACAATGGAGCTTCCATCAGACTGTCAGCTAATGTCTCAAAAAAACCTTTGTAGGCCAGAAGGGATTGGCATATATGCACCTGTGATGAAAAGCAGTGACCTACAACCAACATTACTTTATCCAGCAAAGCTATCATTAGAATTAAAAAACAGATAAAGAGCTTCCCAGACAAGAAAAAAACTAAAGAAATTCATCACTACCAAACCAGATTAAAAGCCATGTTAAAGGGACTTCTTTAAGAAGATGAAAAAAATGTCAAAAGTATTAATAAAATGGCAAATGCTACATATCTATCAACAACTACTTTAAATGTAAATAAATTAATGCTCCAATAAAAGGACATGGGGTGGCTGAATGGATAAGAAAACAAGAACCATACAAATGCTGCCTACTAGAGATTCACTTCAGATCGAAAGTCATATACAGACTGAAAGTGAAGGCATGGAAAAAGACATTCCATGAAAATGGGGGGAAAAAAAAAAAAAGCTTGAGTAGCAATAGCTTTACCAGATAAAATAGTCTTTGAAACAAAAGCTATAATAAGAGACAAAGAAAGAACCAGCAATTCCACTTCTGGGTATTTAACTGGAGAAACCCAAAACACTAACTCAAAAAGACATATGCATTTGTATGTTTATTGCAGCATTATTTACAATAGCCAAGATAAGAAAGCGACCTAAATTGCTTCATCAGTAGTGTCCATCAGTAGATGAATGGATAAAAAAGTGGAACATACGTATAATAGAATACTACTCAGGTATAAAAAAAGAATAAAATCTTGCCATCTACAACCACATGGATGGACCTAGAGAAGTCAGACAGAGAAAGACAAATACCATATGATTTCACTTATATGTGCGATTTAAAAAATAAATGAACAAACAAAACAGAAATGGAACATTTTGATGATTGCCACATGGGAGGAGTGTTGGGGATGGGTGAAATGGGGAAGGGATTAAGATGTACAAATTGGTAGTTACAAAATAGTCATGAGGAGTGTAGCATAGAGTATACAGTCAAAAATATTGTAATAACTATGTATGGTGTCAGATGGATACTAGATTTATCAGGGTGATCATTTCATAAATTATATAATGTGTAATTACTATGTTGTACACCTGAAACTAATATAATATTGTATGTCAACTGTAATTGAAAACTAAAAACTTATGTTAAAAACCCGTTAGATCTAATCAAGGAACTCAGTAAAGTTCTAGAATACAAAATCAATGTATTAATACAAAAATCAGTAACATGTCTAAATACTAGAAATGAATTATCTGAAAAATAAAAAACCCATTTACGATAGAATCAAAAAGAATGAAATACTTATGAATAAATTGAAGCAAGGAGGTTAAAGATCTGTACCCTGGAAATTAAGACATTAACGAAAGAAACAAAGATGCAAATAAACAGAAAGATATCCATGTCCATGGACTGGAAGAATTAATATTAAAATGTTAATAGTACTGAAAGCCATTTATAGAGATTCAATATAATCCCTATCAAGATTTCAATGGCATTTTTTCTATTTTTTACAGAAAAAAAAAATCCTAAAATTCATTTGGAACCACAAAAGACCCGGAATAGTCAAAGCAATCTTGAGAAAGCACAATAAAGCTGAATGTACCACACCTTGATTTCAAACTATATTACAAAGCTATAGTAATCAAGATAGTATGATATTGGCATAAATGCACATATGTAACTATGTGAGGTAATGGATGTGTCAACTGTACTTACTGTGGTAATCATTTCACAATATATACATATATCAAATCATTATGTGTTACACCTTAAACTTATATATCAATTGTATCTTAATAAAGGTGGGGGGAAAAAACTCAAAAACATTTTTACACTTAGATGCAAAAAAAGAGAATTAGTGACCTAGAAGCTATGTAAGAGGAAATTACCAGAATGTAGTAGGAAGAAAAGAAGTTTGAAAATAGGGAAGAGGGGTTTAGAGATGGGGAAGCCAGAGTTAGAAGATCTAACATATGTTTAATCACCATTCCAAAAAATGGGAGAGAAAATAGCTGGAGTAAAATCAAATTTTCTCTGGAAGAGATTCCAGAACTGATGAAAGGCACTGATTCATAGATTTAAAAATCCCAATGAATCCCAAAAAGGATAAATAAAAAGATACCTAATTCTGAAAACATCACAGTAAAACTAGAGTACTAAAGCCTGAGATGTAAAAGAAAGGCTGTTTCAGGGAGGATAATTGAGGAAGTCTTCTATGAAGACTTGATATTTAGGCGACCTCCATTAGAGTATTAAGGGTGAAGGAAAAGCAAAGAAAATGAAGAAGAATAAGTAAAGAGATCTGTGTCACCACAATGGAACAAATTGGGGGGAAAGTGGCAGGAGCCGAAAGTCATTGGCAGAGCCAGAGCTAAATGTATAGAAAGCCCTAAAAGCCATGGTAAGGACTTTGAATTTTTCTTTTAAGTGTGACAGGAAGAAGTCAACAGAGCTTTTTAGCAAAGGGATGACATTATCTATTTAACATATTAAAAACTTTACCCTGATACTGTGTGGAGAAAAGGGTGTAAGAGGATAAGAACGGATAGTCTGAATGTTATGAGGTCAATGACAAAGACCAGGCTAGAGATGATGCTTACTTAGAGTGGATGCTGCTAGTGAAGGTAGAAAGAAGTATTTGGGACACACATCAGAACAGTAGTAACATTTATGAGCACATTGCTCTAAACACTTTACATACATTAACTCCTTTAGTTCTATTAATAACCTATGAAATTTGTCATCTTATTGCCCTTTTGCAGATCAGAGTCCACATACAGAGGTGAAGAAAATTGCCCAAGATCACAGAATTAGGGGTGAAGACAAACTATTTGACTCCACTGCCTCTGCTCTTAACCACTGTGAGACAGAACTAGTGGTGACAGAATGTACATGGGAGGAAGAAGAACACAGGCAAGCAAAGAAACTATCAAGTGCAGCTTTCAGATTTCAGGCTTGTGTAAATGGATTGACAGTATGTCATTATTGAGCTTAGTGCGTTGCAGAAGGCAAGGCTTATACAAGAAGAGGATGAGTTTAGTTTGGAACAGGTTGAACTTCAATTGCCTTTAAAGATCCACCAGGGATGGCAAGGAAGCCAAGAATTTACAGCAGAAGCCAACACTGGTGATATCGAGTTGGGAGTTAGCACGTAAGAGATGGGCATGGGTAAATCTGCCCAAGGAGTGACTATAAAGTGAAAACATAATGTACAGGACTGAGAAAACCCTAAGAAATTCCATATACACAGTTGAGGGAAAGAAGGAAATGCTGGTAAAGCGATCAAATAACTAAACTGGAGAACATGGTATCACAGAAACCAAGAGAATGGTTAACACTGTTGAAAGCTGCTGAGAAATCAAGGTATCTTATTTTTTCTCAGGGGAGTTCTGAAGCTTAAAAAGGTAGAAAGTACTTTAATCTTAAAAATTTTGAATGAAAACTTCATAAATGACATCTAAGAAAAAAAGGAATAGTCTAAATTTTTCTGAATCATTTAATTATGAAAATATTTAAGACAGATATCTGAAAATCTCCATCATCAAGTGGTTTTCATTTATCTTTTACTGGAAAAATGATAAAACAATTAAAAATATTCATATATATGTGAATAGATAGTAAAATTATTCTTACCTATATAAAAAAAGATCTTTGGCAAGTCGCTTCGGTCCAATGATTTTGAAGATAATTTCATATGTTTCAAGTGCCTTCCGATGAACTCCACCTGGTAATGCTGGATGTAGACACTGAGCTAGGCGTTTGCCTATAGTCAGCTTTTTGGGTACTACTTGATACTTTGCATTATTTTGTAAAACCTTGAAGAAAACATTTTAATTCAGTTGAGAAAAATATACTACATTTCATATTATATCCACTTTCTAACACAGTATTATCAAAAATTCTTCTAGAACTTCTTTATACTTGAAAAAAATTAGAGCCGAGACCAAAGAACTTCCATTTTTGTCAGTTATATCTATCAAGGTATATGTCATATTTGAAATTAAAACTGAGGATTCTAAAAAATATTGAATTAAAAAAAATTCACAGAATGTTAACAGAAATAACATTTTTATGAAAAATATTTTTCAAAACAAATTTATTCAGGAGATGTATTATTTTAGATTTTTGTACAACTTTAATGTTAATCAGCTATCAATTTATTTTTGATACATTGGTTGAAATACATGAAGAAAATTGGACCTCAAAATAGATAGATACAGTTGTAAGAAGGCAACTACTGCTTTGGTGTATCATATAGCAAGTAGTTCTAATGCTTAAAAGAATCTACATGAGATGATGATTGCCCGTTTATTTTTACTAACTTCTCAATTAGACCAAATACATTTTGCTTTATATATTCAACCATAACACAGAGTAGAATTTGTAGAAGATACAATTTTACAAACCACCCCAAGGAGACTAGTTATTTAAATAACATAAAAGAACTTATAAATGTACTTCTTCAAATTATTATGATAAAGAGCTGATACGTTATAAAATGTACACTCAGAAGGAGAACAGAATAATATTATATACTAGAATTGAATTTCGAAGAAGTACACAAAAGTCCTTTATTTTACAAAAGAACTGAGGTTAAAATATATAAAATGACCCACCAAAACAGTATAACAGAAGAGTCAGCACTAGATCTCTCGGTTCATAAAAAAGGTGGAGGCTCTAACTGAGGTCAACTTAAATATAACATTTTCATGTTCTTCCCACTATAAGCCTTTAATTCAGTTTTAAATTGAATTTAATGAATAGTAAATAAAAATAGATCTATAAATGAAAAACAAAGAATACAGCTATGAAAACATTTTATTTTATTTTTTAAACAAACTGCCTTCCATTTCTGGAATATTAATTTAAATTTTGGACACAGGAGCAGAGTTAATATTTACATATATTTTTTAAACAATTATGATTATTACCAGAAGTACCTCTGTATATCATTAAATTAGAAAATTTAATGATATATAACATAAAATGCTTCAATAAACAATTCTATTAATATGAAATAAAAAAAGGAAAATATAGGACCATTTTATTTTCTAAAAGGATTTCTGAGTTGGAAAACTTACATAAATGAGGTGAAAATTTAGCAAAACATATTTAGACTATCTTCAACATATACAAATATATGAAAACATATTTATATATAAGTATACAAGTCCTACCTTATTTCACTGTGATTTTAGATAAGTTTCATCAATTACTTGCATATCCTACTTTGTGTTATCTGGATACAATAAAATCTGCTTTCATAATTACTGATTAACTATAAAAACTAATTATGTATGTAATTAAGCAAATTAATTTCCACAATTTTGAACTGCTTTTAAACAGTTCCTAGTAAGTCTTCAGAGACTCTTCATAACAAGAACAAACTATCTTTAAGTAAACACATACTTTTGAATGCAATTTCTTGGGGATGTTGTCAAAAATTTGAGAATTTGTCAAACCTCAAATGATAAATGTTAGAAGTTAACATGTCAAACGTAAGTTTGTGCGTCTAATTTTCAGATAAATCCTTGGTACACTGGAAATTAAAGCTTTTCTTTTTAAGATATCAAAAAATTATCCTTAGTATCAGGTTGAAAACTAGTGTCCTTGGTCTGTATTTTAAGACAAATTTATTTCCTAGTAATTGTATGCTAAGCTCTTTGATGTTAAAATAGTTATTGAAGAGCTTTCCTTTTCTTTCTGCTACCCTGGACCATTTAGTATTTAGAAGCATTCCTATTTAATAACATGTGTTTTTTTTTAATCCAAAAAAATTCCAAAACAAAAAAACAAACAAAAAAAACCACACCTATTATTGTGAGAAAAATTTAAGAAAAAAACACCAAAAAAACAAAACAAAACAAAAAAAAACCCGGCAAAAATTTAAAACTAAGAGTTGATCAATGATGCCACCATATTATAGTGGATAAAAAAACCACACATGTCATTCAAAGCCAAGCTCTATGTAACTGCTTGTCACTTTTATATTCAGTTCAGTACTTTTTGTATCTAAGGCTTGCCTGGATATAAAATGTCTCCTAATTGCTACATGTCCTTTGGAAAGAACATATTAGTTACTACTTTCAACATAGAGATTTTGTTGCCAGGAACTCCAGAACCATATCTGATGCTCAATTACAGAAACTTATTAGTCCTCACTGTTAGCAAATTTGCTTCTTAATCTTGTGTTTTTAGAGGTAATGATAATAACTATAATTTTCAAACACTATTGTTGTTTTGGCCTTAAAAATATGTCTGACTACATAGACATACAATGTGTGAAGTAAAATAGCAAAAACAAAAGTAATTCTGAGATTTAGTTATATTTTCAAAAATTTTACTTCAAGATTTAGAAAAATCTAATAAATATAGACAGATTTCTGATTTTTACTACTTTTTATGAAATGGATGAGACTGACATACCTTATTAAGTTTTCCAAGTGCCGATATCAAATCTGCCCATTCACTGGAGTATTCAAAATTCTTTAGTGCTTTGTCAATTGCAGCTACATAGTTTCTGTATTTTGAGTCACTCAATAACTCCACCTCTTCTGTGTTCATCCTCCCACAGCGTCCCACTAGAGACCAGTTCCAAAATCATGTAAAATCATTACCTACAAGAGTTTTGCAGGAGGAACCAAAGTTACAAAGTATTAAATTGGGTTCAGATGCTCTTGCTACAGAATTAATAACTAACTTTAACACAGCTTCTTGAGTTACAAGTGGTTAACACTGGTCGGCTAGCATGCAGAGTCATGGAAGTATTCAAAGATAACTCCTCTGTTCCTTCCTAGGAACTGGAAAATGGCTGTGAGGATTTAGGGATATAAAAGAGTAGGGAATATTTTGATACTTATTTCAATTTAGAAATTGTTATTTCTCTGCCATATTTGCCAATATAACATTTTCATATACATACCCCTCCACATTGTTTTGATCCTAAAACACACTAAGACTGGTTAGACTGTAAACATCAAGGACATGCAAAAAAAAGAAATGAATGTCTTAGAGATTATCTTACTTTATTAAGTAATAAATGAACAAACAGTATGAAGGAATATCATCAGCTCTTTGAAATTAGACCTTAACTTCTTAATTTTAATAAAACTGACAAGTATATGTATTGACAAGTATATGGTTTAAAATATGTCCACAGAGTCTTTGATTTTACTTTCAAAAACTGGTATCTAATCTTCCAGCTCCTTGGGCTGGACTTCGTGATTCACTTGTGAGGAAAACAGTAAGATAGAAATGACAATGTATAATGGCTAAGACTAGGTCACAAGAGCACTCCAGCTTCTGCCTTTCTGTCTTACAGCACTAGCTGTGGGGATAGCAGCCACCATGTCATGGGGACCTTCAAGGAGCCCTATGGAGAGGTCCCTCTGGTAAGAAACGGAACCTTTCTGCCAATAGGCATGAGAGTGAGTCATCTTATAAGTAAGTAGCTCCCCCACCCCCTGGCAAGCTTTGATTTGACTGCAGCACCAACCAACATCTTGACTGTAACTTTGTGAGAGACTCTGAGCCAGAACCACATAGCTAAGTCATTCAAATCTGTGACCGACAGAAAGTTTGCTGCTTGAAGCTACTGAGTTGGAGGGAGGGTAATTTGTTATACAGCAATAGATGACTAACACAGAGTAGTAAAAGGATTCAACTGAGGTGCAACTTAAAAACTAATGTGGCCTCTCTTCTATTGTTCTGGTATCTTATCTGAGTTTTAACTAACTCTGCACCTTTCCTTAGAGCTGGGTTCATGGGACTAAAGGAGGGTCTAAGAATGGGCCTCCGGGGATACTAACACAATTAAATTGGGGAGCGGGGCTGTAAAAATAGTCTTCACAACAAATGGTTTGGGGATAACTGGAAACCCACATTTAAAAGAATGAAGTTTACTTCTTCCTCACACCTACACAAAAATTAACTCAAAATGGAACATAGATCTAAATGTAAGCACTATAAACCTCTTAGTAGAAAATACAGGAATAAATCTTTGTGACTAACGGCCAGGCAGTTTTAGAAATAACAAATACCGGGGGTGCCAAAAAATGCATACACATGACGTGTATTCATCTTTTGTTATCGGTATATATTGAGTATTACAATTCTAATAGAGTTTTTTTCTTTTTTAAAATGTGTATACATTTTTTGGCACTGTGTGTGTGTGTGTGTGTGTGTGTGTGTGTATTTATATATATAAAGCACCACAAGTAATACAAGCAACAAAAGAATAAATTGGACTCCATCAAAATTAAAAACCTTTGTACTTCAAAGGATACCATCAATAAATAAATAAAGTGAAAAGACAATTGACAGAATGAGAGAAAATAACAAGGGACCTGAAATATAAATACAAGTATATATTGTATCTTACAAATCCATAATAAAAGGACAAATAATTTTAAAATAGGCAAAGGATCTGAGTAGACATTTCTCCAAAGAAGATACACAAATGGTCAATAAGTGCATAAAATGATATTCAACATCCTTAATCATTAGGGAAATGCAAATCAAAACCACAATGAGATATTTCACACTACTGGGATGGCTGTTATAAAAAAGACAACACGTATTAGCAAAGATATGGAGAAACTGGAACCCTTACAAACTGTTGGTAGGGATATAAATCAGTGCAACTGCTTTGGAAAATAGTCTGGCAGTTTTTGAAAGGTTAAACACAGAATTACTTTATGACTCAGCAATTGCATTGCTAGGTATGGTATATACACTCAAGAGATATGAAAACATGTCCACATAAAAACTTTTATATAGATGTTCAAAACAGCATTATTCATAATAGCCCAAATGAGGAAACAACCCAAATATCTATCAACTGATGTGTGGATAAATAAAACACAATAGAATATTCTTCAACCATAAAAAGGAATGAAGTACTGACACATGCTACAACATGGATGAAACTTGAAAACATGCCAAGTGAAAGAAACCATTCATAAAAGACCAAATATTGTATGATTCCAGTTATACGAAATGTCTAGAACAGACAAATCTCTAGTGACAGAGAGCAAATTAATTTTTGCTGGGGGGGAAGGGCTGAATTGGGGGGAAATAGAGCGTAATTCCTAATAAGAATGGGGTTTATTTTTGGTATGACAAAAATATTCTACAATTGATTGTAGGGATGGTTACACAACTCTGTGAATGTACTCAAAACCACTTAATTATACATTGGTATGTGAATTGTATTTCAATAAAGATATATGTAATAGATATAAATAAAATGGACCCCGTGGATCTGTGAATTTCCTCAAATTACATACAAAATTTACATCTTACATTTTATTGGGGAGATAGTCTACTACTTTAACAATATTCTTAAACATAGTTTTCTACATAATCCTAAAAAGTTTAAGAATCACTACTCTAGGAAATAGCTATATTAATACAGCCTGTTTGCATCAAAAAAAGCTAAAAATCTATTAATTTATTAAATCAAAATTCTCTTGTTTAAGATTAAGCCAAAATGAGGCAACACAAACTTCCTAATTCTCTACCTCAGTTGTTTACAAACAAACTGTAAATACCATCTTTGGAGAGAATAATCCTTAAATATAGTCACTTAATATACATATGAAATTATTCACTTCACTACACCATGGACCAAGAACTGTGTTTGGGTGCTGACTAGAGAGAATATCCCCGACCTTGTGATACTTTCATTCCCAACTCGGAGGGGGTGGGAATGGAGAAATAAGGTAAATCCTTTAAGATAGTCGATCTACTTTTCTTTTAAAAATTGTGATATTGGACCTAGGGACTTTGAATGCTGTCAAGTTTATATGGAAAAAATTCATTTTATCATTAGGTCTTTGTGTTCTGGACTCTCAGAGCAGCAAACCAAACACAAAGCAGTATTCTGAAGTACTCTGAGAAATTAAAGATAAATACAAACTTAATAAGTGCATCAAAAATATTAACCTTCCATTTCAAAATTGATTTTGTTTTATAGAAGAGTTGAATATACAATTCCTCAACTATGATAGAAGTCTTTGAGAGCAGGAAGCATGTTTTATACATATCTGTGTGTTTCACAGCACATAACTTGCAATATTGAGCCTCATGCTGTGGTCTAAGTATAGTGACTCAGACTTGGAATAAATTAAAAACTATGCAAGTTGTTTTATCATTAATCTATGATTTCTAAAATTTTTAAAAACTAGATTTCACCATAAACAGAAACACACAGAGAAAGCAGTAAGTGTTTCAGACACAAAACACTGACATACTAAAAAGATTGAAGTCATAAACTTCCATAATAGTTGAATATTAATAATGACAGGAGTATATGGAATGAAAGTCAGAATGAAACTTAAAGTAAAACATGTCTAAATTTGCTTCTGAGAGATCAGAGAAGAAATAACTGCAAAACCAAATTAAACTAAGAGAAAAAAAATCAAATTGACTGGATTTTCTGAAAATATATAAAAACAGTATAAAATAACTCACTTCTAATCAATAAACCTAAGACTGTACTAGTAGTAAAGCACGTGTATAAATTTTACTGGCAAGGACTTTATTTCCTTAACAATATTTCCAGAATAAGATATAACACATAATTTTTGAAGATGACATACAATATTTATGCATGGAGAAGATTAACTTGAAAATAATTTAGTAATACTTTCTATCAGTGAAAGTAGGGGTTGTTTATCTACAATCAGGGTAATAATATAATTGTGAAGTAATATTACCTCAATTGACATATCCTTCAGACATTTCTTATTTGGTAAGAAAAAACCTAATTTTACAAAAAGGTTACAAAAAGGTACAAAAAAATCAGCTAAGTTTGTTGGGTTTATAATTCCTGTATGTGTTCACAGCTAAAAATGTTGAGTCTGGTAAGAAATTTGGATTTATTTAGCTAAAAGCAGTCTAAATACTTAAATATGATTTAAAAGACTTCACATAGCATAGGATACACAGAACACTCAGGTAGAACATTAAAAGCAAAATCTTATGCAAATGGCTGAAAAATGAAAAAGAACATTCTGTAAAAGTTTCATCAGCAGGAAGCTGCAATATTTTATTCACATGAAAAGATGTTCAGATCCTAGGACTTAAAATGTGGTTATGCTTCCTCAATGATTTTAATGAAAATAAAGTTACTCATTATATATCAGAGTCTAGGGATGTACCACTTTTGAATGTTTCATCCAACATATATAATAAATGCAGGTATATTTTCAGGTTAATTTTTCTATATTTTACTTTAAGTGGCTTGGATCAGTACTCCTCATACTATCTGTGGTTGAAGAATCAGTTTTTCCCTCTAACCCATTGCTAACTGATACTTTTCTAAAATATAAAATCATGTATTAGTTTGCTGCAACATCAAAATACTATAAAAGTTTCTAAACGCTTACTTTCATCTCTGTGCTTCTCGTGTTTTAACAAAAAATTTATAAATGGTCCACAAATCAAACTTAGATCATAATACAAATATAACATATTCTCATATTGCATCAAGGAAACATCATACACTGTCTGTTCTCCAGAAAAGTGGTAGCACATGGCAGAAAATAGACATATTCAATAACAAAACAGTGTTTTGTAGAACCCCAGCACGTGAAACGGTAAGCAGTGGAGGGCAAGGCATCGAAGCACAGGCATTAAAGTGAACACAGCTGGGAAACCAAATCCTAGTTATAACACTTAGCAGCAGTATGACCGTGGGCAAGACTCTCAAACCTCAGTTTCCTCATCAGTAAAAGGAGATGTTTGCCAAACTCAAATAAAGAACATATTAGTCATCAGAGTGCCTGGCACATAGAAAATGCTCTAAAAGTTATTGTCACTATTATTACCAATAAAAGCAAACACAGTACTAGGAAGCAAGTATGCCTATTATGAGGACCAATAAAGGGTAATTAAGAATCAGATTAATGGCTCTGAACTTACTGGCAACAAAGTGGAAAACTGAAGCGTCTTACTAACCTAGCTCTAATTGTCTCACGAATGCAAATTAAAATGTGTCACTGCCAAATGTGTCTTTTTCACTATTTTATTTAACACACATATTTGATGAGTTTTGACTAATGCATGCACGTCACATCAAGATTCCTTACCACAGTCAAGATATATAGAAAATTCCCATTATCCTAAATAAGAAACCAAACATTTCCATCACCTCTATGAAATGAGTTTGTGTTTGAATTAAAAACAACAACAAAAACCAACTTCCCACTAGATACAATAACAAACCACTTAGTGTAACTAGGGAACTTGAAAATGCAAAGACAAATAAAAATTAAAATTCTAATTTGTTTTTTCTTAAAGTGATGCAGGTTAAATCAAAATGGCATTTAAAATCATTCTTTCAGGAGCTGTTAATAAATAGATTTTCTGACTTAATCTATAGTCCACTTGACAATTTAGCTGCAGTTCTTTCAAACTTACAACTCTGATAAACTGGACCTGATTTGTCACAAAACATGATACACAGTGTAGTGTTTTGTCACACTCAAATAGAAAAATGAAACAAAGTTTTTATTAAAAAGCCATAGTTTTCTCTAGGGAAATTAGGCCCTATGAAAATTATCACGTAATAACAGATTTATGTCTTCATACTTTAAAGTGTATAAAGGTAAAATTTAAAAAAGAAATGAGAGTCCATCAGACCATATAAATTTTAAAGTTTTGTTTAAATGGTTATAAAAATGGGTAGACTAATTTCAGAATACCTACATGAAGAAGATAACTTGGCTGGTTTGCTTATCACTAACTGAGATTTCCCCTTCTCTCCCTCTTTTGCCATGAAAGGTAGAGAGAGAGGGTTGGCGAGAGAGGAGCCTTCAGTTTTATCCAGTTCTAAAGATCTATCTGGGGACTGTCAAAGTGTTTTATCACATTCCAAGATATAAATGAATAAATTGTTTAAGGCACCATGCAATATGGGATGGTGGAACCCTACTAGTTGATGATGAAAAAGAGAGTACCTTAAAAATACTATATATAAAGTACAGACTCTTTCCAAATGTTTTTAAATGAAAAATTATCATTCAGTAATTGTTAACATCTAACAAATGAACGTGACAATTACTAACAAATCTACTTCATTTTGGTCAAAAGTTTTGGGTTTTGATGTTGACACTTTCACTAAATATTTTTTTAGCAAAAATTTACTTAACCAACTTACAAAACTAGTTACTCCAAAAAATTGGAAATTTCTCTGTAGGGTTGACAATATGGATAAAAGACAACACCTACCAGGTATTTCACAATTGGTTAAGGCCACCCATTATAACCCTGATGCTCTGTACTTCCCATAATCTGACCTGATCTCAAATCTTCAAATGGTATACACTCTAGGAAACCCCAGATAATGTGATCAACAGACCTTCAGCTTTTCTCTGTATGCCCTACCACCTTCTAGTCTTATTTATCTTCTAAGGATAAGACCTCCTCTGATGCTGCAGAGATAATAGCATCTTAGCTAACCTTACAATGTGCTCACTAAATAGCAGCCACTGTTCAAATGTCTTGCATATTATAACTCATTTAATCCTTTTTGAACCTATGAGTTAAGTGCTATTATTATTATCCACACTTACAAAGAAACTGAAGCATAAAAATATTATGTGATATAGTTAATAAATGGCAGAACCAGGGATTTAAACTCAAGCAATCTGGCTTTAGAGTTCTAACTCTTAAGAGTAGTTCTAACTACTCTTTACTCTCATGGAAACATTTTTTTCCTTCTAATACCCTTCCTACCTCAGGAACAGGAAGCAAAGTATCTTCCTTTCTCCCTCTGCTATACTTTCCTAGCAAAATCCCATCCCTGGTTGAGCTCCATTATTTGCTTTTTCCATACCTGAACTCAAGCAATTGAATACTGCTGGAGAAAAGTCATACAACCAAGTTGACTACACTTTGAGAAACACAAACCTCAAATAGGTGTTCAATGCAGTTCTGATCCACTGTTTCCTTAGTAAATTTACCGGCCTGACAGGACTGTTTGAAAACTTCTCAAAACTCTAGTACCACCTTTCCTCCATTGTTGCTAAAGATCAAGCTTCAAATTTAATTTTGAACACAGAAGCAAAAGGAATGCTTTTACCTTTCTCCCAACAAATCTACAAACCTATCTCCAACCTAAACTCATATTCTCTACTTTCCCTCCTGTTCTGAGGAACAAAGGACCATCCTCTATCAAAGGCCTTTTCCTATCTTCTGGATTATTCCCTTAACAATTTTCCCCAAGCGCATTATTGACTCACTCTTTCTGTACCAGTTTCTTGTCTACAGGATCGTTCCAGATCAGCCTACAGGCAAGCCCTAGAATCTGCCTCAGTGAAAAACTAAAATCCATAGCCTCCCCTTTAACCCTACAGACTCTGGCTATCAATCCATTCTCTGTTCTGTCTCACTACAAAACTTTTTGAAAGATTTCTCTATACTTACTATTTCATTTCCTTATATCCTAGTCACTCTTCAGGCCACTCAAAAAAAATGCCTTATGACACTGTCCCTCTAAGGAAAGCACCCATACAAAAGCCACCAGTAAAATTGCCTTAGCCAAAGCCAGTGGTCACTTCTCTAGCCCCTCATCTGAATCAACTTCTCAGCAGTAGTCAACACTTTGCTCTTGGCTTCCAGGACTCTTCACTCAGAAGGTATGTTCCGACCTCCCTAACTGCTCTTTTCCAATCTATGTGGGCTCCTCTTCTCTATTCAGTTTATCATCATCATCATCAAAATGCTGAAGTACTTCAAGGCTCATTCAGGAACCCTATGCTTTTCTCCCCCCGTTATCTCCTCTAGTCCTATAGGTTCAAACAGCATGTTAACTGACACATCCTGAGTTTGTAATAACCACTTTTCCTTCTATTATTCTAACCAGTTAGAGTTGACTCCAGCACACCACTGAATCAGGTTTCGATTCTTGAGCTCCTGTAATCCATCCTTCACATTATGTCATTATGAGAATATCCAAACTCAAATACACCAGCATTTTTTGCATTACAGGGCATTTTGTATTTGCTATTCTCTATACCTGAAAGCTCTCAAGTCAACTGTTTGTGTGGCAAACTCCTACCCATCCTCCAAATAGTTACTATCAAACCCTCAAGAAGCTTTCTGATCAGTCTTTAAATTGGCCTGCACCAGGCCCACGATCTTACCATCTATTCTAGAATATCACATTACTTCCTTCCTAACACTTGTTACAGTCTGAAATTGTCCTATTTGCTTGTTTCCTATCTTTGGTCTTTTAAGCATGGCTCCTGAATAATTTCATTTGAACTATTACCACAGCTTCCCATTTTTACTACCTTCAGCTTCTCTAACAGCCACTTAATTTTAAACAGCAAGAAATAGTTTGAGCATATTAGTCCTTGCTGGAAGCTCAATTTATAATCCATGAAAACCACTTTAGCCCAGTGCTTATTTAGCACATAAGAAGTACTCTTATCATTGCTATAATTGTGACATTCAATTACTTAGAAATGAAATGCAAGCTCTTAATCATACAATTAAAATCTTTTCATAAATTGGACCCATTCAATCTATCTTCTAATTCATATTTCTGTCCTAGCTAAGCAAAACCTAGAGACAAAGATTCTTTGCTTGACCAAACTTTAGTCAGGCTTCTGAACCCTCCATTGTATGCTTTTTGTTTCTTTCTAAAAAATTATCTCCACCTATTTATGTGGGTTTATTTCTGGGTTCTCAATTCTATTCTATTGGTCTATGTGTCTGTTTTTCTGCCAATACCATGCTGTTTTGATTATTGTTGCCCTGTAGTACAAGCTAAAGTCAGGGAGTGTGATACCTCCAGATTGTTCTTTTTTCTTAGGATTGCTTTAGCTATTCGGGATCTTTTGTGGTTCCAAACAAATCCATTTTTTGTTCTATTTCTTTTAAAAAAGGCCAGTTCTTAAAAATCTCAATGAGATGCAAGAAAACACAGACAGGCAGTTTAATGACTTCAGAAACACAATCAAAGAACAAAATGAACATTTTACCAAAGAGATTGAAATTTTAGAAAAGAACCAAACAGAATTTCTGGAGATTAAGAACTCAATAAAAGAAATGAAGAATGAAATAGCCAGCTTAGGTAGTAGAGTTGACCAGATGGAGGAAAGAATCAGTGACATCGAAGACAGAAATCTGGAAATGACACAGATGGAAGAAGAAATAGACTTGAGACTTAAAAAAAATGAAAGAACTCTATAAGAATTTTCTACCTCCATCAGAAAGAGCAATATAAGAATAATGGGCATACCAGAAGGAGAAGAAGGAGAGAAGGGAACAGAGAGTATAGTCAAACAAATAGTAGATGAGAACTTCCCAAACTTGTGCAAAGAACTGAATCCTCAAATCCAAGAAGCAAATAGAACACCTAATTACCTCAATCCCAACAGACCTTCTCCAAGGCACATTGTATTGAAGCTGTCTAAAATCAACGACAAAGAAAGAATTCTCAAGGCAGCCAGGGAAAAGAAGACGGTAACCTACAAAGGAAAGCCCATTAGATTATCATCAGATTTTTCAGCAGAAACTCTACAAGCCAGGAAGGAGTGGAACCAAATATTCAAACTATTGAAAGAGAGAAATTATGAGCCAAGAATAATATATCCAGCAAAGATATCCTTTAGATATGAAGGAGGAATAAAGACCTTTCCAGACATACAGAAGCTGAGGGAATTTTCTAATACACGACCTGCGCTACAAGAAATACTAAAGGAGGCTATTTGACCACCATCAACAGGGACAATTTGTGGCAACCAAAACATAAAAGTGGGGAGAGTAAAGGCCTGATCTGGAATATGGGAATGGAGAAAGTAAGCATGCTGAAGAAATTGGACGACTCTAAATATCAAACTTTCTTTTACATAAAGTTAATGGTTACCACTCAAAAAAAAAAAAAGAGAAATCCAGAACTGAAATATACACTGTAATAAAAGAAGACACAGAGAGAAAAATCATAGAATACCACCACACAGAATTAAAAGACAACAACAAAAAGGCAAAGAAACACTGGAGACACAGTCTTATCAGAAAACTAAACGTGGAATAATAAGAAATCCTCATGTATCAATAATCACCCTTAATGTAAATGGACTGAACTCACCAACAAAAAGGCACAGAGTGGCAGATTGGATCAAAAAACTAAACCCAACCATATGCTGTCTCCAAGAGACAAATCTCAGCTACAAGGACAAATGTAGACTCAAAGTGAAAGGGTGGAAAGTGACACTCCAAGCAAACAGTATCCAGAGAAAATCAGGTGTAGCCATACTGATAGCAGATGAAACAAACTTCAGGGTAAAAAAGGTAACAAGAGACAAAGATGGACACTTCATAATGGTAAAGGGGACTATACAACAAGAACACATAATAGTCATCAATATTTATGCCCCCAATCAGGTAGCACCGAAATATACCAAGCAACTACTAACAGAACTAAAGGGAGAAATTGACCAAAATACAATTATTCTAGGGACCCAAATACATCATTGACAGGTATGGATAGACCATCCAAACAGAAAAGAAAGAGCAGCCTTAAATGACACATTAGATGAAATAGACATTTAAACACTTCATCCCAAAACATCAGACTATAATTTTTTTTTCTAGTGTACATGGAACATTCTCAAAGATAGACCACATATTGGGACATAAAACTAGCCTCAGCAAATGTAAGAAGATTGAAATCATACCAAGCATATTCTCTGATCACAAGGCTTTGAAATTGGATATCAACTGCAAAAAGAAAGCAGCAAAAACCAAATACATGGAGATTAAACAACACACTTTTAAAGAACGACCACGTCAAAGAAGAAATTAGAGGAAAGATCAAAAGATACATAGAAACAAATGAGAATGAAAATATATCCTACCAAAATTTTTGGGATGCAGCTAAAGCAGTTTTAAGAGGGAAATTTATATCATTACAGGCCTATCTCAAGAAACAAGAAAAATCCCAAATAGATAACCTCACGTTACACCTTAAAGAACTAGACAAAGAAGAACAAATGAAATCCAAGGTCAGCAAAAGAAAGGAAATAATAAAAATCAGAGCAGAACTAAATGAAATAGAAAACAAAAAGACAATAGAAAAAATTAATGTGACAAAGAGCTGGTTCTTTGAAGGATTAATAAAATTGACAAACCCTTGGCTAGACTCACTAAGATAAAAAGAGAAAAAACACTAATAAACAAAATCAGAAAAGAAAGAGAAGTTATCATGGATGCCACAGAAATACAAAGGATCGTCCAAGAATACTATGAAGGACTATATGCCACCAAATTCAATAACCTAGAAGAAATGGACAAGTTCTTAGAAACATATAGCCTTTCTAGGCTGAACCACAAAGAATTGAAAAATCTAAACAGACTGATCACCAGTAAGGAAATTGAATCAGTCATCCAAAATCTTCCCAAAAGCCAAAGTCCGGGACCAGATGGCTTCACTAGTGAATTCTACCAAATCTTCAAAGAGGATCTAACACCTGTCCTGTTCAAACTCTTACAAAAAAATTGAAGAAGGGACAGTAATCCCTAACTCATTTTATGAGGCCAACATTACCCTGACACCAAAACGTAGTAAGGATAATACAGAAAAAGAAAACTACAGCCCAATATCTCTGATGAATACAGATGCAAAAATCCTAAACAAAATTCTAGCAAATTGAATACAACAATGCATTAAAAAGATTATTCACCACGACCAAGTGGGGCTCATCCCCGGGGCACAAGGATGGTTCAATATCCGCAAATCCATCAATGTGATACATCACATAAACAAAATAAAGGACAAAAATCATATGATTATATCAATTGATGCAGAAAAAGCATTTGACAAGATGCAACATCCATTTATGATTAAAACACTTAATAAAATAGTTATGGAAGCAAAATACCTTAACCTAATAAAGGCTATATATGACAAACCCTCAGCTAATCTCATAATTAATGGTGAAAAACTGACAGGGCTGTCCCCTGTCACCTCTGCTTTTCAACATAGTGTTGGAAGTCTTCACCAGAGCAATCAGGCAAGAGAAAGAAATGAAAGGCATCCAAATTGGGAATGAAGAAGTTAAATTGTCACTCTTTGCAGATGACATGGTGCTATATATAGAAAACCCTAAAGACTCCACCAGAAAGCTATTAGAAACAATAAACGAATATAGAAAAGTTGCTGGCTACAAAATCAACATACACAAGTCCATTGCATTCTTATATACTAACAATTAAATCTCAGAAAAAGAGATTTAAAAAAATCCTTTTGCATTGCAACAAAAATAATAAAATACCCAGAAATAAACTTAACCAAGGATGTGAAAGACCTATATGCTGAAAACTAGAAGACATTTTTAAAAGAAATTGAAGAAGACACACAAAGAAATGGAAAGACATTCCGTGCTCATTGGTTGGAAGAATCAACATAGTTAAAATGACCATATTACCCAAGGCAATATACAGATTTAATGCAATCCCATCAAAATCCTGATGGCATTTTTTAAAGAAATAGAACAAAAAAATCATCAATTTGTATGGAATCACAAAAGACCCCGAATAGCCAAAGCAATCGTAAGAAAAAAGAACAATGCTGGAGGTATCACACTCCCTGACATTAGCTTGTACTACAGGGAAATATCAAAACATCATGGTGTTGTCAGAAAAACAGACACACAGACTAATGGAATAGAATTCAGAACCCACATAAATATGGACAGATAATTTTTGACAAAGAAGCAAAAAACACACAATGGACAAGCCTAATGAAAAGACAGCCTCTTCGTTAAATGGTGCTGGGAGAATTGGAAAGCCACGTGTAAAAGAAACTGGACTGCTATCTGTCACCATGTACCAAAATTAATTCAAAATGGATCAAAGACTTAAGCATAAGACCTGACACAATAAACTGCATAGAAGAAACATAGGTACTAAACTTATGGACTTTGGGTTTAAAGAGCATTTTATGAATTTGACTCTAAAGGTAAGGGGAGTAAAAGCTAAAATAAATGAATGGGACTGTACAAACTTAAAAGCTTCTGTATAGCAAAAGAAACTATCAACAAAATAAGGAGGTAACCAACGGAATGGGAGAAGATTTTTGCAAACAGAGCCTCTGATAAGGGGCTAATATTCAAAATATACAAGGAACTCATACAACTCAACAACAAAAAAAGAAACAACCCAATTGAAAAATGGGCAGAGGACCTGAAGAGACATTTCTCCAAAGAGGACATACAAATGACAAATAGACATATGAAAAAATGCTCAACATCACTAATCATCAGAGAAATGCAAATGAAAACCACAATGAGATATCACCTCACACCAGTTACAATGGCTATCATCAACAAGACAAATAATAACAAGTGTTGGAGAGGCTGTGGAGAAAAAGGAACCCTTATACACTGTTGGTGGGAATGCAGATTGGTGCAGCCATTATGGAAGGCAGTGTGGAGGTTCCTCAAAAAAATTAAAAATAGAATTACCGTATGACCCAGCAATTCCACTCCTAGGTATCTACCCAAAAAATATGAAAACATTTATTCATAGAGACGTGTGTGCTCCAATGTTCATTGCAGCTTTGTTTACGGTGGCCAAGACATGGAAACAACCAAAATGTCCTTCGATAGATGAATGGGTAAAGAAGTTGTGGTATATATACACAATGGAATACTATTTGGCAGTAAGAAAAGATGATATAGGACCATTTGTGGCAACATGGCTGGATCTTGAGATTATAATGCTAAGCGAAATAAGTCAGACAGAATAAGTAGAGAACCATATGATTTCACCGATATGTGGTACATAAAACTAAAAACAAAAGAATAAGACAAACACATGAAAGAACACAAACTCATAGACAGAGACAATAGTTTAGCGGTTACCAGAGGGTAAAAGGCTGGAACTATAGAAGAGGGTAAACGGGGTCTAATGGTGATAGAAAGAGAACTGACTCTGGGTGTTGAACACACAATGTGAGATATAGACAATGTATTACAGAACTGTACACCTGAAATCTATGTAACTGTACTAATAATTGTCACCCCAATAAATTTAAAAAAAGTATATTTAAAGTGGCTTTTATCACATTTCATAGTTTAAGAATTCATGAGCAGAGAAGGAAATCAAAGTAACAATAATGCCATTATTAACAAGATTTTACTTGTTGGAACTTTATAATGCAATTCTTTCATAAAATCAATGACTTGACCTTTAAATCAAATTCAAAGCATGAAATAATTATGGTTATCGTAAAGCATCAAGAGACCAGAAAAAAGAAGATAAATAAAAGCATTAAATTAAAGCATTAAGGCCCACAGAAACCTATTTGCATCCTTAATATTAATAATTTACTAAGGAAAATATAAGGCTTTGTTATACCACTGAGTTGCCACTAGATCCAGAAAGTTTAAACTGAAAGCTAAAACATAATGTGGGGAATTCGAGAGTTGAAAGGGGACTCAGCTCAAGTACTGTATTTTTCAAATTGGTATTCTATATACAGAAAGTTATTTCTTGGAACTGAGGTGAAATGACATATAATGAAACCAATTTTACCATAAGCTGACAAAGTTTCTACCGCAACGTTATAAGGAACCGGCATTGAAAGAAACATTACTGGAGGACCTGCTGTAATTATATTCCAGGAGATGTTAACAGATTGGCCATGAGAAAAGAAGCTCTCCGGCCAAGTAAGTTTAGTAATGGCTTCAGTAACTTTCCCCTGAGGAACCCAAGCATAGTAGTAACGGTTTTGAGAAGCCCTGCAGTTAAAAGCAAATCAAAAGTTAAACTCCAGATTTAACCCAATGTGCTCCCAAATTATTTGCCTTGAAACTCTGTTTTGGGGCAGTAAGTCTATTAAAGAATTCAGAACAGTGTTCAGGAGCAACATCAGTTTGAATACCTCTGATCCTATGAAATTCCCTTTTAAACAGCTGACAAAACTGAGGCCTAGAGAAATCAGACCTGCTTAGCAGGAGAAAGGGCTTGAATGAAATCTCTCATTCCTAGGCCAGAGAGCTTTTTGTAGTTTAACTACAAAACAGGTCTCCTTTGACTTTATATAGTCAAACATTTAACTAACAACATTAACATACACTTAAAATGTTGGTTATGGTGTCATATTTTCTGCTTTGTGCATTAACTTAGATGTTTTTAATTCTTCCTTCAATATTTCGGTTCCTAATAATCAGGTCCACCAGGAGATTTGCTATTTAGCAATTCTGGAAAATGAGTCAGTTCAGAGTGGCAGCTGAAAATAATCACTAAAATAAAGCATTTGTAGTACAACTGGTGTTAATTTACTCTTGTTATAACTTCTGTCAGCTCAAGCAACTAAATCACAGTGTTGTTTATCAGGTGGTGAGTTACTAAGCACAATATGCTGACATGCTAAAATTAGTAAAATTAAGATCTTAGGTCTGCATTGAAGATGGCCAACAAACATCGAAATTGAGAGATTTTTGTCTTACTATAGTTTGGGGCTCATGTGTCAGGCAAACACTGTTTCATTAACTTCCTGTAATGAAAAAAAAAAAAAAAAGGTTTTGATTGCTATTACTAGAGTCTCCAAATCAGATTGTCCCAGTCTTTATACTTCTCAAACTGCATAGAACTCTAAGCTCATGTAAGAATAATCAAAACAATTGAGTTAGCTTTTGAAAAGTGTAGTTGTGTGCCACTGGCCTTCCCCCCTCAGGGTAGGAAAGAACAATGCAGGAGAACAAGTATGTTGCAACTTTAACAGGCTTGGGAATCAAAGGTGAAAATTGTTAACAACTTCCTTATGACTAATCTGACGTCTTCTAATAAACTTCTGCACTCCTTTCCAACCCCCCCACACATGGACCATTCACCACGGCTGGCACTGGTGTCTCCTCAATATTAAAAAGACCCAACAAATTAATGAGAGTGCACGATGCCTTAATTCCGCCAACAAAGAGGTTACACCGCGCACCTTGATCGCACAGGTGTGACCTCCTCCCCCACCTCGCGCACTGCTGGGTCCCAACGCCGGAGGATCCGGACCAGCCATCGGACACCCCGGCCCCGCCTACCGCCACCCATGCCCGAGGCCGCCCTCGCGCGTCCTCCCCGGCCTGGCCCGCAGGTCCCCGCGCAGCTCCCGCTTCCCTGGAAACCGGAGGGCGACCGGCCGGCTTCGTAACTTCAAGCGGGGCCAGGGCGCCTACACCCCCGACGCCACAGCAGCCTGACCCGCGAGGTGTCCCCGCGACATCAGAACGAGCCAGGCCGAGGAAGCCGATCAAGGCCACCGGCCGGCCTAGCGACCGCTCTGGAGGCAGGGACGCTGTTACCTGCTGTGGGCTCGGCCGCTACCGCCAGCGCCGCTCTCTTGGCAACCGCGGCAGCTACACCAGAGGCCGAAAGCCGAAGGGCCTAGTGACAGCTCCCAGCGTGCACCGCGCCGGCGCTCACGCCCACGCCGGCGTTGACGTCGACCGTCCCCATCTCCTCCCCCGGTCCTTTCAAGGCCTCCTGGCGCCCTCGCGCGGACCGTCAGGAAAGTGGCCCGCAGCCACCCACTGCGGGAGTGGCCTGGTAAGGGGGTAATACGTATATACGTAGAGAGACAGGTGTTTCCAACTCGCCAGTCAGCCCCATTTTGATAGTTTGAATGGAAGTTGAGAATTGAAAACAGCTTTTAAATGTTATTTAAATAATTATTTAAATATAATTTAAATATAATTCTTTTGGATTTCATATAAAGAACTTGAGGCCCAGAGAGGTTAGAAGACGTGAAGTTAGAGAAAATTAGTTATCAGATTTGGAACTGTTTTGAGTCTAGAAGTCTCTAAATCACAGTTACTATAAGCAGGATTGTACTGTTTTGCCTAAACCGTGGGGTCAAAAAAATGAAATTATTTTACGAATGTGTGAATATATATAAATTATAACAATCTTTAAAAATAATCAAACACCAATTATCAAGAGCAGGCTGTGTTAAGAATGTTATGTCAATGTGTTAATATTTAAGCACTTAATAGCCTTGATAATTAGAGGTGGAAGATACGAGGAGTTGAAATCATCACCCCCATCACATTATTTGAGATGGAATACCTATGAACTTAATTCTCTTAACTGCGTTGTAGAATTACTGTGATGGATACACCACAATAAACTTAAGAAACTCCAAATAACAATTTTAGAAAAATTGTCTTAAACTAGTGTCATGCAGGGTCTCAGCTCCTGCTCCCCGCACAACACAGGATACGGTGAGGCCAAAACGAAACAAAAACGGAGCCATAGATAGGGGAGTCATACCACTATATTCTTGATGGTGCCTGGTGGAGACGCAAAAGCAAACATCCGCCAGTACCCCAGCAAGGGGTCTGCCTGTACCCATCCCAGCAAGGGGTCTGCCTGTACCCGTCTCGCTGGCAGCCAGGCGAGACACAGCAAGTAGGATCCACATGATCCACAATCCATCCACCTTCTGCTTCTCTGTCACCCAAACTGGCTGCAATCCGCGCTTGCTAGCTTATAATATAGCCACGGCAGTTATATTAGTGGCTAATGGCTAACCAGTAACAGCTGATGGCCAACTAGTCACAGCTGATGGCCATATGCTACCCGAGCCAGCACCTTTCCACATGAGGCTGAGAGCCTAGAAACGGCTCTCTGGGATTCTGTCTCCACAACTAGTATCTCGAGGAATGTGGTTTTATTACTTATTTGGAAAATCTTCAAATTAATGTTTGGTGTGTGGTAATTTATGACTTTGAAATGATAAAGTAGAACATCAATAAACACAATTTTCTGTATACAAGCCATCATTGTTTTAAAAAACTAACAGCCTCTTTGTTTTAAAATTCTTATTATAATTCTACCATATCTTCACACTTCAATACTTCCCATTATAAATATTTACATTATACTAAATCCTTTTCTTTACTGTGTTAAACTTTCCAAAACTATCTTCTAGTAGTAATGAGTCAGTTTTTACTTCTGCAAAAGTGAATGGGGGTAATGTATATATGGAATCATTCTCATCTTCCATTTTTCAAAGGTTGTAAGAAGGGTAACTCCTGTGATTCATGAAACTAGATTTAACCACACTCTCTTCTGCATGGGGAACAGAAAACTCCTTACATTTTTCTGTTTCATCTTGGAGCGATGGTATCAAAATTGAGAAGTAATGCCAAGTCAGTCCTGTACATAGGATGCCTCATATAGAGGAGAACTACCAAGGCCTGACCAACCACAGTTCTCAAAAGAGACCATAGTTCATAAAAACAAAAACAAAAACAAACAAACAAAAAACCCACAAAAACAAGATAAAGTGGGTGGAAAATTCTGCTCTGGGGCCTCCTGGGGACAGTGCCCGCTTGTATCACCTCCTTTAATCATCTCCCTCTCTTCCAGCATCACGTCTACCTACAGTAGCCAAAGGCGTGCACTCAAGGTTTGATTTTTAAGGTCATTTTCAGGGAGACTAAAGCATCTTGTCACGCCCATTAGAAACACAGTGGGAGGACCGTTCTGTTCTCCCCGCCCACCTTTCGCCGAGCTCAGACAGAAAGGAGGCATTTGAAAAACCTCACGCCCCTCCTGTCCAGTCCTCGCGGAGGCGCGCTCTCCGCCCGGCAGGTGGCGCTGTGGGCTGGCTGGCCGTTTCAGCCAAGCGATTGGGTCCCAGAATCTCGTGCCTCCGCCACCGACACCACCTCTGCTGCTGTTTCTACGTGGGGCGCATGTGCAGGCACTTCTGGCCCCGGCGGCCCGGTTCGCCGTAACCTCCGGCTGGGCGCCCGCCATGGCGGCAGTGGCAGAGACACGTGTGTTCCTGGAGGTGCGGAGACGGCTGCAGAGCGCGCTGCTGATCCTGGGGTAAGGCCAGGGGTAGGAGTGTGGGTTCCTAGGCTCAGTGCCTGGCTCGCTTTTCTGCTGCCGGAGGAGTCTCCGCCTCCCTCTGATGGACAGATTTTTGAGTTTCTTCTTTCCAGTTGCTTAGAGCGCTTTTGATTGCTCAAGTGCTGTGCCCTACCCCAGTCCTCATTCGATTGGCTATCTCGGCACCACCTGGGAGCTCTTTAGAAATGCAGTCTCAGCCCCACACCAGACCTGCTGAATCAGAACTTTCATTGTAACATGCACAGTCAAGTTTGGGGATCATTGATGTAAAACACCGGTGACAGTACCTGGCGTTTCCAACAAAACAGTGCTAAAAATACCTTGTGTACCTCTTCAGGATCCTCGTTATAAAATCAGTTCCAAAGTGAGAGCTTTCTGTTTTGTAAATAAACGCGGTGTGTTTTTTCTCCACAAATTGTTCAATGTAGGGAAATTGACACAGTCATTCAAAACGTGTATTCAATGAACGACTAACAAAGGTTGGAGACTAATTGGAGTTCATTCTTTTATTCAGATTCCGAGTTTCAATGAGAAGTCTACAAACAAAAAGTGTTCTCTCTTTTTGTTTTGTAGTATGTGATCCCTTCGACTATTCTCTTGTGACCACTGTTTCAAATAAAGTAAATTAACTGTTACAATCCTAAAAAAAATTATTACACAGCGCCACTCTGAGGCAGATTGGTGCTTAGCTTTCCCTTTTCCCTTAAACCAGGCAGATACCTGGTGTGGCAGTTTTGGATTTGGCATAAGTGAATTCAAATGCTACCTTCTTTACCAGGGTAGAATCATATAATCTGAAATTTTCTTTTCAATTGTAAAATGGGGCTATTTTACTCTTCTTTCTATCTCTCAAATCCTGAGTTCAGATAAGTATCTCCAATTCCAGTCCACCTTTTAGGGTTATTAGACCAAACCATATACAAAACAAAACAAAACAACCTCTTTACATCCTCTCATCAAAGGGGCCTTTCCAGGTTCTCCTAGATTACTCTCTCCTGTTTAAGCAAGTTGAGAAACCTAGCTAGCTTTGCTGAACTACTGGCTTATCCTGTGTTGTCTTTGTTCAGTTTTTATCACCAGTCAATTCCCTCTATTATAAAAGCAACCACTGCTAATTTCGCTCAGTAAAGATGAATTTTGCCATTTCTTGAAGTATGGATTCATACAGTATGTACTTTTTTGTTTCTGGCTGCTTTCCTTCAACAGTGTTTCGGAGATTCATGTTTCATCTATGCTATTGCATATATCAGCACTCCGTTTTTTTTCTTGCTGAGTAGTTTTACACTGTATGAATATATGACAGTTTATCCATTCTTCTATTACTGGATATTTTGTGTATTTCTAGAGCTTTCTTTTTATGAGTAAAACTGCCATATCATTGTTGTGTAAGACTTTTCGTGGACAAACATTTTTCTTTCTCTTGGATAATTACCAAGAGTGGAATTGCTGGGTTATAGGGTAGATGAGGACATTATTTTATGAGAAGCTGCCAAACAGTTCTCCAAACTAGTTGTATCATTTTCCATTTTCACCAGAAAAAAAATGAGAGTTCCAATTGCTTTACATTTTCTCTTGCATGTATTATTAGTTTTGTCAGTGTTTTTTATTTTAGCCATTTTAGTGGTATATAGTGGTACCTCATTGTCATTTTAATTTGCATTTCCCTGATTAATAGTGTTGACCACCTTTTCATTTGCTTTTTGGTTATTCATACATGTTCCTTGGTAAAGTATCTTCTAATTTTTTGGCATTACAAAAATCAGGTTGTCTTATTGTTGAATTTAAAGAGTTCTTTATATAGTCTGGAAATAAGACCTTTCTTATGTATGCCTTTTGAGTATGTGAATATTTTCTTCCAGTCAGTAACTTACCTTTTCATTTTCTTCATTAATAGTGTTTTGATGAACAGACAATTTTAATTATAATGAAGTCCAATTTATTGCATTTTCTTAGTGGTTAATATTTTTTGTGTCTTAAGAAATCTTTGTTTACCTCAAGGTTGTAAATAATTTTTTCCTATGTTTATTTTTTAGGAGTTACATAGTTTAACTTTTACATTTAGACCTGTGAACATGTCAAATTCATTTTTGCATTTGGAGTAAGGAAAGGGTTTCACAGTTCTTTCTTTTTTTTTTTTTTGGTTAGGATATCCAGTTTTATTGACAATTGTTGAAAAGACTCGTTTTCTTGTTGATGTAACTCCTGTCTTTGTCAAAAATTAGTTGACTATACTGTTTGCATGGTATGTTTTTTTCTATCGTTTTACTCTCAATCCATGTCTTTCTGTATAAAGTTTTGCTAGCATATACTGCATGGAGTTTTTTAAAATCCATTCTGATAAGTTTTTTAAAATCCATTCTGATTTTTTCCTATGTTTATTTTTTAGGAGTTACATAGTTTAACTTTTACATTTAGAATTGTAATTAGAATTTTTTAGTCTATTTACAGTTAATGTCAATTATATGATTGAGTTTTATTCTTGTTCCTAATCTTAACAGAAATACTTAGCATTTCATCATTAGTTATGAAGTATACTTTTGGCTAATATATTTGGTAGATTGCATAGTTTCTTTCTTTTCCTAGTTTACTAAGGATTTTAATCATGGATATTATATTTTCTGTAATGATTTCTGCACGTATTGTGATGGTCATATTTTTTCCTTTAGTCTTTACATCTGTGAATTGCATTAGAAAAATCGATTGTGTTAAGCCATTTTAGCGTTCCCAGGATAAACCTTAGCCACTCGTTCATTCAGTCCACAGATATTTACTGAATTCCTATTCTAGTGCCAAGAACTGAGATTCTAAGTGCTGCGTATACAGTTGTGAACAGTAACAACAGCAAAGACAACAACAGATGCTCTCATTGACCTAACAATCAAATGACGGCAGTGGGCAAAAAATACACAACATGAAAAATATATATATATTATATTGAAAAGAGATAAGTATCTAGAAAAAATAAAACAGAAAAAGGGATAGGGAGAAAAAAAATTACAACCCGTCATTCCAAAAGAGAAAGCAACATCTGAGTAATAAACTGAAAGAAGTAAGGCTTGGAACTATAGGATACCTGGTAGAAGGCGGCTTCCCTTTGAATTTGAAGGATTGCCTCATTTGGGGAGGTGGGGATCGCTGGTACAGCCCATAGTAGGTAGGGTCTTACAGGGAGTGGTGTGCTGGTAAATGTTTAATAACCCGCTCTCCAGAAAAACAAAGCAACAACCAAATAAAAACCTCCCTGATTTGCCACATTTACTGATCTCTGGCGTGTAAGTACTTTCACTGTGGATGATGTCAAGTTACCAAAGTGAAGTCAACTGGTTTGCAAAATGTCTGGAATTTTATCAACTGGCTCTAATATATCACTGGGTCTTATATACCCCTGAAAGTTCTTTAGTTTTTACTCACAGTGAGATGTGAAGTCATTGGATAGTTTCAAGCAGGGTGTGACGCAACTAGGGTTTTGAAAACTTCTTGGAGCGGTCCTTTGAGACTATGTAAATGTCCTTTTCTTCATCAGACTTTCATTTTATTCTTTCATTTATTTACATCAGTATGGACCCATAGTCCTGTCTTTTTTCAGTGGCTTGCTCAGATTACACCAGATTTGGCCAGTGGGGGTCCCTTCAAGATGATTTCTGTCTTTTTTGACCTGTCCTTATCATTTATTGATTTCTCCTTTGTTGTACAGCAAGATGTCTAGGCTCATCTCACTTTTTTCCTATCCCAGCCCTGGATGTAGTTATTTTTCCAAGGAACCCTCTTTTGTTTTCATTCATTTATTTTTAAGTGGACAATGGCCTTTAGAAACCAAAATCTGAGTACAATGTATGCTCGTTACTATTGGGGTGTCATTTCTTCTAAGCCTGCTAGTGGATAGAAGTGGACTATAATGTAGTATAGTCCTGCTACTGGACTATGATATAATAGTGTGACATATCCCATGTTTCCCCGAAAATAAGACCTAGCCAGACAATCAGCTCCAATGCGTCTTTTGGAGCAAAAACTAATATAAGACCCGGTCTTATTTTACTATAATATAATATAATATAATATAATATAATATAATATAATATAATTAATATAATATAATGTAATATACTGGGTCTTGTATTAATTTTTGCTCCAAAAGACACATTAGAGCTGATTGTCTGGCTAGGTCTTATTTTCGGGGAAACACTGTATATACTTAGGTTTAGATGAGGTCATGAGGGTGGAGCCACCATAATGGGATTAGTGCCCTCATAGGAAGAGACACGAAAGCTTTCTTTCCCTGTGATGATACAATGAGAAAGCGGCCATCAGCAAGCCAGGAAGAAGGCCCTCAATTAGGACCAAATCTGCTGGCACCTTGGTCTTGGACTTCCCAGGCTCCAGAACTATGAGAAGTAAATGTTGTGAAAGCAACCCAGTCTGGTATTTTATTAAAGCAGTCTGAGCTAAGACTGGCTCTGAAACCCCACGCTGAGCTGCCCCTCACCTCCCTTTCAGATTTCCTGCACACCCCCCTTGGGATCTGACGTGGCTGCGGGGTGGCCCTCCTTAGCTCGCAGGCTGTCTGGTGGCTTCCCTCCTCCCCTTGCTGGACTTCTTACATAGACCCCAGCACACTGTGGTTCTCCTACCCTTGCATAAATGCCTACTTTGCTCAGCCTGATGTGTAGGCTGATTTTTTTTCAGGAAGGGTAAGAGGGAGAAGAGGTAAGCCAGAGATGGAGTGAGAGAGGGCTTAGGAAACCAGTGGTATCCCTTGGGGCACTTCCAACTGCCAACTGCACAGTCCAATTTGAAAATCACTGAAGTAGCAAAATGGACAAATTGTGTATCGTTAGAGCAGTGGTTGGCAAACTATGGCCCATGGGCCAAATCTCACCTGCAGCCTGTTTTAGTACAGCCTATGAGCAAAGAATGGATTTTACAGTTTTTTAAAGGGTTGTTTACAAAAGAAAAATACAAAGCAGAATATGCAACAGAGACCATATAAGGCCAGCACAACCTGAAATATTTACAATCTGGCTTTTTATATAAAACATTTTCTGACCTCTGCTTTAGAGGATTATGACTTTTTAAACATCACTTCAAACTGGATTTTTGACTCGAGTATGAGGCTGTCTTCCTAGAAAAGATTTGGGTTCTTGATATTCTGTATTGCCAATTCAATGTAGATCCATTAACTTTGAGAAGGAGCTAGCCAGAAAGTACAGGTAGTCTTAAGATTTGCTAAGGCAAATTAAGAGGCCCAACCAACATTCAAACTGAGCACGTGGTATGACCTCTGTACTTAGATGACACTCATGGAGATGGCCCACATTCTGAATTTAGATGACACGAAGTAGGTGGCCTGCCCCTGCTTTCTGCACTGCACAGGGGCTCGGGCTGCTCTGACACCTCTGTTACAATGCTAGGCATATTTCAGCTTCATGTGAGGGTCATTTCTGTATGTGTTTATCCCCCTCTGTACTTTTAGTGCCTGGTGAACACGGATCGTGTTTTACTCTTCGTTGCCTATACCGACAGATTTGTGTTTGTAGTGAACTGGATTAGTAAGTCCTTTTATGCCTGTTCATACTCACTAGATTGTTTTCTCAGTTAATTTTTTATACGTAAAATTGACAAAGTTTTTTTCTCCTTTACTTTTTGCTTCACTTAATCCCTGTCTCCTTGTTAAAATCCTGTATATCAAATAACAATAATTTATTGTGAGTAAAATAAAACATCATTGTAATGTTGGTCTCAGAAGCAAGGATATTTTACTCATCCCTTCAGCACTCAAATAACATTTACTTAGTGCTCAACCTATGATAGTCACTACACCCCCCCCCCCAACGCTCCCATAGTTCTCTGTATGTATCGTAAATAAGGACAATGTAGTTTTCATTGATCACTTGATCATTCCTGTTTACTTGCCTGTCCCCTACTTGTGGGTGGCGGAGTGGGTGGATATCTTGTTGTTAATTGTATTCCCAGTACCTGGCACATTATAGAACTTACAAAAGATGTGTTGAATGAATGAATGAGAGTGAATGGACATGCAAACCACACTAGGGTTAAGGAATGCAACAATGCATAAGCCACTGTCTTAGGCAGTCTTGTTGAATTCTCTTGCCAAAAATATTTTAAAGAACAAGTGTATGACGTTTAACAGACCAGCATTAGATGGTGCTGGTTCAAAGAAGCTGTGGTTGGGGGGACTGGTGGGAGAAAGTAGGGAGCATGAGAAAATGGAATGGCAGTCTATGCAAGCAGAGTGTCTCTGGGAGGAAGCCCAGGAAGGTCCAGGCTGGAGTAGATGGAGGAAGCATTAGGATAGAAGAGAGAGTTGAGACTCAGAATCATTAGCAGTGGGAAAAAAGTGCACGTTTTAAAATGCATCGTTGCCATGAAAAAAGAAGCAAGAATAAAATATGCGTCCCAGAACTGTCATGTTACAGTAATAGTGTAAAGAACTCTTGTGACCTGAACCAAATCTAGTGTAGATAGGTTGGTTTCCTTTATGATTGCTTCACTGTTATTTTCTGGGATAGTTGACTTGAGGGCCTTTTATAAAGAGCAACAGAGAGATCCTTTGCCATTTATGTTTCTTTCATCATGTGGTTTTCATTAATGAGAAATTTTTTTGTGCGTTTTATTTTTAATTACCAGAGAGCCAAAAGAAGCAGGTTTGCTTATGGATATTTCTATAACGCCATCCTCACTCCAGATGAAAACCCCTGAAGGCTGCACAGAGATCTGGCTTCCAGCAGAGGTCAGGCTTGTACCTTCCTCTTGCCGTGGACTGCAGTATGTGCCTGGAGATGGACTGCACCTGCGGCTACAGGCACAAGCAGAATTCAGCACAAGTAAGTAATACCAGCACTCCTGTTCCTGCATTTACTTTTGCATTGTAAATCGAAGGTGATTTTTCCTTTGAAATGTCGAACTTTTACCAGATAGCTGCTGATCAGGGGCATGGAAAGAGCTGGGAGTCAAGGAGATCTTGGTTCTTTGCTAGTTGTGCTGGTATCAGCTGGTATCAGGTAGGTATCAGCTGTGTGCAGTTGAACATGTCACTTAACCTTTCTGAGACTTTATTGTTATTTTTTTCAGTATTTTTTCCCTAATGGACTTTACTTTTTAGAGCAGTTTTAGGTTCACAGCAAAACTGAGCAGAAGATGCAGAGATTTCCTGTATACCCCCTGTTTTGTTTCTTTAATTATAAAATTACCTGGCTCACAGCTGATGTGAAGATTAAATCAGATGGCAGTTGTGCAAGACCTGCTTGATTTTTCAAAGCATTACATAGACATTCATTAATTCAATAAACATTACCTTATGCTATGTGCTAGGCATTGATCTAGGTTCTAGGGATACAGAAGTGAACAAGCTAGGAAGATCTCTGCTCTCATGGAGCTTATATTCTAGTGGGTGGGACAGATAATGACCAAATTACTTGGATACAGAGAAAAGTGCTATGGGCAAAGTAAAGCAGAACAAGGGGATAGGGAGCGACTAGGGTCGGGCTGAGGGTAGCCAGGGAAGGCCACCCTGAGGAGAGGACTGAATGATGGAAATGATCCCAGTCATTTAGAGACATTTCCAGTTAGAGAGAACAGTATGGATAAGTATTCTGAAGTGGAGTTTGATGCATAATTTGATTTTGATTGGCCCTATGCCTATCATATTTCCATTATTTCATTCCTGGCTCATTGACTCAGTAAGATAGTAAAAATGTTTCTCAGAATAACTTATTAAATAAATGGTTTATTTATTTATGGTTTATAATTTATTAAATAAATGGTAACATAATGGTTTATTGTGTCTCTTAACCATGTAAGTAATACACTTTGGAGGATTAAAAATTATGTAAAAAGGGATACCAGGCTGTAACAGACTGATGGGATGCTCATTAGCAGTGAAGGATTTTAATTTTCCAGCTGTGCCCTGAGGCTTCATTGCTGCCTCACTGATACTAAGCCTCTCATCTGAGCTGCATGGTGCCTGGAGGTGGGGTCAGCAGGATTGTTTTGAAGAGCCGTTTAAGAGATGGGGAGCATATTTCAGGTCCCCTGAGTCTCTATGCTGGCTTTTGAAAGGAAAGAGAAGACAGAGGGAGTTTCACTCCCTTTTTACTGGAGAGTTAATTTTGGTCAAGTACTGGATTAATGAATAACTAGTCTGAGTTGGGTGGAGTTGGTTTTAGGGCCAAGGGGTCCGGAAAAGAAACATCATGGAGTTTAAGTGGCATAAGATAAACACTAAGAATGACTGTTGGAATTTTCATAGAAAGATGACTGGGTCACTAAGATGGGAAATAGACTAACAGACTCCCTGAGTGTACCAGATAGTGGGCAGAGAAGATGTTATTTCAGGCAAGAAGCCGTGGGAGTCTGGCTCTTGTGACGTCATCACCTTCTCTTTAGCAATGACAACAACAGTAACCACAGCAGGAATGTTTTATCTCTCCGGAACCTGGGAAAAGACAGGCGTGAAAGCCATGGTAGGTGCTTCAGACCTGCTGCTAGTTTTCTGCGACCATGATTTTTGGTCCCGTACTGAGGAGATATAAAGACCTTCCAGAAACAATTGGCTTGTTGCCTACCCATATTCTGTCACAGTTAGTATACAAATAGCAAAACTTGAGCTATTTAAAAATTTGGAATCAGCAAACATTATTGTTTCGTTTTGACTAGAGGACAAAATAAATTGACTTCTGTGTGTTAGTTTGCATGTTATTTACATTTATTTGTCTCCTCTTTCTTTACATTTTTAAAACCTGTTTTACTCATATATCTGAAAAGGAAAGCTTTCAAAGGCTTGTTCTGTGTGTGGTGCATGAAAGGGTATGCAAAATAGATTCCTCAGTACTTAATTGCTTTAGTGCTTTCCACATAATAGGTGGTGAATTAGTATTTGCTGAATGAATAAATATCAGATAGATGCATACTATTGTAAACTTGAATCAAAATATGTTGTAGGAAGTGAGTTTTGAAATTTTTAGCACTCAATTGTGATTCAGGGTTTTTAAAAAGTTGATTTTTCAACTGTAAGAACATTCTTCTAAGGACTATAGTAAACATATTGTTACACAGTTTTGAATGTAACATAGGTCAGATCATGACTGTTCACATAGAACTGGCTACAGTAAATTCTGATACAGCACAAGCATTAGATTCATCCCCGGGTGGCAGTGTTGTTCCAGAATGCTCCTGTATCAGAAAGTTCTGACTTGACACTGCACCAATGGATCATTCTGGGTGGCCAGCAGAGGGGAGTATTTCGCTGAAAATTTGTGGGTTTTTTTGGGTCTGGGAAGAATATTTGGATGTCTTACCCAGGTCTACGTACTCTTAAAATATATACTAAGTAACAAACCAAATTCACATTGCTTGGTTCTAATGGATATGACCTCATTTCTTTAGATTTTTTTAATAGACATATTTCTGTGTGGGTGTTTTTTTTGGGGGGGGGTGAAAATTTTTTTTCTTTATGAATAAATTAATGCAAACTAAGAGAGCATACTGCCTATGCTGCACATAATGTGGGAAATAGACGGTTTGCCACAGCTTTAATCAGAAATTGAGTTTTGCTCTTGGAAAATTGAATTGTTCTTAGGAGCCATTCTATTCCCAGGATCCTGTCTAATAAAGACCAATTTCAAGATTCATTTTGTTTGTACATACTGGTAATATGCCAGAATGGACATAAATCTTATTTAAATCAATTTAAACTTAAATTTAAAAGCTTTATTTACCAGCAGTGACACTGATGAAAAACTGTATGTAACATGTAGCTGGGGAAAGCTGAGGCTGGCAAAGCTCTGTGAAGTTAGCTTGGTGTGAAAGAAATGAGGCCCATTTCTCTCATCCTTAATGTTGGTATTTATGGAATAAGAGAAACAACTCAACAGTGTATGACATGAATAAACTAAAGCAATACCTCGCTTTGAAACACTTAGCAAAATCTGTTGTTTTTGAAAACGCTTCACAGTATTTGCTTTTGGTTGAGTAATCAGATAATGCTAATTAAATGTGTACTTTTGGGTAGACCATAAACAGTATTTATTGATGGTTACTTATTGTGCTATGATACTCTTATATGTTAACATATTTGTCCCAAACCTCTAAGATTTGCTATTTCATTGATTTCCTTTAGAACCGATTTCAATGTTTAATCCAAGCTCACAAGCTCAAGGCTGTTGCACATTTTATTGCCAATCCTGTGGTGAAGTCATAATAAGGGACAGGTAAGGAATGTATTTAACACTGGTTAATTGTATGCCTGGCAATGGTTTTCTCTTTTTTCTATCAGAATTTCTGAAGTAATTGCCAAGGGAACAGTATACGGCCTGAAAAAGAGAGCCAGCTTAATATCACTTTGAACAAAATCAGCCATAAAACTCTCCAGCAACCACAGAGCAATTAGGCCTCCTCACTCAAGGTGACAGAGGGGAACAATAGGATGCTGGCTTTAAGGGAGGAAGGCTTATCTTGGTGGAAGAGGCTGTATTGATCACTGAAGCACCTCTCTTCTGAAAAGAGACGTGGGACCTATTGCATGTTTTATCCATGGTGGTGAGTGAGGTTTTTCCACATCAAGTGATTTTTCTAAATAACAGAAGCTTTTGCAGCACAACTTTTTATTTCAACTACTTCTATTAGTGCCTTTCTAAAATCCATCTCCTATTCCCCTGTTTGTTAAAACAGAGCATAGAGAGCACAAATTAATCTTTTCTTGATGATTAGGTTAATCTTATAACCTGTTCTTGCCATGTACTCTGATTACCCTATTGAGATGGGAAGGGCTCATTGCCGCATCATTTGCATTCCCAAGTTGCATCTTTCAATTATTTTTCTATCTGCTCCCTTCCTCCTGTCAGCTTCCTTGTTTCTTGGGTGCAAACCCTTCCCACCGAATTTTCGGTTTCTGATCACTCATAGGCTGGAGAGGCCGATGGAAACCTTGTTATTGTTAACAGTATTTAAAGAGAGAATGTAGAGTTCTTTGTTGTATGCATTTCCTCAGAGACAAATGCCTGAGATTTATATATGAATGGATGCTTCCCCATATCTGAAACCTGCTCCTTGTGCCTGGTTGGCAGCACATTCAGGTGTGATAAAAAGATGTGAATGTTTAAATTTTTTAAATTGTATTACAGTAAAAGACACATTTTCATTAATCTCCCTCAAAATACCCCCCTTCGCTTCAAATATACTTATCCCGTCATTCTTTCCACTTTCTGAAGCAGTTCTGAAAGTCCTCTTTTATGAATGTCTTTAGTTGCACTGTCGTGGCTGCCTTAACGCTCTGAATCGATTGAAAACGTTTACCTCTCATGGCCATTTTGACTTTGGGGAAGAGCCAGAAGTCACATGGTGCCAGATCTGGTGAATAATGTGGATGAGGACACACCGTAATGGTTTTATTTCACAGAAATTGCCGTATCAGAAGTGATGTGTGACACGGAGCCTTTCTGTTGTGATCACAAAATACGGTGAATGCTGCTGCCAAGTGCCATCCAACCGAAAGGCAGGGGTTTTCAATATGGGAAGTGGAGTGTCGAACCTTAGTAGCAGTGTGTGACAACTTTCAACTTATTTGGTCAGTCGAGTGCAGTCAATCGAGTATGGGCTGTGGTTGAGAGAAGGTGTGTTTTAAAGTGCGTAAATCCTCCCCTATCAGGACAGTGCTCGTGTCACACACATCACTTTGGGTATATGGCAATTTCTGTCAAATAAAAACATTACGGTGTGTCCTCATCCACCTTATTCACCGGATCTGGCACCGTGTGACTTCTGGCTCTTCCCCAAAGTCAAAATGATTCAGGACATCGAGGCAGCCATGACAGCACAACTAAGGACACTCATGAAAGAGAACTTTTAGAACTACTTTAGAAAGTGGCAAGAACGATGGGATAAGTGTGTTCAAAGCAAGGGGGGTATTTTGAGGAGGATTAATGGCAATGTGTCTTTTGCTGTAATACATTTTTTTATTTAAACATTCACTGCACTGTTTGATCACACCTCGTATACTGAAACCTGCTCCTTCTTCAGGGCTCTTGGTCTCACTCAGTGCAGGCCAAACCTCTGCCTTCATTCTCAAGGGAGAATCCTAATGGTGTTGCCCCAGGCTCCTCCCTGCCCCTCATTTACAGTCACCAGGTTTTTTTGCTATTTCCTTCCCCACATTTCTTAGACCTAAGTTCACTTTCCTCCACCCCAGGGCCACTGCCTCAGTTGAAGCTGTCTTCTCACCAAATAGCACTTGTTGCCAGTTCCATCTCTACTCGCCTTTCCTTGGTTCACCCTCATCTGATCATTTCTACACTACTGAGTGTTCTCAAATGCAGTTGGCTCCCCTGTTCAAACCCTTCCAGGACCTCCCAGATCTTTCAAGATAAATTCCATAACACCTTAGCATGCCATGCTAGGTCCTTTATGAGTTTGCCTCCTTTTCCCTCTCCACCCTCATGTTTTAGCCCTCCTTCCCCCACCTCCTTCTTTCCCCTCCAAAACAATGCACTGTTATTTACACACTTTCTGTGCACAACTATAGTGATCAGCCTGCGGTCCTACAGTCTCTCCAGGCTTTTCTCCACCCCAGGGCTTAATGAAAGCTACTCTCTTCCTTGGAATGCACCCTATGTACCTATCTCCCTCTGATTATCTTCTAAATTCAGCTGATAAGGCATCTATTGGGAGTCTTCTGTGAACATATGGGTTATGTGCTCCTCTAAGGTTTATTTGCCTGTCTTTCTGATTAAACTATAGGCTCTGGGGGTGGGGATAGTCTTATTGACCCCTGTACTCCTTACCCCACTCATATTTAGAGTGCAGTGTAGTGTAGTAGCTAATAGCCAAACTCAGAAGCCAGACTATCTGGGTTTGCATCCACCATTTACTAGCTGTGACCCTGGGAAAGTTACTTAACTGCTCCATGCCTCAATTTCCTTATTACCAATATATAGATAACAGTAGGAGCTACCTCACAGGGTTGTTTGGAGGATCAAATGAGTTTAAGTATTTACAGCAATGTCTAGCCCAGGGCAGACATTCAGTATGTGGTAGTGACTGCTATAATTATTATTCTTATCATCAACCCCAGCATCGGGCACAGGGCCAGGTGAATAGTGTGCTCTCAATAAATTTCTGTGGGGTTGAGTTGAATAAATGTGAGGGTGTTTGTTTTGGCCTCCCACCAGCCTCTCTTGCTTGCTTTATGGTTCCTTGGCAGTGTCCTGGTAGATGAGATCGCCAAAAGTTGCCCTAGTGGAAGTAGGTAATGAATGGAGCATCCTCCGAATGATTATCTTGGGAAAGAAATGAGGTGACTCTCAGTCTGCAGAGGAGAGGAGAACGTCCTTGCTCGGATTACCTGAGGGGTGAAGTTGCTGCAGAAGACGCACTCTGGGACAGGCCCACTTTAGCCTGAAATGTCCGCAGGGTCCCATGTTACATTGTGGTTTAACCAAGAAGGTTTTCCTTCTCAGTCTATTTCAGCTTTGATTTAACTCTCACATGAAGTTTCTGAAACATGCATATCTGTATAACAATGAGGTGACCTAGAAGTTACAGTAGGAACAGGTTCAATTGAGTATAACAATTTCCTGGTGCTGCCTGCTTATTGTAAAGAATATGCTTGTTCATTATTGGCTGATATTTGTGTTTCATTGGAAAACAATGATGGATATGAAAAACCATTACCGGTAGTCCCCATTTTTCACTCAGATACTGTATCTTCTGCTTTGTGTCCTTTTTATGATCGTGGGATTGAGAACTAGAGGGCTTAGAGGCTAACATTGAAAGACAGTATTGACTCTGTCTAATCCTGACCACTAGGAATCCACGTAGCATAAAAGCTGGAGTGGGAAAATGGGACCTGGGTTTGAACTCTAGCTTTACCACTTAGTAGCTGGGAAACCTTTTCCATATCACCTCAGTGTCTTAGGTTTTTTGTAAAATTAAATTTATTGGAGTTATATTGGTGAATAATATCATATAAGTTTCAAGTGTACTATTCTATAATACATCATCTGTGTATTGCATTGTGTGCTCACCACCCATAGTCTAGTCTCCTTCTGTCGCCATATATTTGACCCCTTTACCCTCTTCATCCTACCCCTACCCCTCTTCCCCTCTGGTAACCATTATACTGTTGTCTGTGTCTCTGAGTTTGTTTTGTTTGTTCATTTGTTGCTTTCTGTTTTGTATCCCACATATGAGTGAAATCATATGGTTCTTGTCCTTTTCCAGCTGACATTTTTGGTTTAGCATGATACTCTCAAGATCCATCTATATTGTCGCAAATGGCTGTATTTCAGCCTTTCTTACAGTTGAGTAATATTCCCTTGTATATAAACACCACGTCTTCTTTATTCAGTCACCCATCCAAGGACACTTGGGTTATTTCCATGACTTGGCTACCTGAAGATGCTGCAGGGAACATAGGGGTACATATATCTTTACAAATGTGTTTTCAAATTTTTCAGGTAGATACTCAGAAATCAGCTTCTTCTTGAGTAGACATAATAAGGCCTATTTTCCAAACTGGGGAGAGAGTTAAAGGCTATAACACATATAATATTAATGCTGAACATCCTCTTTTAAATTGGTTTTATAGACTCCTGCCACCCCTTTTCCCATAACTGGCCTTCTTAGCAAACTAAGAAATTAACTTATTTAGTGTTTCAGACCTCTTAGATTCAGGACTCTGTATTTTTTAGGTGTGCCATGGAAATGACCTACCTTTCTCCCTTTTTCTTCCTGAGAAGATAAACAGAGGACTTGACTTAGCTCTTGCATCACTTAAGGAAGTTTGCTTGAAAGCCTTTTCCTATCACACCTGTGTGTCTGGCATGTGTAGACCTTTTGAGCAACACAGAGAAATCCTTAGTAGACGATTTAAAACTTAGCTTACATTTCACTCTTAGGCAGCATGCCCCATGACTCTTTGTTTTATGTTTTGTTTGCTCCAGTATTTGCACAAGGAATTCATGTTGACTGTTTACATTAAGCCCAATGGTCTTCTCATTTCTCCCTATTACCTATTTTATGTGGTGCTTAGGTTATCTTCTGTTCTTGTTAAGTGGAAAACAAAACCAAAGGAATTTCAAAAGAGGCTTGTATGTGCTATAATCAAAATCAACTAATTGTGGACATCTTTACCAGGAAGGCACCTTGGAATATGTTGATTTATCTGTACCAGGAGCTCCCTTAACAGGACCAATGGAGCAGATGTAAGGTCTGCTTACTGGCTGGCCTTATTATTTGGGAACATGTCACTTTAATTCTCTGGGCCTCAGTTTTCTCATCTGTAAAATGAAGAAGTTGGATTAGGTAAACCTATAAGAGTCCTGCAAGCATGAAAATTCTGTAATTATTGAACCTTATCAAGTAGTATTTGCATTCTGTAATTTGTGTTATATAAATAATGCAAGACTCATGCTCATTTTTTAATGAAAAAGATTCTTGTCAATAAAATTATAGAAATAAGGTACAGAGGACTGTTTAACCTATTAATACTCTAATGGCTTTTAATAGTTATTAGTGCCAGGGTGCATGAAATATGCTAATTACAGCAGTCTTTTTTCTTAATTTAGGGTCACCTGTTCTTAACCATTTGTTTTGGTTATTTGAAAACAAATACTGTCTTGTTTTGTTATAATAAAATTTTCCAATTTGCATTTTTACCAGTTTGGCAGAATTTTTCTATAAATATTGTCTGAATGTATACAATTTTTGATTATACTCTTGTTGAGACTAACAGGCCTTAATATTAAACAACAGTAGTAACAAAATTTACTTCTTTGTGAGTAGTCTCAGAAACTGCTTACTGGTCACTGTGTTTGGAATTTGTTGTCTCCCAGAAATAAATTCATGTTAGACTTGAACTACATGAGTTGGGCAGACTTTCAAACATAGCCTTTTGATTTTCAGTCCATATGAGAGGTCTCCTGAGGTCTCTGGACAGGCCCTCCCCATTGCACCAGCAGAGAGCTAGATGTCAGCCCAGCAGTTCATGAGAGTGTTGAGACTTTACAAGGAAACAAGCAGAATAGACTTTATGGAAACAATAAGAGATGTCATATTATCCAACCAATTGATTGGTCCACTTGACAGACCAGCAATAATTGTGGTCTAAAAATAATTACTCCCATGAATACAATCACTTTTATATGAAAAAGACCAAAGAGGTGAAAAAAAGAGTACAGACACAAACTGGATTATTGGTAATAGTGTGCAAGCTTTGAGATAAAATGATTGATTATACATTATGGGTCTAATCATACTATGTACATAATGGTAATAAAATGCAAAGCTAGGTTCGTAGCATTTGTAGCCTACCAGTTGGATAATGCCAGCTGAATTTATGTAAATTCCAGTAGCCATATTTGAGCTTTAGATATTTGATATTATTCTTAAAATTCTTAATGTCCATTTGGTTATAATTCAATCTGTAAAACTCTATGTTATAACCATTGTTATTTTCACTGATTAATGGTTGATTTTAAAGTTAAGGCATTCCATTTTCTTGTCTGTATTTTTAAGTTTTAAATAAACATCAATCAATAGCAATTGTCTAGTTTAAGTTATTTCTCCCAAAAGCTTATGTTTAAGATGCATTAAAAATAACTAGCTAATTTTAATTTATTGTAAACATGTGCTGCTATTCATCACAGAGTCCTAAGCTGAAAGACAATTCAAGAGATCATTTCACGCTTTTTCTGAGTTTCTGCAAGTTTTTAACCTAAAAACTACCTTGAAAAAAATATCTATTTTATTTTGAAAGTTCTCTTAGAAAGTAGATCATATCAAAGTTTTCAGTTGTTGATAGACGTAATTCCAGTAGACTGTAATTAAAATACATTTTTTGTTCTTAAAGGTTTTATCTCTTTCAAAACAGAAAAATTTCTGCTTTACACTTTCATCTTCGCAAGGACTTGTGAATTAGGCACTTTCTTGCTCCTGATGTATTATGTAGATAGTTATGGGATACATTATAGCTTTTATTCACTGTGATGTGTGGTCAAGTTAAGTTTGAAATGTCACATTTTGTGCTAATGTGCAACAAGTCTCGCAGGTCTCTGTAAATCTTGGTGCAGTTTCATTTCTGTGATCATGTATGAGACTTTGACGTTGCTGTCTTTTGCACCACATTGAGGACCTGTTTATTGGGACGGTACGCAAAATGTCAAGAGACAGAGAATCTTAGTGGTGGAGAAGATCTAGGAGCCTGTTTAGGCCTAACCCCCACTCTAAACAGGCACTTTTGTTTACCTCCTTCCTTTTCTTTGTAAAAATTCAAATCTGACCTATCACCTCCCTGCTTAAAATTCTATAATGCTTTGCACCTATCTGTAGAACCAAGTCCCTACCCCTTAGGTTGACATGTAACACCTCACACAGTGTGCCACTGTCCCTTACTGATGTTCTGCATTACCAGGGGAAGGGGTATATTCCAAGGGAGAAAAATTAGTTTTGGAACCAGGAAGACTTGGGTTGAGATCCTGGCTTCATTCATCACTCCTGGCTCTGTGAACTTGTACAGATATATTTAACATGTCTGAGCCTACCTTTCCTCCTCTGTAATAGAGGAATGGAAATTCTTATCTCACAAAGTTTTAGTGAGCATTAAATGGAAAAGGTGTGTGTTGTGCCCACCAGAAAGCTTGAATTCAACTAAACATGCAGACTCACAACACTACCACAGGCCACATTTCTTGCCAGCAGGGGCACCTCAGGAGTTCCTCTCAGCAGAGATCCTGCAGCAGTTCAAGCACATGACAGCTCATACACTCATCTGGGGACTCTTGTCTCCCATGTGACGGTTCCAGGTACAAAGCGCAAGAGCCACCTCAGGCAGGTGCAGGAGCTACCCTGAGAAGAAGCCTCACACCCCAAGCAGCCAGTATCACTCGTAACAATTCTTTGGCATAGTTTCTGCAGTTCCTCACAAAGGACTGCATTCAGGAAAGTCCAAAGCATGGCACCCTCATCAGATATTTACAGCTCATTCATACTTCCTCCCAGTCCAGATGCAATTTACCATCAGGGATCATTTTTACCATAAGCAATGTTGCCTAGCAATATAATTGATGCCTACCATCTACTAGGTTTCTAGGGTAACAGAGCTAGGTGGTCAAACCAAAGGTTAGATTTTCAAGCATCAAGGGAAAAAGGTTTGTTAACCCTTTCATCTCAGTATGCGACAGACCCAGGCAGGGGCCCTGCATGTTAAAGATATCAAAATATACTTGTTCATTCTTTTAACAAATGTTTAAGAGCTTATACTATGAGTCACGCACTGTGCCAGACACTACAAATGCAGTGGTAAGTTAAATGGATACGGTGCCATTTTCATGTTGTTTCCTCCACCTGTGATGCCCTTAATTCCGTCCATTGCCTAGAGAACTCCTATTTATCTTTCAAAGGTCAGCTCAAGTGTTAACTCTTGTCTGAAGTCCATGTATATACTCTACTCTCCTAGCACTTTGTATATATTGCCCTGAATTCATGGATTAGTTTTGCGAATCCACAGATCCCCTAAGTAATATACCAAATTTGTGTGCATGTGGGAATGTATGTTTGAACAAAGGGGCTATAAAACTTTCATCGAATTTTCAAAATGTTCTGAGCTGTCCCCTCCCGCTCCACCCCACAAGAATTTAGAACCACTACTCTGTCATGAGTGTTTATTATATTATGGTTTTATTATTTGTTTATAGGTCGGTATCTTCTACTAGAACATGAGTACCTTGAGAGAAGAGACTGTATGCATTAATGTTTTGTGTTAGCAGAATGCCTGCTTCATAGTAGACTTTTAGAAAATGTATGTTAAAAGAATTGCTTCTTAATATTTTTAACATGCTCAGCAGCTTGAATAATGCTGGTGGTGCAGCATTTCCTAATTTGAAAGGGAAAGTTCTTCCTTATATTAAGCTAAAATCAGCCTTTCTTGTTCTTAGCTCTGTCCTGTGGAGTTATAAATTAAATGTCTTCCATAATGTAATTGCCCTTTTATGAGACTCATAGCTGATTGATGAATCAAAGAAAAGGGCCAATATGGGGAATCATTGAAAAATAGTATATGTGAATCTTAAACATTTTAATTTAAAACATGCAAATGTACATTAATTTACTAGCATTTTATGGAATAAATACTTTTTTGTTGAATATGACTCTACTATTTTGTAGCTTTTCTCACTTAAGCCATCCAAAATTCAACATTTACAATTTCCAGTTTGGATTTCTTTAAAGTGGAATGAAGAGTTAGACACTGTTGAAGCAATCAGTTGCAGAATTCTTCTAGATTTTTACTTTTTCTTCCTCTCCCTAGTGTTCTATAGTTATATCTCCCACATCCTATCAGTGATTTTTTTTTTTTAAACTGGCTTTCATCTAGTCTGAAATCTTTAGTTTTCAGAGGAATAACAACTCATATTTCCTTGGTTTACATTTCTGTTTAAATTATATAACTAACATATTAGTGGCATAAACAGGTCTGTGATGAAACACAGTTGACTCTTTGTAAGCACATGGCTCAGCTGCTAGGAGTAGAGCTGTGCAAGTATTCAGGTGCTTTAAGCATCGGCAGTGTTCATGGACGTTAGAAAGACCATGAGCGTGTTTCTATTCTCAGTTTTTCTCAGCATAAACTATTTTGAAATTTCCTCATTTCTTCTCCCCTTAGATTACTGATCTTCCTAATTCAGAGTAGAATGGAGATAGGTTTTCCTCCTGGGTTAGTCTCAGGTGTCTGTTGTTGCTCGGGGCGGGGGAGGGGGGAAAAAACCATTAACAAAACTGGTAGCAAATATAAGGGACGACTTAATTATGATGATGTTTTAAGTATAAAAAAGAACAGCAGAGTGGAGCTTAATTTCTCCCCCCTTAGTGGCCTGGACTTAATAAATAACTCATTTCCAAGGACTAGAGTATGCAAAGGGAGGAACCTAGCAGATACCATCTTAACCAAGTGATCAAGGTTAACATCACCAATGATAAGTCATATTGATAGGGTGTAACCTCTGATATGATGTGATGAGAAGGACACTTCACCTCTGTGGTATTCTTCCCCCAAACCCAAAACCCCAGTCTAACCTTGAGAAAAAATATCAGACAAGCTCAAATTGAAGGATGTTTTGCAAAATATCTGACCAGTACTCTTCAAAAATCTCAAGTCCTGAAAAATAAGAAAAGACTAAGAAATTGCTACAGACTACGGTGACCAGGGAAACACGATGACTAAATGCAATGTGTTATCATGAATTGGATTCTGGAACAGAAAAAGAGAACGTTACTGGAAAAACTAGGGAAATCTAGATAAAGCCTATAGTTTTGACAAATCTTCCATGGTTAAGTAAGATGTTAACATTAGGGAAGCCTAGGTGAAACGTATATAAGAACTGTCTGTACTATTTTTGTAATGTTCCTCTAAACCTAAAATTATTCCAAAGCAGAAAAATTATAAGAATAGTAGTAGGAGAAATCACAAAAGAAAGGGATAGGTGATTTGAAATTTGACGTGAACCAAATTGAAAGGCAATAACTGAAAAAAAAATATTTGTCACAGATGATAGACAAAGGACTAGTATTCTTAATATAGAATATACTTTTACAAATTAATAAGAACACACTAATACCTCATTGGAAAATAATTGTTGATCACAATTCACAGAAGAAACACAGTGGTCAGTAAATATAAAAGCCAGTTCTATCACACTGTAATTAAAGAATTGCCAGTTAAAGCAGTATTGGAAACATTTTCACCCATACAAAATGATAAATTCAATTTTGAAGAAGGTAAGTGGAAGAATTATAGATTGGTACAGCCTTTTGGAAAGCAGGTTGTCAGTACAGATATTGGGTTTAAAAATATGCATATTATTTGTGCTTGTAATCTCACATATATGAATTTTTTTCCCGAGGAAGTACTTATATATGTATATACACAAATTTTCTAATAAGAATGTTCCTCACAGGGTTGTTGATAAAGGGAAACTCAAAACCTAAATATCTAACAATGAGGGAATGATCTAAAAAGTTTTGGCATTCCTATGGAATAGAATGGAATCATTAAGAATCATGATATAATAAAATAAAACAATGAAAGCAAGATACACTTTGTGTATGTCCTCTGGTCCCAGACTTTGTATGCATGTACACAACTACTGTGTTTCCCCCAAAATAAGACCTAACCGGAAAATAAGCCCTAGCATGATTTTTCAGGATGCTTGTAATATAAAATAAGCCCTAATGCATCTTTTAGAGCAAAAATTAATATAAGACCTGGTCTTATTTTGGGGGAAATGCAGTAGGGCTTATTTTATATTACGAGCATCCTGAAAAATCATTGCTAGGGCTTACTTTTGGGGAAACACAGTATGTCTCTTGAAAGAGCAGCAAGGAAATATACCATCATGTACAAAATAGTTACTTGTCCTTGGATGGTAAGGAAAGGATGATTTTGGTTTTCTTTATACCTGTCCGCATTTTCAAAACTATCTATAGTGAAGTTATATTACTTTTGTAATCTGGTGGGAGATAAACACTGCAAGCAATGTGGTTAATGAGTTTCTTTCATCTTTCATACTGATTGAATTAAGAAAATTCTACATTTCCGTTTTGTTCTGTAAAAAACAGTTTTCCTGTCTTGCCACCAGGAAGCTTCTCAGGGTGCTCCCATTGCCGAGTGAGAACTGGGGAGCTCTAGTTGGAGAATGGTGTTGTCATCCGGACCCCTTTGCTAATAAGCCACTTCATCCGCAAGTGAATGACTGTTTTATTGGAGACTCTTTCTTCTTGGTGAATTTAAGAAGTGATCTGTGGCAGCCAAGACCTGAACTAGCCCCAGCGGAGATGCCCTGTCTTTCTTCTGACACCCATTTTAAGTTGGTAAAGTATCTTTTCAAAATAAATTCTAATTTAGAGATTGGCTTAGAAACTGGTTTCTCCAAGCTTGTCTTAATTCAGGTCATGTTACACAGACTGTTCTAAAGATTGAAATCCATTATTTTCAATTGCCTCTATTCTCCAATTCTGCTCTGTTGATACAGCCAGAGCATGTGGCCTCAAAGCAAAACAGCCCACAAGGGGTGAAGGAAGAAGGGGAAGAGGACTTCTTCATGCACAGAATTCAGAATGTTACCGTTTTACAAATCAAATGCCCTACTTTCTTGTTTTCAGTACAATATTCCAAGATCAAGGTACATTTTTATCCTCTTAGTCTGAATTAAGTATTCTCTTGCTACAGGATAGCCACTACACAGTTAGGCCTAGGTATTTTCCTGTGTCTGTCCAGAGTCTAGACTTCGGCTCATGTCATAAAAGCAGATGCCATCAAAGAAAAAGAGGAACTGGAAATGAAGCTGGTGCTGTAGGCTCTATGTTGGTGGCTGACAACGTGAGGGCATGTGGCTCTTGCTTATAAAAGTTGCTTCAGGGAAAAGGCAGTTTCCTCTCACTGGAGAGAACAAGTGGTTTACCTTATTTTAAAAGAAAATCAATGGTATTGAGTTGGCCCTTGTGAGAAATCATTCCCCTGATGGCAAGTCAATACAGATGTGATTTAAAACGTAAAGAAAATTGTTGCCAGAGAATTTTCAATTTAACATCTGATTATTGGTAGGAACAAAAGTAATGCATGCTAAATTTCGTTTAGAACTCATGTAATTTTTGTAATGAGAACTGAGCCACTTCAGGAAATACGCAGCAGTTGTTTAGCTCTTAGACTATAAGTTAGTTTATAGAATTATTTTCTATTTTGAGGGAGATTAAGGAAGTTCATCAAGTATCAAGGTTAAATTGTTATAATTATTTATGTGCCTCATCTCCCACCATAAACACAAATCCCTTTACCTAAATATGGTTCATTTTAAATTATAGTGCTTTAGCCTTCTATAATTTTAAAAGATAAATGGTAAGAAGTTAATATAAACCTGTTATAATTATATTTAATATGGTTATATTAAAATTATATTTTAATTTAAATTTGTATACTAATACTATATTAACTTTCATTGTTATGATTAAACAATACATTTTAAAAAATATTTGGAGGGTGTAAGTGGAAGAGGTATTATGGGGACAGAGTCCCAGAGAGCAGTTTCCAGGCTCTCAGCCTCACGTGGAAAGGTGCTGGCTCAGTTATTAGATGGCCATCCGCTGTGGCTGGGTGGCCATCAGCTGTTACCTGTTAGCCATCAGCCACTGATATAACTGCTGTGGCTACGCTAGGAGGTAGGTTGGTTGGTTGGTTGGCAGAGAAGCGGATGGCGGATTGCGGATCTTGTGGATCCTACTTCCTGTGTCTCCCCTGGCAGCCAGCGAGACTGGGGTACAGGAAGATCCCCTGTTGGGGTACTGGCGGATTTTTGCTTTTGTGTCTCGACCAGCCACCAGCGAAACTATAGTGGTATGACTCCCCTATGCATGGCTCCGTTGTTGTTCCTTTTTGGCCTCACCATGTCCTGCGTTCTTGTGCGGGGAGCAGGATCAGAGACCCTGCATGACAGGGGTGGAGAAAGATTAAGAGAAACTATGAGTTTCCCTTTTTAGATAAACTCTACACTGTAAATCAAAATATATTCTTCATGTTTGTCTTTATCAGTTATAGGATGCCACTTAACAAGAATTTCTCTTGTGAACAACTGTCCTGTGTGTTAAAGGAAGACCCTTCATATTCAGACACTACAGTTTTTAGTATCAAGGAGACTGGGAAATTACTATCATGACATGCTGCTGTTGACAAGATTGTTTTCAAGTTAGCCTAGATGGAAATTTCACTTCAATTGCTTATTGCAGCAGTTGAAAGAGTATGCCTATGACCAAAATAGTAACATAAATTCAGAGGGACTGCTTAAACAGTTCTCTCAAAGTTCCTGTGGGAACAAGGCTATTCTGTGCTATTGAAAACCTATTTCTCACATCATCCAGTCTAGCCATCTAGCCAGGTTTTGAAATGTCACATGGTGACACAGCATCCTAATGGTATCTCTTGGGAAACATTTTTTTGGGGAAGACAATATATAGGGTCCTTAGAAATTGAAACAACACAAAGGAAAATAAAAACAAGGACAGGAGGCTAATCCACCTCTCTGAGCAGCGGTGCCATCTCTCAGATATATTGATTTAATTAGTTCACAACAATGTCTTTCTTTGATGTTTGCTCTGTAGAGTGCTCACACTGTTACGCTGTTTCATTGCACAACTTGCTTTATTCTTTCCTTTAAGCATAGCTCAAGAAAAATGGATTACAAAGCAGAGTTTCTCTTTCAACAAAATTAAAATTGTTATAATATTTTTGTTAAAAAGATCTGATTTTAAAAACAGCATAAACAAACAAAGTCCAACACTTATTTCTTTCCTTCAATATCCCCTTTAGAGTATAGAGTATGTTATTTGTGGCAGTAGTATATACCTTTTGTTTTCAAAAGATATCTGCTGAAGATTTCCTGTTTTGCCTTTGTTGTCTCTTGTGCTATATTTCGTGTCTATCAAGCTAATAAAAACTTCACATCTTATAATGGAATGGTAAGGATGGATGGCACTCTACCTTATATAAGATTCATAAAATTATTCTAGACTTAGAAAGTATAGCCACACTTCAACTACTTCAAACTACTTTTTAAAGACAACAAAATTGAACTTTGATTATAACTGGTAAGTATAACAATCACCTTTATTTTTTTTTTTCCCTTTCCTGGGGTACTTAGCAATAATTTATTGATTTGAGTAATTTGTTTTGTTAAATCCATATGGATATCTTTTTTTATTTTCTTAGAATAACGTGTTGGACTTTGTAAACAGTCACAAATGTAAAAAAAATAGAATTATGAACCTCAGGATACCAATTATCTTGATTTATAAAGTATGCTTCATCTCTCCTTTTAATTATTATTATTTTTTGTCTGTGTGTAAAGTGCTTTAAAGCAAATCCCAGACATTATGTCATTTCATCTCTATATGGGTTTTTCTTTTTTACTTAATCACCAGTGTCATTTTTACACCTGACAAAATTAACAGTTATTACTTGATACAATCCAGGCCATATACAGAATTTACCAACTGTATTAAAAGTATATTCTACTGTCAGTTTGGTGAATCAAAATCCACACATTTGGTTGGTTGAGGTAATTTGCTTTTTATTGATCAGATTTTAAAATCTTGATTACCTATGTCTTGAGAAGGTAGAATCTTATTTTAAAAACAAACCAACATAAAACTTTTCCTGCTTCATTGAAAGACAAAGTGAAATGTGCTATAAATAAATGAAATGCATAACAGTGTACCTGATGAAATATTTTATGCTTTGAATAGAAAAATCCCTTCTTCTCAAGCATTGCTACTTCAATACCCTGTATTCGTTTTTGGTAAAGCGCTTAGTTTTTGGTAAGGCTTAATGAGGATGATCTGACTTGTGCAAAACAGGATCCTTTAAAAAGTGTCTTTAATACCAAGTTAGAGCCATACAGAGAGATTTTACTGTAAGAAAGCATGAAACTGCCAAAATGTCAAACTTAACAGCTGGTTTCTGAGCATACCTGGTTTCTGAGCTGTCTTTTTCCTGTAACCTTGCTTGGACCTGAACAAATTGGCACTTGCCTTGGTTTCCGTGTCTGTGGCTTTTGACTTTATTGACCTCTAACTAAAGCAAAAAATACATTTTTTTACATCAAGATTTGATAATAAACACATACATATATAAACACATCTGAAGTAAAACTTTCTTGAAGTAGATCTTATCCTATGTTTAAAGCACTGTGATGTTTTCTATTCTATTGTATTTCATTAAAAAATAATTCAGGCTGTAATCCATTGAATTGATTCCATGAATTGGTTTGGCAAACTCTTGACGTAGTGCTCATAAGCATAAGCTTTAGCATCTGAGGAACCTGAATATAAATATCAGCTCTATCAGTTACCAGCAGCGCATCCATGGGACTCATTTTAAATGTGCTTCCTATACAATTTTTCAGGAAATTATTATTTATGTCATGGGAAATGTAATTGTACTCCCTTATGCTAATCTGTTAAGACTTATTCCTTAGATTAATCCATATGTTACCCCATATCAGAAAGTCACCGTATGTCCTCACTTAGACCAGCACTATATCTGAGGTTTCCCAAGAGAGATGACTTCAAGTGGCCAGAGTTGCAGAACTTTCTTCTCCCTGCCCACTTTTATATGACTTGTGCCATGTTGCGGTATATCTGAGTGAGAGAAATACTATATGGCTTTAACAAAGTATTACTATGGATTGAAAAGAGCATTCTTTTTTGGATTCTTAATGCACAGTGGCTGTCCAGTAAAAGGCAAACAGTTGGTTCCATTGTGGGAAAGTATGGGTTTTTTGATCATTTTTTGAATGATGTGTGCCAAAAGTGTATTATAGTTATGTAATGTCCCCCTAGCAGTTCCCATGTACCTAGGACAGTTCTTTGTAAATGCTAATAAACAGCTCTATGAGTTAAACAGTACTATTAACTCCATTTCACAGATGTGAAATGAAACCAAAACAAGGTAATTAACTTGCCCTAGGTCACAAGTCTAGTAAATAACAGAATTGGGATTTGAACTTTGGAAATCTGGCCCCAGATGCTGGGCTCTTAACTACTGTGCTGTCGCTTATAACAACCTCTTACAACAAACTGCAAATCAGGAAAAAAATTTTTATTGAGGTATAATTGACATGTAACATTACATATATTACTTTCAGGTGTACAACAAAATGATTCGCTATTTGTACATATTACAAGATGATCATCACAATAAGTCTAGTTCACATCTGTCACAAACCTAATTACAAATTTTTTTTCTTGTGATGAGAACTTTTAAGATTTACTCTCTTAGCAACTTTCAAATGTACAATATAGTATAATTAACTATGGTTGCCATACTGTACATTACATCCCTGTGACTTATTTATTTTGTAACTGAAAGTTTGTCCCTTTTGACTCCCTTCACCCATTTTTGCACCTCCCCTCCCCCAACCCCACTTCTGGTAACCACCCTCTCTTCTCTGTATCTCAGAGCATTTTTTGTTTGCTTAATGATTAAGTGAATGCTAGCTGTTTTAGTCTGTATCCCAAATGATGAATTTGAATTTTTGAAGTTTAAGACTGTTTCAGGAATTTGTCCCAGAACACTATTCATCTTTCCCGTTACAATGCATGTTTTAAATGGAAAAATAAAATTATATGAATGGGTTAGATATTTTTAACTTCTAATAGGTGATTACAAATTATAGATTACTTTTACGTACGTTAAACTGGACTAGAAATGAAAATAATATGAGTTCAAGTTCTAATTCTTCTGTTTTCTAGACACATGAGTTGGGGCAACTCACCTACCTTCTCTGCTTTTGTTGCCCACCATCTGCCAATTCTAAATGATTAGAATATTTGGATGCTTTTTAGAAATGTTAGGTGCTTCTTGTTTAAATTATTTGGCAACATTTAGATTATCAAGAAGTGGCTAGGTTTGGAAAAATCAATCTGTTCATTATTCTGTCTTTAGACTTGAAAAAAAAATATCTCTGCATGTGATTTATGCATACAAGCTAAATGTATTCCCAGTATTTAGGAGAGGGCAAAATAAAATGTAAAGTTCAATATATACCTTAGAGACTATGTTAAAATTATATATTCCTTTTAAGGAAAGCCGAATGACATTTAAATGACATTTTTGTGTTCTACAGAAACCAAAGGCAAATACCAAAGTAATTTGTAAGCGTTGCAAGGTAATGTTGGGCGAGACCATGTCATCAGGTAAGAATTTGGTAATAAAAAATCTAAAATGATTGTCTTTTTGTTAAAAAAAAAAAAAAATAGAAGGAGATGGAGATTTTATAGGAAATATAGATGAAAGATGATTAATATATGTTGTATACTTGCTACTTTTTAAAATAGAAATCAATTAATATATCATCCAATGTGATAAGAGCTTTGTGTATTTTGACGTTTGTAAGTACATAGTATTGAGTTGTGAGCATTAAGACATTGGTTCTTTTTTAATATTTCATATCCTGTTTGTAGATTTAAAACAATAGTATAAAATTTGTACTTGGGTCTGTCTTACAGAAGATTGGAGATTTTTCTTAATACAACTCCTTGATCAGGAGAGTTGGTTGCCAGAGATAATGAAGAAGTTGTTTTTCTTGGCTGCCCTCTTCCCCAGGGCTGTATTTTGGGGCTGGTGGTGGGAGAGAACCTGTTGAAATGGAAGAAAACACATTCTGAGTTTTGTACTCTGTTCCTTGTTCTTTTCCCCAGTAATGCTACTTATATTTTATAGAAAGTCTATGTTATACCAGTCCAAAATATAATACAAATCCTGATAATTAAAATTCATCACTATTTAAAGATAGAGTTTAAAACTATCTAGAGAGCTACAACATGCTGTATTAACTTTGTGGGTGATGAATAATTGTTTTTAATATAATTAGAAGACTTAAGTGAAGCTATTATACTTAAGGGAAGGTGGATGGGGTGTTGTTTATATTTTAAATCATCAAAATCTTGTAAGTAGTTACTTGCTCAGAGTGAACAGTAAAGGAAGAATGAGTAGTAGTAGTAAATGTTACTTTTGGGGAATGTTACTTTTGGAGAATGAAAGCAAGCGTCTTAAGTAACAACTAAGAGGCCTGTCTAAGTTAAGTAAGGTGAATTGATTTTTTTTTAGATTCTTTTCATTCTTCTCTGAAGCCCAGTCAAAATGTTAGTTCAGGAATAAAACAAGATGTACATCCACAGAGACAAAGAGAAACGGAGAGGAGACAACAATGATGTAAACAAGAGGTGTAAGCAAACTTCTTTTGGAAGCTGTAAAGCTGACAGATGTGTGGGAACACACTTGCATTTGGGGTGCTGCAGCCTAGGTGTCTTCAGAAGATCATTCAGATGAGAAGTGAGTCCATACTCACTGTCGAACCCCAGAACTGGTCGGAATTTGGAGGCAGCAGATAACAGGGCAGGCAGTCTGAGACAAAGGGCCAGATAGAAGCAGGAGGTTAATTCAAAGTTTACACATGGAGCACTAAGACTCCTGAGTCTTCTCCTCCACTTGCAACTTGTTTATATTCTCAAGGGAGGAGATTAGAGAACCCTGTGTTGGAATAATGGAAGAGTACTAACTAGAGAAAAGATTTGCAGACATTGATTTATAGTTCAACAAAAATTCAGCTTATATTCAGCCATCCTATGGTCAACAAGCCTTGTACCTACACCCAAAAGCTTCCTCCTTTACCTTACATTTACATGTGAATAGATTGCTGAGAACCAACAAATAGTTAAGGAAACCTCCAACATGAAAGAGACAAAAGCAAATAAATAATCAAGTAAGCAGAGTAAAAGCACAGAAGAAACAAATTATGTATACAATAGAAGAAGATCTTTAAAAAGCATAATAAATGTCCTTGAAGAAATTAAATAATAATGCCTCCATAATTCAGAGAATGTTTAGTTATGAGAAGTAAAGATATAATGACTTAAGCTAATCAAAGGACTAGAAGATAAAATTAAGGAACTTCTTAACAGCGGTATTGAAAGCTGAAGACAATGAAGCAATACCTTCATAAATTTTCTGGAAATAACAAGGTTTCAAAATATAGATCTCAAAGGTATATTTAACTTAGGAATCTACCACAGGGAATTTATCACCAAAACTAGGGATTTAAACTCAAAAGAGAAAATATGGGATTTGGAAAACAAATTATCCAACATAGGAGAGCAAGACAGGGATGTCTCAGGTGACAGATGTGTGGCAGGCCTAGAGAATAATAGCCTAGATTGGATCCAGGGGAGAGAAGATTGCAGTAAAGACATTTTCAGTTGTAAGGTGAAACTGATAAAATCTTTTATTTGTTTGACTACATGTAACAGATAATCTTGAGACAAGTCACTTTATCATATTGGAAGAATTAGCTAAAGGTGCTTGGAAAGCTAAATACATGAAAAAGAAAGTAGCTCTGCACTGCAGGAAAACAGAAAGTTGAACAAGAAAGGAAACATGGTATCATTACAATCACAATATATAAACACTAAATATAGAATTAACCAAAAATCTTTATGATGTAATACATAAGTATATTAGGAGGTCAATATGTGTGAGTGTGTGGGGGGTGATGTAAGAGCTATTTTCACATCTACTCTAAAAGTAAATTAGTCGGACATCATTTCCAAAAATAGTAGCATAAAGAAACTAGACAATTCCATTTTGTAGAAAACAAGTATAAGACTGTACAAGTTCAGAAAATTCTTAAGAAAACAACTGGAAGATCAAAATGAAGCAATGATTTGAGAAGGGTTTAGTTATGCGAAACTGCTACTGCATTGGGTTAGAATGGCAAATTTTTTACCTTCTTGCACGGGGGCATTGCCATTTTCCCCACCTGAACTTGGACAGGAAAAAATCCACAGGTTTATTGTCTACAGGTGGTAGATTTGGCTTATGACAGACAAAAGAGAAACTAGAAATTAAAGAGAAAAATTTGGGGAGCAAAAGGGACATGGAAGGGCTGAGATGACAACTCTTCACACAACCCTGGCTTTCTGCTAAAATATACATGCACACAGGAGATGCCAGAGAGTCCAATAAGAATTGAAAGCTTGGGGAAACCTGTGGATTTGCCATGCCTGAGATTGCATTCGTCAATACGCACACAATATGGGCATCAGAAAGTGGAAGCCTTACTGGCTTGAGGTATTTGAGCAGTTCTCCCCAGATTTGCTGACAGCTAACCTATGCAGGTATACTAAATACTCACTAGGGAGCCAGGCTAAACAAAATAAAACTGAGCAGAGCCATTAGTGGCTACATACTGTGGAAAGACATTTCACAGTTTGAGTCCAGGCTACTTCATTGATTACTATATCTAAACAGACAACACTTAAAAGAACAAAATAAAATTCAGAATTGTGGCATGTAATACGTACTTCCATCTAGAAATTATTAGGCATGCAAAGAGACAGAAAAGAGCAATTCATTTTCAAGGAAAAAACAGAACTCAATGAACAGGTGCTGAGTAACCACAAATACTAGATTTAGCAGACAGAGATGTTATAAATATGGCAAAGAATTTTTAAAAACCTCTTGAGTGAACTAATAGCAAATCTCAATAGATTGGAAACTTCAAAGAAAGCACCAATTGATAATTATAGAGCTGAAAAGTATAGTAACTAAAGAAGAATTCACTAGATTAGCTAAACCTCATATTTGAGATGACAGAAGGAAGAAAATCATTGAACTTTAAGATAGATTAGTGAAAATTAACCAATCCAAAAACAGAAAAAAAAGTCTGAAGAAAAATGAACCGAACCTCAGAGATTTGTGGGACAAGATTGTGTTTCAATTTATGTGTAATTGGAGTCTCAGAAAATGAGTAGAAAAAGAAAGGTTGGGGGAAAAAATACATAGGAAAAAATGGCTGAAATCTTGGCAAGTTTGGTGAAAAATATTAACTTTCAGATCCAAAAATTGCAATGAAACTCAAGTAGGGTAAGCACAAAGAATACATTTCTATGTATTTAGACACATTTTAAACAAACTGATAAAAACCCAAGGTGAAAGGAGAATCTTGAAAGTAGCAAGAGAAAAAACGTCCTATATGGGCATTTCATGATACAATTAGACTGACTTCTTACAGAAATAATGACAGCCAGAAGACACCAAAATGAGATATTCAAAATGCTGAATGGGTTGGGAGGATCACCTGTCAACTAATAATTCTATATCCAGCAAAACTATCCTTCAAAAATCAAGGAAAAATAAAGATATTTTCGTATGAATAGATGGAAAGAATGCATTATTAGCAAACCTTCTCTGCAAACAATGCTAAAGAAAGTTTTTCAGGCCAAATCGGAAGATATCAAATGATAAATGTAATCCACAGAAGGAATGAAGAGCAAGATAAATGGAAAATATGTGGGCAAGTTACCACAAAGGCAAACTCAAAAGAGGTTAGCATAAAAAGTACGATTTTCTAATTCTCTAAAAATATAACCTTTATTTAGATTGATTTGATGAGTAAGAACAGGAATCAAAGGCTATACAAGATGGGAACCTAGTAGGTGACTGTCTGCACAACGATATGAGACCGTAAAGGACCATACCCTCACAGTGAATCAGAAGTGGACCAGCCCCGTGGAGGTATAGACAGGTATCAATCCTTTGGGTCTTTAGGGAACTTTAAGTCTTGAACTTGGTTAATCTGCCTTGTGATAGATCTAACACCATGTGCCTGGCAATATCAAAAGCAAATCACCTCTGAAGGAAAATACTTATTGTAAAATTCATGTGATTCCCAAAAATAATTTGTCAAGTGCAATGTTCACCATATAACCAAAGATAAATAAGCAAACAAGTAAACTATATTTTCACTGACAAGAACTTCCAACAACCCAAACAGCAAAGAATAGAAACAGACTTCTGTTTTTGGAATGATCAGATGTAAACTGTAAAACAATTATGCTTACTATATTTAACAATATGAAGGGCAAGTTTGAATATATTGAAAAGAAAAGGAAACTAACAGTAAGCATATTTGGAAAAGATTCACAATAGAATTTCTAAAAAAATGTATTATAATTGAAATTTAAAACTTGGTAGTTTAACGGCATACTATGTACAACTTGCAGAAAAGAATTAATGAACAAAAGCTTGATGAGAAGAACAATCTGGAATCCAGCACAGAGAGACAAGAAGGCAAAAAATATAGAAGAGAGAGTAAGAGACAGAAAACACACTGAGAAGATCTATTGTATGTTTAATCAGACTTCTGGAAGGAAAAGAGAAATAGAATGGAGCATAGGCAATATTTGAAGAGATAATTGCTGAGAATTTTACAAAAGTGATGAAGAACAACAATTCAGGAAGTCCAGTGAATTCTAATTGAATGAGGCTCAAGTAAGATAAATAAAAAGAAATCTATAGCTAGACATATCAGAGTGATACTGCAGAAAAATAAAAAACAAAGAGAAAATCTTAAAAGCAACCAAAGAAAAGTGACAGATCACCTTCAAAGGAACAGCAGTTTTTTAAAGACAGTAGAATAAAGTGTCATTGTGCACAAAGGTTAACCCAGGTAGGATTTCATCTCAGGTGAAAATGTCCTGGTATGCAAGAATCAAGACAAAGATAAATATATTTTCTGACCAAAAAAAGAAAACCTGAGATAATCCCCCTCTAATGGTTTCTTATTAGTAAAATAAATTCTACGTGTATATCACTGTTAGGTAGAAGAAAATGATCCCATATAGAAGGTATAAGTTCAAGAAGGAATGATAAAAAAGGGTAAGTATATATAGGTGACACTAAATGAATATTAACTGTGTAAAACAATAATAATAATACCTTGTAGGAATAAAATTATGAAATTAAATTGTATTTTAACAACAGCTGGCAAAAAAGAGATGCTTCATAATGTTAAATGGTTCAATTCTGTACCTAATAACATGACTTCAAAATAGCAAAATGAAAATTGATTAAGGAGAACTAGATAAATTCATCATCATGAATTCATCTAGATATATAATAATCTGTTAAACTGTCAATTTTATTTTTTTGCCTTTTTCTCTAGGTTGTATTGAGCAATTGAGAACATTTTCAGAAAATATTAGGAACAACCTTCCATTTTATTAAAACAATTAAAAATTATTTTGTACAGTATTTTAATGAACACCTAGAATTCTCTTCCCTAAGTGTATAATTGTTTAACCCAGCCATCTTCAGTTTTTAGATATTTAATTTGTTTTCAGTATTTTTCTATTAATATTTTTATGAGCATCTTTAGGTAAATTTCTGCAGATATCTATGAGTATTTCTTTGAGATAAATTCTTAGGTGTTTATGTTGTCAAAATATATACACATTTTTAAGGACTTTGCCAAGTAACTTTTCAGAAATCTATTATCACTTTCAACTCTCGACTGCAGTATGTGAATGTGTGTTCATTTCTCCATGTCTTCATCAGAGCTGCATCTTATTAAAATTCTTTTATTTATTTGATTCTAAAAAAATCTCGTTTTAGTTTGCATTTCCTCCATTATTAGTGAAAGCAAACATTTTTTGTGGATTTTGTAAAAACCCAAATTGATTGTGTTTATATTTGTTTCTATTATTTAGTTTACTGTTTAAATTTCTCTGTAAACTAAATAATCAGATAACCACATTTGCTGGAAATTACACATTTATAGACTCAGTGAAATTCTGGGTAAATACTAATGTGAGGTTCACAGCATCTGTGCAAGGGCTTTGAGATGCTATGAATAAAAAGCCTTTTTTCAGTGACTTCTAGGTTTGTGGCTACTCTATAGAAATGAGGAAACCAAATGATTAATTTCTAGATAAATGAGCTATGGTTGTGATGTGACTAATTTTTATCACCTTCCATGCGTGTGATCAGTCTTGCTGCACTAGATTCACTTCGGGCATGCTCTTCTGACATCACATCAAGCTGTTTAAAGTCTCAGGACTGTCTCCTTGTAATCATCAATGCTTTGTCTTCTTAAACTAGGTCATTTTTTAAAAAGTTTTACTGAATGTTAATGTATTGGGGAGATTTGTAATTTTCTTATTTTTTGTTTCTAGAAACCATTAAGTTGTATATGACAGAGATAATGATTCAGCCATCTGAGAGAAATTTTCCCGTCATACCAAGGTACAAATAGCACATTAAGTTTATTCTGTAATTTAAAATATAGGGAAAGATAGGTACAGTTAGTTATTTGGGAATTTGTTTTTATTTATACTTCTCTTTATCTGGAAAGGTTAGTTGAACCAAACTACACATGTAAACGACTTGAGGATTTGTTTATGGTTTGCTTATATAATGGTATAGAGAAATGTGCTCATATAAATCTAACTCTGAAAGGTTTTTGTGCTTTCTATGTTCCAGATATTCAAGGTCTTATACCTAATCATCGATGGGTTTTTGAGCAATTATTCCTGGTTTTAATTTGACTTATTTAAAATTTGAAACATGGGTCAGTTTTCACATGACTCCTGTGTTTTAAAAAAAATGGTTCTTAACCACTAAATCCATTAGTGTTTCTTTTCTTTGAATCTTTTTAGTTTGCGAACAAAAGTTAGCTATAGTATGTCTTTATTTCAGTTCATTTATTGATGTCTAAAAATTATGGCAATCTGAATATAACCTTGAACTTTATCCTCCGATAAAGAATTTTTTTATGTGTCTCAGACCTGACACTTTGATAGAATCCAAATGGAAAATATTGTAGATAATACTGTCTAATGTTTGGGAGCAGATTTCTCACCTTTTTTAACTTAGCTATTCACTGTTTAATGTGCTCAAGTACAAATGGAATATTGACTTGACTTGTCTAACGTGGTATTTTTTTATTCAGTAGCAGAAAATAGTTAGGTGTAGGGTGGAAAATGTATTAAGGATTGGAGAGTAGGATATAAGAAGACTAGAGCAAACACAATTACATTAAAATATATTGATTGCATTAGCACAGACTGTGAGGGAATGAGCAGCATATAGAAAAGTCTAGCATGCACATGCCTCTGCGTTTTAGTTACCCTGTGAGTATTCTTGGCTCATCTTGCCCGTTAGAGTTATTATGAGAGATACATTGTGAAAATTGATTTCTGTTCAAACAGGTCTCAGTTTGTACAGAGCGTTATCGCCCAGTGTCTGGTGGAACTCTCCTCTGCTAGAAGCACTTTTAGATTCAGTATTCAAGGTCACGACGGCAAAGCATATATCTTGGTAAGACATTATTTCACCTCGCTTTTTGTAGTCTAGTAATCCAGAGTCTCTGAAATTCTTTAGTTTTTGTCATTCTATTTTCCTAATTCTCAGGTCTAGAAAATAATTGATCAAAAATTTGACTTTGGGTGGTGGATATACAATGTAATATACAGATGATGTATTATAGAATTGTACACTTAAAACCTCTATAATTTTATTAACCAGTATCACCCCAACAAACTTAATAAAATTAAAAAATAAGTAAAGTGATAGTCAAAAAATTGAATTTGTAATATCAGGTTTAATTCACAAATCAAACTCCCTTTACTTAATAACAAATGATCCAGTGCCTCCATGGGCTAAGCATTAGGGAAATAGAGAGAAATAAAACCTGATTCCTGCTCTTTAGAAGCTCACACCCCAAAATAAAGTTTTTCACTCTCAGTTTTTAATGGCTTTTCTTGGTTAGTATAGCACAGTTCTGTCTCTCACGTGTTTTTTTTTTTCCTATTTGATACTTTTATGCATGTTTCTTTTTGTGTATTTGTTTTGTGCTAAGAGCACTTAATGTGAGAACTACCTTCTTCACAGATTTTTAAGCGCATACTATAGTATTGTTAATTATAGGGACAAAGTTGTACAGCAGATGTCCAGAACATATTCATTTTGCCCAACTGAAACTTTATACCCTTTGATTAGCATCTCCTCATTTCTCCCTCCCTCCAGCCCCTGGCTACCACCATTCTATTGTCTACTTCTATGAGTTAGACTATTTGAGATTCCTCATATAAGTGGAATCTATACAGTATGTGTCCTTCTGTTTCTGGCATGTTTCAGTTAGTGTAATGTCCTCAAGGTTTATCCATGTTGTCACATATTACAAGATTTCCTTCTTTTTTAAGATAATATTTCATTGTATATATATGCCACATTTTCTTTATTCATCTGATGTTGGAGTTTCAGGTTGGTTGTACATCTTGGTTTATGTAAATAATGCTGCAGTGAACATGGGAGGGCAGGTAGCTCTTCGAAATCCTTGTGCCAACACTTTGATGTTTGAGAAGTAGAGCCAAGTTTTGGAGAAGAGGCTCTTGTAATAAGCAGAATCATCCCCTACATGTATCACAAGCATCTAATGTTACACTGTTTTCATGTAAAAGAAGGTGCTGCAGAAAAGAATTTTGGACATTTATGCAAAATCCAAGAATCAGGGCCCAAGTCTCTTCTCTGCCTCTTACCTGTTTTATTCACGAGTCAGCATATATTGAACACATTTTTATTTGAAAGGCACTGTTTCTAGTACTCAGGATAGAGCAAAAATGCCATCAAGGAACTCAAAAGACAATAGAGAAACAAGGTAGCTAAAAGAAAGGAGATGAAGGTTGTTACTAGGTTTGGCTTTGTAGCTGCCTGTCCATTGTGGCAACCCCATGCTTCTGTAATTCCAGGTAATTTCTATCAAAAGCTAAATATTTTTTGACTGAAGTTGATACTAAATACACCTCATAGTCTGAAATTAGTTTTAATTTTTTGTAAATTGAAGATTATTGGGGTGACAATTGTTAGTAACGTTACATAGATTTCAGGTATACAATTCTGTAACACATCATCTACATATCACATTGTATGTTCACCACCCAGAGTCAGTTCTCCTTCCATCACCATATATTTGATGCCTTTTACCCTCATCTACCAGTCCACTTCCCCTAAACTAGTGTCTGTGTCTATGAGTTTTTGTGTCTTCATTTGCTTGTCTTGTTCTTTCGTTGTTTTCAGTTTTATATACGACATATCAGTGAAATCATATGGTTCTTGACTTTTTCTGTCTGACTTTTTTCGCTCAACATAATAATCTCAAGATCCATCCACGTCGCAAATGGTACTATTTCATCTTTTCTTATGGCAGAATAGTATTCCATTGTGTATATATACCACATCTTCTTTATAAAATCATCTATTGGTTTTAATTTTTTTATTGCAAGGTTTTCAAATGAAAAATCAGTAGGAACTTTTTAAACCGACTGCTAATATATATTTAATTTTTTTTAATTTTCTTTTTTATAAAAGTAATGCATTCTTGAATTAATGTAATGCATTCTTGAATTAATGTAATGCATTCTTGAGTAATGTCTTGAATGTCACATTCAGACAACATGAAGAATATATGAAGAAGTGGTAGTTCCCCCATCTTGTCCCCTCTCTTGTCCTGCTATATAATAGTATTTGAAGGTAAACATAAACAATCTGATATGTGTACTTCAGTATTTTTTTCTATCTATATACCGTGTTTCCCGAAAATAACACCTAGCCGGACAATCAGCTCTAATGCGTCTTTTGGAGCAAAAATTAACATGAGACCCGGTCTTATATTACATAAGACCCAGTCTTATTCTTATAGTAAAATAAGACTGGGTCCCATACACACACACACACACACACACACACACACACACACATATCTATATACACACACATATATGTATATACATATACATATATGTGTGTGTGTATATAGATATAGATATATATATACTTTATTTTTTTTAATATAACATCCGGTCTTATAGTAAAATAAGACCAGGACTTATATTAATTTTTGCTCCAAAAGACGCATTAGAGCTGATGGTCTGGCTAGGTCTTATTTTCGGGGAAACAGGGTATAACTATATGTACATATACCCACAGGTATGTATTTATTAAAAAACTATCATGTGATTAGCACTTCTCTTGAACATACTTCACATAAGAGTGTATCAGCAGGATTGTTTCTTGTTAGTGCGAGTATACCTCAGACTTTAATGACTAGAATTCCATTGTACGGCCATTAAAGACAATGCTGAAGTGAAAATCATCTTTGTACATGAATCTTAGTACTTCTTTACAAACAGACCTTTCTATTCTAATATAGCATTAGAATTTGTGTATTTTAAACTCTGATAATTGTTACCCTCCAAAAAAGTTGGACTGATTTGTCCCTTGAAGTGGACATTCATGGGGCCCCACCCAGATCCCTGTTCCTTGGTCAGTGCATCCATTTCCAGCTGCTGAGTGTGATGGCTCACAGCTGCTCCCTTCTCCAGAGACTTGTCCTAACCTGACAGATGCTGCCTTGACCAGGGAATTTCTTATCCTTCACTCTCCCCCACCATGCTATGGTCAGCAAACTGCAAATGATTTGACCCTGAGGCACAACAGCCCAAATTACCCTAGGATATCCTGTCTCAAGGTGGGATAATCTCTAGGTGCGATTCATGCTCCAGAGCTGTCTGAGGGCTCAGGCTGCAGCCAGACTCTCAGCTGAGTTGGCATCCTTCCCTAGCTCTTTCCTCCGTCTTACTCTGTTTCCCTTACACTCTTTCTTTTGAGAGTATTCCCCCATTGAATCACATGTATTCAAATCCCCAAACACTGTTCCGCCAGCAGCATATGGGACTACCCATCCAAACCCCTCTTCTGAACTGCATGTTATCAATCTTTTTGTATTTGCCAATCTCATAAATGAAAAAAGGGTGGCACTCAAATTTTGTATTTTCTCATTACTAGTTATATTAACATTTTTATATCTTTATCACTTATTTCTTGTGTTAATTCTGTTCATATTCTTTGCCTGTATTTCTATTAGTTTGGTTTTTGTTTCCCCTTATGATTTCTAGGAGTGCTATCTATTATCGATAATAACTATTATATATGTATCATATTTCTCCTAGTTGGTTATCTCATTTTCATTTTTTAAAACTTTATCATATTGTTTAATGTACCAAAGTTATGCTTTGATAGACTTACCATTCTTCAAAGTTACACACATAATTCTCTTTCTTTTTCTGGTATTTTTATAGGTTTTTTTTGTTTTGTTTTGTTTTGAGTGGTATGAGATATGGATGGGGCGGTGATATCCTAATATTTGAACTTTTCTCTCCATATCTCTAGCTATGGCTTTTAAACTCAGACAGTTTGGTGATTGAATCTTTGGGAAGTTCCAAAAGTATCACAAAGTTTCCCCTATTGGAAGACACACCAAAGGCGGATTCCAGTTCTGCTTGGAATGCTGTCAAGGTCCTCTACCAGCCATGCATCACAGGCAGGAATGAAAAGTAAGTTGTGCTTCTGTTTTCTCATTCCACATTATGTTTTAGTTTCTGTTGCCATGTTGGTATTAAGAAATTAATGAACTAAATGGTACTGTATGTACCACTTCCATTCTTGAAGCTTCTAGGAGTCATATTGCTAAATGTTATGCTTTCAAAATAGATTGAATTATGACAGATGAGTCATGCTAATGTGCAGAAAGCTTGCTTATACTGAAAATAATTGGTCTTTTTCTTGTAATCTCAGCTGTCTGTACATATGGCTACAGTACTAAGTCAGGCTTCCACAATATGAATATTTACTGATAAACACTTTCGAGGCATTCCTGATACAATAGTAAACAAAACATACCGTATTTCCCCGAAAATAACACCTAACTGGAAAATAAGCCCTAGCATGATTTTTTCAGGATGCTCGTAATATAAGCCCTGCCCCAAAAATAAGCCCCAGTTAAGATCGTCAGCCAGACGGTTGCATTTAGTACATCTATTGTAACACATGACAGACATATTGAATTATAAAATAATATTAATATATAATTAATTGTAAATAAATAATGTTATTGACATTAATACTTAAAATAAATGATAATGTAAATTATAATTGAGTATTTGTAAATACCCAAGCAGGCGCCTTTGGACGAGAGGTAAACCGCTATGTAAATAGATGAACTCGAGACTTATTGCCGAATGACCAATTGGTGTACAGACACAATGCATGAATAACGTGCACACTTGATAACAAACGGACGTGGCTGTGTCTAATACGAATCTTCATAATTCAATATGTCGTGTGTTGTAACGGATATACTTAATGCACTCGTGTGAAATAAAGAAACGTTTTCTGAATTTGGGTGACTGCTATTTTTCGTCGCTTTTGTGTGGATCATCATTCTTAACTGTCATCATTTTTGTTGCCACTCCTGTCTCGTAAGCCTTAACACTTGATTTAATGGTAGATTTAAAGGGAATAATATTTTGACCCCCAGACAAGATGAGTGCAAAAAGAAAGAGCTATTCCATCGAGTACAAGAAAGGAATCGTGGAGGACTCCTGGGGCAAGAATCTTACGGCTTTCTGCACAGAAAAGAAGTTGGCTCTCCGAATGGTCCCAAAATGGCGAGCAGAGTATGATAACCTCAGTCAACAAGTGGACGAGGGAAATGCTAAGAAGTACAAGTGTGGATCAGATTGGCAACCATTGTTTCCTGAGCTGGAAAACGTCATCTGTGAATGGATTGCTGACAGGAGAGCAAAAGTTTTGGTTGTGCGCAGGGCTGATATTCAAGCATCTGCCCTTGCAATGGCACCACAGTTAGAAATATCCCCAGAAGAATTCAAAGCATCACAACACTGGCTGGATGGCTTCCTGCAGCGATATGAACTGTCTCTAAGAAGATCGACAACACTGTTCAAGCTGGAAGATGCTGAAGTTATTAAACGTGCACTTGCATTCAAGTCCTTTGTTGATGGCATCAACTTTTCTAAATGCCAACTCTCCAACATGATTGCTATGGATGAAACTGCAGTGTTTATGGGCCAAAGATCTCAAACGACAATTGATCAGAGGGGTGCCTCGTCAATCTACTACATTCCCCTGGTTACGAAAGTGCATGTGTTCCCTGTATTTTGACAATTCGTCTGGATGAAAAGAAAGCCCCACCTCTAATCGTCACTAAGGGCAAGAAAGTTAAGGTTGAACGTGTTTCAGGCATATATGTTCTTGAAACCAAAAAACCCTGGTGCACACAAGCAGTTTTAAGGAAGTGGATCGATTTAATGCTGCCACTTGTTTTGCAAGGTGGCCAAAGAGGTCTGCTAGTCTGGGATTCAGACAGAACTCACCACGCTAAAGACATGAAGAACCTCCTTACAGAGAGAAGAATAAATCAAATAACGATTCCCACAGGAATGACTGCCTAGCTCCAGACTCTTGATATTGCAATAACAAACCATTCAATGACCATTTGAGCATGGAAATTGATGACTACATTGAAAATAGAATGGAGAGAAATCAGCATGGAAACTGTGAAGCCTAGGGTGCAAGAGGTCATGGTGAAGAATTCGTGGGGTAAAATCACTGACAGCTGTGTTGCCAATGCACTACGAGCAGGCTATATGGACAAGAAGTGCTCATTTAAGGAGAGCTCTATTGCTGGACATGAGAGATTGGGGCCAATGGTTCTACAGGAAATGGAGCTGCAAGAAATTCAAGACAGAATTTGGGATTTGGAGAGTTATGATGTTCCAGAAGAAGATGACATGACTGTATTTGAATAAATGTAGATTTTTGTACATGAATAAATGAATAAATGTAGATTGTTGTACATGAATGAATGTAGATTGTTGTACATGAAAAAATAAGACATCCCCTGAAAAGCCCTAATGCATCTTTTGGAGCAAAAATTAATATAATACCCGGTCTTATTTTCGGGGATATATGGTAGTCCCTGCCTCTTGGGGCTGTCATTCTAATAGGGGGAAAGCAGATCATAAACAAAACAGACCAAAAAGTGAAAGCCTAATATGGCTCTTACTGTGAGCCCAGCACTCATCTACGGGTTTCTAGCCAATTTAAGCCTAATAATACCCTTGTGGGGTAGGTACTGTTATCACTCTCAATTACAGATAAGGACACTAAGACACAGGTGTTAAATTGCTCTAATGAAATACAAAGCGAGGTGAGGTAGCTAGAGAGTGGTAGGATGGGTGTAGGAGGTGGTCATTTTATATAGAAAAATTAAGATTTCTCAGATAAGATGATACTTAACTGGAAAACTTGAGGGAAGTGAGGGAGTGAGCCATATCAGAGGGAAGAGCATGCCCGGCAGAGGAAACACAAAGTGTTCTTATTTGAACAGATTGGAAGTTTATACTTGTCCTGTACTCTTAAATGTGTTCGATCAAATTTGTACTAAGAACAGAAAGATCCCAGTCTTTTTCTGGGAAGTAAATAAGAAATTTGTTAAATAATTGCTTGTCTTTTCTTTTTTGAATTATGCAAGCAGTATAAATCATAAAATATTCAAACAGTAGAGACAAACATAAAGTAAAATATGGAAGTTCTCCATCATTTTCCACTCCAGAAGTAAAAAGTATGTCTTGTACTCTTCCACTCCTTTTCTATTATCTTGCATTTTAACATAATTTGAATGATACATGTATATTTTTTACACTTAAAAAAAAAAAAAACTGTCTTGGAGATTTTTTCCATGTCAGTGTTTGGCATTTTATGAAATGGATGTTCTATAAATAATTTAACCATGTTACTATTGGTAGATATTTGGGTTGTTACTTTTTTATTGCTGTAGTTAGTATTGCACTATATATTGTACATTTGTTTTGTGAGTATGTGTATTGTTTTTGTAAGAAGGATTTCTAGTAGTAGAATTGTTGAGTCAGAGTATGAAATTTAAAATTTTGATAGATAATATCCAATTGTTTTGCAAAAACGCATTACAAATTTATATTCCCACCTGAAGTTTCTATAAATGCCCGTTTCCCTGCACCCTCACCCAAACTGCCATTTAGATGTTTGCCCATCTGAGGCCAGTCTAAATGAAATGTTCACTTGACTATCCTTGTGTTTTACTGAGGCATGATCAGAGAATGTAGCTTATTTGATGCCTTGGGGACTTCGTTGAGGTTTTGTGTGTGTGTGTGTGTGTGTGTGTGTGTGTGTGTGGTCTGATACATAGTCAGCTCTTAACCTGTTCATTGGTTATATTCTCTGTTGCTGGTGTGCGTGTATACCTGTGTGTGTGTATACCTTTATATATTAAGATTTATGTAGTCCAGTTTATTAAAACCTTTATATTCATCTTTTTTATTTGTTTGAGATGTGGATTTTTGAGAAGGGTGTGTTAAATATCGTACTATGATTATGGAAAAGTTGTTTTCTTCTGATATTTGGTATTTTTATATTATATATTTTGAAGCTATATTACTAGGTACATTAAGATTTGTGACGTGACAAACTCACTAATTACATATTTTATCAATAAGAGATTTATCTGTTCTTCCGTTTGATGATGTTTTCCTGTAATTCTAATTTGCTTGATGTTAATATTGCTATATTTATTTTCTATATTTATTTCTATATTTATTTTAATTGTTGATTTGTTGTATCTTTTTATGTTTCTTTATTTTCAGCTGTCATGTGATATTTTAGCTTAGGTCTATGTCTTGTTACCATATACCTCATAAAGTGCATGTAGCTGGAATATTTTAAAACTCCATTGTGACAGTCTCTTTTAATAGTTAATTAATTCTCATTTGTTTATATAGTTGAACTTAGTCTGCTGTCTTTTACATTGGTTGCCTTCTCTCTGTCAATTCTTTCATCTGATTATTTGGAAGTAAACATTACCTATTTCAAAATGATTTTAGTGGTTAACTAACTTAAATTTTTAACACACATACTTAAATTTATTCTTTTACTATCAATATCTAGATTTAATTAATATCCATACTCTTCTCTAGAACAAGAAAAGACTCTTAAGAAGGTTTCATATTTCTTGTCTTGCTCCCTCCCTCACATGCTATCGCCCCTGTGTTGAGATCTTTTTGTGATTCTGATGATGGTGTCTTTTCTTCTTAAAGAAGTATAAAGTCAAAGCTCTACCTCACTTGCTTACCTCTTACTTACACTCATGCATCATGACTATAAATGTTTTTGTATTTCTATTGTGTAAGTCTATTTCCATAATATTATTTATGGGTTGCTTAATTTTTTAAAAACAATTGTAAATAATATTATATTGTATGTGGCTTTTGCAATTTATTTTTTCACTCAATATTCTTTGTTTCATCATTTGAATTGAAGAAGTATACTCTTTAATAGTTTTTTAAAACTTCTACGGTAGTCAATCATTGAATATCTGAAAATCATTTATACCTATTTTACCTTTCTGAAAGCTTTTCGGATTTTCTCTTTATCTTTGGTTTTCCAAGATTTCATACAGATGTATCTAAATATAAGTGTTTATTCAAAATTTTCTCTATGTTCTCTCTATCTGTTCTTGTCTTACAATATTCTTGCAATATTCTCTCAGTATCTATGAGAATAATAATTATATTTAAAGTCTTTTTTTTCTCTCTCTCTTAATTCTTTCTCCTGGGTGTTAACTCTTCTTTTTGAAAAGAGGCGTTGTTTTTGGTACTTCGTAGTGTTGCTTTTCCCAAATGTTTGATGATTTCACTAGAATTCCTACACTTGGATGTAAACTCCATGTAAGCCAGGACCTGTCTGTCCGCTCATTACTACATCTAGGTGAATTCTTATAGAAGTACTCAAAAAATACCCTTTCTGTTTACATTTAATAAGACATTTGTTAAATGAATGGTTCATGGTTTCCTGCTTATGTTTGTATTTAATAATTACTGTTCATCTGTTGGGAACTTTTGGTTTTCGTTATCATAGCCTGCTTTTATGGATTAGTGAAAGAGAACCCAAAGGATATATCCAGACTAGATGTGCCAGTCTGTCTTTTGACAAGTTTTGGGTATTAAGAAAAAGGCATTGGTAGTAGATTCAGCTATGATGGTGAACCTTGTATTCATTATTGTGAAGACTCTTTACACTGCCTTTCTTGAGGGATATTACAAAGATCAATGCACCTCTCCCAGTGTTTCATTCATTCCTAACAAATCCCTTATGACATCGGAAATATGATGACTATTGTAGGTTGTATTTTGCTCTATTTGATTAGTGAATTTTTTTTTAACTCCATATGTTTTGGGAATGAGTTGACGTCCAATAAATGAGTTTGATTACTTCAGCGTGCCCGTTTTATATAACTACTTTTTGTTGTGCTTTTCCTGCTGCTATGAGTCTGCCAAATGTAGGAAGGGAATTTCACCAAATTGTGTAAGCATCCTGTGAATTATTTACTTTTGTCTTTTAAGGACATTAGTTGGTTTCGTTCTTTTTGGGCATGACTGAGCAAACCAAACCGTAAACTCCCTGCCATAATTTTGGCACATGAAGTGGTGCATTAACTATTTTAGTCCAATTGGCTAGAATTTTTTTCTAGTGGAAGTATGGATTACCAGATGGCAGTCCAAAAGAGGAAAATAGCAAATGTAACTCTGGTTTTATTTCCTTGAGCACACACAAAAAAGTGGCAGGTAATATTTTTAGAATGTTCTTTCTTTCTAGCAATAGACACACAACACATGTCTCTTAACATTCTGAAGTGTTATTTTTTTTTAATCCCCCTCCCTTTGCCCACAAATATCCTACAACTCACATTCTTTAGTTTGCATATCAGAGTTTAGATACTAAATACTCATTTTTTAGCTTTGGACTCTAACTTGTGCAATTTAATTCTGCTAATTCATCAATTTGCATGTGGCCCCATATTCTCTGGCGGGGGGCAATTTTCCCCTCAGGGACATTGGCAATATCTGGAGACATGTTTAGTTGTCACAGCTTGGCACAGTTTGGTGGGAGGGTTACTGGCATCTAGTAGGTAGAGCCAGGAATGCTCTTAAACATCGTAAATGGATCCGAGAGCCCCTACAACAAAAAATTATCCAGCCCAAATTGCCAATAATGCCGAAGATAAATCCTGTTCTAGATTATCTCCTAAAATCAAACTGTGTCTACCTTTTCCCTCTGGGTGTCATAGCCCACAATTTTCTTGAAATTGTATTTAGGCCAGCAAATAAGAGAAATTTCATTAGGACATGTTACGCATTAACTTTGTTAGAATAAACACAGTAATAAAATATGCATGTTTATTGTTACATGTCTTTCTTTTTCTATTAGAAAACATGAAGAATAGATTTCTTTTTATTAAATGATGAAGAATTTCATAGATATCAAGTCCTTTGTTCTCATATTTTTAAGAGAAAAAAACTTAGGGGAATGTAATCATTAAGTGTAAATAAGTGGGTTTTTTTGTTTGTTTGTTTTTAAGCTAAATTGATTTCTCTTCATTTTGCCAGTTACATGAGTCCTAGTATTGCTGGTTGTTCTTCCCACCTTTTCAAAAGATATCCAATTTAGGAATCTGGAGAATTTGAACTGAAAAGAACTATTCTATGTTCTATTTATAGCATTTTCTTGCAAAATATCGAGGGAGGAAATGTTGATGATATGATATGTCACATTCACCCCTACTTTTAGTGGAATTTAGAGATTAAATTTTGTAAACTGACTATGTTTCTCTCTGTTGGCTATATATTGGTAAACACTGCTTCTAAAATAGAAGTGTTATTTTTGCCTTAAGATAGTCATCATTATTGCTTTCCTAATGAAATAAAAACAAATATAAACCACATCCCTATACATTTCATATGCCTGAAATAGTATTAGTGGTTGTTTTTATTTGTGAAGTAGTATTTCGTTATCTTTTTATTCCTTTATTTCAGCAGAAAATTTGAAATTCTGTTTATATTTTTATTGTGCTAAAAAACACATAAACAAAATTTACCACCTTAACCAGTTTTAAGTCTACATTTCAGTGATTTTAAGTATATTTATATTGTTGTAAAGAGATTTCCAGAACGTTTTCGTTTTGCAAATCTGGAACTCTATACTCATTAAACACGACTCTACTTTCCCCCCCTTTCTCAAGACCCTCTTAACCACTATTCAATTTTTTTGTTTTTGTAAATCTGACTATATTAGTCTTCTAGAGCTACCATAACAAAATACCACAGACTAGATAGCTTAAACATTAACAGAAATTTGTTTTCTCACAATTCTGGAGGCTAGAAGTCCAAGATCAAGGTGCTGTCAGGATTGGTTTCTAGTAAGGCCTCTCTTCCTCGCTTGTAGACAGCTACCTTCTTGCTGTGACTTCACATGGCCTCTTCTCTTTGCTGAGAGAGAGAGAGAGAGAGAGAGAGAGAGAGATCTTGTGTCTCTTTTTCTTCTGATAAGGACAGCAGTCTTACCAGATTAGTGTTCCATTCTTGTGACCTCATTTAACGTACGTACTTCCTTAAGGGCCCTATCTTCAAATACAGTCATACTGGGGGGTTAGAACCCTACCTCTACTCATATTTGGCATATGGGTTTTGCAGGGACACACTCAGTTCATAGCATTGATAATTTTAGATACTTCATATAAATGGAATCAAGTCTTTTTGTGACTGGCTTATTTTGCTTAGCATAATGTCATTAAGGTCCATCCATGTTGTAGCATGTAACAAGGTTGCTTTCCTTTTAAAGGCTGAATACTATTTCGTGTGTGTGTACGTGTGTGTGTACACATGTACATATATATATATATATATATATATATGTTTGTATATATATATGACTTTTTGTTTGTCCATTCATCCCTTAATGAACATTTGGGTTGCTTCTACCTCTTGGGTGTTATGAAGTGTGCTATGTACTTGAGGGTATAAATATCTTTATGAGACATTGCTTTCAATTCTTTTGGATATATACCCAGAAATGAGACCGCTGCGTCATATGTTAGTTCTATTTTTAATTATTTGAGGCATCATACTGTTTTTCATAGTGATTGCCATATTTTATAATCCCACCAACAATGTATAAGGATCCTAGTTTCTCCATATCCTCAACAACACTTGTTATTTTCTGTTTTTTGTGGGGTTTTTTTATTGTAGCCATTTTAATGAGTATGAGGTGGTAGCTCATTGTGGTTTTGATTTGCATTTCTCTGATGATGAGTGATATTGAGCATCTGTTCATATACTTGTTGGTCATTTGTATCCCTTCTTTGGAGAAATGTCTGTTCGAATCCTTTGCTCATTTTTCAACTGGATTATTTGATTTTTTGTTGTTGAATTGTAGGAGATATATATATATATATATATATATATATATATATATTCCGATAATAACATATATATATATATATTCTGATAATAACCCTTTATCGGCAAATAACTTTTTCTCATTCCGGAGGTTGCCTTTTCATTCTGTTGTCCTTTGGCACACAAAAGTTTTTAAGTTTGATGGAGTTCCATTTGTCTGTTTTTACATTTGTTACCTGTGTTTTTGGTGTCATAGCCAAGAAATCATTGCCAAACTCTGCTTCATTTTGATGCTCTGTACCTGATGTGACAGAGACTCATTGCTTGAAGTAATTTGGAAATAAAAGTAGGTGATTTTGAGGAGAGTTAGAGGAATTTGTTCTTTTGATTGATAAAAGCATAAAAGAAACCAAATGTCAAGTTATGCTAATTTTATATCCAGCAGAATATCCAAGACTTGTTACTTGATAATTGCATAATCTGCTAAAATACTTCATGTTAACTTATTTTGATAGTGTGTGAATATGTTGCTAGAATAAATGAATGAATATGCAAATGAATGAATGAAATGCTGTCAGCAACCCCTAAAGAATACTTTATTAAACCATCTCAAGTAAGTGTATTCTACACCCCACAAAGGAGTCACAAGGTGACATTGTCAGTGCACGCCAGTTAGGGACATTTACTTTGCAGAGTACAGTAAACTTAAATTTCAGATATGAATGTCCAGATCTTATATTTTATAAGTGAGGAATGGAAGACCAATAAGAGAAAAATATAGTCAGTTTGTTAGTTAGTGATAGAGACAGAATTAGAGCCAGGTTGTCATGATTCCAAATTCAGTGCTTTTTTATCATGTAGTTCCTTACCATAAAACTCTAGGAGATCTGAAATGTCACTATAAATGCATATTCTTGCTCAAGAGCAATTTCCCTAGAGTTTAGAATGTGTCAGCATTTTGATTACTCCCTAAAATAGACTGCTTACTATATACTATTTTCTGAGACTATTTATGCATGCTAATATGTAACATCGGTAGCAGAAACTTTTGATTTATAGTATGTCCATATCTGATCTAATCGATCAGAATTTAATGGTACAATGTGGGTTTTTTCAGAAGTCCATTGCCTTAGCTTCTTAGAACAGGAATCCATTGAAAGGGAATTAATCTGAAAATACAAGAACATAATTAGATACCTCTGGGAAATGTAAACTTATTGTATTTGGAATTCCTATGCTATTCATGAATTCATTTATAATCATTAAAGAAGACACAGGAAGTAAAACCAAGACATAATAAAAGTAAGCTTTTTTCCTATAAATTCCAGTCAAAGCAGGTTTCCTGTGAAAAGCAATTCATCTTTTGAGATTACATTCTTGGGGGAATCTGGTTTCCTTCTTCTGAAGAAAAAATGTGAGACAAGTAGAGTCATGACCTGTGAGAGTAAAAGAGGGGAGGGGCCAGGGATCAGATAAAAGAAGGAAAGGGATGTATATATGAAATTGTTTCATCATTTTTGTATGTTTCCTAATCATGTGTTAGGTATTTTTATGAGTCAGACCTGAAGTAGTTGTCTTTACCTTTCATATCACAGGGGTTTTGATTTTTCTCTTTTTTATTTCCTCCTGCTATATTTGGTATTATATGTAATCCCAAAGCAGAAGAACAAAGATTCCTATCATAAAGGAACTTATAGTAAAGTTAAGGCAACATGATAAATGCGTACACACACACAATTCTTTCAAATGGCCAAAATCTACATACATGATGAGGAACAGATTTTCATGGAAAAGAGTATCCTTCAGCTGAATCGAAGAAGATAGAGAAAAGGTAGGAAGTACTCTCCTCTACCCCACCCCCACCCCAGTAAAAGCTGAAAAGGGCTGGGCAGGGAAAGCCTGCTTGTTTTCATATAGTAGATTCTGGGGAGTGGGCTGCTGCTGATGGAGTGGAATGTGACTTGAAAAGGGGTTGGAGTGGGGGAGGGCAGTCATCTACCTACAGAGATGCTTCATTTATCTGTTTAGCATATTAGGTTCTTCTCAAAAGCTTTCGTTTGAAGAAAGGGATCCACGGGTGATTTTTTTTTTTTTAAATTGAGGACTGTTCTCTGTGCTATGCATTTCACTAGACTGTGCTTGAATCACTGGGTCACAGCAAAGTTACTACTTGCAAAATCGATCACAATGAGGTGGTTCTAATTATTAGAATGGTCTTCCTTTCATTGAGCTGAAATCTGCCTCCTGGAAACTCTCACCCAGAGCTACCAAAAATTAATCTGCTGATTCTTTAACATGATAGCGTTCAATTCAAATAATCTGACATGTGCTCCTAGATTTTCTGTTTTCCAAGATAAACATCTTTAAATGGAATGGATTCAAGCATCACTTTCCTTGTGCAGTCTCTTTTTTAACTTGGTCCCCTTTCCTATTACCATCTTGATTGCCCATGAGAAGATGTTGCCCCAGCAACCCGTCAGCTTTACATAGATGGGGTGATTGAAAAGAAGCTAGAGCTAGAGGTTTCTCCTGCGAGGCTGTTTTAGGTAATTTAGATGTAATGGGAAGAAGACATGTTCAGTGGTACCGGACAAGAGAGACTGGATTTCAAGAATCCATTGAATTTGGACATGAAACAAAAGTTTTCAACCTCAGGCATTGAAGGTATTCATTTATTTAACAAATACTTATTAAATGCATAATACTTTGCTAGATTCTGGGAATACGATATTGAGCAAAAGAGATTTGATGCCTTGCATCATAGACCTTATTAGAGTCTAGTGGGAAGGACAAGTAAATGTAAAATTACAACCTGATCAGTGCTATGAAAGAGAGTTACATGATGCTATGAGAGCAAAAGTAGGGAGACCAACCAGGTCAGGCGAGGATTCCAGGAAGAACTGAGGCTTGACTGCTCTCTGAATGATGAGCAAGAGTTAACTGTGTGAAGAGTCTCTTGGCAAAGGGGAAAGCAATGCAAAAGGACAGAGCACAGTGGGAGAGAGCACAGTGAATACAAGAGATGGGGAAAAGGCCACAGTAGCTTTACTGGAGAAAGTGAGAAACAGGGATAGGGTAGGGAGAAGCCAGACCAACTCAGGATCCTAAAGGGCATTTTAAAGAGTTTTGTCTTAGTGTTTATCCTACGAACAATAAGAATCTATTACATGTTTTATTTAGAGAGAAGGGTTAAATGGTTTAATTTATGCTTCAGAAAATTATTCTGGAAGCCATCTAGCGACCAGTTGGACATGGTAGATCAGATAGGAAGCCCTTGCCGAAGCCTAAGAGAAATGATTATAGTGGGTGATGGTAGCTGAGATACAGTTGAAGATATGTGGTAATATTGCAGTATTTGGTGATTGATTGTATTTTGGAAATGAACCACTATTTACTGGGATAAATAACAAGGGAAAACAATCAATTTTTAAGAAAATATCAGGTTCAGATTTATACATGTTGAGTTTGAGGTAAGTTTGAGTCCTTCAAGAGAAGCAAATGAAACAATATACAGACTTGGAATTCAGATGAAAAATTTGGGTTGCATTTGTAAATTTGTGAGTCATCTATATATTGGTCATAATTAAAGCCAAGGGCATGGGTGAAACATAGTTGAGTTTTCCGAATAGAGGTGTCTCTGAATTGAAATAAGGTTTATATAGACACTATACCTGCCATTCCCACTTTCTTTTCCTTGGGAGTAATATTTTTGTGTTTTCTGTGCATCTATGTACTGTGCTTTTTTGTAAGCTTCATATAAACCCCCTTCTCTTTAAAGTCTCTAAGGATAAATGTTATGGTTTTAATGATCTAATAATATTAACTGTCACTGAGCTTTTATTATGCATCAAACTTGTGCTAAGCTTTTTAATACATTATATCATTGAATCTGCATAACATCTCTGTGGGAAGTGCTGTGGTTACCACCCTTCATAGAAACTAAGGTTACTTGCCCAATGAGGCACAGCTAAGATGTGACTCATAATTCCAAAACAGGTCTGTCTTCAAAACGCTGGTTACGTCTGCTACATGAGCTTCTTTTGTCACTATTTACAGACTAGCATCTAAAACTATCTCCTGCAAAGCAAAACTAGTAGTGGAAATGGATTTATTTACCAAGCACTACTTTTGAGCTCTTCAGATTTATACCATCAAGCCTCCTGTAAGCCCTAAAGTAAGAGTAACTACACTCTTTTTATCTACTTAATGAAACCTAGACTTAGCTGCTGCAATGAAGCCTAGACTTAGCTGCTGCTTCTAAACCTAATTTCAACATCTACTCCTTTTTTTCTCTGCTGGTTGCAAAACCCAGTCTTAATTGGCTGCCCCCAAGCCCATCTTAGTTTATTTCCATATCACCATGTACCCACGAATGGCTTCAAACCATTTTGACCCATTTTGCTCTGATCCCCTCCTTTCTCTTTTCCACATTTGATTCACATGGTGTGCACCTTTGTAAATACTTTACTTTTTGGTATTCTTCATATTGGGTTCTCATTTAGGTCTCCTACTTGATTTCCTTTCCTGGACATCTTTGGCCCTAATTCCAGTAGCTGCTTGTACACTCACTGTGTGCTGCTTCTCCCAGTGGGGGTAACTGACTTAGTCATTGTGAAACCTTCAGATCCACTTTGGTTCTCCAGCTACTTTTTCCCTCATTGATGAAACCATGTGGTCTGTGTTTAAACAGACCGTTTAAACAACTGCAACAAAAACAGAATGGTAGGGGAGGAGATTGTTTCGAAACGCCTTGTTCTTAGCAAAATTCTTACATAAACAGTTAAAATGCTTACAGATATATTGAGATTGTTAGGTCACTTTACATATAACTCTACAAAATGTGTTCTAGAAGAATAGAGAGAACCTAGAACAAGATCAAAGTGACCATTCTATGCTATCTTCTAAGTGAAAAAAGTTGGGCTTGGGGCTTCATGATATCATTGTAGAAATGTATTTCTTCAATTTAATAATAAGACTGAAATAAGACAGTCAGAAATGATTAACCGTATCTATAGTTGGGGGTTATTGTTAGGCTGTTTGAGATAACCTGAAGCATTTGAGGCACTTAGAAGATGAAGGGAAGCATTTGATATTTTGTGCTGAGAAGATTATAGGACCGGAGTCAGACATGGAATCTAGTCCCACATTTTCCACTGACTAGCTACATGGCCAAGCCAAGTGACAACCTCCTCTCTGGCCCGTAATTTCCTTATCCTTTGGGAGAGGTATACTCAACATTCTACAGTTTCACAACTTTGGGACACATAAGCATTTTAAAGAGTGTGATGTCAAGCTCTTTATTGTATTTAGTTTCTCCTATAAACTGAAAGCTTAGTTTTCTTTTCTTACAACTATTTAATGAAAGCACTGCTTATCCTCAGATTCAATTCAACAGACATTCATTTAGGCTTCCTAAGTGTGTAGGACTTTCTGCTTTGAGATAGAGAAAATAAAAATAAAAATAAGACAGAATTTTTACTTCTAGGATCTCAATGTTTAATCATGGAAACTGACAAATTACATAAAAAATGTAGAAGGTATATGTACTATGATAGACAAACAAGGGACTTTCTGACTAATTCTAATTAAGGAAAATTTCATAGAGACGGTAGCATTTGACCTGAAAATTAAGAGTGGAAAGATCATGGGGGCAGGAGGTTAAAGAGGAAGACAGTCTGAGCAAAGGTGAGAAATTGTAGGATGCATTTCCTAAAATATATTTCAAAAGATATTGATAAGTTTTTTTGTTGGAGAAAAAAGACACCAGTCAAGTAATACTAATGAGATTGTTAATGTGCAGTAATTATTGCTTATTATTGTTATTTTGTTATCAAACAAATTTGCAAATCGTTGAGCTCAGTGAATTTTTGTGTAAGTATTTTACTGCTATACTGCTCAGAACCTTAATATTCTAAAGTTTATTGTTAAATGCTAAGAGGAACATATAGTACTTAGCACTTAGGAATCGGACATGTTCACAGAGCCCATTTTCATGGAACACTAGATCTTTTCCAATTGTATACACAGATAAGGTGGAAGGTTTATTTATTTATTTGTTCATACATTCAACTAACAGGCGGTGTATTGGTAGTAAGTATACATTAGTGAATAAAAACTACAGAAACCTTGCTCTTGCAAAACATATAGTCTATGGATGGGACTAATCTATATCTAGTATTATGTATTTTGAAGAGCATCACCACTTACCTGGTGACTACATGAAAAATACCCAAAAGGCAAAGTTAGTTCTTAGTAAAGGCCTCAAAGAGAAGCCATTTCGGGTTTATACTACAAAATGTTCAACAGTGTCACTATGCACACTAGCCTCTCACGTTGGACTCTGTCCGGGGTGCTGGGTTCTCCGGTCTGTAGTTAGAATTAAGCTGGCCTGTGAGGAAGTACAACTACTGGATCTGTTATGCAAGTACACACACAGCCGTTATGCAAGTTGCTCACCAGAGTGCCCCCGTCTCATACAGGAGGAGAAAAGGTGGAGATGTAACCAACTGTCCCAAAGTTATCATACTGCTTCCGGCTCACACTTCCATTAGGAAATTCAGTTTCTTCTACTTCATCCTCCCTTCCCAAAAGAATGCAGATGTTTTTACAGAGACAGACTAACTGTAGATCCCATTTCTTTATTTACCTTGAAGATGTGACCTATGAATGTTGGAGGGCTTTTTTGACATCTTGGAATATTTATATACACTCTGTACATGTTTGCTCTGAAATCTACTAAAATAAAAGAAAATGTAATTAAAAATTTTTGACTTACAACTGTTTTTATACATGAAGATCTTAATTTTGTATTGGTGCACTTGGGACTTTTGCAGGTGACACTAATTAATGCTAATGTGACTTGTACATCTAATTTTCTGCAACCCTATTGATTACACCTAGCAGCTTTATCTCCTGAGGCTGTGTGCTTGGCACATTTATAGGTAATCAGAGCCTTGGTGAAAAACCTTGAGAGAAAATTCCAAAAGTTAGGATTTTGGATATGTTCAGGGGAAGAGAGTTGGTTTTTTTGTTGTTGTTTGTTTGTTTGTTTGGTTTGCTAGTCTGGGAGGTAAATCTTAATTGGTTATGGATTGCTATGCTTTTACTCATTTATTTTTAATTTTTAAAAATGATAAATCTTTCTTACCCATAAAACTTATGCGTTTTACCTTCTTATATAAGATCTTCCTTAGCCAAAATTCTTTTGGAAAGAAGATTTATTTATAAGCTGTGAGAACATAGCTCAGGAATCGTCATCCATTCTTCATTTTGTAGTTTAATTCATTTGTGAAAATTCAGTAACTAAAGATTCTATTTAGATACTTCTAAAAGTGATTTGCTGCCAAATTCACAGGATTATTATGAAAAGTTACCTGATCTTGGCCTAACTTGGTGTATTAATGAGTCAGTGCCAGGTAGTTATTTATTAAACATGGTGCTAAGAGCAGTGAGGTATTGCAGGCCAGTTAGATATAATCCCACCTTCTTGGTATCGTCGGGTTTTTGAAGGTGTGTGATGATTTTAAAGTATGTCCACAAACTCTTTATTCCTCCCTTTAAAAGGTAGAGCTTAATTCCCCTGTCCCTTGCGTGTAGGCTAGGCTTAATAAATAGAACAAAGTGGATGTGACAGTGTGAATTCTATCGGTGGGTCGTAAAAGACACAGTGGACTCTTCCTTGCTCTGTGTCAGATCACTGGCTGCCAGCATAAGGACACTGGGGCCCCAGACCAGCCTTCAGGTGACTATAGCCTTGCTGACATCTTGACTGCAACCTAATGAGAAACTCACAACCAAAACCGACCCAGATAAGTTTCCAGATTTCTGTCCCACAGAAACTGTGAGATGCTTGTTACTTTAAGATGTCATATTGTGGGGTAGTTTTTTAGGCAACAGTAGGTAACCAACTCAAGAGATAAGACACAAGCAACCTGAAGTCCTTGGACATACTGCCCTCACCTCCAGCAAATGTCAGGGTGTCTGTGAACTCCATGTAATTGGATAGAAAAGTATGTGTATATGTTTGTGCATTTTTATTGGTAAGTATTTAAAGCTTTCATCAGTTTCTAAAAGTTTTTATTCTCTGAGAGACTACAAATCTGTGTTTTATTCAGAGGAAATAGAGTAGTGGGGTCCAGAGAAGTAGATAGAAAGATTTCATTGTGGGAAATATCTCTTATATATAAACGATTGATGCATATTTGCTGATGATGACTGGAATTGAATCAAGCCTTAAAAAGGGAAACGGACTTATAGTCCTGTGGGACAGTTTTCTTTCAAAGTATGTTTGGTTGGGTTATATCAGGGGTGGACAAACTATAGCCAGAGGGACAAATCCAGGACCCCACCACCACCACCACTTTTTTGCTTTTGTAAATAAAATTTTATTGAAACACGGTTGTGCCCATTTGTATACATATGGTCTATGGCTACTTTAGCAGTACCACAGCAGAGTTGAATGGTTGTGACAAATGTCCCAAGGCCTAAAATATTCACTATCTGTCCCTTTTTGAAAAAGTTTTGCTAACCTTTACTTTTAAGTACCAAGATGAGGTTGGCATTCTTGTGGCATAAAAAACAGTAGCAGAAATGCGTCTTTCTAACTAATGAGTAAAGGTACTACATGTCATGTAGCAGACTGTCCCACAGGTAAGTAGTACATTAACATTTACTCTCCAAGCCCCATAGGAGTAATTGCTGTCCTGGTCTAAGGAAGAAGTGGCTATCTGGACAGCCTCCTGGAGAAATGAGATTTGTAGAGCAGAGGGCAGGGGTTAATGATGATGAATCAGAGATGAACACCCTAGGGGCCTTGGATGGCTACCAGCAGCTTTTCAGCCCTAAGAGGCATAGTAGGAAAAGCCCGCTATAATTTTTGTACTATAAAGGAACTCTTCCTTCCTCTGGATTTATCTTGATGACTTGACATTTTTCTGTTTTACCCAAAGAATCTTATAAACCTGATCTATAAATGATACATAAGTTGTTTTGAAATAAGATGCATGAGGGCTTGATTCTAGTCCATTTTCTTTCTGATTCCATTTTGTATAGGGTTGTGAACTCTCCTGTCACTAAGATTGATTCTTTCAAGTAAAGTGACAGTCACTTTAGTATTGGACTTAATTCCAAGATTTCAGGTCTGATTCTGTTCTCTTGCAGTTAATCTCCTGGCAACAGCTGGTTTTGCTTTGTAATTTTGGTTCCAGTGTGCTCAGTGTTTATCCTTTAATACCTGAGACATTTCTCAGACTTTAATATCTAGTTTAGAAAAAGTCTAGAAAGGAAATGGCACGTACTTGATTGTGTCAGTGTTTTTTTTAATCTTTCTTCTAATTCTGCTGACTGTGACTGCCCAGCTGCTCTATCTCAAGACGAATATTCGATATACAGTTATACAGACCTCATGTGAACAATGGTCAGTGTCTTCAGCAGGGAAGAGCAATTACCTAATTCATGCATCTCTGTTCAAAGCTTGTTTGATTTCTGTTTATATTGCTGTTATGTCAGTGGAAGATTTTTTTTTTCTTCTCATATCTTATATTTGCATAGGGGGCCCATCTCTCAGAGTACTTTAGCTAATTTCCTAAGAGTTCTGACCAAGCTTATAATCTAATCAATTACCTTTTGATTTGGACTGTTTTGAATAAACAAAATAGTTAGAGAATAATATATGAACATCCATTTTCTTACTCCCCAGTTTTCTATAAGCCTTATCATATTGCCATATTTGATTAGATAGAAAATTTTTAAAAAAATAAGATTTTAATACAGTTGATGCTGCCTCTGAATCCACCTTCTTTTATTCTTCCCCAGAGGAAATGTGGTATCTGAAATTTGATGTTTATCATTGCAATGCATACTTTTATAAATGAAAAGATTATATACTATTGACTACCATGCATATGTTTACTAAATATGAGTACTTTTATACTTTTACTAAATATAAATATTAAAAATATATGCTATTAGTTTCTGTGTTTTTAAATGCCATATAAATGGTACATGTTGTATATACTATCTTCCAACTTGCATTTTTTAATTTAACATTGTGCTTTGAAGACTTTTCCAAGTTGATACTTATAGTTTATTGATATTAATTACTGTAAAATATTCTTTTGTTAGAATACACCACGACTTATTTATCTATTATCCTTTCAGTGGACATTTAAGTTGTTTTCAACTTTTTCCATTATAAATCATGCAGCAGTGTGCATTCCCGTTTATTTCTCTTTTTTAATATGTCTGAGCTTATCTCTTTTTTACACTAAGAAGAGGAATGATTGGATCTTAGAGTACATCTTCAGTGTTATTAGGTAATTCCAAATAGCTGTCCAAAGTAGCTATACAGTTTTACACCCATTCCAGCATTATAAACATTTCCATTGCTTCACGTCATGGTCAACACTTTTAATTTTTCCAATGTGTTATTTTGTTATAAATAGTATTTTTCTAATTACTAGTGTGATTGAGCCTTGGCCTTAATTTATTTTAAAACTTGAGAATTTTTTACTCTTTAGCATTTTGTTAGAGATATTAGCCAATGCAATGAGATAAGAAAAAACAATTATGGGCATAATAATTAGAAAGGAAGAAATAGAACTATTTGAGGGTGATATGATTATATATCAGGAAAATCCAGACAAATCCATGAAAAAAATACCACAAACAACAGCATACTTGATTAAATTATCAAGTTATATGAAGACATTTTGTTTAATATGCAATCGAAAATCACTTAGAGTATATTATGGACGGGAATATCCCATTTATAATCCTAGGAAAAGGAGAAGGAGGAGAAGAAGAAGAGAAAATATATAAACTTAACAAGCAATGTTCAAAACTTGTATGAGGAAAACTATAAAACAACCTTGAAAGAGACTATGAAAGTTGTCTTAAACAAATAGAAATATATACCGTATTCTTGGATAAGAAGGCTAAATATCATAAAAATCTCAGATATCCCTAAATTAATGAATAAACGCAATAAAATAAAACTCAGTAAAAATACTATCAGATTTTATTTTGGTTTCAGCTAGACAAGTTGATTATAAAGTCCATTTGGAAACAAACTAAAGTAGTAGGAAAATCCTGAAAAATAAAAAGTCATGGGAAGGACTAGCCTTACCAGATATTACAGTATATTATTAAATCACTATATTTAAAATTGTATGGTACTGACCCTTGAATAGACACACCATTGAAACACAATAGAAATAGACATGATCTCATATGAATGTAGAATACAAAATATTATAAAAGGTGGCTTCTCAAATCTATGAGGAAATGTAGATTTATATCAGTGTTGGGATAATGGGATAGATACAAGGAAAAGATACAATTTTAATTTTCACATCATGCACTAGGATATATGTCAAATGGATCAGAGGTCTTAAAAAAGGAAACCACATAAGTACAAAAGGAAAATATAGGTCAATTCTTCCATCATCTTGGTTTAATGACTCAAAATCTAGAAGTAATAAGGAGAGTGATTAATATAATTACATAAAAATGAGAGTAAAAACAAAGTAAAAAAGAACAACTCTGGAAAAAACACTTTGTAAATTAAACCACAGATAAAGACTAATAACCTTTATGAATGAAAATCTACAAACAGGAGAAAAGGCTAACAATCCTGTAGAAAAATGGGTTAAAGATATTTAAAGATATTTCATAGGAAAAGAAATGTAAAGAACTCTTAAACATATAAAAAGATGTTCAATCTCACTCCTAGTAAAATAAATGCAAAATAAAACTCTCCTGAGTTGTATTAGATTGGCAAAAGTTTGACAACATAGTCTACTTGGTGAAACTGTTGGGAAATGGGAAGTTTCATACATTTCTGGGAATACAAAATGGTACAATCTTTATGGAAAGGAATGTGGCAAAATTATGAAGTCCATTTACTTTTTGATGGAGCAGTCCCACATCTAGCAATTTATTCCAGAGACACATTGTCCAATAGTTAAAGGACAAATGCTTAAGACTATTCAATTTAGTATGATTTGTACTGTTAGCAACATTAATTAATTAATGAGTGAATGAATGAATCAAGCAAATCCAAATGCCGGTCAGTAGGGGACTGAATAAATTATGATACATTTTTGCAATTAACCATACAATTCTAAAAAGTAATGAGAAATATTATTATATTACGGAAGTGAAGAAGGTGTGTGAAGAAAATGTGAGGAAAATTTTTGGTGAAGAAAGTATATAGTACATTACGATGAAGAAAAGTGTATATGGTATGCTACATTTATTGAAGAATGATTGGAATGTGAATGTATTTGCTTGTATTTAAAAAAAATCAAATGATAAACCATTAAATTTAAATAGCACATAAAAAAAGGAAGAGAAGAGAGTGAATAGAACAAGAATTAGAAGTTAGATTTTTAAAAATTTATCTGATTTCATTGATTATTTTTGGAGGAAGTACATAATTATATTTTACATAATTATAAAATAAAATACAATTTTAAAACACCATCCCTAAAAATCCAAAGGAAATTTTAAAAAAAGATTCTATGTGCATATACACTTATTTGATAACATAAACATATAAAGAGGAAGTGCTCCAAGAGACTATAAAACACCGTAATTAGACAGTATATCTTGGGATATATCCGAATGACAAAAGAAACCACAAAACCACCTTAAAATCTTCTTAAAGTCATATTCTTGGTGGTAGTGTGGTACTAACATACAGAGACTGTTGTATATGCATTTTCGGAAAAGTCAAATGAGTTAATTATGTTGGTGTAATGAGAACTGGGATTTTTGGCACAGGAAATAGAAGATGTAGATGCAAGATTGATGAGGGTAAGTAAAATTCTGTAGCCCTGAATTTGAAATAGAATATTAAAATGAATACGTGATTTATTTTAATCTTAAAAAAAATAATACGTTTCAGCTTTGTTCACTGGAAAGGCCTGGAAACATTGACTAACTCAGTGGCAATGCATCCCTAGAACCCAGGTTGTTTGGTCTCTAACTACCATTTCCCTGTAAAAGCAACCAGGACTCCATCCAGAAGTGGGCGATTCCAGGCTTGCTCAGGCAGTATACAAGAAGAACTTGTAATGTCGAGTTCATAACAGAAAAGATGTTATCAAATATTATCAAGGTCATGTCAGTGACTCAGGAGGCAACTTAAATGGGCTCCACTCACTGAAGATGGGTCAATTTGTGTATCAATAAGGATAATAACTTAATAATAAACCAACAACTATTAGATCCATGAGTTCATGATACCAAAAAATTTTCGAAATCCAGTTTTATTGGTCATTTACTTTGGATGATGCTAGTTAAAACCATCTCATTGCTTTGGAAACTGGAAGATAAAGGAGGAGGGGAGAATCTAGCATTTATCCTGCCTTTCCTCTCTGAACTGTACCTCAAAGTAACCAAAGAAGTGATATGAGAAGTTTCTTTTTATAGAGGATTGCAGCTGATAAATGAAAAAGAAATCATAGAATTGGGATATCACCATTTCCTGACCTATATGAAATTCTGGAATTTGGAAATGATCATCTATAGATACTAACATCACAAAAAGAGAGACAGAGAGGGGGGATTTATTACATTATATGCCTCCTGATAGAACTATGTAACCAGATCTATGAAGTAATCTTCCCCAAAGCATCAAACCTGGTCAGGCCTCTAGATACATCTATCAGTTTACAGGAAATTTAGGAGACAGGAACACACATGTTAAATTATACCATTAGACTGCAATCAGCAAAATCCAGACTGGGAAACGCTACAAGACAAACAACTTGGTTTCTTCTACAAAAAATTAGCAAGGGGAAAAAAAGAGAGAGAGGGAAGGAGAACCTATAGATTAAAAGAAAGAGATAACTTATCAATCAGTTTTAATGTATGGACCTTATGTGGATCTCAATTAAAAGCAAACGATCTTAAAATAGGTGAGGATATCTGACTTTTTGATGAAATTGAAGTTGTGACTTTTTTAAGGTATTGTAATATTATGGATATGAATTTTTAAATGACTCTCTGTCTTTTAGAGTACATATTGAAGTATTTACAGATGCATGGCTGTATTTGTGGAATTTGCTTTAAGAACTCCAGCGATTGAGGATATTTGTTGGGGAATGTAGCTGAAGCAAGATTATCCACGCATTGATAATGTTGACGCTCACTGATTGAGATATTGGGTGTTCATTACTCTACTCTCTCTATTTTTGAATATCTTTCATATTTTTGACAAAACAGTTTATCATTTAGATCTAATGATTTTCATTGAGAAACAGAGGCAGTTTATTATAGGTTTCAGCCTATGCGCTTATCAATTAATCCTTCTAGAAAATAATCATGAAATGAAGTCCTGACCTTAACGTGGTGTTCTTGCAGCATCACTTGGTAAGGTGTACTTGAATTAAAATCAACTCTCCATTCTTCAACTAGATCTAGATAGAATGTACACTACCACTTTATTCCCCTTGAAAAATGAAAATAAGACAATTATTTAAAAATATTCTATTATGCCTTAGAAAACCATTAATAGGTCTTAACAAAGAAAAAGAAAAAAGACTTTTCTCAGCTTATAAATGGATGTATTCCAAAAGTTTTTTTCTAAGGCAGTTCCTTAGAATTAGAAGACTGTTTCTTCTCATAGAATTATATTGTAAATGTCAATAGGTTTCCAGGCCAGTCCACAAAAATCTGTTAATCCATAACATGATATATAAGGCCTACAAAGCTGACAGAGTACTAAGGGACCAGTATGGCAAAAATGAATCCTTTTTCTAGGAAATGATTTCAGAATTCCAAAAGATTAGTGACTCCTACTTCCTTATAGGAGTTAGTCTCATCCTCCTGAATCATTTAGATGCCACACGGTATGCTATGCATTCTGAAAGCAAAGAACAGTAACATTCACATCACCTGTGGCTTGGACTTCTCCCATTCATAAATTAAATACTTGAAAGAGCAGCGATTATCTGCATAATAATGATCTTAGTAATAAACACCTTTTATGCTTTTTTTTCATACATAGTCTCATTTGATAGTCACAGGAAACCTTTGAGGCTTAAAGGGCAAATATTATTACCCCCATTTTACAGCTGAGAAGACTGAAGTTCAAAAGGGTAATAAATGAAAACACTTGGGAGTCAGGAACTGGATCTGAGTCCTGGTTCTGTGAGTCCATGTCTTAACCTCTTGAACTTAAGTTTGTTTCTCTATAAAATGGACATAATGAAACCCCATTTTACAATGTCATTATGAAGACTAAATGAACGGATACATGTGAAAGATAACGTATAAGATACTATGTAAATTTTCATTCTGCACTGATGATGGAGATCGTGGTAGGGCTATTTAAACACTCACATTGAAAAACTAGAATGGTAGGAAGACTCATCCATATGATATGAGAAAATGGCACGTTTAGGAAATGGGGAATGTTTAGCATAGAGAAAAATCAGAAGAAAGGTATTAGATGTCAGATATTTTCTAAAAGACTCGGGTTCTGAAGAGTAGATTTCATTCAATTTAAAGAACTTTGCAGTGAGTCTCCTTGTTACTGGAGTTTTTCAAGCAAAGACGATACCGCCACATGTTAGGAATATTGCAGAGAGGCTTCATCCCTCTCACATCATTTTATACTCTGAGGCTCTATTATTGAAATCTAACAAATTTTCAGTCAAAGATTCCTGGTCACTGATTTTAAAGTCTGAGAAGCACTAATGATAAGTCCCATAACTGGATAAAAATGATCTAAAAGCTGACTTAAAAAAAAAAATTCATTTAGCAATCATTTATTAAGCACTTAGCACATTGCAAGATAATGTTCTAGGTACCAAGGCATTTTTTAAAAGCCATCTCTAGTGTTTTGCTGCTTGAACATAGAAGATTCTATTCTGTTTTCAGTCATTCTTTGACCTCTTAAATGCACTGTGTCAGTCTTGATCTTAGCAGGTCTAGTAAGGGAAGTAATAAAATGTTAACATTGCCCACTACTATGTTCTTATTATTCCAACTAATTTAGTTTCCAATTTTATTGGAATTTTTCTGCATAAAATTTAATTCTCCGGGGTAGACTCAAAATATGTTGAAATGACCTACAAAAAGAAAGGGAAAATAGATCACCTAGTACAAAATATGTTTTTGCATCCTAGGCTCTTGAGGATAAAATATCGTTAGATGAGTAATGTGTCAGAATCTTAATGCTATTTAAACATACGGATGAGTGCATTGTGTGTGTTTTGTGTATTTAAAGTTGAGATATTTGTTGAAACAGTGTCTTTCATTTGGTGTACTTCATGGTGATTTATCATAATAGACTGCTTTAAATCATCTGAAATAGCAAGACATCTGAATTTCAACAATAACTTCCCCAAGGCTAGAAAAGTCAGCGGGAGCTCAAACTGCTAGGTAGACATTTTTTTTTTTTTTTTCCGAAACTCATATGCAAGTGTAAAACTTTTATGAGGCTGCTTTAACGAGACCCTTTGGGATTTAGGGTTATTTATCTAAATTCTTATTAAATGTGAAAACTTTTCTGTTTAACCCTGTAAAGCAAAACTGATTCTAACAGTACTGAAAGCTGGAAGAATGAATATTGTTCTGCAGACTGACTCAAAAATAAAGTTTAGAGACTTTGGGTCTAGTGTCTTCAGCATGGACATTATGGTAATGGAATAGCGACAGCAAAGTCAGTATTTCCAAGTCTTCTTTAATTAAAAAATAACAACTTAGCTCTACTATGCCGGTGATAGAGGGTTTGACATGGCTTATTAAAGTGACTTCCGGTTGTGCAGCACTGTTTCCCAGCGTACTCCAGAATCTCTATTGGAGTCAAGTTGTCCCAGGACTCTGTTGCTTGGTACAAGGTCTGTCAGCACCTTTATTTATGACATCTGCACTTGTTAAAGTGTATCTGTGGTTTCCACCCTCCTTCACTGAGAAGTGGGGCATGGGAGAGAGGTTATTTCTAAGATTAATGTGCCAGAATCACTCTGTACATAACCCAGGGGAAGAGCTGGAGTTGCTGCAGGAAAAATTTTGTAATCTTGAAACGTGTTCAGCTTCTTTGTTAGGTATGTTCTGGTTTGATGAGTCTGAGTCCTGCAGTAAATCTATTCTTAGACAGACCCTGGGAGCTAGGATTTTAAATTATCTGTAATGCAGTACAATTTTAGGGAGTAAGGACATTATGAGGGGAGAAAGGAAATGTTACAAAATCAGGGTCAAGATCTTCTGCAGACTGTTCAAAGCTTTTCAGAGTCAATTTAGCTTTGGTGTGTCCAGTCCAGTTGGCAAAAATTTTAAGATGAAAAGGTGGGTGGATAAATGGATGAACGCTTGGACAGAAAGTTTGGGTAGAGAGATGAACGGACAGCTAAAACTACTTAATTGTTATCGGCAATGTGATTGTTGGTAAATAAGTTTCTATGCTACAGAGTGACAAAAAAAGTGGATAAACAGACATAGCTGAAGGAGATCATGGTAAATGCAGAATTTTGAGGACATTTATAAAGTGATCAAAAATGAAAACTGTTAGCCAGAGAGTACTTTTGGATTTTTTTTTTAAGGGTCTTAACTTCAACACTTAACCTTAACAGTACTGATGTAAGTCATTGGAAATAATACATCGCTTAGTGGAGTCTGGGGACTTCTGAGTTACCACCTGTTTCACAGGAAGTAGAAATGCTTCCAAGACAATAGGGAGAGGAATAAGAGTGTAAAGTACACAGATGATCTTTCTAAGGAGGGAAGTACAGAAGCACCAGCTGGCAATCATGGTTTAGAATGTGAAGGAGACAAAGGGTAAGCGCCAACAGAGATGATGATGGCAGAAACATTGGCTGAAGGACATAGATAGAGGCAATACAAGTATAACAATTTAAATAGGTCAGGAAATGTCAAAATGAACTTAAGTTTAGGCACTTCTAAAAGAATCTCAAAGCAGTTGCAAATGGGAAGAAGACTGCATGTACACTTGGTTTTAACTCTGACTTGAGCAGCTGTTTTAACAGTTGAGTTGCTAGGCACTGTCAGGAATAGAATATTTTAATTTTGGAGAAACCCAACTGTTAAAACAGCTGTTTGGGTTGATTAAACTTAAGCTGGCTCAGCTTAGGTTGCAAGACCTAATGGGATCACAGCACCAGGCAGATTGGCTATTATTATGATTTTATTGGACATTACGAAAATATGAACCGATGCTAGGCTGAGTGTTAGGTTGGATACTGACTTCCCAAAGAAGTTAGATCCCCTGGTTTGTTTTGGCAAAATGCTAAGGCAAATAACATGGGCTTTTACCTTTTCCCAATTTCATGGAAAATACCTTCAGTAATTTTGCCTTATATTCCTTGGATGCAAGCTTTCATCTTGGCACCTAAAGAAAAAGGGGGAGTTCCTTAGTTTTATTATCAACTTTTAATAGATATTACACCTGCTGAAGTCGCCTCAAGTAGTCATTTACATTATTTACTTTGTATCCTTTGTTATCTAAGAATCCTATTAATAGCAACCACCAAGTTTGTCAATTTGTAGGCAACACATTTTTAATATCTGGAACAACTTGAGTGATAGTAACAGTGCTTAAAATCTTGAATGCCAGATTCACCATCTCAAGTACCTTTTTCTCATGGAAAAGACTACTGACTGGGTCAGTTTCAGGTAAATTAAAAATTTAAAGTATTTGTTAAGATAATTTGATTTCTTGCATAAAAAACAAATTTTGCTTGATGTAATGTTAATATATATTTTAAACATTCAAAGATAGGTTGTATTTCACATATTTCCAAAATGAAAATACTTTACTTTTTATATGATCACCAAAATAGTCATTAATGTAAACATTTGAAACTGCAGGAAAATATAGTGAAAGAGAACAAGCAGAATTCTTATAATCTCGATATCCACAGAAAAGAGCTATCAACTTTTTGATACCCTTCCTTGCATACATCTCCTTATGTACATATATACAGAGAGCTATAGTTAGAAAATTTTACTTTTCACAAATTAATTTTAGCTATATGTGTTCTTTATTTTGCTTTTGCTTTTTAACTTGTCAAAATATTGTGACTGTCTTTCCATGTCAATGTAGATCTACAGTCATTGTCTTAATTTTTATGGGTTTCATACTTTGAAGCAGTGACTTATTTTTGCTAGTTTCTAAAGCTCAGTGTTGTAAGTAATTAGAAAGCAGAATTAAAGCAGAATTAGAAAGCTTGGCATGTGAATAAAAGATGAACTGAGGTTTCAAAAGTATAATTTTGCTACTTTCACTGAAAAATATACTTTTTGTTTTTACTAACCTAAAGCAAGTTTGTATATTTTGAATGTTTGTATTAATAAATTAACAAAAAATACTTTGGTTATAAATGAAATATTTTTGTTATTTTAAAATGAAAAATCAATAAGCTTTTTATAGTTGGATCAAGAACCATTATTTTACTTTCTTCCTATTTCCTAGGCTAAAAAATGCAAACTTTCCTCATTTTAACATTCATTAAAAAATTTCTTATTATAGTATGAATTGGTTCAAAGAATGTTGATTATTTTTATATCACAGTATTATGTATTGCTATTTTAAAAATGGAACGAGTTAGCCTTTCTAACTCTTCTAACACTCATAAAATTCAGGTGATTAACTACCTTTCCAGTTTCTGAGAATAACTTTTAAAATCTTTGTAGAATACTAATTCTTGAATAACCTGTATTTAACACCTGCCCCCCTACCCTCAGTTATACACACACATACAGTGTACATGGATGATTACCCACATTTTAAGTGTCTTTAAAAAAAAAAAAAAAAAAGCAATACCATTTTTTACTAATTTATACTGGGAAATGCAACTGTCAGATGAGCTGGATGTTACTTGAATATAACCAAAGCATCTTCTGACTGTAACCCCACAAGGGTGGAGGAGGGATTAGAATGAAATGATTAAAAATCTACTTAATGAACAGGGAAAGTTGGATATTTCGTTGGAAGCTCTATAAGCTGACAAGCCCATCTTTCCAACAAAGATGAATGTACCTTCCATTCCAACAAGACAATACATACCTTTCAGGATTCCAGACCATCATATTGGCCAGTAACGGCATTCTCTGATTTAAACAATGCTTGCATAGGCAATTTCACTGTTTTTTGTTTTTGTTTTTTTTTAATTAAATGTACTGGAGTGACTTTGGTTAATAAAATTATACAGGTTTTAAGTATACAATTCTATAATACATCATCTGTATATTGCATTGTGTGCTCACCACACATAGTCTAGTCTCCCTCCATCACCATATATTTGACCCCTTTTACCCTCTTCTTCCTCCCCGAACCTCCTTCCCTCTGGTAACCACCATACTGTTGTTTGTGTCTATGAGTTTTTGTTTATCTTGTTTGTTTATTGCTTTCTATTTTATATCCCACATGTGAGTGAAATCATATTGTTCTCAACTTTTTCTTATTTCACTTAGCATGATAGTCTCAAGATCCATCCATGTTGTCTCAAATGGCACTATTTCATCTTGTGTCATCTCCATTGTATATATACCATATTTTCTTTATCCAGTCATCTGTTAAAGGACACTTTTGTTGTTTCCATGTCTTGGCCACCGTGAGTAGTGCTGCAGTGACCATAGGGGTACATACATCTTTATGAATAAATGTTTTCAAAATTTTCACATACAGATTTAATGCAATCCCCATCAAAATCCCAATGGCATTTTTTTTTAAAGAAATAGAACAAAAGGTCATCAGGTTTGTATGGAACCACAAAACACCCTGAATAGTCAAAGCAATCCTGACAAAAAAGAACAAGGCCAGAGGTATCACACTCCTTGACTTCAAATTATATTACAAAGCAACAGTAATCAAAACAGCATCGTATTGGCAGAAAAACAGACAAAGGCCAATGGTCAGACTTGAGAACCTAGAAATAAACCCACTTACATATGGGCAAATAATTTTCAACAAAAGAGCCAAAAACATACAATGGAGAAAAGAAAGCTTCTTCAATAAGTGGTGTGGGGAAAATTGGAAAGCCACAGCAAAAGAATGAAACTGGACTGCTATTTGTCATTATCACAAAAATTAACTCAAAATAGATCAAAGACCTAAATATAAGAGCTGAAACAATAAAATGCATAGAAGAAAGCATAGGTACTAAACTTATGGACCTTGGTCTTAGAGAGGATTTTATGAATTTAACCTCAAAGGCAAAGGAAGGGAAGTAAAAGCAAAAATAAGTGAACAGGACTACTTCAAACTAAAAAGCTTCTGCACAACAAAAGAGACCATCAACAAAACAAAGAGGCAACCAGCCAAATGGGAGACGATATTTGCAAAACACAACTCTGGTAAGGGGCTAACATCTGAAATATACAAAGAACTCAGACAACTCAACAACAAAAAAGCAAGCAATCCAATTTAAAAAATGAGCAGAAGACCTGAACAGACACTTCTCCCAAGAAGACCTACAAATGACCAACAGACATATGAAAAGATGCTCAACTTCACTAGCTATTTGGGAAATGCAAATTAAAGCCACAATGAAATACCACCTCACACCTGTTAGAATGGCTCCTATTAACAAGACAAGTATTAACAGGTATCGGGGAGGTTGTAGAGAAAAAGGAAACTTCCCCCACTGCTGGTAGGAATGCAAATTAGTATAGTTGCTGTGGAAAACAGTACAGAGGTACAGAAGCTCCTCAAAAAACTAAAAATAGAATTACCATATGACCCAGCAATCCCTCTTCTGGGTATCTACCGGAAAAATTTAAGTGTCTTTTTCATACTGTGGTACCAAATGTTGAGAAAAGTCTCTCCAAAATGAACAGAATGTAGAATACTGAAAGCCAGCTATCAGAAATACCTTATTTCAAGGGTGTAAAGAGAAGCTACATATTTAATAATATGTTTAAAAACTGTGGTATTCTGAGGTTTCAGTGAAATTCCTCTTAGGTTCCAGGAGCTTCCATTTAACAGTATTTGGTTCTGCCTTGGAAAAATGTAGTCAAATACTTCCCTCTTTGAAAGATGATCTTTTAGGAGATAGCTCTTAATCCATAAGATCTTTGAATAAAACTTTGCCAATGTCTATAATCAGATGTCGTTAGGGTCAGCTAACGGGAAAATGATAGATATAAAATCTAGGAGACTGTCAGGCCTGACCTGGTATGTCTTATTGTTTATTTTGTTAAGGTTCCTATGAATGAAATTGTTACAAGGGGATTGAATTTAAGAGGTAGAAATGAATTTTTTCATTTCAAAATTTTTCATTTCAAGATAATTTCAAAATTGATTCTCTTACCTTACTTGCAATGAGTGTGGCCAGTTGGGCTTTCACTCTACCAGAGTTACAGTGACTTGCACCTTCACAATGTCTGAAGTCTTAAACAGGACATTTTCTAAAATCAAGGACTCTTGCGCAGGGAACATGAGTAGGTTAGTGATCTTGGCATTTGGATTCGCATCTCTCATGGAGGGACAAACTTTCTGTCGTTAGGATTTGTGTTGTAATAGATCAGAGAGAATCACTTATGACTTGGGGTTATGCAGTTTAGTTACTAATATCTTAGATACCAAGACTGGCCAGGCCTTGTTCATCTGAGCTTACACCCTTGCCAACCAACCTCTTGTGAAGGAAGGCTGGATGGATTTCCAAGAGAAGGCCATCTGAAAGAGGGCACAGGAAGGTGTGTGTAAGAGAAGCCAGGGATACTAGAGACTGTGGTATTCTATAAAGGCAGGGGAGAGGGTTGGATCTGGTGCAAACCACCAGGATACATCCCCTTCTGAAGCCATGGGCTCGTAGCGCTCCAGTACATCATATTTCTCTTTTCTGCTGAGACCAAACATGGTTTCACTGTACATCTCAACACAGTCACTGCCAGTCAGTTTGAATTGAAAAATGAATAAAACCTATTTGTTACACCAGGCCTAGAAAATAATAAAAGACGAAAAGGTCTTCAACCCTTGTTTTGTACTTTATGCATCACACTTTTACATCCACATTGACAAAGGACTTGAACTGTGAGACACAGTGGGTAGTGTTGACTAATGAACATCTGAGCTGTGGCCCCCTGGTGAGACACAGAATTCTGTGATGCCCAGTGTGAGGTTTACTTATGAGAATGTTATTAGCGTGGATCTAATTTATTATATCTCAACCTTCGTACATTAACTTCCAGTTACTCAGGAAAGTGATTAAGGATGGGAAGTACATTTCTCAGCCTTCTTTTCAACTGACTTCCTCTGGTAATGGAAAGTGGTAAAAACGTGAACCAGGATGCTTTCCTCTTTAAAGACCCTTTGAAAACCTTTCCTAAATGGTTAAACATTAATATGCTAACCAAAATATTATGATATATAGTTAGTTTACAATAGAACTGTTTTTAATGTTTTATGAAGAATGGTAAATTAGAAATCAGATTTTAACCTAAAAGTAATCGTTCTTACGCTTTCAAGGTCCATGAACCTTGAAAACATGTTAAGTGGAGGAAGCCAGACAAAAAAGACCACACAGTGTATGATTCTATTTATATGAAATGAGAAATGAGGACATGAGTGGGCTTGGGGAATGGGTGGTCTGAGAAACACTCAAAATTATGTGCAGAATTTTCTTTGTGTAAATGAGTGCTGTGTGGGAAGAGAGCCTGTAGTTTTAATCATATTATCATAGGGACCTTTGACCTTTAAATGGTTTAAAAATCACTACTTAAAAGCCTTTTGAAAAATGAATTTGTGCTTTTTGTCCTCCTTTTATAATTATGTAGGAGTTCTTTCTATCATAGAGGTTTCTGCCTTCTGCCTGTGATTTTTTTAAAAGATTTTTTTATTACCAATACAATTTTTTAAAATTATAAAACCCTTATGGCTTACGGGATTGTTGTAGTTTCTTAAATTTTCTGGAAATCTTTTTTATTGATTTTTTACATTTATGTTTTTAATACATCTTGCATTTAATTTTGAATATGATACAAGATAGGTTTTTTAGTTTTCTTGCATAAATCTACTTCGCACATTTGAAATTTTCTGTAACAAAAAGTTTTAGAAAATCTGAAGGAATAGGTTGTCTCTCTTCAGATGGGCTTCTTTTAGATGAGCATTTCTAATGATATCACTTCTTATGAAATTTCTAGCAGGCGTGTTTACAATAGTGGGTTCTCTCCTTTAATGAAAGTGTTGCCAGTCTAATTCCTATGTTCTCAACAACTGGTATCTTACTATATAATGCAGGCATTTATAGACAACAAAATCTTTTGTTATTTTTTGGCATGAATTTAATACACTTAATTTCGAGATTGCCTTGTTGGTGTCTTATTTAAAGCAGAACCATTTTATGTTACATGGGGAATATCATGCCTTGACAAGCTTATAAGTGGTCTTACGGACAAAGTCTGAAAGCCATAATTTTTAGTAATTCTGTACTAAATTTCTTTTCTCAAGAGCCCTTTAAGTCAAAGAGAATTGAAGAACAATTTTGACGTTTGTGATTTAAAAGCTCAAACTTTCTCTGTAATTTTCAAAGAAACTACTGTAATTTCAAAGAAACACTGTTCATTACTTAATAAACCTTATTTTGAAATTCATAAGCATTAGATGGTATAATATGTACATTTTTCAGGTTCTATTTTTATGAATTAATACTTGTAAAATATTTTAATGTATGGAGTTAATATGGCTTATCATAACAGATATACCAGTATAGTTAGCTGTTTCAGAATTTTATGTTCTTGAGATTTCGTAAGAATTTTTAAAATTTTGATTCCTTGTCCTAAGTATGTATTAAATAGTTGTGTGTTTATAATGATTCTAGTACTAAGTTGTGATGATTTACTTGTTTTGGTATTTTGAGAGCTTAAATTGATGGGCTTATCACTGTGATAGCTTTGAAATTGAATTTTAAAAATCCGCAGGTATAAACAATGTTATATTTTAACACCATTAATAAGTTCTTTGCTTTCTTAGGTCTTCTTAGAACTGAAGAACCCAAAACAACTACTAAAATATGAGGAACATCAGATTTAAATTAAATATTTTTATCTTGAGCTCTCCTATGCTGTATTATTTTGTCTTCCTTATGCAATTAGGTTTGCCTCATTTGAAATATTTTAATTTTTGGTAGAGTTGCTATATCATTTCTATTTGTCATTTTCACCTATTACATTAAACTACCTTTATGTTTCCACAAGACTATATCACCTTTCTATTTTCTTAAATTCTTTCTTAATATTGATTGGTGGTTGATTCATTCTCAATTTCACCATTTTTGTTAGAAGTGATGGAAAGTGCTTTTTCCCCCTTTTCTTTGCCTACTTAAAAATAGATAGGTCATTCATGGTTGCTTCTCTAGGGGATTTTGTCAGGGCACAAGTTGAGAAATAAGGATGGTGTGTCCTCTGCTTGCATTTTGGTCTCTTAAACTGAGGTCACCTGGCTGACAGCCCTGGTCTCCTAGGAAAGCCTTTCCTCTCTCACTACTTTGAAAGTTACAGGAATAGGATTCAATGGATGTTAACTTCGTTGTTCATTTTGAAGTACTTATCTGCTTGATTTTATAGTGGAAGATTACTGATTTAGATCTAATAGTCTATGTTATCTTTGCAGAAAGTACCAGAAATAAACCAAATCTGGATTATTGTAATCCTATGTTTTTTAAAATGTTTATATCATTAATATAAATTTGTACTGATATTTGAGCCATGTGTGGATAGGTTCAAGTATCACCGCTGGCTTAACACATGGCCTACATTCCACATAAAGTGATTGTTTTAAGATAAACTGAATTTTAAGTATGCCAGACCATTTGTCCCTCTTTACTTCCTGCTCTTTTTTCTTTATTTTTTTCTAACTAAATTAAAAAAAATATGTATGAAAAGATTAACTGAAGTTTTTGGGACAAGTTACCCATAGTTCTACTTTCCAAAACAGCTATTTTCATTTTTCATGTAGTATTACTTTCTCTCTTGGTTCACATATATGGATGTTTCATGTTATTAAAATAATATTTTATGCAATTAAAATTATAGAGAAAACTTATCAATTTTAACATTAAAAACTAGATCCCGGGACTAATGAAAATTATACTGGGGGAAAAGGACACGATGCATATTAGGAATTTGAGCCATATTAGATACAGCTGTGTTGTCTAATTGCAAAAATAAGTTTGTTCAAGTTATTTAAAAATGAGGTGTCCTACGGTATCTAAAACTCACTCCAATGACATATTTGCCATTGGGCTTTTCAATTTTATTGATTATAATTAGTTAAAAAATAACTAGTGTACTTTTGCTTCTTTTATGGCATTGTAAAAGAGAATGAGATTTAAATGGAGAGGATTATGCTTGAATTTCTTTTCCATCACTTGCTGACTATGTGATCAGAACAACATTCCTCACCTTTCTGAGCTTCTTCAACAGGCAAAAAAAAAAAGTTGAATCACAGAATAATTTAAGGATTAGATTTAAAATGCCAATCTTGGATTTACTACCATGCAATTGTTTGTAATTACATAGAGGCATGAATAACTAACGTGTATAGGTAATTTGTCTTTTCTTTGTGACTATGTTTACCATTAATGTAATGAATGTCCTTTTGTATAAATTTTGGTGTTTTAATACAGTGGGTAGGTTGTGTATGAACTCTAGGATCTTAGGAAGAAACTAGGCCTGTCTAAGAGTACTTGTCCAAGATTACTTGCTGGTGGGTGACAAGGTTGTGCTGATGTAGTTTAATTTCTATTCGAGTATCCATTTTGTTAAGTCATACCATAACCATTTAGCAGCGTGTTGACACCTTTATGCAGCATTTAAACATTTCTTTGTCTACACCAGAAATCACATCTCTATCATTAACTTTTTCTGATTATAAAAATAACACTTTAAAATAAGAAAGCATGAGGAAGAAAATTTTAAAAAAGGTTATTATTTCCCTCTGTTAGAAATAACCATTTATATTTATTGTATTGCCTCCATAATCTTTTTTCTCATTACATAACTATTTTGTTTACCATGTCGTATGGGTGTTTTCCCATGTCCATCTTTATCTTTCATATTCAACTTTTAATATATATATATATATATATATATATATATATATATATATATACATACACACACATACACACACACACACACACACACACACACATATATATATATATATATATATATATATATATATATATGAAGTAGCAGCTTAAGGATAAAGCTGCTTCTTCTAGAAAAACAAAAATGCTCTTAATTGTATATTTTACAAGCTAAAGAGTTAACATACAGAAGAAATAGGCTTTAGCAGATTCAGTTATGTGTGGTTTGCTTAGAGAGGATGATGGTATGTATAGTGCTCAACGATCAGAGTGGCATAATGGGCAGAGCATAGGCTTTGGATTTGTGCTGAGTAGAGTGAATCCTGGTTCCATCACCCACTGGCTGTGCAATGGTGGATAATCCCATAACCTCCCTGGTTTTTGGTTTCTTCCATCTTTAATTGGGGATGAACAATGCCTGACATTCAAGGCAACTGTAGGAATAGAGACAGTGACTATAAATAAAATACCTGGCCCACTGTCTGAACACGTTAGGCAGAGGGTAAACCCAAGGCCTAAAACTTACAAATGTAAGTATACATAGAGAGCATGCTATAGCCATAATAAACTAAAATAACTGGTCTAAAAATATTTATTTGTACAATGTACCATTTCCCCTTTCTCTTACTGATATATTATTGCCAAAAGAGGGGTAGCAAATGATGCAAAGGTGACACTGCTTCAAAGACCATCTCACTTGGCAGGGTCCTTACTGAGGAGCTCCAGCAGCACCCAGCCTGGCTGGATGTGTGCAGCATGACAGGCCTGGCTTAGGTTTTGAGGACTCACAGATGAGTTCCCAAGGGACAGTCACAATCCAGAGCAATGTCAAGTTACCTTTGCTGCAAGAGATCCAATTCAGAAAAAGCAAAAACCTTGTCAGTGCGTTTTTTAAAAAAATTCGGAATGAAAATAGTGAGCCCTGTTGTGGGTGCTGGGGAGGATGGCATAAATTCTGAAAACTTAAATTACTTATTGAAAATACAAGTATATTCAATTTTTCACTTACAATAAGTGATTATAAGTGGAAAAATCGTATTTCTTTTAGCCAGTAAAAGGTTAATATCTGGGTGTTTTAGGAAAAACAACACTAACCTAAGTTGTATTTCCACGTTAGACTGCAGAGCTGGAGGAATCCACGGGCTATGGTTCCTCATGTCTGATCTCGGATGAATCAGAGATGGAGACACAGCTCAAATCAGAATACAAGTAGGGTGGTGGTAAGTGTTGTAATAGATACAACTATGGTATTAAGCAAGTAGTTAATTCTTATAACGGAAATAGGAGGATGTCTCCAAGGAAATGATAATTCAGTGGGTCTTGCAGGATGAACAGTTCACCAAGAAGACTAACACCCTTCCAGGCCCAGAAAACTGATGAGAAATGGTGTGTAATGTAGTGCAGTTCAGAGCATAGAAAGTAACGATGAGGTTTGTGGAGGACATGAGGAAGGGGCTAGAAGAAGGAGCTTGGAGCCTCTGCATTAGTGGTACATTTGACTTCACCAAAGATGGGGAAAATTTTTATTTCCATTCGAGGGAAATGTTGAGAACATTATATAATTAGTAAAAGCCAATCAATATAAAATGATAAATTTTAAAACACCGAAAAGACACAAAAGCTGTGTGCTTGCTGAAACAGACGATTTTTTAAGGACCGTGTCCTAAAAAGTGGGCAGTGTCCTGTTGCAGTCCATCTAGAAGGCAAATGCTTCAAAGAAGTGTTAACTCTGCACCCCACAACAGAAGTGTATCAGTGTAATAAGTAACCTTAGGGACACAGCTAAACCACCTGCTATGACTTGTTATATAAAGTGTTAAAATCCATTATGCCCACAACTATGTATGCTCTCTAAACTTCCAGAATTCACCACTGACTTGGTTAAAAGGCACCTTTTCAGAGAGAAGTTTATAGAAAGGCAAATATATACATACAGCACACACACACACACACACACACACACACAATTTCTCTTTGAAAATCAGGACAGTGATCAGAGACACTTTGGTGGGGGCACAGGCAGGAAATATTCAAATACTGAAGAGGTGATAGCTTAAGACTCATGCTATTCTTATTATGTTGTTTTCTCATAATGATTTCCTGATTTTTCCCTTTACTTTAAGCACTAGATGGGAAGTTAGGAAACCAGGATTCCAGACACAGCCATATCATTTTCTAAACATCTGCCTCATCTCACATAAGTCCCTTTACTTTTCTAGCCCTCGGTTTCCTCATCTCTCAAATGAAAGGATTTTTAAATCTCTTCCATAGCAGAGCTGCTTCACAGGCCACTTCACAGGAAAGTGAAGGGAGCCTCCTGCCAACCTTTCCCCTAATAACAGCAGCTTTGCTTTCATTTATGTTATAAACAGGGCCTTTTACAAGATTTTTAATAAAAGGATTCTACCACTTTTTAAAAAGTCTGAAAATCACTGAACTGGATGTTCCATGTGGTATACCCAGCTCAGAAATAATTTTTACATTTCTGGAATGGGAATAACTATGATTGTATTTTATAGGTATACTGGGGTTTGAACAAGATATTGCATATAAAATAGGACATAGAACATAGGAAGCATTCAATGCATTAACTATTATTCTCGGCAATGCCAATCAGGTCCCTCACAAGTAAAACTGCATTTCATATGACTTTTAAACTTTGAGTATAAAATGTTTACCTGAAAAAATTGCCTAATCCGTCTGTTATATACCAAAAACACTATAAAACGTCGTAGACACTTACTCTGTGTATTTATAGTATAATCATTTTTTTGTGTGTGCATTGCTTTTTCCTCAAACAACTGAAAGTTTTCTTCTACATCATATTTTTGAATAATTATGAGCAGATGCTATTATGATATTGACCATATCGCTGTATTTCAGGCTTGTCAGCTCATGGGACAATGACATCAGCGTCCACTCTCTAACCTTGCCCTCTGCAACATGCTTGGAGCTGCTTTTGATACTGTCGAGGAATAATGCCACGCTACCTCTGACTCTTCGCTGTATGAATTCTTTTCAGGTAAGGAATGGCTCGTTTAGCAGGTGTGTTTTCTCAGTTTTACTTGTAATTGTTTTCTAAGCATCCTGTCTTTCACCGGAGATAGTCCATGAAAACCCACATTTCCACAAAACAATATACTAAGCACAATGCTTAGTATTGCCTTGTACTGCCTTGTCTATCTCTTTTAAATAAATGAACACATGGAGGCTCAAAATTGACTAGGTGATTGTCTACTAGTGGCAGGACCCATATCTCGCTCCCTCCAGGGTTTGTTCTCTTAATCTTCATCAGCCCTGCTTCTGAGAGAAAAGGCAAGAACATTTGACAAAGACACTTGTGAATGCCACGTCCCTTATTTCCCCTAGAACAAACATTTTCATCCGTTTTCAGTGGCTCTGCTTCATTTCGCTTGCAGTCAAATTTCCAAATGGAAGTTTAACAGCAATGGTGTTCTACCTGCTCTCAGCACCTGTTCCCTTTCTCCCTAGACCCTCCCTCGTTGCTTTCCCATTCCTCTGGCTATTTATCTGTGCTCCTCGTAAAGGACATGGTCAGAACAGAACAGAACAAACAGAACAGCACATGTGAAGTGTCCAGCAGGAAGATCCCTTCCCTGGTGGGCAGCTCATTGTCAATGAAGTGGCAAATGTTAACTAGTCTCTTCAGTTGTGACCCTATAGCTACTGAGTGTAATTGAGCATATCTATGATTCTTAACAATAGAATAATGCTCACAGGCCTTCTGAGGCTGGTGAGGCCACCTGCATTGGTGAGAAATTAATAAACATGGGTTGGTTCTACTTCTGAAGGGTTGCTGATGTATCCTGAGATAACTTGAGGATCGGTGTATATTACTTGCTTTACCTTTATGGGAAAACAAGACGTGGTTTTTCCTATGAATTATAGCTCAGGAAATTGGTAAAAAATAAATAAATAAATAAAATAACTGTTCCAATCTAATTTGCATCCATGTTCTCCTGGTTATCTGTTACATTGATTATGTCTGTGATTTTCTTCCTGATATAAATAAATTTTAGACTTTGTGGAGTACCTGTTTTTATTTATCATCCGTTACTCAATTATCAACTTCAATCCTGGACTCAAAGGACCTTAGAGAACACCTTCTCATTTTGTAGGAGAGGAAACTGAGACCCAGAGAGATGGAGTGAGCTGGCCAGGGACCACCAGCATGTTAGAGACAGAGCTGGCCTCCTAGGCTTGTGCCTGGGTGACTGCATCTGCCTCCCACTTGCAGTAGTAGCTGAAGTCCTGAGAGGCAGAGGGGGTATGAGTGGCAGGTGGAGGCCGGTTGTATCTGTCATGGAATGGCCACGACCCCCCTTATTCTGTTGTAATTTATTATGTAATTATTTTGTTTATTTGTGTACTGCCCTGAACCACAAATGATTTAAAATTCTGTCTCTCAATCCTTATTTGTTCTAAGTTTTGCTCTTTGTATTGAACATTGAATAATACAAAAGTTTATATATACCCACAAACTTTTATGGAGAGAGGTAACAAAAAACTTGACAGTGGTTATTTCTGGAGAATAATGCAGAAGAGAATTATTTTTTATTTCATTCCCTCATGCACTGTATGCAATTTTTATATGATGGGTGAGTGGGGAACAAGAGAGACTTCAAGGATTTTAGACAGCATATTGGGGAAGATAAACAGTCACCTGTGTGTGATATAAACTGAGAATAATTGTATTACAAAGTAGCCTCAGTACAAGTCTTGAAGAGATTAAAGGTAAAAGAGTAATCTACCCAAATGTGGAGGGTTTGTGAGGAGGCCCAGTCTGCATGTCTTCTCCATGGGACAGAGGCCATGTTGCCCCTCCAAGGATCTCAGCTCAGGCTCAGGGAAACACATGGACATGAAAGCCTGGGACTGCTCTTGGTGGTATTAATGTTCTCTCCTAAAACTTTAATCACAGGGCCTCTTAAAGTTGTCAGGATGTTAATTACAGAATGTCCCTCTTTATTAGTGATTATATTCATCTGATTTCAGTCCATTTGCTAAATATTATTGTCAGAAGCACATACATTTCCCAATTTCTAAGGCACAAGTTCATGGACAATGTCTGCTAAAAAGGTTTGTCCCAAGTGCTAGTCTTAGAAAGATGCATTCTTATCAGGAATAGACCAGGAATTGCTCTAAAATAAAGGATTAATGAAGAGGGGGAGGACTTCTATCAGTATTGGAATGAAATGCTCTGCTTCTTCATCTTCGTAACACCTCCTGAATCATTTATTACAATAGCGAGGAATGGGGCTGCTAATTTTGCCTGTATTTGGGATTTACTTTTTCAGTTGGGAACTCACTTCAATGTAATTTTTTAAAGTGCTGTGCTGCAAGAATTGTAAAATAATAGAATGACATTTGTTAAAGATACCATCTTTACATTTCTAGTTCTCTTACATTGTAGGCCGTCAGTTAATGCTTCTTTTTTTTTTTTTTTTTTGGTAAAAATGTTATTTTCAGTTCCATGGATTCAAATTGCACTCCTGCTTGAGCTGTTGTTACTGCCAGATCCCAAAAGGAGAGGTTTATCTTATTAATTAGAGCTATTAACGTATATGAAATTCTAACTTCTTAAGCATTTAACATTCAACATTTCTCTCAATAGGGATAGCTTCTGGTGGATTTGTTATAATTTTAACTTCCACCATGCTGCAGTATCTTAATCTCCCTAGTGTGATGATGAGTAAACAGAACATAGGATTTGGTTGAGAATCACTGATGTATTGCTAGACACATACTATAGTTGTTGTTGTAGTCCCAGGAAGAAAGATGGGCTTATTATAGCACTCTGCTTAAAATTCTTCCATGACTTTTTATGGCAGTGAGAATAAAGTCCAAGCATATTTTCCGGCCAATAAGGTCCGGCAACATCTGACCCTGCCTCCCGTTTTGGCCTCATCTCCTGCTGTCTCCATCTCACTTACTGTGCTCTAGCCACACTGACCTTATTGCCTGCTCCCTGTCACAACGAGCTGGTGCTGGCTTTTGAGTCTGTGCACTAGCTGTTTTCTCTGCTACTGGGAGAATAGTCGGGACCAGACCTTTGCGTGGCTGGGTTCTTCTCGTCTTTCCGGTCTCAGCTCAGGTGTCACCTCCCCCAAGAGGCCTAACCTGACCCCCCTCACTGAGTACCCTCTCCTCATCAGCATATTCTGTAACCTCATCCTGTTTTCTTAATAGCACTTTTACTATTTAAAATGATCTTGTTCATTTATTTGTCCTTTGTTCTTTACTAAAATGTGTGTTAAATGAGAACAGGGAAAATGTCTGTTTCTGTTCAATACTGTGTCAACAGAACTTAGAACAGGGCTTGGACATAGGAAGCATTTAATATTGGATGACTGGCGATCGATGGCTGGCTGGGTGGATGGATGCGCAAATAAAATGCAGATGGGCATGGCCGTTTGACATTCTAGAGAAGTCCAAAATACTGAGCTAGGGGGAAACAGAGACATGAGCAGTGCACACTCAGAAGCAGAAGCAGCAGCTCTTTTCCTGCTGAAATAGGTGGACTCAACAGGTAAGATTCAGATTTGAGATAGGTCCACAAGATTGAGCACAGATGGGTATCAGCATTGTAATTACAGCCTGGGGCTTTGTACAAATGAGAAAGACTCGAGGAACAGTTCAGCCTTTGGAAAGAGCTGGCAAGATTCAAGATAAGCAGAGTGACTAATATACAGCACCGGGCTCCCTCTGGGTACTAGAGACCACAGTTATGGGAAACCGGAATGATGCCCAACCTGTGGTGCCAGAAACCAAGGCGAGAGGATTGACGGTCCTCTGGAATGGAGCCGGTTGCGGCCTGCTGCTGTCATGACCGCTGCCAGTTTGATTAAACTCGGTGCGTCAGAACTCTGGGGTGAGGTAACAGAAGGCCATACCCACATCCATGTCGCTCGGCGGCAACTAGCTCTTTAACACGAAAGCCCTGCAATGGTGTCTGGAAGGCAGAGCCTTAAGAACAACCAGGTTGAAACCAGGACTGGGCAGGAGCTGCTGGTTTTAATTACTATGCTTTTTTCTTAGACTCCTAGACTACTGTAGCTGGAAGGACCAACTAGTCTAATGACCTTATTTTTTATAGATAAGGGAACAGCTCCAGGAAGGGTAAGTTGATATTGGAAACTGAAACTCTGATTCCTATGCTATGCTTTTTGTGCTACACAGGATGCTGACTTCTCTTCAGTTATAAAGGAGATATTTCTATACTAGCATTTATCTATTCCATGGGACCCAGGTTCCTTAGGATATAAATAGGTGTTACAGAAAACAATCACATATTTAATCATCATGTATTAATAATGCAGATTATAAAGGCTAATATTTATTCAGTGCTTTCCGTATTCCAGGCACTGTTCTCAATGATTTGCACTTATTAGCTCATTGCATTTTCACAAAAATACGATTTCACTGGTACAGAAACTGAGCCAAAGAGATTAACTTGCCCATGCTCACACAACTAGTAAGCGGAGGGGCTTCAAGTACAAAGCCTGGCTCCAGAACCCCCATTCTTAACCACCATGTTACCTTTTAAAATAAGTTTAGTTAAAGATAAATTGTTGTTGTTGTTTTAACTGCAGGGCTTTCAACTGAGCCCTTCATGTGTGTAAAGGGCAGTGTGACCCTCCTAGTTGAAAAATATAATATGACGATTTCCCAATTATACCTAATACAGGAAGACTTTTCTAGGGGCATTTAATGGGATTAATGCTCTGGGAACACAGATGGGGAGACACTGTTCTCTCTGTCAGGTGACCGAGGCAGAGTACTCATAAGCTTATTCATCATGGCAGTCTTGCTTATTTCCAACAGAAGTAGTACTGCAGGTTTAATGTGATTGTCAAGAGGATACCATTTCCTTTTTTTTTTTTAGTGACTTGGCAGTTCTCCTTTTAGTCAGGGCCACCTTGGTCAGCATGGTGCAACCAGAATGAGATCTGCATTAACGTTTCTTGGTGCGCACTGAGTCATGCCAGAGGCCCAACAGGCCCCTGGCTGAGATTGCTTTCCCAATCTGCACCTGCTTCCAGCTCTATTTCAACTGGGTCTCATCTACTCTAAACACAGTGTTACTAGGCAGTCACATAGCAAAGGGTTCCATGAATAGATTGAGCTGTCTGGCTCAACTCTGTCTCTCCTAACTTACTTAATTCCCACTGAGAATTCTCAACAGGAGTCTTCCTTGGAAACTTATATCCAACTGAGAGATAAAGAGTGTTCCACAGCGTGGCGAGCTCAGGAAACCTTTTGTATTCATTCCCCCATCTTATCTCATTACCTTTTGCTCCATCCAGGAGGCTCCAGGCCATCCAAACTGTGTGGATGGGATTTTCAAGGGCATAGAGCTCCCAAAATTAAAGCCCCTTTTTTTCCCCAAGGAAAACGCAAACATCACGTTTTTTAAATCTCACACAACCTCCATTTTAAAGGTGCCGAAACTAATGTAGGCAAGTTCATGTAACTAACAAAATGCAGGGCTGTTTCAAACCTAGGTCTTCTGGTTCTGAGTGTGTTATTTATTCCATCTCATGACACTTAATTCTCCCATCCAGCTACTTTTTCACTACCTGTTAAGGTCTATATCAAAAGAGAAGAAGAAAATAACACAGGGAAATTTGGTTTAGTTATTTGCCCATGTGTTGGCCTCTGAGGGGAAAAGCTTTGATTATATGTATACAAGTTTGAAGTTGTGGTTTAGTTTTTAAACTTTAAAAAAATATATATAATCTATAGGGACTCCAAGAAATTAGTAGGAAGAAGCCTGGGAACTTTACAGATGAATATCAACAAAGGGGCAGAGAAGAGAAAGTGAAGTTTCCATCTCCACACCACTTTTTTCTATCTACTTTTAGACCTTGCACTACATAAATAGCCTTATCCATTATATGCCATGTTCATCTCTACATATTATCTTTTAAACTAACATTTTTTAAAATGATTATAAAAATATAATCATTTAGGATTAAAAAAATTGGAAAACAGAAAAATGTTAAATTAAAAATCACTGGGAATAAAATAAGTATTGACATCTTAGAGCAATTCTTGTTAGTGTTTTTTTATTTTTTATTTATTCTTGTGTATATATATATATATATATACACACACACACAAGTGTATTTGATTATAAAATTGGTCTTGTTGGAGATGCTGGGACTCCGTTACTGGCAGTATTCTGCTCTTTCCTCTGTTTCTTGGGTGAAGGCAGTCTTCCCGGAGACTGTCAAAGCCTGTTGGGGATTTTATATATAAAAGTCCTGTTGTCAGGTAAGAGTGGATGGGAAGGGAGGCTGTGAGCCATTCCAGATGTCTATGGGTTTCTGCAGATGTAATCAGGAAGCAGATAGACCTGTATGGATATGGGCTAGAATTTCCACTTGGCTATCGTGGCAGTTCATGTGTGCATTCCAGAGAATTGAGAAGGGAGTGGCATTGACAGTCTCAGGTCCTGGGGTGTGTCAACCTTCCTTTCCTGCTAATGCCTTTACCGTCAGTGGGCAGAGATAATCCGGAGGTAATGCTACTCGTTATATTTAGGGAGTCCAGTCTCAAAGCTAGTGATTACTGCTCTGACTATTTTCAATCTGTCTCCTCAAAACAGGTTTCTGAGAATTCCTTAGCAATTTGGGTGTGAAAGGATGTTGCCTTCTTCCTTCCCTTTAGCCCTGCAGGGCGTTCTGTGGTTTGGGGAAATAAGCAGCTATCTTTCAAGAGGCTGCTCACAATACCTGGATTCCATACCACAGGCCCTGCTCCTCAGAAATTTGTATCTGCCGGGAAGTTGGGCCTGTGGGCAAAGTGCACGTTCCCAGGACTTCCTTGGCACTGCGCTGTGCCTTGAAGAGCTGCCACTTGTTAGGGGACCCTGATTGGGCCGGGCTCACTCTGGCTTTGGCCTCATTTTGAGAAGCAGGAATGAGGTATAGCCCAGAAAGTCATTGATTCCGTCTTTTGTTTTCTTTGCTTGTTTTCAGTATGTTAACTTTTTTTCCCCTGACTTTAAAGGAAATACATATGCATGACAGAAAATGTTGTATGTTTTTCATTAGCAAAACAGTATTTATTTGCACCTGTGTCCTAAAAATATAGAATCTTAAAATTAAACTAACTCCTGCCTAGTCCAATCCAGTCCCTCATGCATGGTGAGGGGAGAAGGCCTGATGACAAGGCCTGGCAGGGTCTGAGCAACCTTTGTCATTTGAAGACACTCAGTGTCCCTGTCTGTACCTCAGTGTCTGAAATAGGCGTGGGGAGGATGAGAGGACAGATAGCGTTTCTCTAATTCTGCGTTGAAGGTATTATGGATGGTATCGGTTATTAAATGTCGGTGCCCATGGGAAGCTTTTTGAAAGTTTAGGTTTCTGAATGAGAGCCTGAGAGATTCTGATTCAGTCACTCTGGAGGGGAGCCCAGGAAGCTGCATTATAACAAGCATCCAAAATGTTTCTGATAAAGGTTTTCAAGAACCAAGGTAAGGAACACTTATATGATAGTAGACGATATTCCCACTAAAGTGAGAAATATAAAGGAAAAAAAAAATCTTTTCCTTATGACAAGTACCTGGTCACTAGCTCAAATTGCTTAATTATTTTCCTCTTTGCTTCACTTTTCTTTAATACCCTGTGCGTAACAGTCTCTGACTATTGAAGTAAACTGACTCATTGTCATGAAGGTTTTATTTTTTCTTTTACTATTTTTCTTCTACCAAGACCTCTCCCTTTTACACTTAGATGTGTGGTAGACTCCCGGTGTTAGTTACACTTCTAAGTTATCTTTCTGCCGTTCAATGTGAACACCTAGCATCTTGGGGTCTTCCGGTCTCTGGGTTTTCTCCCTCTCTCAGAAATGTGCAGCCTCCACAGCCCCTCCTTCCCACTGCAAGTCTGGTGTGGGGGACACTCACTCGCCTTGACATAGGACACCTAAGTCCTAGTCTGAAATCTGCAACCGACTGGACTTGTGACCCTGGTCTAGTCAAGTAACCTCAATGGATCCCAGTTTTCTTTATCTGTTCAGTGAGGGTGTTGGGTTAAATTATAAAGTTCCTTTTAAAGTCATTTTGTCTATTCTCAGCTGTTCCTAATTTATTCACCCAGGCTGAATAACTTTATTCCTTAAAGGGACTGGGTCCTTATTACTTTTGCACATCTTGAAAGTGTTTACCTGATGAAAAGCATAGATAAAGCCACATTGCCTAGATTTTTTTTTTGTTCTCTAAGAGAATGGAGTCTAAGACTCTGGACCTTCCCATAGCCACAAAGAAGGGTCACAAGTGATGGATGGCATTAGAGTGCCGTCTGTCCCTCTGCTCTTCCTGCCTGAGAAACCCAGGTCAGTCCTTCACGTGGAGGCAGGCACAGGGAAAACTGTCAGGTGGGCTGCGTGTCAGAGAAACGGGAAAGGAAGAGACTTGGAATGTCCTCTTAGCAACCCTTGGTTTCTCTGCTTCCCTTTTCTCTAGCTTCCCTCCAGCTTCTTCCACTTTTGGTTTTGCCTGTTGTTTCTGACTGGATCCTGGTCCTTGAAACATTTGTGGCTTAGGAATTTTCCAGGGGTTTTGTATTTGCATTTATTTTATTTGTAAATCTGGTGATTCTAAGAGTCTTCTAAATAGTGAGCCTCTCCCCTTGCCTAGAGCTATTAGTAAGAGGACTTGGTTCTTTCCTACACACTGAGCATGGCCGTGTTCAGTCAAGTAGCTCTCTGGTGGAGGGTCTTGCTCCCTTAAAAGGAAGCTAAAGATATATGTATGTCTGCTTCTAGAAACAAAGTGGTATCAAGATTGAAATGACTGTACTCGCTTCACCCATGGAGGAAGCTACTGTGTTGTTCACAGGAGCTTTTCTGGCCAGAGGGGGAAACAACAGCCTGGGAAGGATGCCAGCCTTACAGGGAATGATGGATTAGACGGTGGAACTGTTCTAAGCCTCCACTGAGAATCACTCGTGAGCCCTCCTAGCAACAAGTAATCGCTTTGGCAGATTGAGAAGATTTAGAAAAGAAAAGGTGTTGGGGAACTAGGCCAAAGCAATTGTGAGGAACAAGAATGCAGTTATTTCATTGTCCTTTCGGTCCTCACTCTTGTAGACCTGATATGTGATCCGTATATGGGAGAAAAGCCCCGGTGTGGAGGTGGGAGATGGGACTGGGTTCTGGTTTTGGCTGCAACCAACGTGACTGGGTACAAGTCACTTATCTGCCTAGATCCCAGCTCATTCTCATTCCTCCAGCTCAAAAATCCATTTCAGTAGTTGAAGGATTCACAGTACTATGAGAGCTTATTGGTTAAGTTAGCCTGGAGAAGAAAGGCTGGCGCGCAGTCTAACATTAACGTCCCCTTAAAGATGAGCACGTTGCTTCTTTCTAGGCGAGACATTGGGAATGATGGTTGCAGAGGAATGATTATGTTGGGGCAGCAAGGAAAGTATCTCTATCGCTTTAATTGGGACTTCATGCATTTAGCGTCCACAGGTAGCATTCAGTAATGTAAGCCTGTGTGATTAATCTGTAGCATACAAGAGGGGGTCAGGTGCATTATTCAAAGCTGTAATAACAGAACACAGACGAAATTGGAGTAAAGTCTTGGCCAACTAATGTGCAGGTGCTGATGCCTCTCTTGTCTTTTTAGAGCTGACTGTAGTCTAAAATGAACAACAGCATCCTTCCATGGTCCCAGTGTCTCTGACTCTCTTCCTGCTGGTCTTAAATTATTGTTCCCTTCTCATTTAACTGCAACTTGAAAATCATTTGTAATGGCAATAAACATTTGAGATATTGTCCATCTGAACCATCAGCTGCTTTTCAGCATCAAGTGCCCGAAGTATACTCATGTTTTTCACAGAAATCTGAGCACTGCGAACAGAAGACATGTTCTTGGTGTTATTATTTAAATAGGTGAGTTAAATCTGCCTGCATTATTATGATTTCTAATGTACTTGGACTTCTGTCTACCATCTTTGTGTGTGGGGGTGTGGGTGTGGGGGGCAGTGTATGTGTTTTGGCTGTCAAACTTTATCTTTTTTTTTCCTTACTTTTTTGTCCTCTGTTGTCTTGATAGTTTTTTATCTTCTGTTATAAGAAATTTTTCTGCTGGCTTGAAAGCAATAGCATGTAGTTTTCTGTTTTTAGTAGTTAGTCTTAAATTGTTTAAATATATAAATAAAAGTTTGCTAGTAAAAACAATATTGTTTGGTATCTTTACGTTTTTCAAACAGGCAAGAACCTTACCATATTTTAACTATTAAGCATAGTTCTTTCCCTCAACCCACGTATTCCCCGTTATCCGCTACTGTTTTGTTTCACTTAAAAAACAAATTAGTAATTTTAAATATTTTAATGTTCATTGCATACATACATACATACATACCATTTTTCTGCTTTTTCTTTTTTTCTTCCATCCCATACCCTTTAGCATTTCTTTCACTGATGGTCTGTGAATGGTAAACTCAGTCTTTCTATGTATAAAATGCCTTCATTTTGTTCACATTCTTGAATGATGACTAAGCTAGATTTAGAATTTGGTACCCTTTATAGTTTGAAAGTCTATCACTCACTGCCTTTTGTTATCTGTTTCTATTGATAAGACAGCTATTATAAGATTATTTTCTGTTCCTCTGAAGAGAATCCATCCTTTTTTATCTGATTGGTCTATAAGATTTTATCTTTGTGCTTGATGTACTGTAGTTTTACTGTGATGTCTAGGTATGGATTTTTTTAAAAAGTGTTCTATTCTCTGAGACCGCTCCATCTATAGACTCCTATCTTTAATTGGTTAATTAGTTCTGAAGAATTGTTAACCATAATATATTTTTTTCTTACAGTGAAAAAATTTTATATTTAGAATTATCTAGCTGGACTCAGTTTAGATGATCCCAATTTCGTTGGCAACATCCAAAGCATCATAGTCAGGAGCCAGTCAAATATATGCCCTCATCTCTCCATCAGGCCTGATCAGGGTGTTGACCTTGGCCATGTCAAGGTCACAGAGCCTCTTCACAGCCTGTTTGATCTGGTGCCTGTTGGCCTTGACATCCACAGTGAACACACGTGTATTGTTGTCTTCTACCTTCTTCCTGGCTGACTCAGTACTTAGGGGAACTTGCCTGCTGATGGCACAGTGGTCACACTTGTTTCTCCTGGGGGCACCCTTCCCAGGATGTGTGGGCTGCCTTTGGAGCCACAGTGTCTTGGGCCTTCAGAAGATGGGTGACATGTGTACCTTTTTTGTGTGGCTGTGCATGCCTTTTGGCTCCACTTTATTTGCTTTGGCTTTGGGAGGGGCACGGGCTTCCTTCTTCACTTTTGGCCCCATTTTCATGACAAGAAAAGCCAAAACATGTATTAAATTGCCGTTATCCACACCCCCCCATTCCTTCTTTTGACCTCCTGTTAGATGTATATTGAAGTCTTTGAATCTATTCTCTTTGTCTCTTAAGTGTTATTTCATATATACATCTGCATTCAGGATAATTTCTCAGTATGTTTTCCAATCACTCATTCTGGTGCTTATCTGCATTATTGAATTTTATTTCAACGGATGTATTATTTCCAAGATATAAAGTTTTAAAAACCTTTCTGAGGATATGAAACATACCTGCTATTAAGTTCTTTTTTCATTCTGTTATTTTAATTTTGTCTGGAGTTGCTTAATCTTCTAGATAGTAATTTTGTGGCTGTCTAATTTAAGGTTTGATTTCTTCATGTGTTTTAGAATTCTGGTTTGCAAGTTCACCTTGTATAAGTTCTCTTTTCTCCTCTTTAGTGCTCCCCACAACTTGCCCCACCCGCATGGTAGTTTTGCAGCTACTCCAACCCACCTCCCTGGGTCTCATCCAGCACCAAGTCCTTAAGGATGGATCTCTGTGATGATATTGGGGCTTCTTACAGATCAGTCGCTGAACCAACAAGCAGCTTGGCTTTTTGCATTTCTCTAAATGTGGAGTTCCATGTACATCATAAGTCCCAGTAGTTGTCAGCAAGTGTCTCCTTTCATGAGCATTACTTTACCCTGGAGCCTGACCTCGACTTCAGCCCCATCAAACCCATGGCATCAGCTTTGCTCCCCACTTTGTACTTCTGGTCCCAGGAAATGTTTAGCTTGTTTTTTCAAGTATAGCTATGATTTGGAATTTTCTTATTTTCTATTTTATCTGTCATTGCCATATGTTTGAAGAATTCAAGGCAAGGACTTTTCGTGTCATCTTTGACTCTTTTTGAATTAACCTTGGTTTTTACATCTATAGAAGGAGAATAATAGCTACACTTCCTATCTAAAAGTACTTTGTAAATACTAACGGTATGGTGAGGCCATCTTTATGGCTCATGTAATTGGTATATCACATTTTACCACTACTCTCTATCTTTGGAGTCAGGTTTTTTCAGGATGGGTGGGTGGCATGGTGAGGAAATGAAATACCTTGGGTCATAATAGAATGAAACATCCCTAGATCTTTAGTTGTCTGCTAAATGTTGTTAGCGGTTCAGGTCACAAATTGTACAGTGGTTTCTAGAGGCAAATGGATTGTGGCTTTGTTTTTACTTTTAGAGTTGTGTGAAATGGAAAGGAAATTGTTTAATTACAGTAGAGATAACCCAACCATTCACTAGATTTCTCAGTTTCTCTAAACTCTGTTGTTGTTTTTTTAACCCAGTGATGGTATCCAGAATATAACTTGTTATTTAGTATTTAGGTACTTTTAAAAATCCACTTAAACTAAACTTGCTCTGAGTATATAAGAGTTTATTACATTTTGTCTTTCAGTTGATTATTACTTTCATTTTATAATGTTGAGGGCTTGGAGAGTTTCATTGTAAAGATGATGCTTTTTATCAGTTTTGTAAACCGTTTTATTTGTGTTCTTGCCTCCTCACCAAAAAAAACCCAAACTGTGCCTTGTCAGAGATTGATAATCAATGAGGGAAGTCACAGCCCGAATTTGACCCTGGATACACAAAATTAAAGTTTTTCTCCCCACATATTGCCACATTCTTGGCAACAGTTATCTTGAGCCTTGCTTTTCCCTTCATCTGGCCATTTTTTCTAATTGAAAATTTTTCATCCCTCTCTCCATCCTCTGATACGTCACCTGGAGTCAATAAATGCTCTCAATACATTTCTAAGTAGCAAAAACAATGGCAGCTGTGTCATAATCAATCTCCCAAACTGAAAATAAGATGAAACAGTTTCCCAACTGTGAAAATTCTACACACATACTTGAAGACAGAGAATTCCAGAACTGCAAAATAACTGTGAGTAAATAAGAAAAAAAGAAAAATTAAGTTCCAGCATTCAATTCTTTGTATTTCCGCCCCACTGTCACTCTGCTACAAGGCTTTTGGTGAGCAAAAGCAAACCAAGAAAAACTACAGAGAAGACAAAAGAAGAGTGAGGCTAGTGAAGGTGATTTTGAGTGTCTACCAGAAAGATTAAATCCAGCCTAAATTTTAAAATGCTGAAAAAATGTCCAAGCAGGTCAGAGCATGGAGTATAGGGAAGAGATTTTAAAGTACATGTGATTTAAAGGGGCAGAAGCCATATAGGATCAGGTCTACCATTTAAAGAGACAGGCATGATTTAAAGAAGCCAGCATGATTTAATAGGGTATAGACATCATTTACTGGGGCAGTGTTCCAAAACTATAGCTTCTGGAGGAGAGAGAAAGTGAAAAGAAAAGAAATGCTTTTTAGCAATGGAGGAGGAAAGAAGAAAAGTGAGGTGTGTGGAATTTAGGGTTCTGTAAGACAAAGAGAATCACACAATCAGAAGACTCACAACTCCTTTCCCGCCACCAAAATATAGCGACAGAAAAACCCACTAACTAAAGTACCCGAATTTCACTAGGCTAACAGAAAAGGGCACCTTTTAAAATAGGAATTTTATAAAATACTCCAACAGCATACAAATGGACACAAGGAAAGTTAAGTCAGTGGAGAAAATTTGCAGAAAATTAGAAAAATTTTAACTATCAGTTAAGAAAAGTCTTCCTCTAAAAGACAACAAAGAAGTAAAATAAAAGTGTAAGTTCACACTCTAACAGAATTAAGGGCACTGAAGTATTTGAGGATATGAAAACCACTCTGATTCAGAAAGGCAAAATGGATAAAAACCAGGATTAATTTTTAAAAAAAGTTGATTTAACTCAGGCAAGAAATGGAAGAAACAAAATCAAAATTATCTCACAAGTGAAGAGTGAATTTAAAAGTGCCCAAGTGAAAATAGACTCTGACACAAATTAAACAAAGCGTTTGAAGAAAGACAGGAAAATAACCAAGAAAGGGAAAATAACAAAAGAAAGAAGTGAAAAAGGGCTGAAGGGGAGACAAATTTTTACCTCTCCCTTCTTAGGGTTTTTTGGCTGGACCCTGCGAATTAAACTGACATAAGATAGATTAACAGTAGAAAAACATACAAATTCATGTAAATTTTATGTGACATAGAAGTCCTCAGAAGGAATGAAGACCCAAAGAAATGGCGGAGCCTACATGCTTTTATAATGGGGTAAACAAAGAGAGACAATTGTGGAAAAGTAACTAAACTATGTGCAGAAGCTAAAAGAAGGTAAGAATTACATTTACAAGGTCTGTTTATATAATTTATTTTTTGGTTTCAACTTATTCTTGATAAGATTGTTACTTTCCTTCTGGTTCAGGGAGAACATATTTCACCTGGGAATTTCATCTCCTGCTTTTAAGAAAAGAAGGAAGGTCAACGTGTTTTTCTTTCATTTGCTGTTTTTCAAGTACCTTAACTCAAAATAATATTTATGTGGCATATTTTGGGGTGGCATATTCTGCCACCCTTCAGGTCCAAGAGAAAGATAGGCAAAGAAATGGTCATTAAAAAAAAAAAATGTTAGAGTCCCTGAATTTAAAAAAAAAGCAAGATAGACCTAATATTTAAAACTATAATTTAAAAAATAATTTCATAAATAGAAAAAAATCTGAGTCCACACAAATTGTGAAAACTGTCTAGAAATAGAAAAAGACCTGAATCTGCACATTGAGAGGGTTCACTGGGAACTTGGGAAAATTAACCCACAATGATTAAGTCTGAGACATATCATACTAAAATTCT